>NC_141390.1:26617316-27817316 GCF_017979445.1 Akebia trifoliata
TGATGATTACTAATTGAGATTTTTCATGCTAAAGATAAATATAATCATATCGTGAGGAGTCATCCATAAAGGCAATGAAATATCTCTCACCACAAAATATGGAGTGGTGAAAGGTTCATAAATATAAGTGTAAACAATCTCAAGAAGCTCATTACTTCTAGTGGCACCTTTCTTGTTGTGCTTGGTTTGCTTTCCTTTAATACAATTCACGCACATTGAGAAATCCGTGAAGTCTAGGTTGTCAAGTACCCCATCCTTCACTAATATCTGCATTCTTTTTTTGAAAATGTGTCCCAGCCTTCTGTGCCAGAATATCGAGGAATTTTCATCTAACAATTTACACTTTAAATCAACATTTGAATGTATGGTTACTAAAGACTGGGCAAATTCATGATCTAGATTCATTTTGTACTAATCATCACACAAAATACCATAACCAACCATAGAATTCACAAATAAATTTAAAATCATATGTCCAAAAGTAAATGAATATCCAATATTATCAAGTCTAGATAAGGAAACTAAATTTTTAGAAAAAGAATGAACAAATAAAGTATTGGTAAGATTCATCTGATGACCGATCTTCAAAATCAAGCGATAAGTTCCAATCACTACCACTTTCACTCTGAGACGATTCCCCATCAAGATTGATCTGTCATTTTTTATCGTCTTCTTGTTTGTAAGGAATCCCTTGATGTGTATAGAAAAATTTAAAATTTATAACCAAACTTGAGAGGCAAGTGAGGGTCAAACACTAGGAAAAGGGGAAGAATAAAATAAAGAAACATTAAATTACTTTAAACCAAAGCTATTAAAATTGTTTTTGTATTTTGAAATTACCAAAAGATGATTATATATTGCTAAAAATTAAACTAATATAAATGTAAACTAAGAAAATAGAAGAAACACCATTAGAGAGGATTCCACCTAGAGTAATTAAATCCAACCTAACCTAGTTTCTAACGTCTTTGATAACTCAATCATAAATACTTGGTGTTATTCCTTAAATCGAAAGATTTAGCAAAATAAAATATTAAATTAGAAGTGCCTAAAGTAAAATAAAATATTAAATTAGAAGATCTCCTTCATTTACTCATGTGTGAAATACCTACCACTAAATATCTAAACATGCATGAGCCATCATGATCTGATCTAAATATGATCCATCAACTCTAACATATAAGGTGTAAGAGTTCACTTTAGCCTTGTGCCATAAGAGTTGGCCTAGCCTTGAAGTGAACTCATGAACAATAAAGCATAGAAAAGATGAATGAAAACTAAAATTATTGTAAAACAATCTTACTCTAGACTTATTCACTCTTCAAATAGAAGAAAAACTAGCCCAAGGTCATTGCAAATAAGGGAAGAAAAGCAAATGGGGAGAAATAAACTACCATTCATTAAAGAAGATAGATTACACTCTCTTCCTCATTCTCTCATTTAATTACAACAACTAAGAAATAAAAACCTAATCTAAGAATAAAAAATTTCAAAAGAAAAGGCTAAGGGCCAAAAGTTAAAGGAAAGAAGCAAGAGAAAAGTCCAAATGACCAAAGGCTCTTTCTATATTGGGAAAAATCTCTATTTATAGAAATCCGAGGTTCTTAAAGGATCCATTTCGAGCCTCCGTCATATTTGTGGATAAAATCACATGTGAAGTAAATTCACAAAAAATTAAGGCGATCCACTTTAATTCTATCGTCGCGAAGGTAAGGCTCAATGCCGCAACGGTCATCTTGACTCCTTTGGGGCTAGATTTTGACTGGGATGCTCCATTGGTCCACATGATTGTAGTGCAAAATTGATTTCTCGATTTTTGGCTCATTTTCAATGATTTGAACTTTAACCTACACAATGAATATGTGCATAAATTTTTTTCGATAAATACAATTATTTCATGTAAATAAGCCTATTTAATAGGGTGGAATATGCAACGTGATAATCTGAGGCTTAACATGATTATTTACTTAATATAGTAAAATAAAAATAAAAATCGAGATAAATGCCTGGGGAAAGTGTGAATAAATTAGTATTTTAAGACATTGATCATCATTGCCTTGAATTTATAACACGAGTATGACTCCAGAATCTATCCACCAAATATTTAAGGGAATTTCATCTAAGTTTGATTCATAACATACAAAAAAAAGGAACTTTCATTTCTTTTCGAACCAACCATTTCGCTTTAGGCAATCCTTCTTCATGTGTCATTTTCTGCAATAAAAGTAACATTTGACATTATTGTCATCTCTCTCGTGAGTCTGATCACCATTCTCAGATCCATCGCCTTTCCTCGATGAATGCTTCTTCCATTTTCTTAACTTTCTTCTTTTCTTTCCAGCTCCTCATGTCATAGCAAATGTTGAGTAATGTCCTTCCTATCTCAACCTCACTTCTTCCTAAATGCACATACTAGAAAACTCGTTCCAACTCCATTTGTCCTTATTCATGTTATAGTAGATCTTGAACGAACCAAACTAAGTTGGAAGTGAGTTGAGAATGAATTAAACTAAAAAAGAATCATCAACTTTCATCCCCAATTCACTTAATTTTTTTAACTTTGACAGTCATATTGAGAATATGATCTTGTACTCCTCGAATCCCACCATACTTCATAGTAGTCAGCTCCGCCATCAATGTGCCGGCCAATGAATTATCTACCAATCTGAAATGATCCTCTATAACCTTATGATATTTTAGCGTGTTATCCGTAGTTGGAAGTCTTGATATTGTTCACAACTATCATTCTCATAAACATAAGACTAGTTCTATTCAATCTCCCCCAAGGATGAAAAATATTATCATGTTCTGCAGTGTTATCCTTGGTGAGTTCCACGGATTTCTCAACTAAAAGTGCCAAGTCGAGATCCAAAACACCCAATGTAAATTGTACTTGCTCTTACCATTCCGAAAAATTTGTTCTATTAAGGACATGGATGCTAGATGCGTGCGAATGTACGGAAACAAGAATAAGTACGGTAAAGAATGACAAAATGCTTCTATTAGTACTTTGATTAATTTCCTAATATAGAGTGTAGGGCCTCTATTATGATAAACTTATCAAAATCACTTCGATTCATCTTTTGGGCGAAACTTTGGCATATTTAGTGTTTACTCAAATGTGAGAAAATTAATCACCTAGCAAGGTTAATCGAGTGTCCTAGTTTATTCAGTTAAAATCTATCACCTTTGGGCATTCAATTTTGTTCCGTTAAAATATGTAGATCTAGGTACCTTGCTCAGTCTATAATGAATTGAAAAAGATTCTCCTTGAGCTAATCCCAATCTCCTAACTATAGCTGTCAGCGTGAATGTGCTATCTTAAATCCTATGCCTACCTTAGTACCAACAACATTCACTAATGTCATTAATTATAACCACCCATAATGTATAAAAGGTTTTTGTTAATATTTCAATCAGTCAAGTCATATTTTATTCTAAACTTTAATGGATTGAGACTAGGGAACTATTACACCATGTGCACTACGTCATATTGTGTTTTTGGCGACACTACCATTGCGCTAAAAACGACAGTTACAGACTGTCGTTAATGGCGACAGTGTTTGATTGTCGTTTCCACGTCGTTTTTATGGAATCACTGACGGTAATAAGTAAAAGTTGGTGTGCCAGTAGCCACTCAAAACTACCCCTTTCTTCCCCAGAGAGAAAAACGAATATCTCTCTCTCTCTCCCCGATCTGGTTTGATTATCGAATTCCTTTGTGTTCATCTCTCCTTAAGTAAACAAAATCGCGCTCTCTCTCAACTCGATCTGTTCAAGTTGGATCCAGAGCGCCAGGTTGGTTTGTTTTTTTCCCTCTTTTGAATTTTTCTAGGGTTTGAGCTCTCGATCTCACTCAATGATTTTGATTTTTTGATTTGTTATTTCTTCAGATCGAACTCTCGGTCTCTCTCTCTCTCGGTCTCTCTCTCTCTCTCTCTCTCTCTAATCTTCATCGACTTTGGTTCTAAGTTTTCGATCTGATATCGAAACTTTAATCAGGTTCGATAGTATAGTTTTGATTTTATTTTTTGGTTTGATTTAAAGGTTGATGGATCTGTATGCAGATATTGGATACAAATCCCCAACTTTTTTTCCATCTGCAGCAGCAAAGGTTGATAGAATTGATTTGTAATGGAAAAGTAGAAGAAGCTTTGGAGTTTCCTCGGGAGGAGCTCGCACCAAGGGATGAAGAAAATGTAACTCTTGTCCCCTAATTTCCTTATTGTGCCTTTTTTTGGTTGCTACTTTGTAATTTTGAAAACAACACCTCACAAGGTTTTCTTGTTCACACCAGATGATAAAAGCTTGAATTTATGATTTTCAATTGTTTTTCTTTGTAGAAAAGTAGTTTTTTATAATATTACTTGAACCTGAAAGGATTTGATGATAATGATAGTGATAATTATCTGTTAGGATCAAGCTGGCAATCATATTCTCTATTAAATTTACAACTGAATCATGATTAATATACTAAGGTTCAAACAAATTTATATGCCTCTGAGCAAAGCTTTCTAGAAGAGCTGGAGAGGAAAGTAGATACAAAGTGTTATAATTAGTAGACTATCAAGGGGTATATCCTCTATTTGAAAACATGAGTATCTCAAATATTCAACAAAAATGTAGAGCCTGTCCAAATCACCCAAGATTTAATTTGGTTTCTGTTCTGTATTTTAATTATGTTTCTAGGCACTTTCATATAGAACTTGGTACCAAGGAAATGCTCAATATCGAAGAATACACAAGGTGAATTCTGTATCATCCTCTGATTTAGAACTGATTTTATCTCTTCCAAGAAAGATGGCAAGAAAGTTCACCAGTAGTGCCAAGGTGAATTCTGTATCATCCTCTGATTTAGAACACTTTTGGAAATTGCGACACTGATGAGGAGATTTGCAATTGGTGGATTAATATATGCTTTTTTGATTATCAACCTCTATATTTATTGGACACTTGCATGGAAATTTCAGGAACAAGCAGGGTCTTCTGTTGTGGAGGCTATGCTGTCCAGATCCCCACCAGTCTTCTATGGTGATCTTAGAAGTCACGAGATGGTAACCACTCATATATTACTAGATTTAGGGATTTTCTCTTTGATGAGTTAGAATTTGGAAGATTGCTGCTTTCCTATTCAGCTTAATTTATTATATTTTGCTTTTTTCTGTTGTAAGTTCCTTTACCATTCTCTTTTTTCATCACTTCTTGCAAAAAACGTCTTCAACATTTAGAGGATGGTCATGGTGCTTGTCTTCAGTCAGAAGTTCATGGACAGACAGGACACACCATCGATGAAGCCGATTTGGCTTCTTTGGATTCTCCTCATCAAGTTTATTTAGCGCAGGTTGATATATGGAAGTGCTTTTAAGTTAGGTTGTTCATCCTGCTTTAATTCTTCAAAAATTTGCTCTCAGTTCTTACAAGGTTATAATTTATGTTTAAATAGAAGATTTTCTCTCAGTTCTTTCAATGAGGTTGAAACTTAAGGTGCAAATGTGCTCAAAGCAATATCTGTAATCTAACCAAGGTTTAAAATCTAGTCTAGAGGCAATGTTTTGGTCAGGAGGAAAACTGAGATTGTCTCTACCAAAATATTTGAGACAATCTGAAACATTCAACATCTCGGGATCAATTTTTGGTTTTGATCTCTGCCAAAATGAAATGTTCAATCGAAACATAGCAAAACTTTGAACCATGCACCTAATGTCTGTTGAGTTACAAAATATCAGGCTATGTGTATATTAGCAATTTTTCCTGTGATTTGATATTGCTTGGGATCAGAACCCTGTTTTAACTCTTAAACCTATGAGAAAAAGTGTGAAGGATCAAAGAAGTATGTCTAATGTACCTGCGAGATGTGAATATGTAAGACTAAACTCATTTGTTGAAGTAAAAAAATCCCAATGCATGTGATTTCTTTATCTGTTGAGATGTCCAAAACATTTTATTTTTTATGAATCTATGGGTTTTATTAAAATAAAACTAAAAAAAAAGAAAAAAGGAAAAAAGTTTCCTCTCAAGACTACATCAAGAAGAAAAAATAGATTAGTGTGACAAATTACTGTCCATATATCAATTCCTCCCAGGTGTTCACAAAATGTTCTACCTTTACATCTCTGAAGTCGAAACTCCTTCCAAATAAGAGCCCAGTCCACTAGTAAACGGCCCATGGTCTGCCTTACCTTTTTATTTCTCTTCAGAAGTTCTCAGGTTACGTATGACAAATGGCATAGGTTAAAGTCTTCCACAGGATTTCCCCCCACAATCACCAAAGTGTAATATAATCCCATTTGAAACACCTTTGAAAACTTTTCTCATTTCTATGAATACTTCTAAAAATGAAAAATATGGATAATGATTTGTGGATGTCAGTCGAAATCTTTTACAAGTGCACATTGCACTATTTAGGCACTTGTCAACAATCTGCATACTTGTTATCTGGGATTCCTTTTTCAGATATTCCTGAGATCTCTTATTATGTTATATCAACATCAATAGTTATGATACATCATTCACATTATTGAGGACTTACTACTAGCTGATGCCACAATTTGGGAATGAAATTCAATTACTTGATAATAAATTTCTCATGCAGGTCCCAATTTCAAATATGGAGACTAAAGAGAGGTCTCAATTGGAATCTCTGAAAGAAAACATTCAAATGGTTTGCATAGTTCTTATTATTCTTTCATTCTGGTCATGTTTCATTTAGATTTTAACCCTCCACCAAACTTTTAAGGTTAAAACATATGTTGAATTATTCATGATAAGTTTCTATACTTTGGTCTTCAAAGAGAATTAAGTAACACTCAAGTAACTGTTGCTTTTACAAACATTATTGTTGCCTTTTTTTTAATTGTTGTTTTGTTTTACCTTTGTTTGGTTCATGCAGCCAACAATTTTGGAGACAAAGGCGTTAGCATGTATCAATTTATGGATGAATAATGCTAGATCCAGATCTAGTACTCACTATGATCCACATCATAACCTTTTATGCATAGTTGCTGGATGCAAACACGGTATTTTACTTATTGTCTTTGAGACTAATAATCTGTGTTTCTCCATTTTAGTATAAGTTTATAAGGTTTATCATTCTTAAGTGCTTCTTGCCATTGTCCTTTCCTTGATAAACAACACATAAGTAGATAAATCATGACTCTTTCATCTGGTGTGTCTCTTGTGGAAACAAGAGTTTAGCTTGGTTTTGCAAGAAAATAGATCAATTACTAGGAAGGCTTGAATTGCTTTCGCTAAAAGAATAGATTATGAGTGACCTTCAAAAATCATATGGCTCCTAGATTTCCTAAACGCCTTTCCGAGCCCTCAAAGTTACTGTGCAATCTAAATGTCAATGCCCGCAATGTTAATTATGCTACCCTAGCATAAAACTCCACTTAAAAGCACTTTTAAACTAACTAATAGCTTTTAGATTTTCTTAAAATCCTTCCCCAATTGTAAGGAAAATTAAAAAAAATCGGAGCTACTTATCAAAGAGAAAAAAAAAACAGAGCTAGCAATACTTTCATAGATGTTAAGCCTATTCATATTTGGCCATACTTTATGTGATTCTTGTCCGAATTTCAATCTTGGGCTTGTACTTACTAACTGTGCTTGATTGAGGTTTTTAGACCCTTTCTGACGCAAAGCCTTCCAGTCTTCTTCTCAAAGATGGAATTTTTCATGAAGCCAAAAAGTTGAGCACTATTAATATCACTATTGTTCCATGCTTCTATCCTTCTAGTGAATTTTTATTATTTAGACCTTGGCCATTGAAATCCCTATAAGGTTTCCATTCGAAAGGAACCTATTTTGGATGAGCTTTACTGATTAGTCTCCTAAGATAGGTAAATGTAGCTAGTTCCTTGTCTGTTCTCATTAGTCATTATTATATATGGTAGGGGGCTCTTGGAAACCCCTTGTTACAAAAACAAAATGGTAGTTTAGGGTTATTTTTTACCAACAAATTATTGAGGTCATGCACTCACACATACATGCCTAATGGTTCTGCATTGAGTACATTAGATCTGGTATCTTAGTTTTTGGGCTTCCAAGTCTGAATTTTGCTGAACTTTATGTAAGAACGTTGTCTTTATTGATTAATATTTGGTGCATCTCAGTTGTTTTATGGCCCCCTTCTGCGAGTCCCCTGTTATACCCTATGCCTATATATGGCGAGGCTTCAAACCACAGGTATGCTACTTCTTTAACCATCTGGAAAATTGTAAAAGCTCATTTACTTATCTTTATTGTTGGTTTGTTGAACTTCTGTGAATAACTTTTAAAATTCCTATTATTAATGCTGTGTTCATATTCTTTATTTTGATTCTTCCCTTTTTATTATGGTAGTTCTGTAGATTTAGAAAACCCTGATTTTTCAATTCATTCAAGAGCAAAGCACTCAATGGAATACTCCCAAAAAGTGATTCTTCGTGCTGGTGATGCACTTTTCATCCCTGAAGGCTGGTAAGAAAATAGTTTCCTTGCAGTTCAACTTCTTCCGTGGCTGCAATTTTTTTTTTTTTTTGGTGCCTATTATGTTGATCAGTTGGAGTGCCCATGCACCAGGGATCATCTTTAAATGTCTTAAAGGGTCACTTTTCACTTTTTATGTGCTGTAACATATTATTTTAAACTGAAATCTTACTATGACTTGAGCACAATTTTCATCAAGTACAATTATTTTTTCTGTTTTAGTTCTATTCTGAGTTCCTTTTGTTAGAACTACAGATCCACTCGAGTTAAATGAACGTGATGACCAACCTCAAGGATTACGTCACAAGGATGAAGGACGGTTAGAATGATATTTACTATATCACTGGTGAAAGCAAGAGCTGTTGAGACCTCCCCATTCCTTGAGAAGCTCAAACTCTGTTAAAATAAGTAGTGTGCCATTTCAGAATTATTCTTTGTGATTTTTAGTTTGAACTGAATGTGGGTGTTGATTTGAAACAGGAGTGGGAGATCATTAATGATTTTTAGTTACATTTATGAAAGTTGAAGACGAGGGGTATTTGGGTCTTTTCATATTGTTAGTTGGGGTCTAGGATTTTCACCGAGATTACCATCATATAAATACTAGTTCCCTTAAAATAATAATAAATTTTATTAAATCCCAAATTAATGTGACTAACAATAGTTTGTTACTAATTTCAGGTGAAAAGGGCACATTCGGAAACCAACAAAAGAAATAACAATTATGGTTACAATACGCGGGCCGAAAGGAAGTTTCTAGAAAAATATCGATCGATTTGGGCGCCACGTCACCGCGCCGCGGCTAGCCAAGACCGCGTCGCGGTCATTTCGAGGAATTTATCCTCGAGATTTTTACAGAAGCTTCTAGAAGCTTCGGTGGTTGTAACTGATTGGGTCATTTGAATCGAATTATCCGCTAAATCACCCCGATTACCCGAATACAAACATTATAATTTGAGGGTTGATTTCAAAGAAGGGGTCCCCTCTTGGGTCCCTCTTAGGCTCTTTTCTTCTTTAATTGTCTTTAGTTTCTTCTTAGAATTCTTTGTAATTTTCTGTTGAGAGACCTCTTGAATGTAGTGAGAACTTCAAGAGTGATCCATTCATACTTCTTGTAATCCTTTGGAGAGCTATTAAAGGAGCATTACTAATCAATCATCATCTTCTTCACTCAATCTCTCTTTTCTCTTTTATTAATTTCTGCAATTTTAGTTCTTGTGATGATCGGCTAGATCCTCTTTAGAGAGATCAATGATGCCGAAGCAAGTTTATCCCTCTAATGTAGTTTTAATTCCTTATTTTGCTTACATGTTTACTATTCTAGAAATTCTACTTTGATTAGATGATCTACTTATATTTCTGATTCAAACTTTGATAGCCATTACTTAGATAAGTTCAAGAACGGTTATGCTTTGTGAAGAATCTGAATATAAGCTAGGCAATCTCAATTAAATATGAATTTCCATGAATGTCTCTTGGTTACCTTTAATAATTAAACCGCTCCACCTTCCGATCCATGAGCAATGACTTGCTACATGGATTGAGTTATTCTTGGAATTGATCTACATTATGGATAGTTTGCAAAAGCTGATTTGATTTCTCTAAACCTCCTTTCTTATATCTTCAATCTCTACTTTCTGTTTTATTTCAAATTGCAAGTTAATTTCCATTTCATTTATGCAACAAATCTGTTTTGTTTTTAAGAAAAATCTGTTTTCCAATTCTGTTTTGGACTTCTAACCGAATGAATATTTGAATCTTCATTGTCCCTGTGGAACGAATTCGACTTGCCCAAAGTCTTAATTCACATCTTAATCTCTGCATCTCTATTGCAAGCTTTACAACCGATCAATTTATGAAAGTTGAAGACGAGGGGTATTTGGGTCTTTTCATATTGTTAGTTGGGGTCTAGGACATCAATGTCAAACATAGGGGTATTTCCACTAGTTAACAACAGGTGAAGGGGGGCAGGTGTAAAATATATTTTTTTTATTTTAAAATACCCTATAGCGACGGTCGCTGACCGTCGCTATATCGTTATGTTACTGTTGTTTTTTCCGACTGTCTTTGATAGTCGTTTTTAAAAAACCACTCCTTTTAAAACGACTCTTTTTGCGACTGTAGGGGCAGTCGTTTTTGGCGCATTATGACGTAGTGCATATAAACTATAATTATGAATGTCATATATTAGAAATTATTCAATGCCCCTTTTTTATCATTAGCAAAAACTTGTTTCAATTGCATATCATAAGGGATTCTATCAGTAAATGTTCCTCTTGTTAGGATTGACATCAAGTTATCTAACCTTTTGTATGCATGGAAACTTTTAAGAAATGTTGCTTTTCCCCCCTTACTTATAGCAAAGGATACCCCCTTTAATATTTTTTGTGCAAAGCAGATGAATAATCATTTGCTTCCAGAAAAAATCAAAGAATTTCTTGGAAATCCTATAAGAACAATCTTTTTTTTTTTTTTTTTGTTCTGATAGATGGTCAGAACTTCATATGAGTTCAAATAATCCTATTGAGAGGTCTACTAGAGAACATAAATTGGTAGTGTTATGAGTGTGATACTGTGCTTGGGTTATCATTCTCGGAAATCATAATGCACGTTTCCTCTTTTCATATGAATTCTATAATATTTCTATCATTTTGAAATTTTATTTTCCCATTAACCAAAGTATTTTTTTTTTTTTTTTTTTGGTCTTACCGAAATAATAATTGAAATTTAAAAACTTGTATTAAGAGAAATTTTTTTTTTCTTTTTCCCTTTTTAATCCCACATTCCCACCATTACATAGGGATGGGTCCTTAGTTTGCAGACCTTTAATATTGATTTGCCACAACTAGGGCTGTCAATGGGTCACGTTTTGGTCCAGCCCTACCCAAGGTTTGAGTAGACTGTTACTAGGCTTGTTTAGTTATCGGGCTGGGCGAGGCCCATTACATGTTTAGGCCGGGTGGGGTTTAAGCTGAGGAGCTAAGCCTATCGAGTGGCCTGACCCGATAACTTGCATTACGTAATACGTATAAGAAAACAAATGGGTAAGGCGGGACTTGAACCATAGGTGATTTCTGATTTGTATGAGGCCAAATTATCACTGGGCTGTTTAGGACCCGGCCCATTGACAATCCTATCCATGTATAACATGTTTTATATTTAAAGTTACCCACCATTTTAGGATCTTATGTGAAGTATAGTAGTTTTCATTAATGTGATTGGGATTGTAAGTATTTTCCTTTCACTTTTATCCATATAATATGAACAATTTACTGTTTTTTTTTATTAATCGGAAATATATATATAGGGCAGATGATGGGACTTATGTAAAAACAATGGTTCTTCAAAATATGGGTTAGAATTTTTGGATTGAGCTGATTTTTTTGTGAGGATGGTCTCTATAATGAGAAGACCACCCTCACAAAAAATCAGTTCAATCTGAAACTTCTAAGTCTATCAAAAGTGGTTTAAAAACTATTAGTAAAAAATCGACGATTCACATTCTACATCACTTTTGATGGGGTTAGAAGTTTCAGATTGGACTGATTTTTTTTTTTTCAATGATCTTCTCATCATAGAAATCATCCTCACAAAAATTCAGCTCAATCCAAAACTTCTAACCCATATTTTGAAAAATTGTTATTATTACATTGTTTTTACATATGTCCCATGATCCATCCCCATATATATATATTGTTGGGGCACCTGTTAAAGTGCAATAAACACTTTGGAGGAATCTGAGGATATTGTGGTAAAAAAATAATTTGTTAAAAGGCATTTTCAATACAAAATCCAATTTCCTAAGAGTATTTATTGCTCTTTAATGTATGGCCTTAGCGTTCAGAAGCTCTAAAGAAAGTCAAACATTTTCAATACATGGACTAGAAGTTTCAAAATGGTCTGATTTTTTATGAGGATGATCTCTATGGTGAGATCATCCTGACCAAAAATTAGCCCATGTATTAAAAAATGTTTGGCACTATATTTAAGTATTGTCCTCACCTATGATGATCCTTCTTCAAACTTGATTTTTTGAATGTCGTCTATATTTATTATGTTACCTAACAATCTTTGAAGATTTACAATCTCATTTCCTACTTGGCCCTAACATTAGTGATTGTACTCCACGATGTAGTAATTAACTAAGTTGGGATTTGGAAATATAAAAAAAATATGGTGTGGGTAAAGTTTGATTTAATACGGGGACGAATAATAAAAAAATCATGAATTATAAAAATGGTGTTTTTAAACAATAACTCAAGTGCATTACGGAGATGGGGTTTCGAGAGAAAGAGGGAGTAGGTTGACAATTAATTTGGTGGATCGTTAGTTAATTTGACAAATTAAATAGGACAACCCCTTATTCATATAATTTTTCCTCATTTAAAAAGAAAAATCAGAGAATTTTGTGAGGATATTAATAGCTGTACAAGTTTCTAGTCCCTTCATTGTATGCGTGTGTGTGTGTGTGTGTGTGTGTGTGTGTGTGTGTGTGTGTTTTTGCGTGTTTATTTTTTTTTTTGGAAATCATTATAGCTGTATTTTGCCAAATTGTATTCCAAATAAAAGTTAAAGCTTCCCTTCAACCTAGGCCCTTGTCGAACATAGTGGTTGAATGGTCCCATTAAACATATATAGTCGTGCAAATAAAACCATATTCCTTTGTGTCACTATAATATATGTTATGTTATTATGACGAATCACATCAAACCATACCAAGATGTACACATGCCAACTACCTTAATTCATGAAGTCCATAGATAATGATGCCATAGGCCTGGATTCATTTCTTACCATCGTTGAATTATTGATCTTAGTAAAATCAGGTTTACCAATTTAAAAAAATGTACTCAAAATCCAAAGATAATTATTTCATTTAGATAATGCCACACCTATACCTAATGATTTACTTTCCCTTAACCAAATTAGAGCTTAGATATTCCAGTACACGAGCTATAATACCAATGAGAATTTTTCCAATAGTAGTTCGAACAAGTGCCTGATGCAACATAATATATATAGAGAGAGAGTAGTAAATACCAACAAAAAGAACACAAACTTGAGATGTTCGCCATCATGAATCAAGTATATGTATGTCCATAGATACAAATAATTGAGAAATTGTACTATATAGTTGAGTCACAAGTGACAAATTTTCTCATCTAAGCTTTGATTTGCCAAGCCCTTAACACCCCTTCACTCAACACATATGACTCTAATTGATTATCCAATTGAAGTGTCGATTTTCACAAGATACCCCTTTTACTTCGTGGGAGAAACTCAAAGCTGAAGATGTTAAAATAAATGTTAATAAATGATGATTAATATTTATTTAAAATTGATTCAAATAAAATTAATTTGGTTTATTTTAAAAATGATATTTTGAAAGTTACTTTATGGTTGGTTTACTTTTTGTTAAAAGAAAAGTAAGTAATTTTTAAAAAGAGTATTTCTATTGGTTGATAACTTTTCACATGGATTGGAATTTGTAAAAGTTCTTTTGACTCCTTTTTTCAAATTTTTATAAATCCCACATTGCTTTTTAAAATGTTTTGGAGGGATTTTTATACCTATAAATAAGAACCTATTCTCAACTCTTTCTTCATTCCAAAGACTCTCTCCTTGAGAGCTCCTAATGGCTTCAAGCTATATGGAAATTTAATAATTCTTTTTTATTTTATATATATATATATATATATATAAAATAAGAAAGAAAGAAAGAGAGAGAGAAAAAAATTAAATATTTAATAGGGCCGTCCAATTTTGGATAGGCACCAAGGCCAAACCGAAAGGTGTCGAAGGAGCTTAAGGGTGCTTAACGGATTCCTTGATCCGAATAGGTGCCTAGTGGTTCCAATGGGTTTCATACCTATTGAGATTCAAAAACCATTTACGAATGGGTGTGATTTTTAAAATTGATATATATTTATGGAGATTAATTCTGTTAAAAAAAAAAACTAATTAAAAAAATTTTCTACAAAAAGAGGCATTCGTGTATCCGAGATTCAGTGTGACAGATTTTCTCAAAATAGTGCAAATTTTGAGGAAATATACAGTTGTGTTAGAACTGGGCTCTGTTGTATCCTGAAGACAAGTTCGCCAGCAACCCATCTGCATCTTCGTGTTTAATCGGAGTGGGGGCGTCTGTTGTCTATAAGACAACGTAGAATACTACGTGCCTCAGAGCAATATTTTTTAAAGTTCTATATTAGTTTTTCTAACAGAAGAGTCTCCAAGCTCATCTCACCTTCCGAATTCATTTGCATCAACCAGGTTTAGTTGCGTTATGGATTTCCTCTTCTAGTTACCTAGAGTTCATAACAATCTTCCGAAATTACCTCTTGTGACTACTCCAATGCCACAAGTATTTTGGGATACATATTACTATTAATAGCTCTTTCATTACACCTCAAAAATAAAGGCGTGTTGGACCAATTATTTAAGAGCACATCAACACCATAAGTTTGCATGGTTATCCTTGTTCCACCCCAACCACCATAAGGAAGCTTAATCTCAATTAATGAAGCAACGCACTTTCCAAAACAAATTTGGAATGTCGTAATTCGATCCACTATCCAATAGTCAATCACATTTGCGAGCGACTAACATCTGACAAACAATTATTGATGTTGATGGCTATCAAATTCTGACAACTAACCATTCAACAACTATATCTAAACATAAATTAAGGTCCAAACTTTTTCTTTCTTTCTTTCTTTTTTGTCAAATTCAAGCCACAACAAACAAATGTTGGCTTGGTTGGAGGTGCTGTTGGAAAAATCTACAGATTTTTGTGATCAAGTGGGTCATTTTGAACTATGTTTCAAATGAGACTCACACTTTGCTCGAGTCGGGACCATTTGATAACTTATTCTTGAGGACATTGTGGTCAACACAAGCCTCGATCAATCATCAATTTCTTCAATTCTCGGGTATCTACCAATAATTAACAGGTGCCAACTAGTTTAGTTGGTAAAATTTATGAATGACTATACCATATACCTAAGATCATTACTTGTTAGCACTAAGTTACTGGTCTCATTAAAATAATAGTAATAATAATAATTAAAAATAAAAAGCGAACAAAAAAATATTGGCTTAATTGGCTGCTTAGATTGAGTAGTTCACCATGATCAATCTGGTTGGAGGTAGGTGAGGGTTGCTGTCTTAATTAGCTTGTACCCAACTGTGGGTCATATCTCATATGTATGATGTTCAAACATCAACTTCTATAATACATGCACTATGACCCTAGGACAAAAAAACAGCTCCATCAACTATAATTACAAGTTAATTAATAAGACTTTAAAAGGTAGAAAACTGTAAGGAGAGCCAAATAAATACATGCATTAATTTAGCATTAATGAATGAGTGATTAATTGAAATCTCTTGCTTTAATACTTGTCGATATTAAACGCGTGTTGCAAGTGCAATATATATATCAGCACAAAATCATACACAATGGCTACTATGATATGTCTTAGGAAAATGCTGAAATGACAAAAAGTATTTACTGCGATTCTCACAAGTCTAACGTAGTATGTGCACGTAACCATAGATGCATTTCCTCGCGATACGAGTAAAAATCATCTACTATTATGTATGCATGTCCACATCAGACTTGTGAGAATCACAGTAAATCCTGTGTCACCCCAGGACAACTCTTAATTCTTTTAATTTATGTAACTTTAATATAAGTTTTAGAAGGTTAATTATTTATTTTTCTAATGGAGTTTGGTGGACAGAGAAAACTTATTAGAGGCAGGTGAAGTGTCACACCTTCATAGTTGCCCACCTTAATTAGGCCGTTGCATGTACAATGCCATTTACTAACCTACCACTAGATATGTACCATAGTTTTAAAACTCGCCAAGTTGATTTGAAACTTGGCTGAGTCAATTTAATTTGGTTGGATTTTGATCGGGGTGATTTGGCCGCAAGAATCAATGGAATTGACTTGTTGATTCAATTTGTAAAGTCATTATTAAGTGTAGAAACCTAAATCCAAAGCTTTTTATTTTTATTTTTATAGCAATTAGATCTAGCCCACTGGACTTTATTTAGGAATCTGTCTAATGGGTTTGAGTGAGGATGATTTAAGGATTACACTAAAGGCTGATAGGAGATTAAAGTGGAAGTGAAGGGGAAAATAAGAAAGGTCTTTGGTGGATATTAAATTATAATAAATAAATAATTAATTAACTGTAAAGCATGCAAAATGGGAGCTTTCCCAAATCATTCCCGCAATATCACGACTTAAATAAAGGAAGATTAATTACTCGGATGGTTAAAAATAAAAAAAGATTTCACAAAATTAAATTGTTATAATTCTTCTTTATTAAATATGTTGTAAGGTGTCTTTTCTCTGGCTTATCTTGTGAGTTTTTAGGTCAATAAGGATGTGCCATGTGATCTAGAATATTTCATGCAAAGTAAAAATCGAGAGTTATTGAATTAAATATAGAAGTTTGTTTGAGAAATAAAGCATTATTTGTTGCATGAGTATATTCTTTACCAAAGAGAAAAAATAAACATTAAGAGAAGGGTCACTTACTCTAATTTTTTGTTAAAATTCCACCTTTTATTTTATTGTCTTATGAATTCATTGAGATTAAAAAAAATTAATACCAAAATTATCTTCCTTCGATGATTGAAGAAGAAGATTTAGAGAATTAAAGTTGAAGGAAGAAATTCAAGAAGGTTTGTTAGAATAACTTTTCTTGAGGTAGGGTTCTTATAGTATTTTTTTTTTTCGATGGATAAGCTAGAGTTAAAGGGACCCTTCCCTATAAGAAACAAAAACCACTTTTAACGAGTGTAAATATAAGATGAATCTTCTTCTACAATTCTTCAAAGATCTTGAGGAACATTGGAATTATCCTGAATTATAAAAAATTCATCTGAATCAGCCCCCAATTTTGCTAAAAATCTGTTGTCCCTATTAACTTCTCTCCATTGAAATTCAAAGTCACATTCATCAAACGCTCGACCTTGGTTTGCGATCTCCAAATAGGGTCTCTTCATACTTCCATGACGGAGTATAATCTCCCTTTATGCATTTGATAGAATACATCAAATCAAATGAGATTATAATCCATTTGAACTCTCTCACTCGCGCTAACCGCATCACTTCCAAGATTGCTTGTAATTCAATCTAAATAATATCGTTTCCTTCGCTATTACTCTAGCCCACGAACTGAATTCTTATAGTATTTTTACTTTACTTAAATATACACTTTGCATATTTGAATGTTATTGGAGGTTGAAATATGTTGATTTATTGGCATGTTGTTAAAATGTTAATCTGAATTCCTACAATGCAATATTTTTAGCAAATTTATGTTATATTAGAAATGAATGTGGAAAGACGGATGGGCCTTGGGAATAATCCCTAAACGAGCAAGTTAAGACCATGGGTCATTGGGTGAAAGGCGCAGAAGCCCTCGAGGAAGATCCCTTGCTTGGGATGGATGTTGGATAATGATAAAAATTGATTGAAATTGGATGCGTGTGATCTTTTAATGAGACTTGCATGTTATTTGCTTTTCGAGTTGACATGTAAATGATGATATTTATAATGAAAATGTGAATATTTATGCATATTAAATTTACTATGATATTTAATTTATGTGTAATGTATATCTTCGTAAGGTTAAATAATGTTTGGATAATCAATTGGGCATGTTGATTGATGATTGATGGACCAGAAGAGAAACTTAAAGAATTTAATTATTTTGTATTATCTTAGTTATTGAATAATACGAAAACAACCTTAGTTATTGGATAATCAAATATGAATGACTAATGGGCCCATAAGAGAGACTTGAAGGATTTTATTATTTTTTATTATCTTAGTTATTGAATAATACAAATACAAATTTAATTATTGAATAATCAAATATGATTGTATGGACACTAAAAGACAATTTGATGGTCTTAAATTTATTTGATGCATGTGATTTGATAAGTTTACATTAAATAAAGTGTTAAAATAAATTTTAGTTAGTATATTATTAATATTGCCGTTATACTTTTGTGAGCAACCGTGGTAAATCTAGGGAACTCTTGATTCCTTTTTAATTAAGCATTAATCCTTACTATTTAATACTTCAATTAATCCATGAGATTCATTGAAAAATAAATGGAGTCAGAACTTTGATATTTGTTATCCTAATGAATATTTAATACGAGAATTTTTAAAAGATTTTGTGTGGCAAGTCCAGATCAGCATGAACCTTATTTTCATGAATATTTTCAAAACCATGAATACATTATTACTTTTTATTAATGTTTTTCAGTTACTTTTAAGTATTTTTCTTTTAGGATATTTTTTTAACTTATTTATTGACATTTAAAGGTAGAAAGATTATTTCATTATAAATAAATAACGAGTTGGTGATTTGGATTATTTGCCAAATCAACTATGTGAGTCGACTCGTGAAACATTTATAATTGTATTTTATCTCACCCATGGATTATGGGTCATGGGTCGGACTATGGACCATAGGCCGGATTGCGGATCTAAAATTCGCAACATGACATTAAGTCAACTCAACCAAATCACACAGAAAATACACTGAATTGATAAATTGAAATACTATTGAATTAAGCACCAAATACTTTCACGAAGAATTAGAAAAAAAAAAGGGTATGTTCGACACCCTACTATTTACCTTACGTTTTGTGCTATGTGTTTTGTGCTACATGGGTAAGAAGTTTTGGAATGAACTGATTTTTGGTGAGGATGATCTCTATGGTGAAGAGATCATCCTCACCAAAAATCAGCCCATTCCGAAATTTTTAATCCCATCAAAAATGATTTACAAAAAATGGATGTTCCCCGATTCTTCAACTTGTAAAATATCTTGATTAAGATGTCCATCGAGTTGAGTCAACTTGCAAGAGTCATGACGTGGCTTTGGTGAGTCAAATAAATATATATTAAATGACTAAATCTATAAAATAATTTAAGGAATTTAATATATTTTAAATCTGATCAAGTCTTGCAAAAGATAGTACTCTAGCTAATTAAAAATGACTACAAAATTCTATTTATTTTTAAAATATATATCAAAAAGTCCATTTAAAAAGAATATTGATTGCTTAGTACCCACTTTATCAAATATTTGTGTGTGTGTGTGTGTGTGTGTGTGTGTGTGTGTGTGTGTGTGTGTGGAGGGGTGGGGAACTTTTGAAATTAAAATATCTCAATTCAAGTTTTAGAAGTTTAAAGATTATTTTTCAAAAAATTAATGAAATTCCCTTCAAAGAAATTTTGAAGAAAAATACCTTAGTTACAAACTTTAGAAACTTAAGACTATGTTTTTTGAAATTAATGAAATGCCCTTGACCATGGTCATTTCTCATAGATTAGTAAAAACAATATCCAAATGACTTAGAAAAACCCTTTCTTTCTCTTCTCAAACCGTGGAGACAACAATGTTGAGGATGATCATCATTATCATCGAATTGATGAGCTATCTATTTGACTATTATAGATTGGATGATTTGCAAATCATAAGATAGATTGGTATTGATCATTGCTACGAAACTATCATTAAGGAAAAATAATTATTTGGTTGTTATATCTTATTTACAAGAATATCCTTATAAAATTTATATAGCAAATAATGGGGAAAAAAATATCTAAATAGAAGCAAACTCTAATTGATATAATTAAAATCTCCATCCAATATTATCTTTTATCTTAATTACTTCCTCAAATTGGACCATGTTTCAATTTGATACAATTAATTTATATATATTAAAGAATATTAACAGATGCCTATAGAAAATTTGTGGTATGAGATGATGAACCCCAACACATTGGCTTTTTAGGCAAAAAGACTTGAAATTTGACTTACTAACCACCATGAATAGAATAGATGCAACTCTTCGAGTTGATTGATTAGTCACAGAAAATTAATGCGACTCTTCATGCGGAGTTTTAATCATCATGGTTCTCTTTAAAAAGGTGGGACTCTCCAAAGCAGTCGTTATATCTTGATAATCATTGACTTGGCCGATTAGAATCTGTAATTATTGAACCGAAGGCTGCATGTACTCAGTATTAATGGGTGCATTGAAGTCAACAGACAATGGTTTTGCCAGGCTTGGCCCAAACTTATCCTGAGTAGTTCACCATGATCAATCTGGTTGGAGGTAGGTGAAGTGTAGTTTAGTCTTAACTAGCTTGATGTACACCACTGTTGGTTATGTCCACACGAATCCTTCTCATAAACCCTAGAACAAGAAAGACCCAATTAATTATATATAAGCCTTTAAAAGGCCAAAACAAAGACACAAATCTATCCATGGATTTATTTAGGATGTCTCATGCATTAGTGTCAATGGATCATATGAAACCCAAAATACAATTCAAGAACTTCAAGTTTTGACCGATGTTTTGGATTTTGATAAGGATCTGATTGGATAAGATTTTGATTTAATATTGTATCGGGTTGGATCCTTATAAACCATGTCCTAATCCGATAATATGTTAGAAAGTATGTAAATTATATATTTTTCTTGAGATTATGAAGTTAATTTAGATTTCATAAATAAAATGGGATTTGGCCTGATTTAGACCCAATTCGATTGTTAATGGATTGGATCTAAATCTTAATATTGAGAGCCAATAAAAACTAGATCAAAAAAAGATCCTATCCAATACTTATCTAATCAGTCCCTTATCCGATCCAATCCTTACAGGATTGGTACCAAGTTGGCCTCAATCCGATCCTAATTAACCTAATCCATTAACAATGCTATCATGCATGATCCATTGAATTGTCTTGTTTTAGAAGTTATTAATTGTGGTGAGTAGACAATTACTCATCACAATTTAAAATCAATACTTAATTAATTGTGTTGTACATCCCCTTGTTAGGTTGTTATCTAGATTGCACTTGAACCATTAATCATCATCACCATCATCAAAGTCTTATCCCAAGGATTCGGGATTGTATCTAGTCATGAATATTCATGGTATAGGTGATGCTGGATTTCTTACATTGATTACTAACTTGATGTAGCCAACTCATTTATTTGGGTTTAAGAATGATAAAATAATTATGTAAAAGTGACGTAACAAAGGTGGAGTTAGTTGTATTGAAACCAGCACTAAATATTATTACATTAAGTTCAATAAACTGGTTTAAATTAAATGAAATATAATGAACATAACGGGAGTAATAATAGTTATATGCAGTACTAAACACGCATATCATGCCATCATAACGACATTCTTTGAAATGTTGAAGATATTTTCAATTTCAAATAATACCATTACTTTAGTTTTAGTAAAAATTTAAGAGGCTTTACTTTAAGTTGAATCTAAATATAATTTTTTTTTATTAGGAAGCCTGATTGTAATCTCAAGTATCATCATCTAAAGATTTTACCAACTAAGCTAGTTGGCAACTTCGTTTTTTTTTTTTTAATCAGTTAACCTGGTTTTAATGACTTTAGTGACTCGATACTGGTGGAAATTGTACTTAGGTCTCAGGTATCATCATCCAAAGACTTTACGAAATAAGCTAATTAGCACCTACGTACACATTCCTTTACCTGATCTAATTAGCACCTGCACATTCATATTCAAGTTTGAGTTTTTTTATTTATTTATTTATTTATTATTATTATTATAGAGATTTGGAAATGGATCCAACTCAGATCATATTTGAATTCATCTCGGGTCAAGTCGGATAAAATAATTTTGAAACGTTTGATTTTGTTTTTTTTTTTTCTGCAAACTTATAATACTATTCTATTTTATTATTATATCATTTCATTTTGCAAGAATACCTGTTGTAGAAAATTAGTATAAAAGAATAAGTTGAAAAAAACTTAAAAATATAGTTTTTAAAGCAATATATATTCGAATCTAGATAGATCTAGGGATGGATCTCTATTCGATCAGGATTGCATAGGGCAAAGCACATTAAATCATACTTGGCTTTTAATTATTTTTTTTAAATTTAATTTTCAATACTCCAACATTTGACCCATTTTATCTCATACTTTAAGTTAGTAAGTTTGATTACAAAATTTAAAGTTGAAATTAATTTGAAGCATAACTTTTAAAAATAATAGTTGAATATTATCAACGGAAAATTACTTGGAGTACCTTCGTGGAGGGTTTTCAATCTAAATAGTCCTTTAATTTGGAGTGGTTGCCTGATAGTCACGTAAACTTTTTTTTCCCTTAATGGTCCCACATTATTTTCAAAGTCACCACTTTTTATTTGTTATCGAGTTCAACATTTTTATTGTTTAACTCATCACATTTTATTGTTGACTTTGATATTTTTTATTGTTGAACTCAACGTCTTCAACATGCTTGAAACCTTGAAAAATGATTTCTTCGTCCTTCTTAAATCCTTTAAGTTGAAATGAAATCTTCAAAACTCCATTAGAATGTCGAAAATCCAATTTTTTCAATGAAAAATATGAGTTTGCACAATTTGTGCACATTCCACGTTTTACTTGTATGAAATGTGAGAAGTGACATTTAGGAATTAATTAGAAAGAAAGTTTTACTAAATGGATTATTAAAAAAAGCCCTACAACTTTGAGACTAATGAGTAAGATGTCCCTCCATGTAATTTTTTCTATTATCAATTATTAGGCTTTTATTTATGACTAATGATATAAAGATGCGTTGAAAGGTATACATTCTATACATGGCTGACATGTCATGGTCAGAATCATAGATCTTTTTTCTTGTGTATCTTGAAGAAAAAGATCAATAGTTTTGTACCCATATCACGTATTTTTCAACTCGCCCTTATATCACAATATTATATTGAGTCGTGATTTTCTTACTCAAATTTTTTTTTCTTAATCTATACTCGATTAATGTGGCAAGGGCAAAGAGTCATAGATCTTTTTCTACAGGTACATAAAGAAAAGATCAACAGATCTATGCCCTAGCCACGTCAATCGAGTTTAGATAGTTGTCATAATGCAATGCTCTCTCTGGCATAACCCCTCATCACAAAATCATAGATCAATTCCTTGGGGATATGTAAGAAAAAGATTTTTAATTATACATATCCCGAGGGAAATGACCTATTGTTGTGTGGTGGGGATGTGTGTCACATAGGGGCGTCAGAAAATCATTTATCTAACGTCGTCAGATGCAAAGAAATAATAACAGGCCAGGCTGTTTCACCGTCATAACAGCACGTTCAGGGCCTTGGCTTCGAGAACGTCGTCGTTAACTATTTTGATTTCTAGCGTACGTGTGTTAGGTTTGACTGGTGGGAAATTGGTGAAGTGTCGCAAGTTTACGGTTGTCAATTTTAATTATGCTGTTGGTGACACGCACGTGCAAATGGTGACTTAGAAACGTACTTCGTTTTACACTTTGCTGACGTAGATGTGTTTACGTAATCATAGATATCAGGACATGAGTTTAAATACATGTCAGAAAAGTATGAATTTCTAAGGTCACTTCGGCATGACACTTTGCATAATAATGAATAGAGATGCCAATGGACAGGATCCGACCCAAAATCCAATCCATTCTATAACTTCGGATCTGAATTGTGAATTTGGGTTCTAATAAAGATTTGAACCGATCATTATATAGTTTATATTTGTTAAAATATATGAAGTCTGGATTATTTTTGTAATAATTATAAAATAATAATTTTATTACTTGTAAGTATTAATTATAATTTTTTAATTAATATAATAGTTTTAAGTATTAAAAATAATAATTTTTAAGATTACAAATAAATATAATTTTTAGGAATACATATTTATAAGAATTAATTATAATTTATGAATATCTAATTATAAAATATAACAAATGATTTTTTATTTTGTATTATTCTTAGAAAATAATATAATTTTTCATTATTTCTAAAAATCCTTAATAATAATAATAATTTTTAGTATTACAAATAAATACAAGAGAAAATTATTTAAAAAATAAAATATTAATGAATAATTATGAAAAAATAAGAATTTTCCCATTAATTATTATTAAAAAATTATAATTTTTTTGAATTTCTCAAAAAAGTAATAAACTAGCGGTTGGAACACCAGTTTTCATGGGATATTTTCGTCAACATGTAAACCAGTGGTTGGATTGTGTGGTGTTCATGAGGGTATTTTCGTTAGCTTGAAAATCGGTGGTCCAACCGTCAATTTACTACTTTTTTGCTAAATTTGTTAAAATTATTATTTTTAATAATTATAAATTAATATATTATTATTTTTAATAATTTTTCCAATATCTTATTACTAATATTAAAAAACAAAAGGAGTTAGCTCAGTGGTATAACTAATTGCATTCGAAATTAGGTGGCTCTTGATTTATCTTATGGCATATTGGGAAACTTTTGCAGGGTTGGCCATGCGGGATGTAGGATACCCTAGGTTACTATAAAATAAAATAAAATGGCACGAATATCAAATTAGTTGTCAGTCTACAAGTTTCTATCTCAATTTGATGATTCGATTGAACCATTGAATTTTAGGAATATATTGAATATTTACTTTTTAAAAGTCGAACACAACTAGAATTGAATAAGCATCATAATAAGTAGTAATGTGATAGACCCTACCATTCCATGAAGATTAAGATGGATTTATATAGATTCAAATAGATTAGGATAAGATAGGTTAAGAGTTTGAGTTTATGATAAGTAGAAACATATGTATAAAACAATATAATAACAATCATTTTTCAAAAATATGGGTTTGAAGCTTTGAATTGAGCTGATTTTTGGTGGGGATGATTTCTATGATGAAAAGATCATCCTAGAAAATATCAACCCAATCTGAAACTTCTAACCCCATTAAAATTGATTTAGAATGTGGACCGTCAATTTTTTATCAATAATTTGTAAAATACTTTTGATATATTGAGAAGTTTCAGATTGTGTAGCTCAATCCAAAACTTCTAACCCATGTTTTGAAAAATCATTGTTTTTTACTTATGTCCCATGATCCGATATATATATATATATATATAGGGAAATGTTCAGCACCCTAAGTTTTACCACACACTTTAACAAACATTTTTTGTCTTACATGGGTTAGAAGTTTTGGAATGGGCTGATTTTTGGTGAGGATGATCTCTATGATTAGAAGATCATCCTCCCCAAAAATCAGCCCATTCCAAAATGTTTAGCCCCATGTTTACAAGTTGAAAAATCGTGGACCGTCCATTTTTTGTAAATCATTTTTGATGGGGTTAGAAGTTTTGGAATGAGCTGATTTTTGTTGAGGATGATCTCCTCACCATAGAGATCATCCTCACCAAAAATCAGCCCATTCCGAAACTTCTAACCCATATAGGACAAAACGCGTTTGTTAAAGTGTGTGGTAAAACTTAGGGTGCCGAACGGGACCCATATATATATATATAGGGAAATGTTCAGCACCCTAAGTTTTACCACACACTTTAACAAACGTTTTTTGTCCTACATGGGTTAGAAGTTTTGGAATGAGCTGATTTTTGGTGAGGATGATCTCTATGATTAGAAGATCATCCTCCCCAAAAATCAGCCCATTCCGAAATGTTTAGCCCCATGTTTACACGTTGAAAAATCGTGAACCGTCCATTTTTTGTAAATCAATTTTGATGGGGTTAGAAGTTTTGGAATGAGCTGATTTTTGGTGAGGATGATCTCTTCACCATAGAGATCATCCTCACCAAAAATCAGCTCATTCCGAAACTTCTAACCCATGTAAGACAAAACGCGTTTGTTAAAGTGTGTGGTAAAACTAAGGGTGGCGAACGGGACCCATATATATATATATATATATATAGGGAAATGTTCAGCACACTAAGTTTTACCACACACTTTAACAAATGTTTTTTGTCCTACATGGGTTAGAAGTTTTGGAATGGGCTGATTTTTGGTGAGGATGATCTCTATGATTAGAAGATCATCCTCCCCAAAAATCAGCCCATTCTGAAATGTTTAGCCCCATGTTTACACGTTGAAAAATTGTGGACCGTCCATTTTTTGTAAACCATTTTTGATGGGGTTAGAAGTTTTGGAATGAGCTGATTTTTGGTGAGGATGATCTCTATGATTAGAAGATCATCCTCCCCAAAAATCAGCCCATTCCGAAATGTTTAGCCCCATGTTTACACGTTGAAAAATCGTGAACCGTCCATTTTTTGTAAATCAATTTTGATGGGGTTAGAAGTTTTGGAATGAGCTGATTTTTGGTGAGGATGATCTCTTCACCATAGAGATCATCCTCACCAAAAATCAGCTCATTCCGAAACTTCTAACCCATGTAAGACAAAACGCGTTTGTTAAAGTGTGTGGTAAAACTAAGGGTGGCGAACGGGACCCATATATATATATATATATATATAGGGAAATGTTCAGCACACTAAGTTTTACCACACACTTTAACAAATGTTTTTTGTCCTACATGGGTTAGAAGTTTTGGAATGGGCTGATTTTTGGTGAGGATGATCTCTATGATTAGAAGATCATCCTCCCCAAAAATCAGCCCATTCTGAAATGTTTAGCCCCATGTTTACACGTTGAAAAATTGTGGACCGTCCATTTTTTGTAAACCATTTTTGATGGGGTTAGAAGTTTTGGAATGAGCTGATTTTTGGTGAGGATGATCTCCTCACCATAGAGATCATCCTCACCAAAAATCAGCCCATTCCAAAACTTCTAACCCATGTAAGACAAAACACGTTTGTTAAAGTGTGTGGTAAAGCTTAGGGTGCTGAACGGGACCCATACATATATATATATATATATATATATGGGGCGGTTTAAGGGCCATATGTAAAAACATATGAAAAAACAATGGTTTTTTAAAATATGAGTTAGAGGTTTTGGATTGAGCTGATTTTTTGCAAAGATGGTCACTATGATGAGAAGATCATCCTCATGAAAAATCAGCTCAATCAAAAATTTCTAAATCCGTCAAAAGTGATTTACAAATTATTGATAAAAATTGGTAAAAATTCAACGGTCCACATTCTAAATCACTTTTAACGGGGTTAGAAGTTTCAGATTGGACTGATTTTTTTTTTTTTTCGGATGATCTTTCCATCATAGAGCTCATCCTCACAAAAAATCAGCTCAATCCAAAATTTCTATCCCGTATTTTAAAATTTTATTAATGTTGCATTGTTTTTACATATGTTTTCTCATATGTCCCTTAAACCTGATCCATATATATATGTAGGCCCTAAAGAGAGCCAAACATTGTGGTAAACATTTTTTTCAATGTATGGGTTAGAAGTTTCAGAATAAGCTGATTTTCAGTGAGGACGATCTCTGTGTTGAGGAGATCATCCTCACTAAAAATTAACTTATTCTGAAACTTCTAACCCCATCAAAAGTGATTTACAAAATAATGATGATCTACGATTTTTTAACTTGTAAACTAGGGTTAAAAGTTTCAAAATGAGCTGATTTTTTGTGAGGATAATCTCTTCACTATAAAGATCATCCTCACAAAAAATAAGCCCATTCCAAAACTTGTATCTCCTATTTTAAAAAAGGTTTGAATCTCTTTAAGGCCTCCAAACGCTTCTCATAAATATTAAATGAGAAAAGATGTGTCAGGTTGGTATTGTAAAAAACCACCATCCCAAATGTTGATGAAATCTACGAAATATTTTAGTAGTTTAAAATTTAGAATTATATTTTTCTTTTGATATTTTAGAAAATAATATTAAATATAATGCATAATTTGGATGAGTTTTTTATTCGAATAAACAAGTTTCATGGCTGATTCAAATTCAATTTAAAATCCAATTGAGTCAAGCTAGTTCTTCTGAGTTTTGAGTCGACTCCACAAACTTTAAATAATAAATAAATAAATAAATAAAATAGTTACAAATAAATACTACAATATACATTTTTTATTTTTATGAATAAGCTCAACTTAAACTCACGTCCTCAAACTTGCTTTGCAATATGTCAAACCAACTGAGTGGTCAGCATAAATTACATGTAAGGTGGGATAGCATCTCTGTTATTTCAACCCATGAAATTTATCTCCATTTTAGGAAAGAAAGTTTCATACCGACATTCCAAAAATAAACATTTGATACAGATATATGACCCTCCCAACAATATACCATATGTCACGCTCATTAATATCAACTGACACTATAAATGTTTGGCCCCATTCCTTGTGGACCCACAAAACAAATTACATGATTGGTGATTTTATTTTTAGCTGATTCTTGTTAAAACATTTGTGATTAAATGCAATTATACAAATCAGCCTAATGACCGAATAAACGGTTGCAAATTTTTGCTGGGCTGCAATTCCGATGGTTTCATCGAACATTCA
Organism: Akebia trifoliata; assembly: GCF_017979445.1. Lineage (NCBI taxonomy): Eukaryota > Viridiplantae > Streptophyta > Magnoliopsida > Ranunculales > Lardizabalaceae > Akebia > Akebia trifoliata. The sequence goes on from NC_141390.1 coordinate 26,646,090, forward strand.
TGTGTCTTGTGGGACACAAAATGTAGTAGATGAGATGCCGGGTCTAGGTGTCATTTAGGGATGTTAATGGGTCTAAAGGAGTTACAATATGAATCATTAAATTTTATTTATTTCCAAATCTCTGTAGACTCTGATTCCAAATCTGATATTAATGAAACTGTCAAAAATCATCTCGATTCATGAGTCCTATTGATTCTTATATGCTACTCCAACTTTTCAATCAAATTATTATTTTTTATCTAACTCTAATTGGTTCTAGAAATGGGCATTAGATTTATACTTTTCCAGGACTCGTAAAATAAAAATGTTTCATGCATTTGTAAACTTTTTAAAAGAAATGTTTGTGGAATTATAGTAAATCGACAAGAATCATGATAATCTGACTACCCCACGTGAAACACTCAATAAATAAAAGTGTATCATGAGATGCAAAAATCTATGATTTTCGAACTTGTGACATCAGGAGAATCAATTGAGTGTATCACGTAGGGTAGTTTGATTATCATGATTCAACTGACAATTTAAAAAATTGGACATTACCCAAAACTACTCTAATAAGATAAATTTGGGGTCCCACTTAAAATCAATTGGTAATGAGTGGAAAGGTACAGGAACTTATAAGGAGATAGGACAAGGAGACAAGACAATGAGTGACTGATGTAGGACTAAACTCAACACGCCCCCATACATGTGGGTCAAACTGAGTCAAAGCCCGTAGAGATCTGACTCGGATGAAATTTGTGGCGCCCCGCCGAACACTAAAACAAATCCCCATGTCAGATTTCAAGGTACGAGGTGGCACCTCGAAATTTCGGCATAGTCTCCTCTGTTTATGTTAGCATTCCAAGGCGATTCAACCTGCACCTGATAAACGACATACAATCCTGCATATAACAAACAAAATATAATACTAGCGGAAGCCTATATACGTTTAATAATGTTCGATAGATCAGAGTGCGGAAGAAGAAAAAATTATATACAGGATTATACAAAATTCCTCACTCTAACAGAATTCCTAACACTCAAGACAAATCTATAAGACTACTTGGAGAAACTGACACTACTAGGGGGTATAGTCCTAGTACTTACCAGGTGACGGACTCTAGTTGTCTATCTGACCAACCAGATGATCCTCATTCGTTTTCTACACTTGTTTCGCCAAGCTTCAGATCTGAAACTAAAAAAAATGGAGAAGGAAAGGGTGAGTAACAATGGTTACCCAGTAAGGAAGCAACAATTTCTGCCAATAACCTCTCTTAACATGAACGAATAAACATACTAAATCATTTTAAAATAAACAAAGTTTTACAGAAGAAAACTACGATTAACTGGTACATATAGCCAGGGATGAGCAACTAAATATTTTAAAACTCACATTACATCGATCAGCAGTACTCACTATAACATTCTCATTTTATACAAATCTAATTGATCAAATGGAAACAATAAACATGCATTTCATTTTATATATCAAAATAAGCAACAGATACATAATACACGATGGTGGAGTATTGGAATTAGAGAGTTGGGATTCACGATTGGATCGCTCCCAGTCGGGACATGATGTTACAATTCCTTTCTGGCTTTTAGTTCCTGATTTTGTGGCCGGTCGCTACCCTTACCACGTTTGGTTGACCATTTATCCGGCTCAGGCTGGCCGTTTGACGTGACCGTAAGCAATGGGTCTCTTTTCGATGTGTCAGAACGTTCGACTACTATAGATTGTTAGTGATCACTGACCAATCATCTTCGTCTATGCCTATCAGGCATACATGTGATTCCCAAATATACAAACCATTCGTATACGACCACCTTTACATTACAAGTTCACTGGTAAAGATAGAGAGGAATAAACCCGGATTCCAGTTGTGACTCCACTCTCATACGCGTCTCATACCACGTATGAGCTTGGTGGTCCCTACCGTACATCCCAGGATAGTACACCACTCCGGATGATATGACGCACTATCCCTTCAGGCATTCACAAACTCTTTAACAGCTCACAAAATAGTTACCTATATATATATATATATTATTTTCATTTGAAAATAAAAGAGAAATTAACAATACAAGGTTGAGAATAGATATCCAGTTTCCTACCATGCAAGTGTGGCCACCCGGCCTAAACTAAATAACATAACGGAAACGTAAACAGCGCCTCGCGCTAACAGAAAGGAAATAAACATGTAACCAATAATATTATCCCTGGATATCTGTTCACCAACCTGCACACAACACAACAACGTAAAATGCAGACATCACCCCTCGGGTGTGACTCTGACATTTTACCGTTTCATACCATTTTTCCTTTTTTTTCCGATTTTTACAGTTTTCAATCTCTTCAATAAAATATCCATTTTCTGATATTCATCAACTCAAAATGAGTTCATTGAATATTAAATCACATTTTCCAACTATAGAATTTATTTCTATCAATAATATTGAAAAAGAATACAATTTTTATATCAAAACGGGGTCCGAACAGTGCACAAGACCCAATTTATGGAAATAACCCGTTATAATACTCTACCCACGTATAATTTGTTAAAAATACAATTAAACATATCAAACATGTAATTTCTGGCGTGAATTTTGAAATAAACAAAGAATTCTATATTTCGGAAATACATCCAAATTTTTCCAATAAAATCCTAAATGCAATTTTCACAATCTATGATTATTAATAGAAATTGAGAGTTCCTTACAATCACTAGGCGATGGAATTGAAGCACGTGCGCGGAAATCGAGACGATTGGCACGAAATTCGAGATGGACCGAACTTCGAAGTGGCTGATTTTCAAAACTAGCTTGGTGGTTTCGAAGATCTCGATGTACTCGTCTCTTCTCCCTTCTACGGCAAAAGACGGTTTGACCCCGAAATCGATGAAAACCGAGGTCGAAGTTACGAAAATCTCCGTATAAAAATACGGCTGATTTTTGACTATACGGGGTGAAAAAGACGAGAAAACGGAAGGAACTTGGTTGGGTTATGTAGAGAATGAGGCTGCGGACGTTTCTCCCTTCTGCGTCGGAAAGCGATTTGACCCCGAAACGGACGAAATCCGAGGTCAAAGTTTCGAAATTTTCGTATCCAAATACGACTGATTTTTGACGATATCGGGTGAAATAGAAAGTGAAATGAAGATAGGTTGGGTGGGTTTTGTAGAGAACGAAGCTGCGGACATTTTTCTCTTCTGCGGCGATCGTCGAAAGTGGACCGTTTGCGAAAGATCTGAAGTGGAAAAATCGGAGGAAAAACAAATTTCTTTTTTTTTTCGTTTTTTTTTTTTTCGCACTGTTTGGACGAGTGGGGAAGATGAGATTAAAAAAAAAATTTTAATATTATTTATATAATATTTGGGACGAATTCGGTATTTCGCCTATTGTTTTGATCGACGATAACTTGATCATTCGGTCTCCAAAACTGATAAACGAATACTCTATTTCGTCTAATTTTTCATTCCGGATCTAATGGTATAGTCAATTTCTACAAATTATGTCTCCATCAAAAATTTACATTTTTGGCATGAGGTGACCCCTAAACTTGATGTCGTTTTCGTTTTTGACGATAATTCGACTTCCTGATCTCCAAAAATGACAAATAAATAGTCAATGTTGAATAATTTTTCGTTATGAATCCAATGGTATAATCGAATTTTAAAAATTATTGCTCAAATAAAAAGTCACTATTTTAGCCTAGTCCGACCCGGTAATCGAGGATTTTGCAACTTTTATATTCGAACTCGAATTTGAGCCTGCTTACAGGCTAAACTATGTTTTTCGATCATTTTGAATCTAATAGTGAGATCAGATTCCATTAAAAATGATCAAAAACATCCTAAAGTTTTACCCCTAAATCCCACTTTCAAGATTTTCTTAAAATTTCACTATTTATTTTTTTCTCGAGATATGAATTAAAAATTCGGGTTGTTACATGGAGGAGAGAAAGACAGTTTGACATCATGATAAATTTGGGGGTTCAACTCAAAATCAATTGGTAATAAGTGGAGTAGCCCAGGGACTTATAAAGAGAAGGACAAGGAAATGAGTGTTTGATGTGAACTAAACTCATCAGGATCCTTGTTGAGTTTGTTTTCATTAGATCTCAATATTACAATCCAGATTGGATCAAATAGTACTCAAATAAGATCAAACCTGATTTGGTAAGCAAATGTATAAATACATTTCTTAAATTGATCAATCCTTGCATTTGTTTAAAAAAATCGTTGACATATGATGGTGCTGGGAATTCTACCATCCAATCGACAACTGAGATGTGAATATATTCCCTCGGGATTCTTTATGAACGATCCATAATTTCCTAAGAAATTTGTGTGTCTGTTCTAATATCAGCATTCGTTGGGATGCCTTGGAGCTTAGGAAACTCTATCAAAATATGATACGGACATCCTAAATTACCACTTTGGCCGACCATTCTTGAATGCTTGGTGCATATACCTTGTAGACAGACTTCACGTCAAAACTATCTTATAAAAAAATTCTCCTTGGAAAATTACTCAAATAGTTAAGTATTTTACCAAAATTATTGAATCAGTCTTTTTTTTAAAAGAAATTTATCGGGCAGACCTATCTGTTGCAATTTTTTTTTATAAAAACTCTCTTTAGCATATCAAGTTTGTTACCTACACACACTTAACAAATTTAGTAAGATTTCAAATCTTACTAAGAGACATTGGACCCACATGGACAATCAAATTATCAATCCAACAACACAGCCTTCTAGATTGCATGGAAAAACTCAGATTCAACAGAAAATTTAAAAAAAAAAAAAATCTTTTTTGAGCTTGTTAGTAGATGTTGAAAATGGATGGATATCAAACTCTCAAGTTTAAATATAAAATTAAACGGTGAAAATTATTTTTTAAAGTTCTTAGAATGTTATCCTTTATAATCTTGCACATTAGATCATGTTTTTGGACTTCACAAATTGATGTGGTTCGAATCCACTCCAAGGTATGTTAAGTAACAAATTAACCTAAAAATAAAAATAGAAGTTTATGATGTTGGATCCCGCAACAGGGTTTGCTCAGTAACGAACTTGATAAAATGAGGTTTGATGGGTAACGAACTTCATAAAACAAGGTTCCCTTGGAGTTGTCAAAATTCCAAGGGAGTTTTTGTAATAAAAGTGCAACAGTTAGGTTTGCCGGCTAAATCTATTTTTTAAATGCTCAACAACACAACTACATACCATGATAAATTTGGAGTCCAACTCAAAACCAATTGGCTAAGAGTGGAGAGGCTCAATAGCTTAGAAGGAGAGAGACAAGACCAATTGGCAATGAGTGGAGAGACCCAAGAGCTTATAAGGAGAGAGAGATAAGGCAATTTGTCTACGAAGTGGGACTAAACTCAACGTGACCCATAGGCCGAATTGGACCAAAGTACGTGGATATATGAATTGGGTGATGTGGATGAGATAAATATTTGCTTTGATACCATGATAAATTTGGGGGTCCAACTAAAAATCAATGGATTATAAGTTGAGAGGCTCAAGAGCTTAGAAGGAGAGAGACAAGACAATGAGTGTTCGAGCTAGGGTTGAACTCAACATACGCAATTGTGTAATTGTATTTTCTTCACGATAATGGTTGTTTGATGTACAAATCCATGAGATTACATTTATGATAATAATCATTTTCATAAGAAATTACCATTACAAAATTGGTTATATAACCAATTTTTGTAAATATTTAAGAAAAAAAATACTGTGTCTGTATTTTGTGCAAAATACTTTAGTAGTGTCCATGAAAAACCTACTTTTAATCTTGAAAACGGTTTGACTCGCCATGTTCAACATGCAAATGAGAGGAGACGAAAAACACAGGTTTCATTGGGATTAGTATGAGCTTTCGAATTAAGGATCAATTTCATTGAAACTTCTAGGAATCTTTCCCATCGATATTTGATTGGACCTTTTGCATCAAGCATATATGGTTGAATATCATAATTTTTTATTTAGAAATGTATCATAATAGTATTGATGGATGGTTAATAAAAGAAGAAAAGAAAGAAGGTCTAGGAATATAGGTAGCAAAAGCAGTGAGGATAGTTACTTCTTTTCTAATAGTTCATGATTGTGTTGGAAATCCATAAACCCAGAGTTCAAATTCTATTAGGAATTTAATTCCTTGTCTTCGTATGAGTTTTTCTTTTACTAGTAATTATTTTTTATTTCTTATTAAAAGTAGAGTTCTTCTTCTAGCTTATTATTTTAATAGGATTTCGAGTATTTCTCTATTTTAGAAGTCTTATTAGAAAAATCTATATACAGAGGTAGAGATATGAACATACAAGAATGTAGAGAGTGAAGTTTTTAATTAAATTTTATTTTTTAGTAAATTTTTTCTTCTTACTCTTTTTCTCTTTCTTCTATTTGTGAATAAAGATTGCTTGTGCTGAAAATTATTGGGTCCTGCAAATTGTGCTCTTTTTTTGTTCGACCATCTTCTCGATGTCACGTTGGTCTTGCCCAATGCTTGTTCTTTGTTGTTTTAAAGTTCCATCTGAAGGAGTTCGACTTGTCAAGTTTTTCTACCTACCCAGTAGGCATGATCTCTTTGTGAGAGATTTCTTTTGCTCGAAGTATATGTAACCATCATTTTAACTCAAAAGAATTTAGTAGTTTGTCCATGGAGTCAACCCTTGATTGCAGGATATACACTTCGTTATATCGACTTTTGGTGTGGCCCATAGGCCTTCACTATTTTGGAATTTCAGTGATAACATGGATTCCATCAATTAAGGATAATATTAAGTGATGAAACCAATACTGTTAGAACTTTAAAATAGAAACCCCTTTTACAGAAAGAGGAAATATTATCCTTGATGGATTATAATCTCACTAATAAAAATAAATTATAGGTCATCTTCTCTTATTTATAAAAAAAGGGTATTGACACCCCATTGTTAATATTTTTTAATTCCTTCACTAAAAGAAATCAGAGAGGGAGAGAATGATTTAAAACAATTAAAAAAAAAAAAAAATTCCTGCTTTAAGTAAAATAATTAATTTAATTCCTAAAATGACAATTTACTATTTTCTCAACTAAAATGAATAGTGTTTTCAAAATTTTCATTTTTTGTCTCTAGTGATTTGGTAATCCCCCTACCCTATTTCTAATCCTACAAAAATGATTTAATGAATGTATATATTAATTTGATTCATTCGACTAATTGAGGTTAAAACTTGGATGGGCCAAACCCGAACTCAATGGGTTGCACCCGACCTTGGGTCAGGTTTGGGCATATACTTTGCTTGGGTTGTGTCTTGGGTTCGGGCAACAAAAACAAATGCATGACTCAAATCGGTTGGGTTTGAGCATAGGCATTCGGCAACCCATTTGCCCGAACCCAAACTTAATATGGCAATAATTTAAAAGTATTTCTTATATCTTAGTTTCTTTCACATTCATTTACCAAGTTTACTTTTGTTTCTCTATAGATCAAAATTAATCTGTGATTATTTTCATAAAATAAACAATTGCTTTGTTAAATGCTTTTGTTTATGTAATTCTATATTATTTTTTTGATTGATGAGCTGGGTTTTATGTACAATTTCTATATTGATATACACTATAAATGTTTGTTTTGTTGGAAATTCAACTAACAATAAATGAATTAAGATGGTAACTTTAGGTAATCATCATTTTCTTCATCTTTTTTAAATTTGATTCTAATTTTATATATGTAAATTTTGAAACACAATCTTAGGATAAATAATTATAAATTTTAAGTTATTTTAGATACCACTTATGTTTACGTAAGATCGCCCTTATCATTGCTAAATTATCTAATATTAATAGGGAATAAACTAACCTAACCAACCCGACTTGGGTTGGATTTGGATTGATCATTTGAAGCCCAAGGTCGGATTGGGCACGGGCATGGGTGGTAAACATATTTTAAATCCATCTCCATGTGCTTACAATCAAAGTGCTATATTTTTTGTGTCCAAAGTACAAACTAGTGTGGACCAAATATTCGTACTCAGGCTGTTTCTTGTGCTCAAGGGCACACGTTAAATGCAATATTAAATACACCTCCAAAAATTATTTTACTACCTAAAATACCCTTTAAAAAAATTTGTTACAAAAAACCCTTAGGAGATTATTTAAAAAATATAGTGAATTTTAGAAATACCCCACTGTTCAAGTGATTATATTTGATTTACCCCCCTTGACTATAAGTCAATGTTGCTTTTTTCTTGATGATTTAACACTGAAATTTTGAGAAAAAAATTAATTTTGATTTAGTAATTTAAGTATTTGAACAGCATTTTGAAAGAGAAATCAAAATTTAATGGTTAAATTATCAAGAAAATGCAATGTCAAACTATGGTTAAGGTCAAGGGGTAAACCTAATATCACCAATTTAACAGTCCCATTTCTAAAATTACCCAAAAATGTATTAAATTACTGCAACTTTACCATGTCCCCTTAGGGCACACCTTAATAGAAGAGTGTACCATGTGTTATTGTGTGATACACGTATCCGTATCGAATTCAAAGTCAGTCGTAAATAGGCAGTTAGCTTTTTAGCTAAGATCTCCCTCTTTCACACCTACACTTACTTGAAGGTTCTTATGCAGTTGTACATCTCTTTCACTCTCTCTCTCTCTCTCTCTCTCTCTCTCTCTCTCTCTCTCTCTCTCTCTAGGGCTCTCTCTCTCTAATACTATAAATCCTTCCGGGTCCGAAGCACTTTTATCACTAAAAACTCTTTCCCAACCAATCAAATCTCAAATAAAGCGTCAATTCCTTCTTTTGTTCTTAAAAAATGCAACCACAAAAGTAGGTTTCATTATATATCACCTTAATATCTAGCCCATGCAACTCAAGTTTTATATCATTTGAGATTCACACTTCTACCAAAATTATCCAAAAAAATTCTTCCAAATCTCTCGACCTTTCAAGTGATATATATAGAGAGGTTGATCTCTTCTAATATATTATCTACTTACACCAAATCAAGACTCTCTCAATGGCGTTAACCCATCATCTCTCCAACATGACCACCTCTTACACTCTCTCAAACCTTTCCAACAACTTCAAGTTCGACATCATTACCATACTCTTTTGTTCAATGTTCTTGATTTCAATGGTTAAAATGTACTTCAACATGCGTCGTCCCAAGGTTTTCTTAGTAGATTTCTCTTGTTACAAACCTGTAGATTCTTTGAAGTGCACCCATGAAATTTTCTTAGAGAGATCTGCACGTTTAGGAATGTTTTCTGAAGAAAGTTTGGGGTTTCAAAAGACTATATTGGAAAAATCAGGGTTGGGTCAGTCAACATATTTTCCCGAGGCTATGTGGGGGTTACCACCAAATCCATGCATGGCTGAGGCAAGGAAAGAAGTGAACACTGTGTTTTTTGGAGCCATAGATGAGTTATTGGCCAAAACTAGGGTTAAGGCTGGTGATATAGGGATTTTAATAGTGAATAGTAGTCTTTTTAATCCTACACCTTCTCTATCTTCCTTAATTATCAATCACTACAAGCTCAGGAGCAACATTGTCAGCTACAACCTTGGTGGCATGGGTTGCAGTGCTGGAATCATTTCTGTTGATCTTGCTAAGCATCTCCTTCATGTTGGTTTCTCTCTCTCTCTCTCTCTCTCTCTCTCTCTCTTATATATATATATATATATAAGGTCAGGATCAAGGGACATATGAAAAACCATATGTAAACACAATGTAACATTAATAAATTGTCAAAATATGGGTTAGAAGTTTCGGATTGAGCTGATTTTTTGTGAGGATGATCTCTATGATGGGAAGATCATCCGGAAAAAAAAATCAGTCCAATCTGAAACTTCTAACCCCATTAAAAGTGATTTAGAATGTGGACCGTCGATTATTTGCAAATTTTTGTCAATAATTTGTAAATCACTTTTGATGGATTTAGAAATTTCAGATTGAGCTGATTTTTTATGAGGATGATTTTCTCATCATAGTGACAATCCTTGCAAAAAATCAGTTCAATCCAAAACCTCTGACCCATATTTTGAAAAACCATTGTTTTTACATATGTCCCTTGAACCGCCCCCATATACATATGTTTTCACTGTTCATTTGAATTCTGAAAACATGCCTACAGAGATCGCAGGAGGTTTTTTTTTGCCCCCAAAAAGCGAGGATCTCGCTACATTTATAATTAAAAAAAAAAAAAAGAAAACCTACGATCTCACTAGGCATCTTTTCGGAATTAAAATAAACAGTGAGTCGGAATCAGAATTACTTCAAAAGTTGGTGACGTTTTGTTAATTATGTATATGTGTTTTTTGTTTGTCTGGTTTTAAGGGTGGATTAGTTAACAAAAAAAAGGGTCTATTTGGAAGTCCAATATGATTCATCAAAACGTAGATCCTCGAGATGGGCCTGTTTAAATTTCAAATTGAACTGATGCACATCTCGATGTCTAGTGATAAAAACCAACAGAGTGGGTTCAATGGATACACTCCTTAATTTGGTTCTTGGATCACTCCAACATAGCCCTTGTCAATTTTTTGTCCCCCACAGATCTCTGTGATTTGGTGTTAAGTTTTGAGACATAACATGTCAGCGACAACAACTTAATTGAAATTTAGTTACAAAGTACTTGAAAAGATTGTATCTTTAATAGTTTCTTCGATCTTAACTTCATTTATGAATATAATCTTCAGTCAAATATGCATTTTGCCAAAATGACAGTAATTCTTGTCCTGATTTTCTCGACGAGAAGCAGATCATCTTTGAGGTCATCATCCGTATCTTAGGCTTTAATTTCTTTTGGTGCAAATTCAAATTTTACATAATTACTTTTAAAATTAATTATAGTTCTAGGTGAGTGTACAGCTGTACTCATAAATGTTTAAGAGTGAGGGGTTGCTAGGCCCACATGGATTGCCATGTTGGCCAACTAACACCACAGAACTCTAGATTTTATGGCATAGGTGAAAGCTTTAAAAAAAATTTAATGATGAGTGCATGCAGTAAGTCATTGGTGGTCTGTACGCAGTTGATGTGGCAAGGGCACAGAACGACAGTTCTTTTTCCTGGTGTATCCCGAAGAAAAAGATCTATGTTTCTATGTCTTTGTCAAGTCAATCACATACAGACCGCGTATGATTTACCCCATGCATTTATCACGACTCTTTAAAAAAATTGAAAAACAAAACCTGATTTAAGACATAATCAAAGGTTTTTAGAAATAAATGACTATCAATCTCTCAAATTTAAAATTCAAATCTAATAGTAAAAAGTAGTAATTTTGTCTTTAAAAGTTCTTAAAATTTTGTGATCTACGTCCCTGCGGCGCCCCATCATGCTTTTGGATGCAACATGGAGCTGTGACATGGAACTTTCATGACTAACTTAGTCAGAACATTCATTCTCTTCCTTTCCTTTCTTTTCAAAAATGATATTTTTGTTTAAACATTTATGAATCTCATGTTTGAGTGTCGTACTTCAAAATATTGATACAAAGGCTAAACTGTCCTAAAATAAATGATATTTTGATGTTATAATAAATTAGCTGGGTAATTTGCTAAAATTATTGAACTAATCATTTTTTTATACTTGCAGTACAACCATATATTTATATGGTTGGATTCCGTTGATTCAAGAAGTCGCACAAGATCTTGACCACATAAACACAAAATCCAATGGTTGAAAATTAGCATTGAGATAAACATTAATGGGATGTGATACCTATATATTATGGGAATTTTAACAAATAATTAAAGAGAATAGATTTTGATTCATGCATGCATCTTTAATGGAGAGAAGAGAAAAAGATGGGTTAGGGGTATTTAGTGTCTCAAAACTTGGGGTTACTATAGAAAATCGACCAATTTGTTGTAATACTTTTAAAACAATCTTATTTTCTGAAAGAAGCAAACATGTGGAATTATTTACTAAAATTCCCTTATTATTATTATTATTATTATTACTACGACGAAAACAATCACTTGATGTACAATCACATTTTCAATTTACTTATTGGAAAATGCTGGAATGACAAAAAGAATTTACTGTGATTCTCACAAGTCTGACTTGGGATGTGCACATAACCATAGATGTGTTCCCTCGCGGTATGAGTAAAAACCATCTACGGTTATGTATGCATGTCCAAGTCAGAATTGTGAGAATCACAGTAAATCCTGTGTCACCCCAGCACGACTGATTCTTCAAATTGTCGATAAAATAATACTAAGTCAGATAACCTTTTCCTTAAAAATATAATTACAAAATTGGCTAAATGACTGTTTTCTGAAAATATATATATATATAGCTGATTCAGTAATTTTGAAAACTGTATAGCTGTTTTAGTAATTTCCTCTTAATTACAAAGTAGTTTCCATATACGATAATAAAGTTTTGCATCATGTGATCACACACAGGTGCGACCTAACTCAATTGCCCTAGTTGTGAGCACAGAGAACATTACCCTCAACTGGTACTTTGGCAACAAACGCTCTATGCTAGTCTCCAACTGCCTCTTCCGCATGGGTGCAAGTGCAGTTCTCCTCTCCAATCGATCATCCGATCGTCACCGTGCCAAGTACCAACTCATCCACACCGTCCGTACTCACAAGGGTAACGAAGACCGTGGATACAAATGCGCATATCAAGAGGAAGACAGCATTGGAAAAGTTGGTGTTACCCTTTCGAAAGACCTAGCTACAGTTGCAGGAGAAGCCCTAAGAAACAACTTAACTACCTTAGGGCCCATAGTCCTCCCCTTGTCAGAACGTGTTCGATACTTCTCGAATATAATAGCAAGAAAGTGGTTCAAGATGGAGATTAAAGCATATATGCCTGATTTCAAGCAAGCATTTGAGCACTTTTGTATTCATGCAGGTGGGAGAGCAGTGTTGGACACTGTAGAGAAAAGTTTAGGGTTAACTGAGAGGCTTCTAGAACCTTCTAGAATGACTCTTTACAGGTTTGGGAACACTTCTAGTAGTTCATTGTGGTATGAACTTGCTTATTCTGAGGCTAAGGGAAGGGTGAAGAAGGGTGATCGTGTGTGTCAGATCGCGTTCGGGTCAGGATTTAAGTGCAACAGTGCAGTTTGGCGCGCTCTGAAAGCTGTTAATCCACGGAAGGAGAAGAATCCATGGGTTGATGAGATTGATAGGTTTCCTGTTCAAGTTCCAAAGGTGATATAAAATCTTTTAAAAAAAGGTATTATTATTCTGTTTGGGTTAGTAGTGTATGTTGTTTTGTTACAATCTACAAATATTGATAGATGTTTTGGATCATAAGATCATGTTACATAGGGGAAGTGTGGTGCATATATGTTTAACAAGCATAATCGCACTTGAAATAATAAATAATTTATTGAAATATTAGAAGTTCGTGTTTGGTGTGATTTTTAGCTTTCTCTCAACCAATCTTTTACTGAGTCGAGAGCTTGCATATTTGATGGTCAAATTGCCTTCCTAATTCTTCAAAGCAAGTGCAGTTAGAACCCACTTTTTGGCTTCTCAGTTCTCATTTCTATGGGAAGTCGATTGGGCAAAAAAAATTATGGGATTTTTAGTACAAAAATGTTCCCATTTTTAGTAAATAAGGAAAGGCCCGGATTATTTATACTCTCTCTCTCTCTCTCTCTCTCTCTCTCTCTCTCTCATCTTCACTCATTTGATTCCATATATAATAGTTACTAGGGGCCTTGAACAATGATACCGATTTTTTGTAACTCACATTGATTATTCAATTATTTTCAATATTGTAACTAAATAAAATTATATACTTAAATTATGTGAAGCATCCCCACAAAACGTCCTGAGAATTAGAAATAATGAGAAGGATTGAATTTTCTTAAAGAAAGGAAATTTACAGAGCATCCCACACTTCCCTACTCCTTGTTGCATACATGCTTGAATTTTTAACTTAATAAACTTTTAATCTCTTTCTTTCTTTTATTATTCTTCATGTTGAGTGATAAAGCAATATAAGATAAACCAACGAAATAGTCACTTTAAAAACTTCCGAATTCGTTATCATTTTGATTTTTTTTTTAACGAAAACATGATCATTGACATTTTTGTAATTAAAATGAACAATTACCCGGAATCGTAAATAACTCATTTTCAGCTCACGAAATAGTAATTCACCTTAAGATAAATTATTATTTGTAGTTTTTTATTTAATTGAAGGAGAATGCTAATCTTAACAATTCGTCCTCAATATGGCCATGAGTGTGAGTCATTCTGGATTTATTGTGGTGATGATATACTACCACCATCACCATATACATTTCCTCTAAAGATTGTTGATTTAATATCAATTATAAATGAGGTGACATTAATGAAATCAAAACCATTTTTCAATTTCAAAGATTTACTATCCAATCATGTTTCTTAGAATTCGCTATCATTATTTAAATGAGCCTTCATTTTCCTATCTCATCAAGTTCCCCCCAACGAAACATGTCAACACTCAAATTTCATGATTCTGTTCTGATCTTATCTTAATTGGGTCTGATGCCCTTGTTCGACAAATGATCCATTCACATACAATAGTCACATTGTAGCCTTCTTACATCATATTGTTCTGATTCATTAATACCTTTACTTTTCTCCATAAATGGCCCTCCTACCACAACTATTTCTTAGATGGGTAGTTGATAAGCTTTCACAATCAATTACTACTTACGGTTGCTTGTTGGTGAGCAAGCTGTCATATGGTACTATTTACCAATTGACCTTCAATTCTTAGGTTCTTTGTTTTTGTTTTTTACTTCTACATTTCTTGGATTCATTTCAAGAAATTATATTGCCACACCAACGTTTACTTACAACACACCAATCCTCTCCTTTTTTCTTTTTTTTTTTCTTTTTGATCGGTAAGCTGGGGTTGTAGGATCCCCTCCCTTTTCTTATTCATCAAACTCGAATATAATTACATGATAAATCATCAATTACAATGTTCCTGAGTTCTTGAGGCATTGAATCAAAATCATCAATTACACCAATCCTCTACGACACACCAATCCTTTTGAAATTAAGCAACTGTTTACATATAGATTGGTGTGTTATTAATAAAATTTGGTATGTTAATAGCAGCTCTCTTCATTTGTACCAAATTGTTCGGACTAACTCAAATTGGTGAGGTGTAACTGTAATAGATTATTAAGGTTAGATATAAGGATTAGGAATAGATTAGATTTTCTATATTAGAATTAATCTAACTTTCTATTTGAAGGTGGCGTGTGCAAACAAACATGGATCAAAAGGGTTTAAATCTAATTTAAAATATTATTAAGGGAGTTTTTGAAGATTATGTAATAAAAAGATATTTTTGTAATTTTGAAAGCTAACCCTTGTGATTATAGGGTCATGGGATTGCACCGTTGCGACTTTCTTGTTTTGCCAAAATAACCTTTGATTATATCAAGTTTAAATGGATGGGGGCATTTGTGAGATCCAAATTTTAGTGTCAGACCACTTCTACGTCACCTTCCGTTATGATTAATAGTATGTTTTATTTACCTATATCTCGATGTGATTGTTGTCCTTCTATTTTTAATGGACTTTAGTAATATAAATAAGGTGAAACTAGGGTACTTGTCTCTTGCATTACGCAACATGGTTTCAATGACGTTTCATCCCATCCATGGACTAAAATAAAAATAATTATAATTTTCTAATAAATAAATAAAAAGTAGATTAGAAGATGTTTAGTCATAAAATTATATTTTATTTATATAATAAATATTTAAATTTTAAAAAATAATTATTTTAATCAAAATCTACAAAATCCTGATTTACTCGGCTGAGATTTTCAAAATAATGTCCAAGACACTTTTTTTATCTCGGGAGATGATGAGAATGTTGAGACACAGTGTTTATTCATGTCGTTGATGAACGAGACCGAGATGCCTCTAGTATGGGATGAGATTTAAAACCATATTACACAGTTCATCCAGTGGAAGTTCTTTATTGACAGTGCACGTGGACTTTTCTTCAAGGGTGAAACAATATAATTTTATATGTTTTAGTTTATTTAGTTAGTATCTCTATTTTGATTTTATTTTTTACTTTTATTTGTAAATTTACAGCTATTATTATTTTTGTTTCATAGTATCATATTGTACTGGATAGAACAGACTTGTTTTCATAACTGGCATTTAGAGTGCTGTAAACAAGGTCTCAGTACACAGCAATTGATCTTTGAGACACAAGATTTGAAGAGCTACATCGATTCAGGTGTAATTAGTTGTACTAGAGATTGAGCTCCGAGTTTCGGAACGAGTCGTTCTAAACTGACTTCCTTCGACACTGCTCAGACTGTGCTGATGTGACAGTGTGTAGAATACCACTGATTTTTTCTTTCCTCGAGATACAAGGTAAGAAATAAGTCAATTGTTGAGAAACAGAAAAAGTTGGGGTGCCAATAGAAACTCCCCTCTCTTTTTCTATTTTTATATTTATTTGTTAGATGTAGGATTTTTTATGAGCTTAATCCTAATTGTAAACAAGTTCTGAAGTTGTTCGAATATGTTATAATTCTTTATAAAGATAAGGTAATAACTTAAACCAATTGTAATAGTAGAATGGGGTGTTTTAGTCTTTAAGGGTGTGATAAATAATTTTAAAAAGAGATATTTACGAAAATGTGACGAATTTTTGATGAATTTACGATTCTGGCTCATTGTTTATTTTAATTACAAAAATATGAATGGTAACGATATTGCAAGTTTTAAAGTGATGACAATTCCGCGGGTTTAAAGTGACAATCTCCATGGTATCAAGTGATTATCTCGCAGGTTTCGCTACTTTTAACGAGATCGTCACTATACAAACCAGCAAGATCATCACTTTGAGTGAAAAAACTTGCGAGTTTATCACTTTAAACCTGTGATCCCGTCACTTGAAAAACCTGTGATTTTGTACGTTCACATTTCGATAATTAAAATGAACAATGCATCGAAATTGTAAATTCATCAAAAGTTGGTCAAGTTTTCATAATTTTACCCTTTAAGAAATTGGTGTGTAATAAGTAAAAGTTGAGGTGCTAATAGTATCTCTCTTCTTTTATCATTAGATCCCAAGTTAGATGAACCCTAATAGGGTTGATATATATGAAAAATAATCCAAAGATTTCAAATAAAAATAAAGTCTAACTGATCTAATCGAATTTAATGTTTATTCATTCTAGTCTTTAATTATCCTAATCTTCAAGAGAAGGTAATTTGGTGTATCACTATAAACCTTCTTGCCATACGCCATATACTCTAATACCTGCTAGAAATTGCTCGTTCCTTTGAATGTGGCATGTGGGATGGTGACATTTAATATCACCCTTGATATCTTGATGATTTAATGGTAGCTATGATCAAAAAAAGTCTATCGAACTGTTGGTGGTCACTAGAAACCATGACGTCCATCATCGTCATATTCTACTCATTTTAGAGTATGTCGGAGTAAGTAGCTAAATCAGATTTGTCATGAACTCTCCCAAGAGAATTTGATGGATTATTACACCTAGCATGCTCCTAATGAAAAGTAGAGATAATTAGATTAAATATAATAGGAAAGGATTTAATTGATTTAAAAAAAAATGCTAATAGAGAAGTAAGTAAGAAATAAGATAAGGTATGAAGATAGCAAAAGTTATGGGACTAGGAGCCACAAGCATGGCCGGACTAATTGTAGGATCTGAGTTGGTCATCTCGAAGATGCTATGATAAGAAAATTATTATTGATTTTCAAATAACAATTATATAACCCTAATAAAATTTATATAGAAAACAACAAAGATAGCTCTTAATAAAAATAAATTTCTCTTATATAGTCTAACTCATAGTCGCATCCTAATCTATATGAATCCTAATAAATTCATCATAATCTTCGTGAGAATGATATGGTGTATTACACTACAACCTATTGGAGTATATCTCATCTAATTATTTCAATATTGTCAATAAAAAGTGATTTAATTTATCTCAACCAATATTTACATGATTGAGTCTATGTAGAATTGTAGAAAACAATGAAGATAGAACTTAACTAAGGATAAACTCCAACAAGGAGCTTATCTCATCTTGATTTATGCAAATCTTAACAAATATATCCTAATCTTCATGAGAATGATATAGTGTGTTAGATTATGTCTTGTTACGATGCATCAAATCTCATTCCTCGAATACCCTTTCCATATCACATGTTCTTTTGAATACAGGGATTGACAAGGAGAAATACATTAGTTTAGTTGTTAATTAATTAAAATATACATAAAGATATTTGAGAGAAGATTGGGAAGAAAAGAAAGGAGTGGTCTAAAAAATAGCTCTGATGTGAAAAAGGATATGGAAATTACTAGTTAGGAATGATGATAATTAATTGGAAGAGTAATTACCATTACTCTAACATACGTAATTAGTCAAAAATAATTATAAAATTTTAGTTGTCCAATGTCTAGGAGCAATAACGCGATAGGATTGACAAACGGAGTTAAATTTGTTCAAATGAGGATGTTTCATGGGATAGTTTAAACACTCAAAGAGCATCCTCACAACAACAACAAAAATCAGTCTTTTCCAGAATTTCTAACACATTCAAAAGTGGTATACAAATTAATATAAAAGTTAATGGTTCATTCTTCTTCAATTTGTAAACCACTTTTAATGGAGTTAGAGAATTTAGAATGAGCAAATTTTTTTTTGTGATATGATTTCCACATCATAGAGATCATCGTCGCAAAAAATGTAGGAGTTCGTCTAATTCCAGAACTTTTAGCCCATCTGGATTGTCAAATAAGTGTTGTCACCTGATCCCAACCCTATATATGTCGGATCCTCTAACAGATGATCAAGCATGTTTGTGGTGCGTTGCAACAAGGGTTTGAGGTTATGATTTTGTGGGAGTTCATTTGAGGAGTATATACATGATGGAGCTTGTTAGTGAATTTTACCTAAGGTCGAGAATGTAGGAGTTCGTCTCAAACTCATATCTCAATCAAAACTGAAAAATGGAGAATCAGTTTTTGTTAGCTAGGTAACAAAGACTCCATATATTGAATTGGGAAATTTAACAAAAGTTGTGCATTCATGTTTTGAGAATTTTCTCAATATATATATATATTAATTATTTTGGTAAATATTTTTTAACAAAATGGTTAGGTATATAATTTTTGCAAAGAAAAATACTTTCCTTACTAACTTAGTAAGATTTTAAGCCTTATTAATGGTTGTTTTGCTAAAATGGATTACCACATTGGCAATCCAACACCATAACCCTCTAAATTTCATTAAAAAAACTCAGATATAAAAGATAAAAATTGGATAGCTACTAAACTTTCATAGAACTCCTAAATTTAAATTTAAAATTAAAATTCAATAGCGAAATAATTTTTTTTTTTTTAAGTTCATAGAATTCTATCATCTACAATCCTAAAACACCGAATCATGGTTTTGGTTGCCACAAGGTAAGGCCGGCCCTTGGTAAGAATCCTTCATGGAATCAAAAAAATATGATCTAATGCTTCAAGGTTGTAGAGGAGAAAATTCAATGAACTTTGAAAGGAAAAAAAAATTACTATTTTACCATTGAATTTTAATTTTAAGATTGAGAGTGAAGTAGAAGTTTAGTAATCGTCAATTTTCAAAACCTTGGATCAAACTCAAGAGAAATTATTTTATGACCCTATTTTTATATGAGTTTTTCAATGAAGTTGTTTTGAGCAAATTGACCCTTAGTAAAACTTAAAATCTTGCTATGATGTTAAGGAAAATATTTCTCAAAAAAATATCTTAATTGTTTTGATAATTTTTATTTTATTTAAAAAATAAAAATAAAAAAGTCCTCCTTACGAAGTTAGTAAAGATTTCACCCTTATTAAGGGTCCTTCGGCTCATTTCTTGGCATCGAAAAACATAATCTTGAAAAAAAAAAGTTATTTTATCACGGTTGAATTTCATTTAACCATTCCTTTTCAAAACCTTGGATTTAGATTTCTAATGTGAAAAAATATTTGAACAAAACGAGGCTTAGTAATGCTCAAAATCTTACTATGTAAGGACAGTGACTTGAACGAAAAAATATTGCGCTTTGAGCAAAAATTAGATAATAATAAGTACTACAAGGACGGTGACTTGTACGATAAAAACACATGATGACGTCATCTTTGATAGTAAGATTTTACCGTTACTTGCTAGTTGTTTCTCAAAATGGTTAAAAAAAATTACGTTAAAAAGAAACCAAATTAAACTTTAAAAATAAATAAATAAATTCTCTCCGATCATAACTACTGCCACGTCTACAACTAATCTTCCACACATACTTTTACCTTCAAGTGGAGGGAACAGTAATAAATGATCAAAAAGATGAATCGATTGGTGTGTATTAATGTCATTGAGAGATTAAGATGAGTGGTTGGAGTTTTTCTGGTTCGATCCGCACAAATACAGGTGAAGCAGTTGTTACTTTAAATATTAGGTTGTTGTGAGACTCAAATGATGCCAACACACAAATCAGTAGGATATCTGATTTCGATTTTAAATCAGTGATTCTTACTTTATTTCGTCGGCTGATGATTTTGAATTTTATACTGAAAATGCCCTCAAAAAATTATTCTTTTTACCAAAATACCTCTGGATGCAATTTTTCAAGGTGTATTTATTGCACTTTGACGTGTGCCCTTAGTGCACATGTTAACAAGACCCTTTATTTGTTTGTACTCGTTATGTTGAAGTTTTGGGTGGAGCTGTAAATGAGTTATTTACAATTCCAACTAACTGATCATTTTAATTGCGAAAATGTGAATGATCATTTTTTCGTTGAAAAAAGATTCAGAATAGTAATAAATTCAAAGGGTTTTAAAGTGACTAATTGGAAATAATCTCTTTAAACCTGTGAAATAATCATTTTAAAAACACCTAATTCGTTATCATCCATGATTTGGTAATAAAAATGAATAGTGAGCTAGAATTGTAAATTATGCAAAAGTTGGTCACTTTTTCGTAAATATCCCTAAAGTTTTATTTCTAAGAAATGAAATTGAAGTTCAAAGTAATATTTGTGGAAGATTTTGAAAACTGCATGAACAGTTGAATGATTGTGAAATACAAAGAAGATTTTCTTTTGTGTCTATCTGATAAAAAATTTTGAATTTGAAAGGAAAATAAGATAAATAATTTTGTAAAGAGAAATTAAATTTTTTGTTGATAGTCGATCTGAAAATTTTAAAATGTATCTCTCACAATGCTTTAAATGAATTTTAGATATTAAATAATAATTTACTCCATATTACCATTGTACACGACATGCTTTCTCATTTTGATCTTTTCTGTTTGAAAAATAATATATGGACATGGTGTAGTTTTTTGTAGATTAAGAGTTTTATCACCCTCGTTTGTTAACAACAAATTATCGCTCTTCTTCTTTATTCCTATTATTTTTCAAATTTATTTTAATTGTTTTATTTGATAATTATCCAATCTATATATTATGGATGATAATTTCAATATTTTAGGTTATTTGGCCTCCTTCAAAATTTTGAAAGAATCCTCTTTGCACCATGACACTTGGATTTTTGCATTTAATTCACATCTTTACTTTTTCATTAATATTTGGCATACCTCCTCTAATATGTCACTTGTCAAAGTGTGAAGAGGGTTCCTTCAAAATTTTGAAATAGACTGCCCGTTTCAAAGGTTTTTTCATTATAAATTAGGACCTCCGCTTGGGAATTAGTGTAGCTAGAAATAGATTTGACATTTAAGAGGTGAAAGTAAGGCCATGTGCGTTTGAATGAATTATTTGGTTGGGCATACTTGTCAAATTAACAGTCAAGTGAATTAATTCCAATTTTTACATAGTCTGACACATTAATTATTGACTCTTTTTCCACAACTGATCTCACATTGATATATTTTTCAAAATCGGATCAAGTCATACAACATTATCAAGACCACGGGAACCTTCACCAACCACCAAATCTTACCATCTACCTTATCCCATGCCTTGAACGGAATTACTCAGCGAGCGACTAAGCTCACGAAACTAATTATATAGGAAGTTAGCAAGAATGACTTCTTCCGAAAAAGCCTTGTGATGAATTAAGTGTGGAGTATATATTATCCTTTGTGATGACATGTAGACATGATTGGGTGTGCTAGTCATGCTACATCAACATACATGACAGGTTTTACAATGTGGCACAATGCATGAAAAAATTGGTCCAATGTTAGTGGCATTTCGGTTGCCCGATGAGGTGGGTTTATTCTCAAGGTTGGGGTCGATAGACTTGTGAAAGTGAACTTCACATACAATCTCAACCATATATATGTGAGATCCAATGATTGAGATTTATCGTAGAGATCCATAATATATTCTTGGGATATATTATCCCAACCATTGATCTCACACATACACACGGTTGAGATTGTGTATGAATATATGTGTTCACTTTTCATATGTCTGCGGATCCCAATCCTTATTATAATTCATATCACCTGGTGTAGAATAAAGAAAAAAGATATGCCATTCAATAAAATTTTTATTAAAGAAGTTGAATCATTTGTGCATTTTAGAAAAAGAAAAGTTTCCTTTTAAAATAAAGTTAACATCTTTAGTGCTATATATCTGCTAACGTCTAAGACTTCATAAGAACGTTACTATTATCCACTAAATTCATTTTTCAATAATATCCCTTATCATTTTATTTTTTAGTGAAAAAGATACAAATATGCTGATCTTTTACGTAATAAATGCTAAAAGTATTTTAATATAAATGTTAGTAACCTTAGAACAGGTAATTTTAATTTGCTTGGTTAGCAAAGGAAGTGTTATATATATATCATATCGGATATAGGTCAGTTCAAATCCAATTTCTTATACACAACATAAATAAACTTTATATATTTAAATAAAATATATAATTTGCACAAGTCTGGTGTAATCTGATCAGAATGGATCGGATATCGGGTCTGATCCGATACATTGACAGGCCCTGATATCTGCCATGTTTATAACTATTCCTTGGCCCTTTCATCATTTAATCTCCTTCTATTAAGTACATGTAAGTCCACTCATTCTTTCCCCATATTTATGTTAAATGTACGTGGGGTAGCAAATAATAAATTCTCAAAAGGACTACACATTGAATTCATGAGCTGGCAATAATTAATGATAAACAACCATATATATATATATTTACCTGCATTTTTTTACTTCTTTTATTTTTTTTCTTTCTTTTTTATTTTTTTCTTTTTTTTATATTTTTAAATCTTTCAATTTTTCACATTTTTTTTCAAATATCAATGTTTATGGGGGAAGTTACCAACTTAGGTATGTTGGTGAGGCTTGTGAAATGTTGATGCCAAGACATAGATGCTCATCTTGTGAAAAGATAAATAATTTTTATATTTTTATATTTTTATATTTTTTTTTTTATCAAAACTTTTTCGATAGTCTTTTGAGATGGGACTAATCCCTACAGTTGCATTCCTCGAATCCGATGGAAGTTTTTCAATGTGCAATAGAATAAGTTAGGAGGCTACAATTAGAGTGAACAAACCCTGTCGATAGTTTACCTCTGAGCCACGCCCGAAGGGCTTCATTCCTTTCCAATATTGCTTTTAGAGTACTTGATTACCTTAAGTTTTTAAAGTGGTCGCATGACCATCTTTGGATCGTCGTTTGAAAATTAGTTATTTTATAAATATGATTACAAAATGATTCAAACTTAATTATAAAAAATTAAAATTAAGGGTGAAAATCACCTAACAAGTTAAGTTTTGAAAGAGTGGTAAGTACTTAATGAATCAATGGATCCAAAAGTACAATGAGTTTGTATAATCATAGATAATCGTAACTGGGGCCATTTGAATAATGTAACTTGGAATTTGAATCCGACAAAATAGTTTCAATGACCTGGGCATTACTCCAATCATGCTAAGCCTTCAAAGTCGGTACCTTATAAACCCCACCATTTGGTTGGGTGATCAAGGAGTGATTTTTGGTTCAAAATGCTGACAGAATCTTCAGGGGTAGTTTTGTAAAAAGTTCTGGCCATCGAAAAGGTAAGGTTATTGTAAAAAAAATTCAACCCATTTAAAATAAAAAACTTCTATTGCCACACCAACTTTTGCTGGCACGGTCCCAAGATGTGTGCTAATTTTTTAATGATTTACATATGAATTGAGGTGGTGTGATAATAGAATCTCTTTATAAATAAATAAAAAGTATTATGTGTCTTGTTTGATCTTGACTTCCAAAATGAGCGGTCACTGAACTCCCAAATTTAAAATTTAATGAAATTTTTTGTTTTCTTGATTTTTCTTTCTTCAAGAATTCATAAAATTTCATCATTTATATGAGATGTAATTATATAGACCGAAGAACCACTTACCTATATGGATCGCATGTCCATGTGGCATTCACAAACATGATCCGGTCCCACAAACAACAAACAGAAAAATCAGAAGTAGAAAAAGATTTGTTTTCACCTTTGAATTTCAATTTAAAATATGGGAGTTCAGTAGATGTTCATTTTCAAAGTCTCATATGAAAAAAATAAAAATTAAATAAAATAATTATGGACTTTTTTTTTTTTTCAAACCTAATCTAAACAATTAATTACAGAGAGTTTAGGTGTCATCTGGACCTATGTGACGGTCCACATGGCCCAAATGAGGAGCAGAGCTCAGTCCAGGCTCTACTACATGGTCCTTTAGTCCATGCAATCTTTTCCCTGTCCACAAACAGCTGATAAGATGCAGCCTACTTATTAAGCCCAAAACATTAAGCAGAGCCCAATACAAGCCCATTGGGCCCATATTGGCCTCAGATAACTTAAGGTACAGCTCCTATTCATTGACTAAATTCTTAATCCCATCTCTTAGGTCAAGTATATGATAAATGACTTTTTTCAATTCCAACAACTTTTTTTTTTTTTAAATTGTAATCTTCAACACTATTGGATTTCTTTGGATGCAATGTTTACTGAAAAAATGATTTTTTTTCTGGAAAATAATCTTTGTGAAAATGAGTAGGGTTTAAAATGGGTAAGTTTGGCCGGATCTTAGTATATCCAGATCCGATAATATCAGATCGGTCAAAGATTTTTTTTGTTGCTATATTTCTTTTCTAATTGCTACACAATTCTATTTTACTATTATAGTTTTTTTTTTTTTTTTTAAATAAGAATTCATCTTCCATTAAAGTTGTAGAAAAAAAAATATTTTGAAAAACATAAAAATATAATTTTCAAAGTATTATATCATTTGGATCTGAATGGAAATAGGGATCCGATTCATATCGAGGGACATTAAACCATCGTCAACCCATTTTTTATTTGGGTATACTCCAAGGGTCCTAACCCACTAAATTCTGGTTCACATCACTCAGATTTGGGATAAAATCCAACCAACCTATTTTATTTATGCCCTATTCAGGAAAGCTAAAAATATGACCAATCCTAAAGCTAGGATGCAGAGTTTTAATACCTCAAATCACGAATACACAACAAAAAAAAAAAAAAATTGCAGAAGAAAACCATGTCAGCATGAGTAATTAAATAATTTTTACAAAATACGATAATATGCAATGATGATGATGATCCCATTACAATAAAGCATACATCTGATACAAGATGAAAAGTAAAACTCATCCCATACTTCCACTTGAAACCAAGATAAAATTTCTTAGCAAAATAGCTCTTCCTAACCAAGATCTCCTCTTTACAAGCGGGAAGGGGTAGTGTTTCGATTACATGCCCCAAATTCCATGTGCTGTTGCCACTTTGTTGTTAGGCCTGGATGTCAACTCATACAATATCCTGGCAAAGGTGTCGGAATGTCTACCATCGGTGAAAAGTATCTCTGCAAAGGCATTTTCATAGGCAAGAAGCAAAGCCTTGTTCTGTGGCTCTGCGACAAGACTCTCAAGTATCATAGCTGCTTTCCTGCAGACTTCGGGTACGGGGTGAGGAGTTTTGATCACTTTCAGAAGCCTATCAACTGCCCTGAATTAAAGAAAATAAACGTAAATATTCAGCCCTAGTAATGTTTGTTTTTTTTTTTTTACAAATAAGAAAACCTCACCATCGCTCACTTGCAAGCTTCAATCTGCAGTCCATATTGACTTCTGAAAGGTTATAGAGTGCCCCAACAGCTGCTGCTTGAGCATCTACTGCTGGTAAGCTCAGAAGATCAACTAACCGCTTATATATCTGCAATACCAATCAGGCATTTGTCAAGATGTTTGGGTGTAAATTTTCATCGAGATTATATGAATGTTGTACAACAAAAAAATGACAAAGAAAAAATCATATTTCAAGTGCATAATAATGAAAGCAATGAGAAGGGAAAGAATATGAACCTGTGGAGCAAAGGGAAGAAGGAATGGTTCGTTATCGGGATTTATTATTAGGCGGCCAAGCAATTCAGCGGCTGCACAATGCCAAGCCTTGACGGAGGACCCCAGGATCCCCATGATGGCTTGAACTGCTCGTTTCTCGCTGGTTGGGTCAAAAGAAATACATGAAAATTTTCAACTCAGAAGACAGACTAGAATCTAGGGCTACAACTTGGGCGGGCTAAATCCAAACCCTATGGGTTCAACCCGACCTTGGGGCAGGTTTTAGGCACAAAATATTAACCAGGGTTTGGGCAAAAAAAATTTTGACCAAAATCAAATTGGGTTGGGTCCGGGCATAGATATAGGATTTTCCTGAACCCGAATTTAATATGGTTATAATTTAAAAATATTTTAAAATATCTTTGTTTCTTTCTCATTCACAATTCACATTTCAAACTTTAGTTAATTATCATCATCTTTTTTAGGACAAATAATCGTAAGCTATGATTATTACTAAATTATCTAGAATTAATGAGGAAGGAGTCAACCCAACTTGGGTTGGGCTTGGATTGACCATTTTATGCCCGAGGTCGGGTTGGGCACAGGCTTGGGTTGGTGTTTGTCGAGTGAGGGTTGGTCACGGGTTGATCCCCAACCTGCCCTAGTTGCACCCCTACTAGAATGTGTTTAAGCAAATATTAAATCAAATTCATTACGTTATTTTGATATAGGATGGTTTGGAAGAGCTGAAAATACGGAGGTCCAGCAATGGTGCTAAATTCACGATCGTCTCAAGGGCATTCGTTATGACCTCCTCGTCCTCTGTCATGACATGGCAAAATTGTTAAAAAGCATGTCAGACTAAACCCACAGCCACAAATCTCATTAGCAGAACCCATTGGTAGGGAACTTTTGGGACAACAAACTCCTAATTCAAGAAAATCAGGAAAAAAAATGCGACATACTATTTCATTCATTTACTTTAAAAGCTCATAACTACACCATTTCAGCATTCATTCATCATCCCCATATATTCTACAGTCATTCTACGAACATGTTTTTTAGTGACATCATAATATCCAGCTCCTTTAAGTATAGATAATATTATGGTTGTATTGTTAAAGTGTTGTATTTTAATAAGTAAGCATTGGTCATATAACACTTCGGAAGAGCATCTTCACTTAACAAAAACATTCACACCAACCTCACCATGTTTATGAATAACCAACCTGATCATAAAAATAGTCACTTCGGGTTTTTCTTTCCCATCATTCTAGTCAGCTCATACTATAATTGTTATACTAAGGTTAACTGCAGACATTTGATCTTGATGCAGCTTAATTTAATTTGGATTTATGAAGAATCTCTCCCTAGTTTTACCTTGCATATCTCTCCCTAGTTCTAGTTTAATTCACAATTTCACTATTCTCATCAATCAATACTATACATGCAAGTAACATACACTACACAACATCCTTTGAACACGAGCACTTAATCCATCATAACTAATGCGAAAAGATACAAACTCAAGGCCGATCCCTGATGCAAATAATCTCTAACTGGAAACTCATAGAACACCAATTATCCTCACACTAGTTACAACTCGACTATACAAGTCCTCGACAATGTAAACGAAGTTGTTTATGACTCGTCTTTTTTCTATTACTCACCGAATTAAATTTCTAGGGTCTCTACCATATGTTTTGCCCACAGCCCTAAGGCCATATGGAGATTCTTGCTATTTTCTTTTATACGACAAGGTGTCCCCACTCCCTTTGCAAGTGGGATCCCTATGGCAGGTAAGTTGCGGGTGGGGAGACTCAATCTCGCGACCCTAGGGAGCACATCCAGGTCGTTGAACCAGTATTCCACCACTCAAGTAATTTCTTCCTATTTTTCCAAAAGTTTATTGTTAATTATGCAATTAAAGAAACAGCCTCAATGGTTGACCTCCCTAGACTGAAGCCAAATTGGCTCTATGATATATTATTCCTTTTTTTCAATCTTTCTCCACCACTCTTTCCCAAAGTTTCATTGTGAAGCCAATAAATTTTATCCACGATAATTGTTACAACTATGCGCATCTCCCTTGTTTTTCTTAATGAATGATCTCCCTTGTTCTTTTAGTACTTCTTAGTAGGCACTAGACTCTTTGTGTCTGCCATTTCCTTAATTTCCAAAATATTTGTTGAATAATTCACCCATCTTTTCCCAAAATTGCCTTTTAACTATCTCACCTAGTCCTACGTGGAGTGAATAAGCACTAATCACATCACCATATCTTATCAACTAATATAATCACCAAAAGCTTACCACTCAAATCTCAACTCATGAAACATTACCTTCATAAATATTTCAACAAAGCAGCACGGTTGTACGACTATTAATTTATGGTATAACTAGTGTAGTTAAGGGCAAAAGGCACACTTAAGGCGCAAGGCAAGGTGCACACCTGAATAAAGTAAGGCACAATAAAATTAAAAAAATTAAAAAATTAAATAGTGAAAGGTGGGTTCTAGATATTTTACATTATGACCTGTACAAATATGAATTTTTACAAACAAGTTAAAGTTTTCAACACTTTAAGAAGAAGAACGATCAATAGTAAAAGAAAAAGTAGAGAGAAATAAGGAGAATAAAAAGAAGCGAAGAAAAAATAATTAGAAATAGAAGTAAAAGTAAAAGTATGCCAACAACATGTGTTGTTGCTGCTACAGCAGAACAATAACCATAGCTATCAATGGGTGGGTTCTTGTCAGACTTGGTTGAGCACTAATCAGACCCTAAAAAGGTGGGCTCAACCTTAGACTAGCCTAATACCCTGATCGGGCCTAAGTCAACTAAGTCCTAACAGGCTTGGGCTGAGTAACAATCACCAAATGTAAAATTCAATATTTTTAATGGTAAAAATTTGAACTTTCTAAATAAATTTTATTTTGTATGTAAAAAGTATACAATCAAATCTGAAATTAGTGTAACCAACAAGCGATTGGTGAGATGGCCAGGACCATGCCTCAAGAAGTAGAGGTCCTAAGTTCGAATCATTTCACCCACCCCTTGTTGGCAACAACCCTGGTGCTTTAAAGGCCAAGCACACAAGGCACGTGTTGGAAGTGGTGACAGGCATGTCCTTGGGATTATTCGGACTAAGTCTGGATACCGATGTATCAAAAAAAAAATTTCTGAAATTAGTAGGCGCATGCCCAGTGTGCCTCACATGTACTAAGGCGCCTTCTATTCCCCCCCGAGGCGCACTAAGGCACTTGCCTTGACAACATTGGGTATAACAGGTCTTCTAGGTGATACTCAAGTAATTTTTGGCACATGAGGGAAACTTCAAATTGGATAACTAGCAAAGTAACTAGAATACAAGATTCAACCTCTTATTGTTAATTAATTGAAGAAAAAATTGAAGGAAAAAAAAACCTAATCCTACAAATGTAATGCAAACGCCTAGGGGGGGCAGATCCTGACTAGGAAATTCGAAGTGCTAAAGTAACACTATGAAGAACTAAGCATGGATAGACAACAAGTACTATTAATAGGGTAAAGCTATCCTCACCAGTGTTGTGATCTTCAATGCATTGGAACACCGTTTCTAAGCAATGCCTATGTTGAGCCATAATCATCTCATTATCCGGCATGAAAGAAAAGTTACGAATGATATTTGAAGCAGCAACAGCACATTGTTGTTTTTCTGCCCGGCCTTCCTCGTCTAGATTAAACAAGCCATCTTCATCAAACCACCACTCCGAGGGATGATGCTTTGTCATCATGCCCTTACGACCCAAGGCACCTGAATTGGGTGGGACAGATCCTGAGCTGCCAAAGAAAAGATAAATCATCTTCAGAATTTTGAATAGATGTTCTCGATATGGTAATCCACGGATATATATATATATATTATATATATATATATATATATATATATATATAGAGAGAGAGAGAGAGAGAGAGAATTAGTTATGTGGTTACCTAGAATTAGGGAGAGCATCATTTAGGCCAAGTACATCGTACTTGTTCCCAAACCCTGAAACTACAGAATTGGCACCCAACAATCTAACCCTAGGTTCATGTTGGAGTTCTTTCGGAAGAGCTATGTCACGCCAATCATCTACCTGTTTCATTAGTAAATTTATTTATTTCAAAAATAGTTACCAAGAGTGCAAAAAAGAGCTCTAGAAGAGAAAAAAAGACAATGTCTAACATTAATATTTCGATAAATGTTTGCGTAATTGTTCTTGAGTTCAAAACCCCTCATCGGCGATCCCCCTAATGCTTTAAGAGGCCAGTGCACTTGGCACGTGTTGGAAGGGGTGCCTTACGTGTCCATGGGAATAGTCAGACTAAGTCTGCATACCCATGTATCCACAAAAAAAATGAGTTTGCGTAATAGTTTTCTTTCCGATGAGCTTCTTAAGACATACAACAAAAAGACAAATGCAAAATGCACGATAACAACACAAGGAAGAATGTTAGGACAAGAAGACATGCAAGCTCATGAAAATTTGAGAAGAGACAAGAAATAACAACACTCACAACTTGAAGTAGAGCATCCAATAACCCGGGTATTTTAGCTAGAGGGGTTGCATCTCTCCGCACATCGTCTTTCTCTTTGAAAGAAAGCAAAGTGAGAGTATTCAACGCCCATGTCAACTCACTCTTTAATCCACTTTGAAGTGCAAGAACTATCCTTTTGTTGTTTTGATCTGGGAAAAAAAATTAAAAATAAAGTGTGATCTACTTGTGAGATATCGTAAGATCAAAATTAACTTATTAGAACCGCATTAGCTTCCATTAGACACATAAAATCCGTTACATGCATATCCTTCGAAATAACACCATCCATGAAACAAAATATTCATCAGTTAACTTACCCAATAATCATAATTGATGATCATGTATTTTGGTTGAACAAATAGCCCATTTGTGGGTGAACCATCACGACAAAATTCTCCGATTTAAAAAAAAAATTATGATTAAGTCGCATTTCTTTCAAAGGATTTTGTCCCAACTTATCCGAAGGTTGTAAAAATTACATTTTTATATTATGTTTAATATAAAAATTAAATTAAATTAAATTTTCAGAATACAAAATTTTGTAATTGCGTTTAATATATGAGAAACATATATTTTTCTTTTTCTCAATTTCCTCAATTTTTTTCCCTAATTTTCCGATTTCTTTTCGATTTTTTTTTTTTTTTTTACTTTCCGAATTATCCCCGAAACCTGATTTTGTCACTATGGGGTGACCTGAGTAATGCCTCATAGTATTAATTAGTGTTTAGGTGTTTGAATTTCTGGTAACCCTAGAAATATTGTGATCAATAATTCTAAGTTAATAATTCTCTCAAAGCAATTTCATGACCTAAATACTGAGATTTCGATTCAAAGGTTTAATTTGCGAGAAAACCCATATTTAAAACCTTATTTGGTTGGTCAATAAAAGAGATTCAACTACAGATTTTAAAGAAAACGAGAGATTTGAACAAGATCGAGAGAGTGAGAGAGACTGACCAGCAAAGGTGCTATGAACTTGGAGAGATGGACCCAAGAGAGTCGATGGTGCAGCCGAATCGGCTGCAGCCGCGGAAGCTGCGGAGTTGTTGCTCCCACTCCCGAAAGGACGGCCTCGTTTCGGTGCTGGAGCAGCTGCGCCACCCGCTGCTGAGCCGAGCTTGCTTTGCTCCCTCTTCTGCATCTCTCTCTCTCTCTCTCCAGTGAGACTCAATTGTAAAAGTACCAAACATCTTGATCTGGTACTCTGGAAGTATCTTAGTTATTATATTTTGGGCAATCTTGTATACGGGTCTTAAAGTGCAATAAACACACTTTGAGAATAAGCATCTGGGGTATTTTGGTAATAAATGTTTTTTTTTAGGTCTTTTCGGTACAAAATTTAATTTCCCAGGTGTAATTAATTCACTTTAACAAGTGCCCTTAGGGCACATGTTAACAAAATACCCCCCCCTTATGATGTAAATATTTGAACCCACCTGAGGCTGACTCACGCATAAGATGGCCTTACTGACTACTTCTACCCAAGAATTTTGCTCTTTTTAAAGCTTGTTCTCTAAGAATTGGATTTGAGCATTTTTTGTTTCCCTAATGAGTTTCTGACTCAAATATTTACTTGGCTAACATGGCAAAGGCAAAGAACTATTGATCATTCTCTTTGTGTATCCCAAAGAAAAAGATCTATGGTTATGTGCATTTGTCACATCAGCCGCGTACCGATTGAGTGAAACTTTTCTGAGTCAGAAAATCACGACTATTTTATTTTAACTTCTCGAGATATGATTCTCCTTCATCTTGCTTAAGCTGTTGTACACAATGTTGACCTTAATCAATATATATCATTAATCAGTCTAATTGGTGAATAGATCCCTTAAGGGGTGGACCAAGTTTTTATAGGGCTTGGACCAAGTCTAATTGGTGAGTTAAAGTTGATTAGTTGAGCTTACCAATCCTTTAAAAAAATAAAAATAGTTTCAGAATTATGGTCTTTGTGATCTTTTACAGTTTTTAGTAGGACAATAAAAAAAAGTTTCCACAATTTAAGGAAGATTGTAAAGGGTACAATGCGTAGAGAATCTTTTCTAACGTATAAATCAGTATTATCATCTTCCAATTCTTTTCCAATATCTCTCAAGAAAAATCTTAAATTGAATTTCAAATTGAAAGGTTAGTGGTAGCCCATCCATGTGGTTAAGCAATCTTCGAATAGGAATATGTTCCTCAAATATCTTGGATTCCAAGATTTTATGGGTCATAGGAGATCCTATCAATGATCTATGTTGTGTTAAGGGTATTTAGAGTATTAGATATGATTAAGGTGTATAATGATATGGTAAACCGATGAGTGTTGGATGTAATGAAAGAGTCAAGGCCCACAAATTTTAGAAATTGAATTTTGACGACTTTGACCTATTGAAATTTCTCCCATCCTCCATTAATTTGATGATTTCAATCTGTAAAAAATAAAATAATAAAATAAAATTCCACAATGAAAGAGTCGACATCCTTGGGCCATCGAATATGGGCTTTTTCACATTGTGTTGGTATTGCATGTACCTAAGGAATTTAAACAAGATATGATGTTTTAAGAGGCCAGTTGTCTCAACCCAGACGTATCCAAATCCTGTCTTAAAAAAAATATTATGATATATTAAATCACTATATATCTGAGTAATAGACTAGTAGGTTAGGATGATTATGCAATAACCTGTACTTATCTACATTTCTTTACTTAATACACTAGGAAAGATCAAAAAACTTATCTTAGACATCCTTAATTAAACTCTGAACATACATAATATCTAAATGACTCGATCGATTCTGTTTGAGAAGATTATCCAAGTCTTTGGCAATATAAACTTAGTTAAACTCATCTTAGTCAAAATAAATAAATAAATAAATACCATGGATGTCAAATGCCTAATGAAACACTCTTTTTATCCCACCAACCCCTTGAATAGTCAAACTAGCTCTACTAGCGACATATGAATTAGATTTGAATTTTAAAAATCATAAAAATAATGGTTAAGAATCAACCATGAAAAATACTCAAATATAATTACTAGAAGTCACCGATCAAGATGATTTTCGGTATCATCTTATAGTATTGGTGGACCCAATAAGTGTTCCACAAGACATCGCCGACGGTGACATCAATATTTTTGTTGTGTGGAGTTGATTTCTTAACCATATTGACTAGAATTTATGTACACAGAATAATTTAAGTGGGTCCTTTAAATTAGTCTTACCAAACTAGAAACACAGTAGGAGGATAAGCTGAAACCTTACACCTTAAGTAAGCCAAAAAATGCAATAATACATACTTGACTTCCCATGCATCTCAAATTTTTAGGGAACATTACTTAAAAAATCCTGGCATAGGGACTTTTTTTTCTAAATAATCCCTAAGTTTTGGGCGATCTCGTAATAGTTCATTTAGTAAATTTTTCTTTTTTTAATAGTCCATGGACCTCATCTCACATTTATAATGCATGTCTTTGAAATACTCGAACTACCCTCTTCTCAGCTTCTTCACTTAGGTTTTCCAATGGCGATTGCAATCTTTGACCATGAATGAAAAATGGATAATGATATTCTCTCAATTTTGAACATTTCGATGTATTCTTTTGTTTATTTCTATTTTTCTTTGTAAGAAAATGAAGAACAAAATTGAAATTCTAAATTTTTTTATGATTATGTCGTAACTTTTAATTTGCAACAATGATATATGCATTTTGAGTATTTCGAAGAGATTTACAAATATTAAAATCGACAAATGAAAAATCAGGTTCACTTTACAGTTTCAAGTTCACCACTTTTATTGTCTAGTTCAACATTTAATTACTGTCGAATTTGACAATATTTTCATAATAATAAAAAAATCGTCGAACTCGATAGTAATTAAATGTTGAATTAATAAAAAGTGATAAACTTAACATTGTAAATGTGATCGAGATTTTTATTTTTATTTTAGTTTGATACAGAGTAAATCTTCTCAAAATACTCAAAATGTATCAATTGTAATTGGAAATAAAAAATTACAACATAATCATTAAATTTTGAGTCTCAATTTCGTTCTTCATTTTTTTTACAAATCATCGAAACAGATATTTAAAAAAAATGTATGTCTTAATTTCAAAATTAAGAGAATATCGTTCATTCATCATTCATAATCAAAGATCGTTGAAAATAATCACAATCGCCATTGAAAAACTTAACAAAGTGAAGAAGATGAGAAAATGATAATTTGGATATTTCATAGACATTATAAATGTGAGATGAGATCTAGAGACTATTAAAAAAAGAAAAATTTAGTAAATGGACTATCAAGAGACCCCCCAAAACTTAGGGATTATTTAGAAAAAAGTCCCTCTACCAAAGTCATTTAAGTAATTTTCCCTATTTTTTAATTTTATAAGTGAACATTGCATTTGGAGGATTTCATAATCAAAACAAAGAATGGTGTCTTTGTTCCATACAAAACAAAATTCAATTTTTCTCCCATAAATCCAAACAACATAAGATGGTGCATTATTAATTGAACTTATTTACATAGAGAAACTTGACCCATGGTATCAATCCAAGCCATGAAATATATCTGAGTTTCTAAGTTTAACCAACATAGCCCTGTGGAAGAATTGCTCCCTTGATAAGGTTCTGACCTTCTTAAGATATTGGTTAAATGGCACAACCCCTTTTTCCACCCCATTCTCCAATGCATATAACAAATCCTCTATGGCTTGGTCTTGTTCCAAGCATTTTATCATTCGATCCGAATCTTCGTCAACGGACTCAAATGCATCCATCGACTTATCCTTTGAAGTACCAATAGCGAATTTGGGATCATGAACTCCTAACCAATTAATCAACACGTCGGCCTTATTTGTCAATTCCATTACACGTTGCTTCAATGTTGACCTTTCATGCTCAAGCCCGAGTAATGTGGCAATCACTATATCACCTCGGTCAACAAGCTCAGCTTGCAAGCTCCATAGTCCCTCTATATCCTCCTCGGCTTTTGCTCGTAAGGCTCTTATGTCATAGTGAAGAGCAATGACTAGACAATTAAGTGCCTCCATTTTCGAGGCAAGGGAAGCATTAGTGATGTTAGAAAAGATGGAGAACGTATGAGAGAAGGGATGGTGGAGTTCAAAGATGTGGACAAGGTTATGTGCCAGGCTGAGGAGGTTGGAGTGAGGGTAGAGCCAAGTTTGGAGGTAGGGGCAAGAAATTGCACCGGAGGGATCGACGAAAGGGTGGTCACCAACAATTGGGGTGTCGGGTATCGACGAGAGGAAGACCAAAGGGGGAACAAATGGGTAGCTTTGATGGATCCATATGGTGAGAGGGATGGGTGGCATGGTGAGAGAGATAGGGAGAGGACCGCTTATGTTGAGAAGGTTGACGGTGGTTCCATCGTCATGGGTGAAGGTATCGGTTGAGGGAGTAAGAGATGGAAAGTTACTTAGTAATGAGAGAAGATGTTCCCGGATTAGCCATTTGAGGTTGGGATGTTTGCAAGATAGTGCTAGAGGACCATCATAGGAGAGCGTGGTGTCGACGAATTGGATTGAAGTTAATTTTGCCATTGTGGATCGATGAAAGAGAGGAAGGAGAGGAAGAGAAGAGTTAAAAAAGATTTGCTTATCAAACAGTAATTATATCTACATTTAAAATGTTTTGATGATAATTATGCAAGTATTTAATAACCATGTCTTCTTACCAATAAAAAAAGACTAGGAAGTTTAAGTCAATCAAGAAAAAGTATATAAAATCAGGTCCTTTTCTGCAGGAAGTTTCCTCCATAACATTACTGTAGGTTTCATTCCAACTTCAACTAACAACCGGTCCGGTATCATCAAATGAAAACCGAACCAACCATATTTTATTGGAAAGTTGGTTTGGTTCAAATAAAACCAGTACTGATTCAACAATTGAACCAAATGAGACCCCATGAATTGATTTAAAGATATATAACTTCTTTGAAAAAGTCTCGTTTAAAATGTGTTTTGAAATTTGAACGATTAAAAAAACAAGGGTAATTTAGACATGCTTCCCTATGTTTTGCTGAATATTAGAGGTAACTCCCTATATTTTGAAACTAATGACATGCATCCATTGACCTCAATCTTCTAAATAGTTAAAAATCTAAATTTTTCTTCTTCAAAATCAATCATCTTCAAGCTCTTCAACTTTTAAGATAATTTTAATATATTCAACGTTATTTTCATCCATTATTTTTTATACTTCCTCCTTTTGTAAAATATCTTAATCTATCCAATATTTCGTCATTTTATATTTCCCCAAAAATTGTATCTTACTTTGAGATTTGAATGTTGAAGATTTGAAGTAGATACGTTCTTAAGATAGATGATGAGAGTTACAATTTTTATCCAAAAAGGATTTAGAAAACTGATTTTCGGAGAAAAAAAATCTGGGATTTTGAGTAATGATTAAAGATGAGGGCATTTGAGTATTTTCCCTTAATCTATTTAAAAGATTGAAGTCAAGGGATGCATGTCATCATTTTCAAAACATAAAAGGGTATCTCTAATATTCAGCAAAACATAGGGGGTATGTCTAAATCACCCTTAAAATAATAAATAAATAAATAAAACTCTTCTTTCAAAAAAAAACATTATTATTTACATTTGAAACTTATTTTTTCTTTTAAATAATAAAATATCATTATGTGTGGAAACATTATCGTTAATGGATATTCAATAGTTTTTTTTTTTTTTTTTTTAATTTTTGTTTTAAAATTATATGGGAACCTTGGAATAAAAGATTCCTGCTATTAGGGTTCAAATGCTCAGACTAAACTCATTTTGATAACCAAACTAGCTTTATCTTAGTCAGGAAATTAGAGTAAGAATTTTATAAGTGATCTTAGTGACACCATTTGATGATGTCATGTAGTATATTAGATTGGCATGTAAGTTAAATTTAAATTGGATCTTAGCAGTTAAGAAATCTCTAAGTCGTGATAATATGACTCACCAGCCTGGTATCTCAAATATTCATCAAAACATAGAGTGGGCACGTGTCATGTAAAAGAGATGGTATTTTTTAATTTTTAATAAATTTAAGTCGATTACTCGGTACCATTCAAAGTAAATTATGTCTAGTCAATAAAATTGAATAGTGGTCCATTTGAAATCGACTTGTGTTAAATTGACTAAAACGAAAGATACTTAAATACACTCAATTGACATGGAATTTTCACCGAATCATAGATTCTTTTTCTTCTCGCGATATATAGAAATATTTATGATTTTGTCCATATTTCATGCCAATTGAATGTACTTGAGTGTCTTTTTTTCCGGTCAGTTTGATATTATTATTTGCAGTTCGACCGATCAATTTGACAAAATTTCAATCTTATCATCAATTTGATATTTTTTATTATTATTATCTTTTTTTAATGGTTAAAAACACGACGAATCATGCTAATCATATTTTGCCCTTACACCCTCATCTCCCTCCAATTTTTGCCCCCACACCCTCACCTCCCTCCATTCAAGTTCTTCAACTATATAACTAGTCATAGTTGGCCCCCACTACAAGAAAATCCTAGCTCCGCCCCTGGCTATAGGGGGTTTAGAAAGTGATAATTACTCATAAGCGCATACTCCACGAGGGGGGGGGGACAATGGATTGGGGTAGTGTTTTCTATTATTGCTTAGAGTGTGTGATGAATGAAGAGAGAAGATCATTTAACAGACAGAAATAGGGCTGCAATCTTAGCGGGTTGGCCCAAACTCAACTCGGGGCCCGAGTCAAGTTATGTAGAAAATGAGTTGAGCCTGGTTTAGAATATCTCAACCCGATTTCAATTCTGGTTGAACTTTGATTGAGGGTATGAGCAACTTGAACCCAATGTTTACATACTAATATATAAATATTTTTATATTAATTATAAATTGTTTTTTAACTTATTTATTCCATCTTTTTATTATGAATTGTGGACAACTAGTTGATATTATTGTGAATTTTAAGTTGATATTATATATATATAAGAGGCGGTTCAAGGGACATATAGAAAAATCATAGCCTTGTAAGTTTATGGGTTTGGTAGGGAAGAATCGCAGGATACATATTTTGGCTATAATATGACAGTCCTGAGAAGAATTATGGATTGCAGCTCCAGAAAACCACTCCCCATCAAATTAGCCAAACGTGTATGGTTTTAAATGAGAGAAGCATGTTTTTGTCTCTTTTTCTATACAGATTGTTCTATCTGTTAACCAAACTTTAAAAAAAAAAAAGCAAAAACAAAATAATATAAAGCTAAAAAGCTCACGATTTTAAAGGAACCCAATCGAACTTTAAAATGATCAAATCTACTTTTGCCTAACAAAGAAAAAATCTTTTCAACTTCAATATATTTAAGTTAATTTTCGTCGTGCGGGTGACATTGGGATTTACTGCGATTCTCACGTTTCTGACGGGGAGTGCACACATAACCATAGATGTATTTCCTCAAGATACGAGTAAAAAACGTCTACGCTTATGTGTGCACCTTGAGAATCGCTTGTAAATCCCAATGTCACCCCAACATTAGTGTTTGATAAATATTCACTCCAAGTATAAATTTGTCTGATCCAATCTGGACCGTACATTAACTGACTAGACCCACCAGTTGATCAGGTGCTTTGGGCTTCTTGGATGATCGCCAACATACAGTCAGTGGTCCCAAAGTCATTTATACAATCTGTGAAATATGTGGGTCAAAAAGTTAACGTATTTTGATTCTTTTCTTTCTTTCTTTCTATCTATATCTAGAAAGAAAGAACTAAAATCTTACATCAAAAGTATAATAAACCCACAATGTTGACAATTACTTTGTCGATGCCCTTCCTTCAAAGATACGTCTATTTCTTTCTTTTTAGATTTAATCGCGATAAATTGACCCACTAAAATGTGGGAGTGGATCCTCTGTAGTGTCTATTTCCTGTAGTGCCACGTTAACAACAAATTAAAACTAAACCACTCAAAAGGACTTGAAAATTGACGGTTCAATGACCGTCCATTTTCAATGTGTCGGATCAAAAAAAAAAAAAAAAATTATAAATTAGATCTAGGTCATCGACACAAGGGCTTTCTCTCTCACCTTAGAGAAAGTTCTATAGGAAATAGTGTGTTAAAGAGGATCTGCTCCCATAGAAAGTACGCGTTTGATGTGGCAAGTGCACAGAACTATAGATTTTTTTCTTCGGAATACACAATGAAAAAGATCTACACTTCTGCGCACTTGTCACATCAACCACGTTTTCACCGCATATGTTTAGTGGGTCATATGTATTTTATCATTTTAGTCTTTCAAATTTTCAAAGATATAAAGTTCACTTTATCTTCCTAAAATTTGAAAACAATCTTCTTTATTATCTAATTTTCTTCTTAAAATATATTTTCAGAAATTGAGAATTTTCGAGGGAGATGGTGAAGTATGAGACATGTTTTGGCACTGTGAGAGGTGGATACATTATTTCCATTAAGTGAAGAATTATATGGTTTTAGTACCATGTTCAAACCTATAAAAAGCTTTAAAAAAAACCCTTAAAAATTTCTAGTTAAAAATTTTCATGATTTAGGGTGATTTTGACATACATTTCCAGATTTTGGGGAATATTTGAGATAACTCAATATTTTCCAATAACCAACTCTTTGACCACAGTAAAAATCAAGGACTGGACCCATTCAAACTCTGCCTGATGAGTACAAGCCCAACCCAAGAATAGAAATAACAGATAGACCATTGTTCTGGGCTGGTCCAAGCTTTTTCAGTAAAAGATGAGCCCAATTATGGTCATATTATTCTGAAAATTCAAGCCCAGCCCATAATATTAATGAAATAAAATCCCAGGCTTCATCTGGTCAGCCTTAGGTACTTTGCCTTTGATTTGAAGTTATATCAGCTAGCTTATTGTAGAAAGTTTGTATAAAAATAATAAATAGAAAATTAAAAATAAAATCATTAAAGATTAATTTATTAAGAGAAAATCGATTGATATGGTCTTTTATGTGCAACAAAGATCGACTATAATTCTAATTCCTAATAAGAGAAATGTAATAGTTGAAGATTTTAAAAGAGTGAGAAAAATAAAAATAAAAGAATGTGAATTACTTATTAAGTAATATATATATTTATATAAACACTGTAATTAACAAAAAAATGTGATTTTAGACATAATTGCATGAATAAAATTAATTTAACTAATCCCAAAATTTTAGGATAAAATTGTTATAACGTGTGGAGTTTAATTACAAATTAATTCATCATTCCATAATTATTATTTTTTATTGGTATGCATGTTTTTAATGAGTTCAGTAACTTGGTGCTAGCGAGATTTGAACTCTGGCTTCTAGTACCATCATTCCATAAGTTTTTCTTCATAATGGAATTGGTGTAGATCTCTGGACATAGTTCAATCTTGAGGAAACCATGAAAAATCTTTGTATTTTTATGTGTGGTGCATCTTTATTTTTTTTCTTAATATTAATCTTGGATCTATTTCTCTACTAATTTTGTTGATGATTAAATAAAGAAGACATGCAAAAATAATAGAGTCGTGCTATAGTGATCTCAAACTGGAATCTCATATTGCACTTCTTGACATGAAAGTGAATAAGAACCATATAAACTTTTCACTCATATCTAGATGAAAAGTATCTATGATTCTCATACACTTTCACATCAAGAAGTGCAATTTAAGGTTTTAGTCTGAGGTCACTTCAACATTATTCAAAATAAGGGACGGAGCAAGGATTTTGCTCTCGTGAGGGTAATCAATAGAGGAAAAAAATTTGTGGGTGCAATAGCAACAGATTTTCTTATCCACCGCTATTATCTGACGCAATAACTCATATATTTTCATAAATTTCAAAAATTCTTATGAGGGCAAGTGTCGCCAATATAAATCCACCCTAGTTGAAAATAATATATGATTCCCTCATTAGGATTTTTGACATCTAACTTCTGAAAACAACACGAATTTAAATAAGATCGAAGAAATCAACAAAGAAAAGAGATGAAAGAATGAACCAAAAAACTACTTTAAATTTCCTTGGAAGACATGAATTCTGTCAAAATAAGTAAGGTTGCATTTGTCAAAGATTTTCAGACTCGACTTTTAGCTTCTTGGCCCTCAAAAGAATTTTTTTTTTACCTAAAAAAAATTGTAATTTTGTGTAATTTTTTTCTTTTAATAGAGATAAGGCTTCCGCGTAATCCCCAAATCTCGTTCAAGACGTAATGTTGGGTCAAGTCAATCTAAAATAGAAGTAAAGAAATTGACCAATTTTTTTTATTTATTTTTTCAAAACTGGGTTGTTCGATCTAAAGTCAAGTAACCCCTCATTAATGCATTAATGATGTACACATTGACCCACTTAAGCAAGTTCTACAGAATTATCGGTGGATCAGCCATCTCAAAGGTGGGTCCACCTTTTATCAAAATATTGTAGAAATTATCTTATTTATATCACACGTGGCACAAAATCTAATTCGAACAAATTTTTATTATTTTTTAATAAAAAATAATAATAATAAATTCATTCTAGAACAAAATAAGTCGCAATTATTTAATTTTTATTAAAACATAAAACATCAGGTTGGATTAAATTTAAGGTGACATATCATGTAAAGGCGATTAATTCTTTAAAATTCTGAAATGGACATCCTGATACAAAGCTGTTTTTTGTTTTTTTTTTTTTTTTTCGAAGAAATGGAGTAGAGTCTGTGGAGAAGCTTTTTCAACTTTCACTCCTCGAGATGGACCTTGTATTTTTGTTATTGACTTTGATCCCAGAGTTTCCTCTTTTATTGTGGTGACTTGGCCGACCTTATTGAACCATACATAAATAGATCTTAAAGAGATATGTTATACTTAAATTATCTCTATAATCCTATAAAGTTTAAATTAGCTACGTTGAACCCAATTAGAAAGGGTTTGAGTTGATTTTTGGGTTCAGTAAACATTAAATTGATACATTTTTTTTTTGTAATCATTTGATATTATTTTGAGTAAAATAAGAGTTAAAACTTGTTTAGAATATTATATAATTATTTTTTTGTTGGAAAATCATACATTTATTATACATTAATATACACATAAAATATGCTAATGAGCTGAGCTGACCTAGGTTTGGCATTGTTAAATCATTCTCAAACCAAATTTAATGGATTAAAATTTTTGAGTCCAACAATACCTTACCAGGCTCTGGGGTTGTAGAGGACAAAATTCCATCAATTTAGAAGAAAAAAAATTATTATTTAATTTTAATTTTAAGTTTGACAAGAGTTCTGTGAAAATTAACACTGAATTTGGATAGAACTTCTTGATAATTTCTATTTTTGTGGATAGATTTTTGCTTTTGCACGAAGAGATGTATCCATACAAGACCTAATTATCTATCCATTTTCAAAATCTTGGATCGTAATCCAAATTTTTTCTGATTATTTTTTTTTTAAATCTGAGTTTTTCCATAAAATCTATATGATTGTAGTGTTGGATTCTTAATGTGATAAATCTTACTAAGTTATTAAGGTAAGTATTTTTTTTAATTATAAAAGAATAATTTTTTTATAAATAAAAAAAATTAAAATTATATAAATTATTATTATTATTATTTATATTTTTTTAATATATAAAATTATATAATAATACTATATTTAGAAGTACTACCTTGGTGAATATTTGAGAGATCCCTTCACAATGGATGATAGTACTTTTCAATCTTTAAGTGTGAAATCACAAGACGAATATTTACTGTAGCAACTCAGTAACATTAAATGGTAAATTTATGGGAATGTGTCATTTTCCACACGGAAGTACTATAGTCCAACCTCACGTCCCTTCATGGAATTTTGTGACTCTCAAAGTACCATCCCAAAATTATTATTATTTTATAATTTATTTTTATTTTTTTTAAATTATACTTTCTTTTGTGAACGAATCAAGGGGCGACTACTTCTAGAAATTTAATATAATAACACGTGGCAGCCTACAGATAAGGTTGAACAAAATGAAAAAAACTTTAGAAATATAGATGAGTATCATTGTCAAAGTTTGGAAATTACTTTAGGGTATGTTTGATTGCATGGAAAGTCACTTTCCATGGAATTTGAAATCCATGGAAAATTAGTTGTGGAAAATAGGTAGGGTTGGAAAATCAAATTCCATTGTTTGATTTCGCATGG
The DNA here is from genome assembly GCF_017979445.1 of Akebia trifoliata. Taxonomy (NCBI): domain Eukaryota; kingdom Viridiplantae; phylum Streptophyta; class Magnoliopsida; order Ranunculales; family Lardizabalaceae; genus Akebia; species Akebia trifoliata. The sequence continues at coordinate 26,690,124 of NC_141390.1, forward strand.
ATAAAATCATGGAAAAATATAAGAAAAAAGAAAAAGAGGAGAAGGAGGAAGAAGATGATAGGAGGGGGAGAGGAAGAAGAAGATGACAAGGAAGAGCGAGGGGGGAGGATGTGGCGGCGACGGTGGCGGCCACGACGACGGCGACGGTGGCGGCCACGACGACGACGAGTACGGTGGTGGCGGCCATGACAACGACGGCGGCGGTGGCGGCCACGACGACGACGGCGACGGCGGTCACGACGGCAACGACGGTGGCGACGGTGACGGTGGCGACGGAGGTAAGTGAGGAAGATGGGAGGGAGAACGTGGTGGTAGTGGTGGCAGATGAGGTGAGGGATGGAGAAGAATGAGAAGAAGAAAGATAGTAGGTGGTCGGAGACGGAGCTGATGGCGACGGCGATGGTGATGACGACGATGACGAGGTTAGTATAATGGTGATGGTGATGGTGGTGGTGGTGATTGTGGTGGTGGTGGTGGTAGTGGTGGTGGTGGTGGTGATTGTGGTGGTGGTGGTAGTGGTGGTGGTGGTGGGATAGGGAAGAATTGGTGATGGAAAATATGGTGGATTTCATTTTCCCACTCATATGGGTGGGAAAGTGAAATCCATGATTTAGTGGACTTTTTGAATGGGGTGGAAAATGAATTCCATTTCCATGTGCAATCAAACACTTGAAAAATATCATTTTCCATGGAAATTGATTTTCCACCCTATTTTCCATGTGCAATCAAAATACCCTAATGTTACAAATATGATGTCATATGTAAGGGTTTGATCCACTACTCCTCATCTGCACCACGTACGTGTGGACCACAAAGCCCTACTTTGTCTCCACTGTTACCCAATTAGAAGTAAGGAATAAAGATTGCTTTGACGTTTGAGGATCACGTGCTCCCTATAATTAAAAATAAGAGGCCGACTAATATTACTAAGTTAGGAAGGATTCCTCCCTTACTAGGGGTGGCTCACCTCGTGGCATCTAAAAAGATGATCCAATACTTCAGAGGGTTGCAGAGGACAAGTGAATTTTCAAAAAATAAAAAAATTATTTTTCACTGTTGAAGTTACGTAGCTATATAGTTTTAAAGAGTTGAGATAATATGACTCGTTAAAAAAAAAATTATTTTTCATTGTTGAAGTTACGTGGTCATATATTTTTAAAGAGTCGAGATAATATAACTCATTAGGTGACATACTCAATCGGCTCCCTGATGTGGCAAATTTGAGAATCGTAGATCTATACATCTTAAGATACATTATTGCACTTCCCCATAAAAAGTGTATCCCAAGGGAGTCGTACAGATTTATGGTTCTCAAACTTGTTCACGTTAGGGAGTCGTGTATCCCGAACGTACAGATATACGATTCTCGAACTTGTTCGATTGAGTATGCCACCTCGCAAGTCATATTATCAAAGCTCATTTTTAAAATCTTTAAAACTAAATTGTTTTTTGAGTTTTTGAATGTGGGTTTTTTTGGATGAAATTTATAAGGCTGTATATGGTTTATTGAAGTGATAATCCATTAGAGCAAAAGGACCTTTAATAGGGCCTAAATTCTTATTTTGTTGCTAATGAAAGACTTTTACTTCAAATAAAGAAGGGTGATTTAGACATACTCCCCTATGTTTTGCTGAATGGTAGAGATACCCTTTATATTTTCAAACTGATAACATGCATCCATTGACCTCAATCTTCTAAATAGTCAAAAATCTAAAATTATCTTCTCCAAAATCAATCATCTTCAAACTCTTCAACCTTCAAGATAATTTAATCTATTCAACCTTATTTTCATCTGTTATTTATTATATTTCCTCCTTTGGTAAAACATTTTAATCTATCCAATATTTCATCATTTTATATTTCTTCAAAAATTGTATCTTACTTTGAGATTTGAATGTTGAAGATTTGAAGTAGATACAATCTTAAGATAGATTATGAGAGTTAAATTTTTTATCCAAAAAGGTTGAAGACAACTGATTTTTGAAGAAAAAAAATCTGAATTTTTTACTAGAGATTAAAGATAAGGGCATTTGAGTATTTTCCCTTAGTCTATTTAAAAATATTGAAGTCAAGGGATGTATGTCATCATTTTCAAAACATAAGAGAGTATCTCTAATATTCAACAAAACATAGGGGGTATGTCTAAATCACCCTTAAAACAATAAATAAATAAATAAAACTCTTCTTTTAAGTAAAATAAAAAAACATGCTCTTACATTTGAAACTTGTTTTTTTTTTTTAATAATAAAATCTCATTACGTGTGGAAACGTTATCATTAATGGATATTTTTCCCCAAAAATATATCGGAACCTTAGAATAAAAGATTCCTGCTAATAGGGTTTCAAATGCTCAGACTAAACTCATTTTGATAACCACCCTAGATCTATTAATCAGGAAATTAGAGTAAGAATTTTATAAGTGATCTTAGTGGCACCATTTGATGATGTCATGTAGCATATTAGACAGGCATGTAAGTTAAATTTAAATTGATCTTTGCAGTTAAAAAATCTTATGTAAAAGCTCATATTTAAAATAAAATAAAAAATAAAAAATAAAAAAATTATTTTTGGGCTTGATCCAAGGTATTTAAAATGTACTCGACGAACTCCCAAATTAAAATATAAATTCAACCTGAAAAAACAATTTTTTTTTTCAAATTTTTTAGAATTATATCCTCATAATGGCTTCAATGTTAAGGAAAGTGTTTTTCTCAGTAAAGTCCCAAAAATTAAAGACTAATATTATGTTAAACAATTATGCAAAATAGAGTCCAATAAATAAATAGTTGATGGAAAAGTACAATATGATTAAGATATGATATATCAAATCCTTAGATATAGTTTTTAACGATTGAGAGGATATGTTTTCTTTTTTGTATATAAGTATTTTCATAAATTTATTTTGAATATTATTATTAGAGTAAAACTAATCTTACTAACTTATAAAGATTTCAAATCCTACTGAGGGTCCTTGAGTTCATCTTCTGTCATCCAAAAACATGATCCTACGTTATAGGGTTGAAAAGGACAAAATTCTATGAACATTGCAAGAAATAAAATAAAACAAATAAAAATATCGTGTGGAATAACTTCTCATATATGTATCTAATTAGACCGCCACATAAGTTAATAGTTGGCAAGTCGTGTGGAACCATGATCCATTACATTCTTTGGGCTGAATAGAGGGTATGGTTTGGTGGTAGGGGAGGAGACCCATTATGGATATTTCGCAATATGTGGGATCCGCTTCGTTACTAATAAGAAAATCTACGATCAAGTCAACTATGAGAAAGGGGTTAATGATGTGTCAAGTTTATATAGCTAGGTTAATATTGCCATATATCATCAAGTCTTGATAAACATCAAAGTTTTGAGGATGGTCATAAAAATTAAAGAATATTATTGTCTTTTTGCACCATCTTAAACTTCTATAAATAAAATCTCATAGTTCATTTAGAAGAGACAAAATTCAAAGAGAGAGAAAACAAGAGTTAAGCTTAAATCTTCTACTAGCCTCAATTCCTTCTTCTAGATCCTCTCTTTCTTCACTTACTTCACCTTTTCCCTTAGTTTTTCGTTGACACAACAATTTTCGAATGATCGTAAATTCGATTTAGGCAAGAATCAGAGTCATCTTATCGAATACGAAAAATCACATGCCTGAGACTTTATCTGTCCTCATTACAAAAGTACTTTCACAGGTTTCTCAACGATATTGCAGAAAAGGGATGACCCTTAAAATTTACTATCACAATTTGATACCATCGATGGTGCGTCTAGTGAAAACACAGTTGTGTAATTGGATATTTAGTAACCATACTCGAAAAATATTGTCTAGAAGTAAAAATGATTGTTTGATAATAAAGAGAGAGAGAGAGAGAGAGAGAGAGAGAGAGAGATGTCATCATTTTGAAATCTTTGGTGGTATCTCAAATATTCATCAAAACATGGAGTGGCCACATATCATGTAAAAGAGATGGTATCCTCAAGTATTTGAAATTCTTGTACATGGAACACCTATTTTCCACCTTATATTAAACTCTTCCTGTCCCAAAGCGACCATTGAGTTTTAAAACAAAGTAAAGAAAAAGTCAGAAAATAAATCCAAGAAATATATTTATATATCCTGGTTTAAGTGTTACAGAAGCTTGGAAAAAAAAAAAAAAAACACTTTATATGGTCCAACTCTTTTGAGGTCTTCTTTAAGCATTAAGCGCATACTCCATGATGGGGTAGGCGTTCTATCCATGGTTCTAAGACTTCTATATACTATTTAGGCATGCTAGCGCCTACGTGGAGGTAACTAAGACCCTTAAAAAAAAAATTTAAAAATATTGTGGGGGCAGGCAATAACGGCTGACTGTTTTTAGTAGTACATAAATCCTTATACATCTTTAAAAAAATGTGTGGAGGCGATTGCCCCCATTGTATATCCAGTCTAATTGATGCTAACCGTCTTCCTTCCACACACTGGTTATGTTGGTCTCCCATCTGATCGACGACGGATTGGGGTAGTGTTTTCTATTATTATTCAGAGTGTTTGATGAATGATGAGAGAAAATCATTTAATAGACAGAAATAGGGCTGCAATATTAGGAGGTTCATCCGAATTCAACTCGGGCTCAATCTAAGTGATGGGCAAGCCTGAGTCAAGTTATGTAGAAAATGAGTTGAGCTTGGTTTAGAATATCTCAACCCGATTTTAATTCGGGTTGAACTCCGATTGAGGGTACAAGTAACCCAACTCAACCTGAACCCAATGTTTTACATACCAATGTATAAACATTTTTAGATTAATTATAAATTTTTTATTTAGTATTTTTATTCCATCTTTTTATTATGACTTGTGGACAAGTAGTTGATATTATTGTGAATTTTAATTTGGTGTGATTTGTATAAATATTCTCTCAATGGTGGATTTAAAGGTCGTGCGCGATTTTATTTACTATTAATTTTATATTTTATGTTTTATATATATATATATAATGTTAATCAAAATGAAATTAGAGTTATTCAACTAGTTTTAGCCAACCAAACCACCAAAATTATTTAAACTTGGGCTAACCCAAACTCAATCCAATTTTAGAATATAAAGCTTGGGTTAAACTTGGGTTAGTGAGCTTAGGGCCGAAGGTCAAGTTGAGTTGAGTCCAGGTTGAGGGTTCTATTATTTGGGTTAAGCATAGATTTACCCTCCAACCCGCTCAAATTGCAGTCTTAGTCGGAATCCATCTAGATTATTTTATCGTCTATGGACTAATCAATGACTTATAATGATTTGATCAATATTTGAAAATCATAACCTTGTAAGTTTATGGGTGTGGCAGTGAAGAATACCAAGATACATATTTTGGCTATAATATGACAGTCCTGAGAAGGATTATGGATTGCAGCTCCAGAATATCACTCCCCATCTAATTAGCCAAACGTGTATGGTTTTAAATAAGAGAATCATGTTTTTTTCTCTTTTTCTATAAAGATTGCTGTATCTGTTAACCAAACTTGAATAAAAAAGCAAAAACAAAAAATGAAGAACAAAAACAAAATAATATAAAACAAAAAAGATGATTAGAGCTCACGATTTTAAAGGAACCCAATCAAACTTTAAAGCGATCAAATCTACTTTTGCCTAACAAAGAAAAAATCTTTTCAACCTCAATATATTTAAGTTAATTTTCGTCGTGCTGGGGGTGACATTGGGCTTTACTGTGATTCTCACGTTTCTGACAGGGAATGCACACATAACCATAGATGTATTTCCTTAAGATACGAGTAAAAAACATTTACGCTTATGTGTGCACCTTGAGAATCGCTTGTAAATCCCAATGTCACCCCAACATTAGTGTTTGATAAATATTCACTCCAAGTATAAATTTGACTGATCAAATCTGGACCGTACATTGACTGACTAGACCCACCAGTTGATCAGGTGCTTTGGGCTAACATACAGTCAGTGGTCCCAAAGTCATTTATACAATCTGTGAAATATGTGGGTCAAAAAGTTAACCTATTTTGATTCTTTCGTTCTTTCTTTCTATCTATATCTAGAAAGAAAGAACTAAAATCTTACATCAAAAGTATAATAAACCCACAATGTTGACAATTACTTTGTCGATGCCCTTCCTTCAAAGACACGTCTATTTCTTTCTTTTTAGATTTAATCGCGATAAATTGACCCACTAAAATGTGGGAGTGGATCCTCTGTAGTGTCTATTTCCTGTAGTGCCACGTTAACAACAAATTAAAACTAAACCACTCAAAAGGACTTGAAAATTGACGGTTCAATGACCGTCCATTTTCAATGTGTCGGATCAAAAAATAAAAAAAAAAATTATAAATTAGATCTAGGTCATCGACACAAGGGACTTTCTCTCTCACTTTAGAGAAAGTTCTATAGGAAATAGGCGCTAAAGAGGATCTGTTCCCCTAGAACGTACGCGGTTGATGTGGCAAGTGCACAGAACTGTAGATTTATTTCTTCGGAATACACAATGAAAAAGATCTACACTTCTGCGCACTTGTCACGTCAACCACGTTTTCACCCCATATGTTTTAGTGGGTCATATGTATTTTATCATTTTAGTCTTTCAAATTTTCAAACATATAAAGTTCACTTTATCTTCCTAAAATTTGAAAACAATCTTCTTTATTATCTAATTTTCTTCTTAAAATATATTTTCAGAAATTAAGAATTTTCAAGGGAGATTATGAAGTATGGGACATGTTTTGGCACTGTGAGAGGTGGATACAATATTTCTATTAAGTGAAGGATTATATGGTTTTAGTACCATGTTCAAACCTATATAAAAGCTTTTTAAAAAATCCTTAAAATTTTCTAGTTAAAAAATTTCATGATTTAAGGGTGATTTTGACATACATTTCCAGATTTTGGGGAATATTTGAGATAACTCAATATTTTCCAATAACCAACTCTTTGACCACAGTAAAAATCAAGGACTGCACCCATTCAAACTCTGCCTGATGGGTACAAGCCCAACCCAAGAATAGAAATAACAGATAGACCATTGTTCTGGGCTGGTCCAGGCTTTTTCAGTAAAAGATGAGCCCAACTATGGTCTTATTATTCTGAAAATTCAAGCCCAGCCCATAATAGTAATGAAATAAAATCCCAGGCTTCATCTGGTCAGCCTTAGGTACTTTTGCCTTTGATTTGAAGTTATATCAGCTAGCTTATTGAAGAAAGTTTGTATAAAAATAATAAATAGAAAATTAAAAATAAAATCATTAAAGATTAATTAAGAGAAAATTGATTGATATGGTCTTTTATATACAACAAAGGTCGATTATAATTCTAATTCCTAATTGGAGAAATGTGGAAGTTGAAGATCTTAAAAGAGTGAGAAAAATTTTTTAAAAAAAAACATGAATTACTTATTAAGTAATATATATAAACACTGAAATTAACAACAAAAATGTGATTTTAGACATAATTGTATGAATAAAATTAATTTAGCTAATCCCAAGCTTTTAGGATAAAGTTGTTATGACGTGTGAAGCCTAATCCCAAATTAATTCATCATTTCATAATTTTTTATTATTATTGGTAAACATGTTTTTAATAAGTTCAGTAACTCGGTCCTAGCAAGATTTGAACTCTGGTCTCTAGTATTATCACCCAAAGACTTTACCATCTAAGTTAGCTAACACCTGCATTCCACAAGTTTTTCTTCATAATGGAATCGGTGTGGATCTCTGGACGTAGTTCAATCTTAAGGAAATCATAAAAAACCTTTGTATTTTTATGTGTGGTTGCATCTTTATTTATTTTCTTATTAATCTTGGATCCATTTCTCTACTAATTTTGTTGATGGTTAAATAAAGAAGACATGAAAAAATAATAGAGTCGTGCTAGAGTGACCTGAAGCTGGAATCTCATATTGCACTTCTTGACATGAAAGTGGATAAGAGCCATAAAAACTTTTCACTCATATCTAGATGAAAAGCATCTATGATTCTCATACACTTTCACATCAAGAAGTGCAATATGAGATTCTAGTCTGAGGTCACTTCAGCATTATTCAAAATAAGGGACGGAGCCAGGATTTTGCTCTCGTGGGGGCAATCAATAGAGGAAAAAAATTTGTGGGTGCAATAGCAACAGATTTTCTTATCCACCGCTATTATCTGACGCAATGACTCATATATTTTCATAAATTTCAAAAATTCTTGTGATGGCAAGTGTCGCCGATATAAATCCACGCCAGTTGAAAATAATATATGGTTCCCTCATTAGGATTTTTGATATCTAACTTTTGAAAACAACACGAATTTAAAGAAGATCTAAGAAATCAACAAAGAAAAGAGATGAAAGAATCAACTGACAAAATAACTAAGGTCGCATTTGCAAAGATTTTCAGACTCGACTTTTAGCTTCTTGGCCCTCAAAAGAAATTTTTTTTACCACAAAAAAAAAAAAATTGTAATTTTGTGTAATTTTTTTCTTTTAATAGAGATAAGGCTTCCGCGTAATCCCCAAATCTCGTTCAAGACGTAATGTTGGGTCAAGTCAATCTAAAATAGAAGTAAAGAAATTGACCAATTTTTTTTATTATTTTTTCAAAACTGGGTTGTTCGATCTAAAGTCAAGTAACCCCTCATTAATGCATTAATGATGTACACATTGACCCACTTAAGCAAGTTCTACAGAATTATCGGTGGATCAGCCATCTCAAAGGTGGGTCCACCTTTTATCAAAATATTGTAGAAATTATCTTATTTATATCACACGTGGCACAAAATCTAATTCGAACAAATTTTTATTATTTTTTAACAAAAAAAAATAATAATAAATTCATTCTAGAACAAAATAAGTCGCAATTATTTAATTTTTATTAAAACATAAAAAATCAGGTTGGATTAAATTTAAGGTGACATATCATGTAAAGGCGATTAATTCTTTAAAATTCTGAAATGGACATCCTGATACAAAGCTGTTTTTTGTTTTTTTTTTTTTTTTTTTCGAAGAATGGAGTAGAGTCTGTGGAGAAGCTTTTTCAACTTTCACTCCTCGAGATGGACCTTGTATTTTTGTTATTGACTTTGATCCCAGAGTTTCCTCTTTTATTGTGGTGACTTGGCCGACCTTATTGAACCATAAATAGATCTTAAAGAGATATGTTATACTTAAATTATCTCTATAATCCTATAAAGTTTAAATTAGCTACGTTGAACCCAATTAGAAAGGGTTTGAGTTGATTTTTGGGTTCAGTAAACATTAAATTGATACATTTTTTTTTGTAATCATTTGATATTATTTTGAGTAAAATAAGAGTTAAAACTTGTTTAGAATATTATATAATTATTTTTTTGTTGGAAAATCATACATTTATTTATACATTAATATACACATAAAATATGCTAATGAGCTGAGCTGGCCTAGGTTTGGCATTGTTAAATCATTCTCAAGCCAAATTTAATGGATTAAAATTTTTGAGTCCAACACTACCTTACCAGGCTCTGGGGTTGTAGAGGACAAAATTCCATCAATTTAGAAGAAAAAAATTATTGTTTAATTTTAATTTTAAGTTTGACAAGAGTTCTGTGAAAATTAACACTGAGTTTGGATAGAACTTCTTGATAATTTCTATTTTTGTGGATAGATTTTTGCTTTTGCACGAAGAGATGTATCCATACAAGACCTAATTATCTATCCATTTTCAAAATCTTGGATCGTAATCCAAATTTTTTTCTGATTATTTTTTTTTTTAAATCTGAGTTTTTCCATAAAATCTATATGATTGTAGTGTTGGATTCTTAATGTGATAAATCTTACTAAGTTATTAAGGTAAGTATTTTTTTTAATTATAAAAGAATAATTTTTTTATAAAAAAAAAAATTAAAATTATATAAATTATTATTATTATTTATTTATATTTTTTTAATATATAAAATTATATAATAATACTATATTTAGAAGTACTACCTTGGTGAATATTTGAGAGATCCCTTCACAATGGATGATAGTACTTTTCATCTTTAAGTGTGAAATCACAAGACGAATATTTACTGTAGCAACTCAGTAACATTAAATGGTAAATTTATGGGAATGTGTCATTTTCCACACGGAAGTACTATAGTCCAACCTCACGTCCCTTCATGGAATTTTGTGACTCTCAAAGTACCATCCAAAATTATTATTATTTTATAATTTATTTTTATTTTTTTTAAATTATACTTTCTTTTGTGAACGAATCAAGGGGCGACTACTTCTAGAAATTTAATATAATAACACGTGGCAGCCTACAGATAAGGTTGAACAAAATGAAAAAAACTTTAGAAATATAGATGAGTATCATTGTCAAAGTTTGGAAATTACTTTAGGGTATGTTTGATTGCATGGAAAGTCACTTTCCATGGATTTGAAATCCATGGAAAATTAGTTGTGGAAAATAGGTAGGGTTGGAAAATCAAATTCCATTGTTTGATTTCGCATGGATAAAATCATGGAAAAATATAAGAAAAAAGAAAAAGAGGAGAAGGAGGAAGAAGATGATAGGAGGGGGAGAGGAAGAAGAAGATGACAAGGAAGAGCGAGGGGGGAGGATGTGGCGGCGACGGTGGCGGCCACGACGACGGCGACGGTGGCGGCCACGACGACGACGAGTTACGTGGTGGCGGCCATGACAACGACGGCGGCGGTGGCGGCCACGACGACGACGGCGACGGCGGTCACGACGGCAACGACGGTGGCGACGGTGACGGTGGCGACGGAGGTAAGTGAGGAAGATGGGAGGGAGAACGTGGTGGTAGTGGTGGCAGATGAGGTGAGGGATGGAGAAGAATGAGAAGAAGAAAGATAGTAGGTGGTCGGAGACGGAGCTGATGGCGACGGCGATGGTGATGACGACGATGACGAGGTTAGTATAATGGTGATGGTGATGGTGGTGGTGGTGATTGTGGTGGTGGTGGTGGTAGTGGTGGTGGTGGTGGTGATTGTGGTGGTGGTGGTAGTGGTGGTGGTGGTGGTGATAGGGAAGAATTGGTGATGGAAAATATGGGTGGATTTCATTTTCCCACTCATATGGGTGGGAAAGTGAAATCCATGATTTAGTGGACTTTTTGAATGGGGTGGAAAATGAATTCCATTTCCATGTGCAATCAAACACTTGAAAAATATCATTTTCCATGGAAATTGATTTTCCACCCTATTTTCCATGTGCAATCAAACATACCCTAATGTTACAAATATGATGTCATATGTAAGGGTTTGATCCACTACTCCTCATCTGCACCACGTACGTGTGGACCACAAAGCCCTACTTTGTCTCCACTGTTACCCAAATTAGAAGTAAGGAATAAAGATTGCTTTGACGTTTGAGGATCACGTGCTCCCTATAATTAAAAATAAGAGGCCGACTAATATTACTAAGTTAGGAAGGATTCCTCCCTTACTAGGGGTGGCTCACCTCGTGGCATCTAAAAAGATGATCCAATACTTCAGAGGGTTGCAGAGGACAAGTGAATTTTCAAAAAATAAAAAATTATTTTTCACTGTTGAAGTTACGTAGCTATATAGTTTTAAAGAGTTGAGATAATATGACTCGTTAAAAAAAAATTATTTTTCATTGTTGAAGTTACGTGGTCATATATTTTTAAAGAGTCGAGATAATATAACTCATTAGGTGACATACTCAATCGGCTCCCTGATGTGGCAAATTTGAGAATCGTAGATCTATACATCTTAAGATACATTATTGCACTTCCCCATAAAAAGTGTATCCCAAGGGAGTCGTACAGATTTATGGTTCTCAAACTTGTTCACGTTAGGGAGTCGTGTATCCCGAAACGTACAGATATACGATTCTCGAACTTGTTCGATTGAGTATGCCACCTCGCAAGTCATATTATCAAAGCTCATTTTTAAAATCTTTAAAACTAAATTGTTTTTTGAGTTTTTGAATGTGGGGTTTTTTGGATGAAACTTATAAGGCTGTGATATTGGTTTATTGAAGTGATAATCCATTAGAGCAAAAGGACCTTTAATAGGGCTTAAATTCTTATTTTGTTGCTAATGAAAGAGTTTTACTTCAAATAAAGAAGGGTGATTTAGACATACTCCCCTATGTTTTGCTGAATGGTAGAGATACCCTTTATATTTTCAAACTGATAACATGCATCCATTGACCTCAATCTTCTAAATAGTCAAAAATCTAAAATTATCTTCTCCAAAATCAATCATCTTCAAACTCTTCAACCTTCAAGATAATTTAATCTATTCAACCTTATTTTCATCTGTTATTTATTATATTTCCTCCTTTGGTAAAACATTTTAATCTATCCAATATTTCATCATTTTATATTTCTTCAAAAATTGTATCTTACTTTGAGATTTGAATGTTGAAGATTTGAAGTAGATACAATCTTAAGATAGATTATGAGAGTTAAATTTTTTATCCAAAAAGGTTGAAGACAACTGATTTTTGGAGAAAAAAAATCTGAATTTTTTACTAGAGATTAAAGATAAGGGCATTTGAGTATTTTCCCTTAGTCTATTTAAAAATATTGAAGTCAAGGGATGTATGTCATCATTTTCAAAACATAAGAGAGTATCTCTAATATTCAACAAAACATAGGGGGTATGTATAAATCACCCTTAAAACAATAAATAAATAAATAAAACTCTTCTTTTAAATAAAATAAAAAAACATGCTCTTACATTTGAAACTTGTTTTTTTTTTTTTAATAATAAAATCTCATTACGTGTGGAAACGTTATCATTAATGGATATTTTTCCCCAAAAATATATCGGAACCCTAGAATAAAAGATTCCTGCTAATAGGGTTTCAAATGCTCAGACTAAACTCATTTTGATAACCACCCTAGATCTATTAATCAGGAAATTAGAGTAAGAATTTTATAAGTGATCTTAGTGGCACCATTTGATGATGTCATGTAGCATATTAGACAGGCATGTAAGTTAAATTTAAATTGGATCTTTGCAGTTAAAAAATCTTATGTAAAAGCTCATATTTAAAATAAAATAAAAAATAAAAAAATTATTTTTGGGCTTGATCCAAGGTATTTAAAATGTACTCGACGAACTCCCAAATTAAAATATAAATTCAACCTGAAAAAACAATTTTTTTTTCAAAGTTTTTAGAATTATATCCTCATAATGGCTTCAATGTTAAGGAAAGTGTTTTTCTCAGTAAAGTCCCAAAAATTAAAGACTAATATTATGTTAAACAATTATGCAAAATAGAGTCCAATAAATAAATAGTTGATGGAAAAGTGCAATATGATTAAGATATGATATATCAAATCCTTAGATATAGTTTTTAACGATTGAGAGGATATGTTTTCTTTTTTGTATATAAGTATTTTCATAAATTTATTTTGAATATTATTATTAGAGTAAAACTAATCTTACTAACTTATAAAGATTTCAAATCCTACTGAGGGTCCTTGAGTTCATCTTCTGTCATCCAAAAACATGATCCTACGTTATAGGGTTGAAAAGGACAAAATTCTATGAACATTGCAAAAAATAAAATAAAACAAATAAAAATATCGTGTGGAATAACTTCTCGTATATGTATCTAATTAGACCGCCACATAAGTTAATAGTTGGCAAGTCGTGTGGAACCATGATCCATTACATTCTTTGGGCTGAATAGAGGGTATGGTTTGGTGGTAGGGGAGGAGACCCATTATGGATATTTCGCAATATGTGGGATCCGCTTCGTTACTAATAAGAAAATCTACGATCAAGTCAACTATGAGAAAGGGGTTAATGATGTGTCAAGTTTATATAGCTAGGTTAATATTGCCATATATCATCAAGTCTTGATAAACATCAAAGTTTTGAGGATGGTCATAAAAATTAAAGAATATTATTGTCTTTTTGCACCATCTTAAACTTCTATAAATAAAATCTCATAGTTCATTTAGAAAAGACAAAATTCAAAGAGAGAGAAAACAAGAGTTAAGCTTAAATCTTCTACTAGCCTCAATTCCTTCTTCTAGATCCTCTCTTTCTTCACTTACTTCACCTTTTCCCTTAGTTTTTCGTTGACACAACAATTTTCGAATGATCGTAAATTCGATTTAGGCAAGAATCAGAGTCATCTTATCGAATACGAAAAATCACATGCCTGAGACTTTATCTGTCCTCATTACAAAAGTACTTTCACACGTTTCTCAACGATATTGCAGAAAAGGGATGACCCATAAAATTTACTATCACAATTTGATACCATCGATGGTGCGTCTAGTGAAAACACAGTTGTGTAATTGGATATTTAATAACCATACTCGAAAAATATTGTCTAGAAGTAAAAATGATTGTTTGATAATAAAGAGAGAGAGAGAGAGAGAGATGTCATCATTTTGAAATCTTTGGTGGTATCTCAAATATTCATCAAAACATGGAGTGGCCACATATCATGTAAAAGAGATGGTATCCTCAAGTATTTGAAATTCTTGTACATGGAACACCTATTTTCCACCTTATATTAAACTCTTCCTGTCCCAATAAAGTGACCATTGAGTTTTAAAACAAAGTAAAGAAAAAGTCAGAAAATAAATCCAAGAAATATATTTATATATCCTGGTTTAAGTGTTACAGAAGCTTGGAAAAAAAAAAAAAAAACACTTTATATGGTCCAACTCTTTTGAGGTCTTCTTTAAGCATTAAGCGCATACTCCATGATGGGGTAGGCGTTCTATCCATGGTTCTAAGACTTCTATATACTATTTAGGCATGCTAGCGCCTACGTGGAGGTAACTAAGACCCTTAAAAAAAAAATTTAAAAATATTGTGGGGGCCAAGCAATAACGGCTGACTGTTTTTAGTAGTACATAAATCCTTATACATCTTTAAAAAAATGTGTGGAGGCGATTGCCCCCATTGTATATCCAGTCTAATTGATGCTAACCGTCTTCCTTCCACACACTGGTTTTGTTGGTCTCCCATCTGATCGACGACGGATTGGGGTAGTGTTTTCTATTATTATTCAGAGTGTTTGATGAATGATGAGAGAAAATCATTTAATAGACAGAAATAGGGCTGCAATATTAGGAGGTTCGTCCGAATTCAACTCGGGCTCAATCTAAGTGATGGGCAAGCCTGAGTCAAGTTATGTAGAAAATGAGTTGAGCTTGGTTTAGAATATCTCAACCCGATTTTAATTCGGGTTGAACTCCGATTGAGGGTACAAGTAACCCAACTCAACCTGAACCCAATGTTTTACATACCAATGTATAAACATTTTTATATTAATTATAAATTTTTTATTTAGTATTTTTATTCCATCTTTTTATTATGACTTGTGGACAAGTAGTTGATATTATTGTGAATTTTAATTTGGTGTGATTTGTATAAATATTCTCTCAATGGTGGATTTAAAGGTCGTGCGCGATTTTATTTACTATTAATTTTATATTTTATGTTTTATATATATATATATATATATAATGTTAATCAAAATGAAATTAGGGTTATTCAACTAGTTTTAGCCAACCAAACCACCAAAATTATTTAAACTTGGGCTAACCCACAGTCAATCCAATTTTAGAATATAAAGCTTGGGTTAAACTTGGGTTAGTGAGCTTAGGGCCGAAGGTCAAGTTGAGTTGAGTCCAGGTTGAGGGTTCTATTATTTGGGTTAAGCATAGATTTACCCTCCAACCCGCCCAAATTGCAGTCTTAGTCGGAATCCATCTAGATTATTTTATCGTCTATGGACTAATCAATGACTTTTAATGATTTGATCAATATTTGAAAATCATAACCTTGTAAGTTTATGGGTGTGGTAGTGAAGAATACCAAGATACATATTTTGGCTATAATATGACAGTCCTGAGAAGGATTATGGATTGCAGCTCCAGAATATCACTCCCCATCTAATTAGCCAAACGTGTATGGTTTTAAATAAGAGAATCATGTTTTTTTCTCTTTTTCTATAAAGATTGCTGTATCTGTTAACCAAACTTGAATAAAAAAGCAAAAACAAAAAATGAAGAACAAAAACAAAATAATATAAAACAAAAAAGATGATTAGAGCTCACGATTTTAAAGGAACCCAATCAAACTTTAAAGCGATCAAATCTACTTTTGCCTAACAAAGAAAAAATCTTTTCAACCTCAATATATTTAAGTTAATTTTCGTCGTGCTGGGGGTGACATTGGGCTTTACTGTGATTCTCACGTTTCTGACAGGGAGTGCACACATAACCATAGATGTATTTTCTTAAGATACGAGTAAAAAACATTTACGCTTATGTGTGCACCTTGAGAATCGCTTGTAAATCCCAATGTCACCCCAACATTAGTGTTTGATAAATATTCACTCCAAGTATAAATTTGACTGATCAAATCTGGACCGTACATTGACTGACTAGACCCACCAGTTGATCAGGTGCTTTGGGCTAACATACAGTCAGTGGTCCCAAAGTCATTTATACAATCTGTGAAATATGTGGGTCAAAAAGTTAACCTATTTTGATTCTTTCGTTCTTTCTTTCTATCTATATCTAGAAAGAAAGAACTAAAATCTTACATCAAAAGTATAATAAACCACAATGTTGACAATTACTTTGTCGATGCCCTTCCTTCAAAGACACGTCTATTTCTTTCTTTTTAAATTTAATCACGATAAATTGACCCACTAAAATGTGGGAGCGGATCCTCTGTAGTGTCTATTTCTTGTAGTGCCGCATTAACAACAAATTAAAACTAAACCACTCAAAATGACTTGAAAATTGACGGTTCAATGACAGTCCATTTTCAATGTGTCGGATCAAAAAAATAAAAAAAAATTATAAATTAGATCTATGTCATCGACACAAGGGACTTTCTCTCTCACCTTAGAGAAAGTTCTATAGGAAATAGGTGTTAAAGAGGATCTGCTCCCATAGAAAGTACGTGTTTGATGTGGCAAGTGCACAGAACTATAGATTTTTTTCTTCGGAATACACAATGAAAAAGATCTACACTTCTGCGCACTTGTCACATCAACCACGTTTTCACCGCATATGTTTTAGTGGGTCATATGTATTTTATCATTTTAGTCTTTCAAATTTTCAAAGATATAAAGTTCACTTTATCTTCCTAAAATTTGAAAACAATCTTCTTTATTATCTAATTTTCTTCTTAAAATATATTTTCAGAAATTGAGAATTTTCGAGGGAGATGGTGAAGTATGAGACATGTTTTGGCACTGTGAGAGGTGGATACATTATTTCCATTAAGTGAAGAATTATATGGTTTTAGTACCATGTTCAAACCTATATAAAAGCTTTTAAAAAAACCCTTAAAAATTTCTAGTTAAAAATTTTCATGATTTAAGGGTGATTTTGACATACATTTCCAGATTTTGGGGAATATTTGAGATAACTCAATATTTTCCAATAACCAACTCTTTGACCACAGTAAAAATCAAGGACTGGACCCATTCAAACTCTGCCTGATGAGTACAAGCCCAACCCAAGAATAGAAATAACAGATAGACCATTGTTCTGGGCTGGTCCAAGCTTTTTCAGTAAAAGATGAGCCCAATTATGGTCATATTATTCTGAAAATTCAAGCCCAGCCCATAATATTAATGAAATAAAATCCCAGGCTTCATCTGGTCAGCCTTAGGTACTTTTGCCTTTGATTTGAAGTTATATCAGCTAGCTTATTGTAGAAAGTTTGTATAAAAATAATAAATAGAAAATTAAAAATAAAATCATTAAAGATTAATTAAGAGAAAATTGATTGATATGGTCTTTTATATACAACAAAGGTCGATTATAATTCTAATTCCTAATTGGAGAAATGTGGAAGTTGAAGATCTTAAAAGAGTGAGAAAATTTAAAAAAAAAAAAACATGAATTACTTATTAAGTAATATATATAAACACTGAAATTAACAACAAAAATGTGATTTTAGACATAATTGTATGAATAAAATTAATTTAGCTAATCCCAAGCTTTTAGGATAAAGTTGTTATGACGTGTGAAGCCTAATCCCAAATTAATTCATCATTTCATAATTTTTTATTATTATTGGTAAACATGTTTTTAATAAGTTCAGTAACTCGGTCCTAGCAAGATTTGAACTCTGGTCTCTAGCATTATCACCCAAAGACTTTACCATCTAAGTTAGCTAACACCTGCATTCCACAAGTTTTTCTTCATAATGGAATCGGTGTGGATCTCTGGACGTAGTTCAATCTTAAGGAAATCATAAAAAACCTTTGTATTTTTATGTGTGGTTGCATCTTTATTTATTTTCTTATTAATCTTGGATCCATTTCTCTACTAATTTTGTTGATGGTTAAATAAAGAAGACATGAAAAAATAATAGAGTCGTGCTGGAGTGACCTCAAGCTGGAATCTCATATCGCACTTCTTGACATGAAAGTGGATAAGAGCCATAGAAACTTTTCACTCATATCTAGATGAAAAGCATCTATGATTCTCATACACTTTCACATCAAGAAGTGCAATATGAGATTCTAGTCTGAGGTCACTTCAGCATTATTCAAAATAAGGGACGGAGCCAGGATTTTGCTCTCGTGGGGGCAATCAATAGAGGAAAAAAATTTGTGGGTGCAATAGCAACAGATTTTCTTATCCACCGCTATTATCTGACGCAATAACTCATATATTTTCATAAATTTCAAAAATTCTTGTGAGGGCAAGTGTCGCCGATATAAATCCACGCCAGTTGAAAATAATATATGGTTCCCTCATTAGGATTTTTGATATCTAACTTTTGAAAACAACACGAATTTAAAGAAGATCTAAGAAATCAACAAAGAAAAGAGATGAAAGAATCAACTGACAAAATAAGTAAGGTCGCATTTGGCAAAGATTTTCAGACTCGACTTTTAGCTTCTTGGCCCTCAAAAGAAATTTTTTTTACCAAAAAAAAAAAATTGTAATTTTGTGTAATTTTTTTCTTTTAATAGAGATAAGGCTTCCGCGTAATCCCCAAATCTCGTTCAAGACGTAATGTTGGGTCAAGTCAATCTAAAATAGAAGTAAAGAAATTGACCAATTTTTTTTAATTATTTTTTCAAAACTGGGTTGTTCGATCTAAAGTCAAGTAACCCCTCATTAATGCATTAATGATGTACACATTGACCCACTTAAGCAAGTTCTACAGAATTATCGGTGGATCAGCCATCTCAAAGGTGGGTCCACCTTTTATCAAAATATTGTAGAAATTATCTTATTTATATCACACGTGGCACAAAATCTAATTCGAACAAACTTTTATTATTTTTTTTAACAAAAAAATAATAATAAGTTCATTCTAGAACAAAATAAGTTACAATTATTTAATTTTTATTAAAACATAAAAAATAAGGTTGGATTAAATTTAAGGTGACATATCATGTAAAAGCGATTATTTCTTTAAAATTCTGAAATGGACATCTTGATTCAAAGCTGCTTTTTGTTTTGTTTTTTTTTTTTTTTACGAAGAAGTGGAGTAGAGTCTATGGAGAAGCTTTTTCAACTTCTACTCCTCGAGATGTACCTTGTATTTTTATTATTGACTTTGATCCTAGAGTTTTCTCTTTTGTTGTGGTGACTTGGCCGACCTTATTGAGCCATAAATAGATCTTAAAGAGCTATGTTATACTTAAATTAACTCTATAATCCTATAAAGCTTAAATTGGCTACGTTGAACCCAATTTGAAAAGGTTCGAGTTGATTTTTGGGTTCAGTAAACATTAAATTGATACATTTTTTTGTAATCATTTGATATTATTTTTAGCAAAATAAGAGTTAAAACTTGTTTAGAATATTATATAATTATTTTTTGTTGGAAAATCATACATTTATTTATACATTAATATACACATAAAATATGCTAATGAGCTGAGCTGGCCTAGGTTTGGCATTGTTAAGTCATTCTCAAGCCAATTTTAATAAATTAAAATTTTTGAGTCTGACAATACCTTACCAGGCTCTAGGGTTGTAGAGGACAAAATTCCATCAATTTAAAAAAAAAAAAATTATTGTTTAACTTTAATTTTAATTTTGACAAGAGTTCAGTGAAAATTAACACTGAGTTTGAATAGAGTTTCTTGACAATTTCTACTCTTGTGAATAGGTTTTTGCTTTTGCACGAGAGATGTATCCATACAGGACCTAAGTATCTATCCATTTTCAAAATCTTAGACAAGAGTTCAAATTTTTTTTTATTTTTTATTTTTTTAAAATCTGAGTTTTTCCATAAAATCTATATGATTGTAGTGTTGGATTCCTAATGTGATAAATCTTACTAAGTTATTAAAGAAAGTATTTTCTTCTAATTATGAAAGAATAATTTTTTTTTAAATAAAAAATTAAAATTATATAAATAATAATTATTATTTGTAAATTTATAAAATTATATAATAATACTATATTTAGAAGTACTACCTTGGTGAATATATGAGAGATCCCTTCACACTGGATGATAGTACTTTTCAATCTTTACGTGTGAAATCACAAGACGAATATTTACTGTAGCAACTCAGTAACATTAAATGGTAAATATATGGGAATGTGTTGTTTTCCACACAGAAGTACTATAGTCCAACCTCACGTCCCTTCATGGAATTTTGTGACTCGCAAAGTACGATTCCAAATTTATTATTATTTTATAATTTATTATTTTTTTTTTTTTAAATTATACTTTCTTCTGTGAGCGAATCAAGGGGCGACTACTTCTAGAAATTTAATACAATAACACGTGGCAGCCTACAGATAAGGTTGAACAAAATGAAAAAAACTTTAGAAATATAGATTATTAATTATTATTGTCAAAGTTGGGAAATTAGTTTAATGTTACAAATATGACGTCATATATAAGGTTTTGATCCAGTACTCCTCATCTGCACCACGTACAAGTGGACCACAAAGCCCTACTTTTTCTCCACTGTTACCAAAATCAGAAGTAAGGAATAAAGACTGCTTTGACGTTTGAGGATCACGTGCTCCCTATAATTCAAATAAGAGGCCGACTAATATTACTTACTTCAACAATGAAGAAAGTTATTTTTCACAGTTGAAGTTACGTTGGCCATATATTTTTTACGAGTCGAGATAATATAACTCACTAGGTGGCATACTCTATCGACTTGCTGATGTGGTAAATTTGAGAATCGTAGATCTATACATCTTGGGATATATGATTGCACTTCCCCATAAAAAGTGTATACTAAGGAATTGTTTATCTCGAGACGTACATATTTATGATTCTCCAACTTGTTCACGTTAGGGAGTCGTGTGTCCTGAAACGTATAGATCTACGATTCTCGAACTTGTTCATGTCAGGGAGTCGATTGAGTATGCCACCTAGCAAGTCATATTATCAAAACTCATTTTTAAAATCTCTAAAACTAAATTGTTTTTTGAATATTGGAATATGAGTTTTTGGATCAAATTTATAAGGCTGTGATATTGGTTTGCTGAAGTGATAATCCATTAGAGAAAAAGGACCTTTAATAGGGCTTAAATTCTTACTTTGTTGCTAATGAAAGAGTTTCACTTAAAATAAAGTTATTTGCAACAACAGCTGTACAGTAAGAATTTCAAGAAAAATCTAAACATTTGCACTAATAATAATTTCCTTACTAACATATTTTAAACGTGATTTTGGTCCAATAAATTATCACATTAGCAATCGAACATCCTAACCCTTTAGATTTCAATAGCTTTTGCTAGATTGATAATATTTTCGTTTCTAAGTTTAATTTGGGATTATTAAATCAGATTATGAAAATTAAGCTTTTATTCAAAATTCTATCGTTATGTAATGCCAATATCATAATATAGTTATGGGACTTGATAGTTTTTTGATTCTAAGCTTTATTTTGGATTATCAAATCAGGTTATGAAAATAAAGTTTTTAGTATACAAAATTCTATTTGTACTTAATGCCAATATCACAACATAGTTAAGGGACATGCTGGGGTTGGGCATCATTAGACTCTTCCTGACCATGGTTTTTAAACTTGTTTTGATGTCTCGTCTCATCTATCAACGAGATCGAACCACGATTTTAAATCTTGTCCGATACTTTTGATTTGTCTATCCGTCTTGTTAGTGGACGATACCGAGTCATATCTGTCTCGATCTTGGATGAGATTTAAAACCTTGACCCACGATAATAATTTGGGAATTTTTTATTGGACTCTACTTTGACTCAGGTTAATAAAATGTATACATCAATATTGTATTTGTAACTACTTGTATGAAGGAAATTTTAAATAAAAATTGTACAATATAAATTGAATATTGAATATTGTACAATCAAATATCATTTATATATTTAACAGAAAAGATTAAAATATAGAAAAGAAATAGAGAAAAATAAATTTAATATTCATTCTGAGATATATAATTCATTACATTGTATTATATACAAGAGATGCTTTCTTCTTAACAAAATAGAGATATGATAAGATTTATGTTGAATCTCAAAGGAGACATCCATTAACAAATGGTTTGAGGAACTAAATACATTGGAAGCATCCTTCAAGTTCAAAAAGATTCATTGGAACAATGGAACTTTAAGGTGTATGAAGTTTCATATTTGACTCTTTGGATAGAGTGATAGAGACTCCTTTGAAAATCATTTCTATTTTGATCATTTCTTTTCTGTTTCAATTGTAGCGAGTACAGTTTCTATTAGCGTCAAACGTGAGGGAATGCTAGATGTTTGGTAATTTCTCCTTCGACCAGGAGGAAACAATTCCATCGAATTGAGTATGATTGTAAATTAGTATCCGCAATTTGTGAGGGTCGTTCTAGCTATATAAGAAATCATTGATTAATAATAAGATAAGTGAATTCCTTTCCATTGCAATTGCCTTCCATTTCTTTTGTTCCTAATTCTTCTTTCTCAGAAAAGATGTCTCTGAAAAAATAAAAACCTCATCTGCTTTTGAATTATCGAAACAAGAACTTTACGTGAGAGTGGAAACCCCATAACAAAGCTACTTTGCCGCCGAACCAGCCCCTCTCGCGGTGGAAGAACAGATAGTGACTATTTATACTGGAACAAATGGATATCTTGATTCGTTTGAAATTGGACAAGTAAGGAAATTTCCTGTCATTGGAACAATCAAGGAGTCTTCTTCAATTCAAATCATGCCTAATGATTATCTTACAGTTAGATGACTATGAATCTTTTTCTTGTGTATCTCGAATCAAGGAGGTACAATTCTTTGATGGGATGTACAAAGGAGCCTGAAAAAAAAGACCATCAGATTATCACGATTCTAAAGTCATTCAAATTGATAAGCATCCCATAAGCCATTCGATGAACCGATTAGGGATTCATCTAAATGAGATAGAATCTTCTCTTTATAATTAAAAGGACATGGCAAAAAATCGATGACAACTAAGAGATACCGAGAAAAAAGAAAAAAAAAAAAAAAGCAAGTGACCATTGCCAAATTACTTATCCTAAATATTAATGAGTTACATTTCATGGATAAATTTGCATGAAGAATTTGAAAATTGGGGTGTTTTAGTCATTAATCAAAACTTATCAAGAGGCATTCTACGGATTTGAAAATGGAGTGGGATGCCTCTAGTATTCATCAAAACAAGGGAGGATAGACCTCCTAAATCACCTCTCTTTTTTCTTTTTTCTTTTATGTAAATGAAAATTATTTAATTTATCCCATTCTCATGTAGTCTACTTTGAAAGTCATGACGTATGCATACATAGTTTGAAAATCGCTCCTTCGTCTACCTAACAAGTAGCGAATCCCAATACTGGAGTCACTGTTTTCAATGGTTCTCCTGGTCCACTTTTTTTAATAAAAAAATAATATAAATTTAAGATCCGTCTACACACATATCTACTTATATATCTACAATGTATTTTCTGTTATATGGACTAAAGATTTCGTGTGTACACACATATCTACTCATATATCTATAATATGTTTTGTCTTATGTGGATTAAAAATTTTAGATTGAACTGATTTTTGGTGAGAATAATTTCTATGACGAAAAAGATCATCCTCACTAAAAATTAGTTAATTCTAAAATTTTTAATCCTATATTTATGAGTTGAAGAATCGTGGATCGTTCATTTTTTATAAATCACTTTTAATGAGGTTAAAAATTTCGGATTAAACTAATTTTTGGTGTGAAGATCATCCTCACCAAAAATCAACTCAATCCAAAACTTTTAACCTCTAAGACAAAGCACGTTACAAATAAATGAGTAGATATCTGAGTACATGGAACTTGACCCATATATATATATATTTTTTTTACCATAACCTTTTCCAGTATGGTGTGGTAACAGCATATCTCTTTATTTATCCATCTTAGAAAACGTTTTCCAGTCAGGAATTCGGGGTCTTCTTGGAAGATTAATTAAAAAATTACCTGAGATACCCATGTTTTTATACTGATGAGAGAAACTTTTGACCACAAGCTTCTAGAAAGACTAATAGAAAATGACCCACGTATCCTCTTTTTCAGCCTCTAAGCTGAAATTTTTTATTTCTCTGCTAAAATTTGTAAATCTTTAAAATTTTCAAGCTAGAGGAATATTTTTTTTTAAAGTCTGTTTGGTTTACGTCTTTGCCAAAACCCTTCTATTTATTATCTCTCTAAAAAAAATTCCATATTTTCAACTCATCTTGTTTTTTAGAATTGACAGAATCTTCAGGTTAAAAATTAGCGTAAAAAAATAAAAAAAAAAATCTTATCCTATGACAGGTTTGGAGCAAAAATTAACGGGCTTTTGGTTAGAGGTTGAAGATGAAAAAGCATTTAAGTCATTTTCTATTAGTCTCTCAGAAAACACTATGGTCAAGGAGGGACTTGTCGTTAGTTGGAAAAAATGGGATTATCTCCGAAATTCATCAAAACTTAAAGGATACAAGTTTAAAACTTCAAATCACCCAAGAAACGAAGTAGTTTAGGCTTTAGCGGTTGTTTAATCACGTAGTCGTAGACGAAGGAGAAGATCACGCAGCATATATGGCTTTGTCTTCTTAACGTGGTTCGAGACGGCACGAGCTTTGCTGTCACGAGAATTCGTAAACGAGACAGACACTTTCTTTAAAAATTAAAAAAAAATGAGAGAATTTATTTATTTTTATTTTTAAAAAAAATTGTGTATTTAGAGTTTACGCTTTATCTCTGATTTATCTCCGTTTGCTTCCCTTCAAGGAACCGCCACTGCAATTCTGCAAAAGCTGGAAAATCAAATATATATATAATAAAGTAATAAATAAATGAATACTGTATAGCTTTGAAGCTTTCTTCAATAATGGATTTTCTAATCTATGAGAAATTTCCAGAAAAGAGAACGAAGAACAAAAACTATGTAATTTCAGATATCTTTTACAATTCTCATTTGTATCAGTGGAGAATTAGAGTTAATAGCTTTACTTCTTACAGACCCTCACAGTAAAAAAAAAAACAAGAAGGGAATTAAAAAGTCAAACGTTTATATGAAATTTAGATTCTCTATACCAAAAAAAGAAAAACAAAAAAAAAAGTTAGGGTTTTTCTTTGAGGACAGAAGTTAAACCGGTAACCATCTTTGCTCCTCTTTGAGAATCCTTCGGTTTGATCGCTGGTGGCTGCCATTGTGACACAACCACTGTGATCATCTCTTCTTTGCCTGAATTTCCCGCTGGAACTGACACAAACTTGCCGGAATTAACTTCGGATTGTGACGTTTTCTCACCAAATACGAGCTCAAACTCGCCGGAGAAATTTGTCATTTTGATCAACCAAGACTTATTTTCGGTATCGGTTTGGGTTACCGTTTCGGCCGGTTTGACTGAATTGGATGTTGTTCTGGTGTAAGGAGAGAGCCATTTGGCTCTCATGTACTCTGCTTTTCTCCATGGAGGGAAGTGCATGCCTTTCTTCTTCAAGCTTTGCTTTGCTGCATCTGATACGATGGAGATAATCTGTTGGAGACGATCTGGTTTGCCTACGAAGATCAACGGTAGAGATTGTAGGACAGATTTATAGTTTCCTGTTGATCGAGCTATCTCGAATTCTGATCTGAAGTCGATGTCAACTATCAATCTTTCTCTCTCAACAATCACATCAACGTATTCGTATTCTCCTGAAAAAAAAATTAATTAATTTTCTATTTTCAAACTAGATTATCTCCTAAAAATAAGGATCTGATCATCAAAAAGTTAAATTAGAGCGTGAGAGATTACCAGATGGATACGAATGTGATTTCTCCCATCTCGATTTACAAATTGAAGCGCTATATCCGAGAATTCCAAGGCCTTCTATGACTATTTTTCTACAATCTTCTTTACGTTTACAGATCTTGTTTTTGTCTACGATTTTCGCAATATCGGCTAAGAGATTTCTTTCTGCCACACTCGCGCAAGGAACTAAGCTCTGTTTTCAAAAAAAAATTAAAAAATTAAAAATAAATATTACCTCCTTCGTTTCGAAATTCGAAATAAAAGCAATTGATGGATCATAAATCTTAGGAGATTCGACTTTCAAGTTTCAATCGATCTTTACCTTGAGAATTTGACAGGCCTCACCAGATGAGGCAGTGATCGAGTCACCAAAACCACCATAGAACTCGAATTCATCGTCAGAACTTTCAGAGCGATTCACGTTGAAGCAATTGCAGCGAGTTCTCCCACATTTTACAGCCGCAGATTGCTTCTCATTACTTTCTTCAATGAAATTTTGCACCATTTTCGCCAAGCACACAGAACTCGGCTCCAAATCGCCACCACCATCTTTGCTACACTGCGTTTCACTATTTCCAGGTTTTTCCACAGAAGAAATCCTCAAAACGCTTGGAAATTGCCGCTCAAAGAGTCTCTTCAACCTTGATTTCGCTGCAGGCTTTACTGGATCATCTCGGATCCATGATTTCGGTGTTTTACAGTCGATCGGTTGGATCTTTGATGGAGAAGGCATTGTTAGAGAGATCAAATCAGTAAGAACAGTACTCTTCAGTTTCTATCGGAGATTTGTAAAATCTTTTTGAATTTTCACAAAACCACATGAACATTAAAGTACTGAAACATCAGATCAAGGTCGATGATGCTAAAGATTAGCCGATCGAACTGAACTTGCAGGCAAAATTCTTACACATCTACCTATAACCTACTCTTATCTGCCAAAAAAGATTCGATCAAGCATTAATTAAGGATAACGCCATTAATACATCATTGATTACTTCGATTATCCTATTTCTCTTTCGTAAAGAACACTTCATCAAATTTCGAATCCAATTGCCACCAAAACCGTCTGATCTCACTGAAAACCAATAAATCTACCAAAAAATTTATATTCTTAAAAAAAATGATTCCTTTCTCTCAAATTATTATATTGTTTTTCTTCGAATTTGCGAAACAAGCATCGAATAACTTCTAAACTCTACTAAACAAAGTTGCTTTAGATTACGTTTTCCAGAAAACGGTTAAAGAAAAGTTTGTTAAAAACGTGACGCAAAGATCTGAGATGCAAACATTCCGGCGAGATACAGAAGGAACAATTGCCGGAACCTCCATTGTTTCCGACGATGAACGGAAATTTCTTCGGCGAGGATGATCGCCGTTCGTGTGGAACAAAAAACCAAGTGAGAAACTCTTCGTTGTTTGGATTTGGAAGAAAAAAGATGGAAGAGGGATTGGGTTTTATAATTAGCGTGGTGAAGGCTGAAGAGGAGAGAATTATTATTGACACGTGGATCCTACGTGGCATAGATAATGCGACAAAAAAACTGGTAAGTAGATTGTGAGGAATAAACGGGGGTGGTTATGTGGCGGTTGTCGAACCTTACAGTGTGGGGTGGGCTCTGTGGGTAAAACCGAAAATACCCTCAATGTAATTTCGAATTTGACCTCATTTTTTGAGACCGTCGAAATTGACAAAAATGGAAGTGTAAGGGTAAATCTGGAACGTGATTCAGGACTTTCGAGAATTTTCTTTGAAGAAGAAAATGGTATTGAGGTAATTATCTACAAGAAGACGGGTATCAGCGGAAATTGGTTTGAGAGTCATCAGTGTTTTAAAAATCAGATCGGACCGACGGTTCAACCGGGTCCGATCGGAGTTCTAGAATTTCGGTCAGATTCATTGAACACCGGATTTTGATTTAAAACCGTCTGTCGGTTTTATAAATGAACGGTTCAACGATGAAAATCGATCATGTTTTTTTAAGAGTTACTATTGCCGCACCAACTGATTTACATAAGAATTGGTGTGGCAATAGTAACAGTTGGTGTGGCAATAGAAGTTCTTTTTTTAATTATTATTATAATACATTATCGGTTCTAAACATTGAGACCGAAGATTTAGACATGTCCCCTCTTGACCTCAATCTTGTTGATAGACTATCAAAAAAGACCCAAATGCCCTCATTTTCAATCTCTAACAAATAACATACTTGATTTTTCTTCTCAAAATCAGTCCCCTTCAACTTCTTTGATTAAAATTTATAACCTTCATATTCAATCTTAAGATTCTATCAACTTCAATCTTTAAATATGTAGGCTAGAGAGAATATTCTTTTAAAGTGTAAAACAAAGGAATTTGAGATGGAAAACGGGCATGGTCGAGAGATAAGGTTGAACAAATTGAAGTTACTTTAACAGGATGATTGAAGAAGTTGAAGATTTATGATTTTGGAAAAAAGAAAATGATGAAATTTTTACTAAAAAATTCTAGGATTTTCTACAAAAGATTAATCATAAGTTGAAAATGATGAATAGAATATAAGATTAAGTAAATTACAAAAATACATCTTAGTTTCAGGAAGAAAAAACACGAGCTTTTAGCAAAAGGTTGAAGATGAGGCTATTTAGGTCTTTTTCTATTAATCTAGTAAAAAGATTGAAGTCAAAGGAGGCATGTCAACAGCTTCAAAACATAGAGAGTGTCTCTAATATTTATCAAAAAGTGAGGGCATATCTAAATCACCCAAATACCCTTATTTTCAAAGGTAAAATAAATTTCTCCCTTGTCTTCAACCTCAAGATTCTATCTCCTCCAACCTTCAATCATCAAAGATAAGATCTTGTGGAGGTTAAAGACAAATGAAAATTAAAAGTATAAAAAGATATCTTCCACTTAAAGAATTGTAAGAGAAGTAAAATCTATACAAATATTGAGAGTAACAAAATATACTACAAGTAAATCATGCCACGTGGTCACACCATAGTTAGACTTTTTGGGGTATTTATTTTTCTCATTTTTGGTAAAAGGGTGTAATCTGTAACTATTAGGATTTTGGACAAGAAATAGTACTTGAAGAGGCTAATTGTCTTAGTCCTGTTAGTCAAGCCTACAGATCCAAACCTCATCGTCATTTAAAAAAAAAAAAAAATCATATTGTGAAGGACTCACAATATTTTATTTGCTATCCATACCATATCTTTTTTTTTTTTAACCGAGTGTCCAGGCCAACTTGCGCACACCACGACTAATCTCAGGGAGGACTACCACAACAACCCACCGCCATGGTATCCATCCCATACCATATATGCATGTCGTTCGGATTTTAAGATGATTAGTTAGATGAATGAAAAACTCTTTCTCAAGTAAAGTATTTTATAAAACTACTAATATATAAATTTAATTTTCTATTAAAATTAATATTTCAAACTTTCAAGTAAACCATCAGATCATGGATTGGACTTTTAAGGAACCACCTAAGTGAAAGTAAAATACCCAGTAAAAATCCATTGTCATCTAGTTCGATTAGAATACTTGGTTTTCACTCACGTGACCTGAAATCAAATCCCGACAATGGAAGATATATATCTATTTTAACCCCGAGGGGTTGGCTCAATGGAAATTTTCAACTAATGAGAGATTAATATTTGTAGGCTATGAGTTCGATACCCAATATGAGGATTAAGCCATTAATTTCTCAAGGGCCACCAGCAAAGGTGTACCCTCACTTTCTTGATGTGTGTGATGTGTAGGCGTTTCACTTGCATGTGCCCTGAGACTAGTCTTTGGACAAGACCATGGTCTATCACAATTCTCAATCTAAAGAAAGAGAGAAAGAGAGAGAGAGATCACCAAATCCAAGACCACTTTTGTGAATTGTGACCCATAAGCTATCAATTGCTAAACTGAAGAGGGCTTAACGTCGCACTCACCATATTCTCATTAAGTTAGGGAAATTAATTTTGTGTGAAAGCTTTCAGATTTTTTTAAAAGAAATATTGTCATTTAGCATTCAATGATTTCACTTGGATTATGGGCCTAAAAATCATTTTATCTGAAAAATACAATTTTCTCTGAAAAAGAAATATTATCATTTTTTTTTTCCATGCAAAGCAAATTTTTACGGCTGGAGGAAAATCATTTTCCAACCCTATTGGCAAAGAAAATCAATTTTCCACCTAATATTTTTCTCTCATGATCACCCCTACTCCAAAAAAAAGAACTGTCTTTTATTACTTTATCCTAAGTGCAATCAAAGGATGGATTTTAAATTCTCAAAATAAATTTCCTGCAATCATACATATTATCAAAAACTTCTTCGAATCAATTTAAAAATACACTTTTTTTTACCTTTGATTTGTCCCCTGAAATCCATCAAATTTGACCTCTAGGATAAAAAGAAAATTACCATTCAACC
Source organism: Akebia trifoliata (assembly GCF_017979445.1). Taxonomy (NCBI): domain Eukaryota; kingdom Viridiplantae; phylum Streptophyta; class Magnoliopsida; order Ranunculales; family Lardizabalaceae; genus Akebia; species Akebia trifoliata. The sequence continues at coordinate 26,720,689 of NC_141390.1, forward strand.
TCAATATTTTATCTTCCTCAACCCTTCAAATCTCATTAAAAAAAAAAAAAAAAGAATTTTTAGACAGGTTGATGGATTTTAGGGAAAAAAGAAAACCATTTGAATAATTGCCGATTGACTCGTGATAATCTGACGCTCCCCTTCGCAGAACCATCCAAAATCATAAATATTTATCTTTGTATATCCCGAAATAATGGATTTACAGTTCTGTGCAGGGAACGTACAAAAAAGGAGCGTCAGATTATCACAATTCTTTTCTATTTTATCCAAAATAAATCGAATTGAAACCATCCAGTAATTTCCGAATCCAAACTTGACTTGATTACTATGTTCATAAAGATCCTTATGAAATAAGAATTAAATAATTTTTTGTGACCTATCAATTAATCACCAAAAAAATAAATGTAATACATAATAATATATGACATTACAGGTGCCAACTGGCTAATCTCTGTCTGACCTAAATTAAGAGAAAATATTGTTTCTTTAACTTCGATTTTAACTTCTTGTTGCTTATTTTTATGGGAGACATCGATGAGAGATGATCCTTGTAATCTTTTAGAATGAGAAAGATCTAACTCATTTATTCTGTTTGATTGCAACAAAATTAATATTTCAATTTTTATCACAATTATGGGTATTGGGTTTATAGTTGCAAGGGAGATCGATAAACAATAAAAGAGAAAATGACTCCTTAAATTTTTATGTGATATTTTAAAGGATGATTTAAAGTTTAAACTTACCCATTTACATTTTAGTGAATATTTCAGATACCTTCTTATGATTTTTTTAACTAATCACATTATCGTCCTTGACGTCAATTTACTTTGAAAGACTAAATAAAATGACCAAAATGCTCTTATCGTTATCACCTCTCAAAAGCTCTAAAATTGCCATATCACTATATGAAAACTGAAAAATTCGACATAAAAATTTGACAGGCCAAGGCTCACAAATTTTAGAAACTGAATTTTGAAGGTCTAGGACTGTCGAAATTCTAGATATTCCCAAATTTGACTACTTAAAACTGTTGAATTTCTCTCATCCTTCATTAATTTGATAGTTTCGGCCCGTCGAAAAAACAAATTTGACAATGAAAAATTCGATACCAATTCGACTCCTTTGTCCGTCAAATTTGGGCTTTTTTCAAATTGTGTATCCAAGCTCTTCAACGTAAATTATTTTTTTAACCTATATGACTTTTAGCCTCAAATTGGTGGAAAACCATTGATTTTTCTATTAAAAATTCATTATCTTCTACTTCCACCCAAAATACTTATATTTATTTGAGGATTGTGGGCTGAAGGAGAGAGAATCTTGGGATTCAAAATGAGGGTATTAAAAAAAAAACCCTGGAAGTTGAAGATTGAGGGTTCTAGGATAAAAATCAAGAATTATTTTTTTGTTGGAGATTGAAGAAGTGGGTATTAAGGTTATATTTTATTAGTCACTCAAATAAGACCAAGGTACGTCAAAATATTCACCAAAATCGAAAGATATGTCAAAATCACCCACTTAAAATTATAAAATAACAATGAAATAGTAGATGAACACTATGACCATCAAAACACGTAATTGCTTTCGACATTTATTTCTTAGTTGACAATGATTGAATTTGATTAATATAAAAGATATATTATACAATAATTTTCCCCATCAAATGAATCTTTAGTGCAGTCTCACACTCTCACCCATTTTTTATATGAGTCGTGTTGGAGTAGCATCTGTGATTCTTATCAACTTTCATGTCAAGAAATGCGATATGAGATTTCAGTCTGAGATCACTTCATCACTATTCCTTTTAGAGTCGTGTTGGAGTGATCTCAACGAGGGACACTTTGATGTGTCGACGTGCGCATGTCCATAAATGCATTCATATTTTACTTGTATCTCGAAGAAAATGCATTTATGGGCATGAGCACCACCACGTCAAGGTTGTCCCCCGTGTGTCCCCCACTGAGGTCACTCCAGAATTAATCTTCTTTTTATATCCATCACCTCATTTTCAAAAATAAAGAAAAAATAAAAGAAACAGGTGAAGATAAAGAGATTGGATCCTTAATCCTTATCCTAAATAAGATTGAGTGTATGTTTCCTTAGATATTTTCATCAATTTGGAAAATTAATTTTATAAAAGTGAGAAAAAAAATAATTCAACCCTATTCTCAAGTGGAGTTTTCATGGAAACTTTGATTTAGTTAGAAAATGAACTTCACGGCTATTATGTTTGAACTTGAAGTGTAGTTTTTCAAAATGAATTTCTTGGTTAAAATATTATAATATATAATGGATAATTTTTTTATTTGAATTTCTTTTTGAAGAACTACACTTGAATTGTAGTTTTTTAAGTCATTTTGAAAAATTACTTTACAATAGGCTTTTTTGACAGGGCGTTTTCTGTAATTTGTCAAAAGAACGCTACTTGAATGATCGTTCAAGGTTTATTTTTGTTTTTGTAGTTTTAAAAAATGTTGTCAATTATATTTTTCAAAAGTGGTGATTTTTCAAAATAATTGATCATAATTTTTGAATAACCAATTAATTACCAATTCTTTTGCCAGACCCCTTTTTCGATGATTTTTTTCAACATTTTCAAGAAAAGAAAAATTGATGAATTTTGTGACTATGGACTTCCAAAGTGAGATTAAGTTAATTTCCTTACATTTTTTTTAATCCATTTGAGATATTAATTATTATTGTGCATGAATAAAAGATTTTGCTTGTGTTTCAGAAATGGGTGTCCTTAGAATGTTCATTTTTTACAAAATAAATTTCAACAAAATTATTATTATATTTATATAATAAGTTGAAGAGGATCCCAAGCGAAATTTTGTGACTGTTCCCTACTTCCCTTACAATATTTTCATTTCATCCGAAAAATTAATTTCTCAGAAAATGAGAAAGATTTTGTTTGTTTGGGAAACACAACTTAGTAAGGGAATAGGTTTAATCCTAAGGGGTTGGCTTAATGGCAAGTCAAGCCTTTATAAGCTCCTCAGGAAGGATAGGTCAAGTTTTTGAAACCCCACGAAACAATGAATTCCTTAGGACCACCCTCGAGGGTCTGGTTGACCCTAGGCTCAACCTGCACGCAGGACTTTCCGAGGGAGTGCGTGTGATCGTGGGATTAGTCTCACCCGAAGGGTGAGGATACCCACGATAATAAAAAATCAAAAACAAAAAAAGAAAGAAAGAAGAAGTCATAAAGATATTTTTTAGATAAAGAAAGCTACATTGCTATGATTTGGTCTTTTGGATTTTATTGCTTTGGATTGTTTTATTCCTTAACATTGTTTATGGGTTTCTTATCCTATTATCCTTATTGTTTTGGTCATAATTTTAAAATAATGGCAGATAAATTAGGATGATCTGATCCTGATATGGGTGAAAATTTATAATGGATGTAGTGGGGTCACAACTTAATAAATCCAGATTGGTGGTTTGTTGTGTCAGGTGTAATCTACTTTGGATAGTTATCTAGATTGAGATAGATATCATATAAATAAATAATAAAAAGGGGTAAATTATTAAAAGAGGGTAAAATATTTTAATATTTAAAAAAAAGAATTATTTTTTCTTAAAATTATCAAGAATGAATTAAATCACTAGACAGTCCAACGTTTTAGTAACTCGCTGAATTGTCTAGTGTTTCAATGTGTTAAAGCACACTATTTACCTTAACACCCTTTTAATGGTTAAAATGTTGGATCGTCTAGCATTTTAACACCTCACTAATTTAGCCTCCATTTAAAATGCTGGACCGTTCAATGACTGAATTCGTAATTGGTAATTTTTTTTTAAAATAGATGTTTTTTTTGTAAATATTAAAATATTTTCTCCTCTTTTAATAATTTTCCCTAAAAAAAGAACGTGAATGATTGAGAATAAGTAAAAGTTGAGGTGCCAATAGAAGCGAATTCTTTTTTAAGATATTTTATTGCCACACCAACTTTTGCTATCCCCAATTCATATGAAATCACTAATGAATTAGCACATTTCTTGGAGTGTTATTAGTAAAAGTTGGTGTGTCAATAGAATCTCTTTTTTTTGCTTTTTGTTTTGGTAGACTTCTATTTTTAAGTTTAGGACTTTATATGAGAATAATCTTAAATGTAATGGTAGACAAGGACATAAATTTTTTGAACAGAGTTTTATAATGTTGAGATTGTAATTTGAGCCAAACCTTCATAATTTTTTTAATAGTTTGTTTTAATGTTTAATTATGGTCTGACAAAGAATTTAAGAAATTGAGGTGTAATAAGTAAAAGTTTGGGTGCCAATTGCAGCTCTCAATAAAAATACAATATTCAGCCTATTTTGTTTTTATATTTTAAAAATTATGATGAGATGCCACGGGAGTGGTAGAGTTCACAAGCAAAATATCATACTTTTGACCCCAAAGGGTTGGTTCAAAAAAATTAATGACAGAGTTTGGTTGTGCGTTCAAAATTGGGTGGCTTCCTGACTGACTTAATTGCACATTGAAATTTTTTTTTAGTGTTGGTGCATGCAACTCACATCCTTCTAATTTAATTTGTTGCATATTGAAAAACTTCTATGGTATAAGAATAAAAAATATTTGATCCTTGGGATTAGAGAAGATAGCATTATAAAATGATCCAAATTCGAAATAACTGAGCACCACGGATCCAACCCATACCCATTTGGTTCGGCCTTCATGGAGCTGATCCCTTCATATTCTCTTAAGGAGGTTTGGCCTCCCTCGTGGAGCCGACCCCTTCATACTCAAATCTTAAGGAAGTTAGGCTTTCCTAAGGAGTCAACCCTATCAATTGCTATCATTAAATGATTCGGACTCTTAGAGGAATCAACCCAAACATTCATTGAAACTCTCTGTGAGACAATTTAGTCTCTTCAAGGAGCCATCCCCTTAATTTAATGTAGAAGTCAATCCGTCGAGGACAGTCAAGCCCTTTATTAAACTCATAGCTACTCGGGTAACAACAAAGATAAGAAGTATACACTGACTGAACAAACCTCAGGTATATAACACAATTGAGTCAATTTGTAGAACTGAACAGTTGTCGAGTTAAATCGACTACAGAGTAAAAGTCACTTCTTTTGTTAATTACAAAAGCCAAGAGAGTAGAGCTTCAAGGCTATTATGAAAAGAGAAAGTGGTTCATAATAACATTATGGGTCATCTATGACGAATATCATGGAAAAAAGTTATACACTCTAAGTAAATAAGTCAAATCTATAAATAAGAAGACTTCTCCCACCTTAAGATAAGTTAGAACACACAACACTATTCTGCTTATAAATCTCTTCTCCTTGCTCTGCAAATTTCCTTAAGTTTAACTTATTTATTGAAAATCCTTTGGCCGATATCACACCGGTATCTTTTCAAGTGAGATTAATGGAGAAGATAACTAGAAAATCAAAATTCAGTCAAATAAGAAGGTCGAGGAAAGTGAAAAAAAAAAAAAATTTAACGCATAATTCGATGATCAAATCATCATCACTAATACAGATCTTGAGGAGAGTGGATCCGAAAAATCCCCCAGACATGGTGTTGGAGCATGCAACTCCCATCACAAAGAGTGTTGGGTTACCCCCAAATATTTAAGTTGGGACACAAAAACTATACTACCTTATGCATGGAGTTTTGAAGAGAGAATGTTTCGCATCAAAATCCTTGATGAAAATCATGTGTATGCAAACTTGCACAGCAATTCGGTTTGCAGTCCACGAGGGCAAAGCAATAACGCTATAAAACTTTGGGAGCTGAGATCGATTGGGGATTGGGATTGGGTTTTGATCATTTTGGACCCGAATAGTATTTATGTTGGGTCTGTTTGTCACATAAAATATGAAAATTTGAATCATTGCCCAGACTCAGAATAATTACCCAGTATAGCCAAACAATTTCGATGAAATAAGAGTACACCTTGTAGATCCTATTTGTAACTGTGTCGGGTCTGGTCTTCTGTATGTACTGGCATCTTGACCTGTTGAAACCCCTGGCAATGCACTTGCACTGAACACCTTTCAGAATGGTTTGCCTCATATTTATCAAGCTCAGCCTGTAATTGAGCTTACTTCCCACACATCAATTGGAATATATATGGTCCCACTTCAGGTTCGGTGGTATTCAAAATTAGAGAGGAGATGAGTAGTGAATCCAAACTTCTTTTTATTATTTTTTTTTCTTCTGGGTTCAACAATAATGAACATGTTCTTGCAAGTGTCCCGAGTACATAATAACCTTAAAAACCTAAGGCGATACTAGAGCAGTTGAGCTATAAAAAGAAACAAAAAGTTACGTTTAAATTACAGATAAGATCTCATGGGACATTCATCACTTGAATGGATTGCAACATATCGGAAACGGCAATGACAAGATCACCAGACCTGATCATTCCCCTTGCTTTGAGCAAGGCAAAGGTTCGGTTAAGGTTACTCTCCATGTCATCAGAGAAATTCAGACGGAAAGGTATTAGGCCCCACTGAAGATTCAGACGTCTCCGCACAGATGTTGTAGCTGTGAATGCAAAGATTGGGCAGTCAGGTCGGCAGCGTGACAGGAGGGATGCCATGTGCCCGTTCTTCGTGTAAACAAAAATAGCGTCCACCTCCAAATTGTTGGCTGCAAAACAACATCGTCACCAACAAAAAAGTACCAACTTTTACGAAAAGAGTAAAGCACTTGTGGAGATTTTACTATGTTCAGTAGCAGAAAAACAGAATTCAGCAGTCAAAGAATCCTTACCCATCTTTGCGGCAGAGTTGCAAATCTCCTCTGAAATACTGTCCGAGAATGAAGATGCAATATCCGGGAGATCCATAGCTTCGTGTCGTTTCTCCTCCCTCCACCACCTCTCAATTCTAATGCTGACACTTCTTAGCACAGTCAATGCCTTGTCTGGGAACTGGCCCATGGCAGACTCACCAGAAAGCATAAGAGCATCTGCTCGCTGCCTGACAGCTTCAGAAACATCGGCAACTTCAGCTCTGGTGGGTGTAGGGTATTCAATCATGGATTCAAGCAACTGTGAGGCAACAATGACCGGCTTGTTCAGATGCCGGCACAGCTGAACGATTTTCTGCTGGGCTGAAGGTACTTGCTCCAATGGGATCTGAGCCCCTAGATCTCCTCTTGCCACCATGGCTCCATCTGATGCCTGTATTATCTCTTCCAAGTTTTTCAAGGAGTCAACGCTCTCTATTTTTGCAATAAGAGCAATGTCACTGCACGGTGAAATTGAGAAATACTTAAGTCACAGAAACGAGGGTTATATAATTATTTAGTATCCAGTAAGAAAATTATTCCGACCACAGGAAAATGAAGATAACCTGAACACTGAAGGTTATTTTTATTAACATAACAGCATGGAACATGAGGATCACTAGTTTCTCTCTTTTAAGGTGCAGTTGAGATGCCACCAAAAAAAAAAAAAAATTGCTTACCCATCTTATAATGTGTGCAGAAAACCAGCAGGTCCTCACAAATGTGAAGTTCCAAAAATTATATTCTCTTGCCAAATTTGAAGAAACACCCATTTTACTGTTACTTTGAAAAGAGGTTTCGAAGGAGAAAGAACTTTGCATTATTTTTCAGATGATCAAATTAACTTGGATCACCACACCCTTTTGAGCCCGAGCAGGAGCTCTGGTGTATGTTCTTGTTAGAAGTTATTTTCACCTATCACCACAACTACTCACCCAATTTTATTCCAAAACGTTTGGTCTTCTTGGATTACAACTCACCGAAGTCAAGTTCACTCCAACACAAGATAAAGGATGCATGCTTGAATAGTGAAAATGATTATCAGGAAATTAGCATGTAATAAAAGAGATGGGTTGGATTACTCGTATGAACAGGATCCAGTGACAATGAAAATCAATAATAGGTGGATGTGGAGAGCCAACAAGAAATGACTTGAAAGTTGCTTTGTTCAAGTGGTGGGGGCTGGTTTTATATTTAGGGGAGAAAAAAGTATTGTATGCTTGGAGCAGCTCAACAGTGCAATGTGCCGAAGTAAAATGAATCTTTTGCATTTTGGGAAAAAAAAAAAGTATTTTATGTTTGGAGCAGCTCAACAGTGCAACATGCTTAAGTAAATGGATCATAGGTAAGCCAAGTCTTATACATAATTTATGGGACAGTTCCATGAGAACACGAGGTCCATGTCTTTGTTGTATTTCTATGTTGGATTATAATAGGAAAATAAAGGGAAGTAGTGATCGGCATAATCACTACAGAGCTTTCATACAGACAGATAATAGAAAGGGAAAGATGGCACTTAAAAGCAGATTATCCATCCCAAACGACTTCGTAGCACAGTTCTTTTTTACTTTTCTTTTCCTAAAGTTGAACATCAACTTTGCTTTGGAGACCAAGGTTTTCTTTGGCTAGAACCATGTATACAAAAATTTCTACATCCATCTGAGGTTTTACACTACAACTACAGGTTCCCCTACCAAAGTTTTATTCTCCTCAAGCTACTTTAGAGATAAAATTACACGATCAACCATGTCCCGTTGTTTTCTTTTGGAATTTTTTGACTCTAATTGTTCTGTTCTTGAGGGTTTATATAAACATAAATCCAAAAATAGAGAGATGTCTAAGTGGGACCTGGATTGATTGGTCACTACTCTTTAAGGAGTGGTTTCTGGACAGAATCTATTAGCATTTTGCTCTAGTTGTGGATTATGAAGATAATGTAGCTAAGAATTTTCACTTTTTCTTGTGTTCTTTTTTTTCTTTTCAGTTTAAAAACTTTATTTTTGTTAAGTTTACTATTTGATGAGCTTGCTGGAAATCCCCAATGGAGTGTAGAAATGGAGTTTTTCTTGGGATTCACAGATTTCAGAAGCGAAAAATATAAGGGAGAGCAGCTAAAGGTGGATTTTTTTTCCCCAAATTTTTATAACATTTCTCCACAAAATATGTGTAGTATGAACATTTCACTTCAGTAAGATTCTCAGGTCTAGAAACTACCAAATGGCTCCTAGACTTACACCCAAAGTTTTACACTGCAAAATTTTGGGTAACGAACTTTATGGTCTGCTGCACAAGTTTTTCTTTTTTGGTTGATATGCTAAATATGCACTGAAAGCAATTCAGACCGGTCATAATCACATAAAGTTATACAGTGAAATCCAAACTTAGTACCAAGTTTTAAAGGGATCCATTAAAACTGCATAATGTTAGGCATGCATTACCATTACAACCATCATAACATTACTTTATGTGAGTGGGACCCACAATTCAGGTTAGAAGCAGTCAAAACATGTTCACAACAAGAAAATTCAAATTTGAAATTAAATTTTAAAACCATCATATACCACTATAACACCATTATAATTTTCATTGTTTGACAAATAACATTATGGCCTAGCATGTTACAACAACTATCATGTTACCATCATGGCTGTGATTTTAAACTATATTTAAAATCTCGTCTCAAGGCAATGTTTTGGTAAGAAGAAAAACCGACAGTCTCGATCAAAGCATTCTGAGACAATTTAAAACTTTCGTTCTGTGGTTCTAGACTCAAAATCCGTTCCCAGATGGAACAAAACTTTGAACCATGATCTTACAGATAAGTATATGCCAGCAGTTAGCTCTCCTTATCATGATAACTGATAAGTAAGACAGAATGCCCCTGCAGGCTAGAGTATTATAGTCTGGTTTAACAGCCAACATTAACGAAAGGAAAACCTCTTAATGACATTGAAGAAAATAGATAAGAGAAAGATACATGCTTACCTGTCACGAGAACGTGCTGCAATGTAACTCTTAAGATGATTAATCACCTCCGCAGACTTAACAAAGGAGATAGCAATAAAATCGACTCCCTCTGAAATCCCAAAGTCGATGTCCAACCAATCCTGTATAAAGTTGAAACATGAGAATGTAACTTGCAGAGAAATCAGACCCAACTGCAAAACACGCCCTGCATTTCTCTCCTCTTTGATAGAAAAAAAAATACCAAAAAGGTAGTAATGAATTTTAGAAACATTGACACTGGCATCCCACAGCTGCATACAAGGATTATTCAGAGATTTGCTTGATCACCAGAGAGAAGAAATTGTGATCCAACAGGATAAATACAGCACCAGATCCATCATTTGGAGAAAATGCTGTAAAAATGGGGGAATGTGATCCCATTGATAGGCTGATAGCAGACAAATACATACAGCCATCCATTACAAATTACTGTTTTCACTTTTGATAACGAGAAAACAGTATTAAAGCATCAGAAAGAATGAATGTGTAAGAGTTTGAAGGTGCCAGCTTCCTAAGTTGGTTAAAGTAGGTGAGTGTTGATACCATGACCTGAGTCCAAAACCCACCTTTGCCTACTAATTACTAACCACTAATCCGCTTGTTTATCAAAAAAAAAAAAAAAAACCTTTAACAAGACCTTAGTTGTGATATAATCCAAAAATCTTTTAAAGAACCAGAGGCATGCGCCTTCAGAGAAGAAGTGAACCATTTAGAAATTTCATATGCTCAGCACCAAGTTGATGCAAATGTGCAAAAAAACAAGCACTTGAGAAATTCATGAAATGGAGTGGTGTATCTGAATAAATTGATCCAAATAATATTTTGGGAGAGGTCCCAACCTTCGAAGAAATCGTGGGGAGCATGGCATTACGTTCTCGAACCAGACTACCATCACGCCAGAATGTCAGATTAGCCCGCGGTAACAATAGCCCAGGATCGGTACAGCGGCACTTAACATCTGGACCGACCTTCTCAATCACCTCAAATCTAACCATTCCCCCATCCACAAGGAGTTCATCACCCAATTTCACATCTGTATCACATCCAAGCTAGTTAGAAATTTGAATAGAAATTCAATGTTTTTAACTGATGAAAATAAAGTGAAGTAATATCTTCAACCAAGTGTTTGAAATCAACACCTTCGGCAAAACCCTCGTAGTTAACACTGATGGTATGTTCTGGAAGAGGAGAGTCAAAAGCTCGGACGCTGAAAGTCCAGATCTCGCCATCCTGCATGAAAACTAGCTGATTAGCACTGTTGCATAATTTGGAATGAGGGCCAGCCTAAATGAAACAAGGTGCATACTTCATAAACTGAAATTATATTATTTAGGCCACAGCATTTTGAGTAGCCCCGGAAAATAATCATTTTAAGAAAATACATTAGCAAGTGAACTTTTATAAGAACACTAATGATAATGATGATGACATTCAGCAACTCTAATCACCTTGGAACAATAAAAAGAAATATTTATTTACAATTGAGTAGTAAGCAAAAAAAAAAAAAAAGGGTACAAGTCACGTTCTTGTGAACACGATGTTAGTGGATAAAATTAACCAATGAAATTTTAAGCTTTTTTTTCCAAATTCATAGATTATCATCATCATCAAAGCCTCATCCCAAAAATCTGGGACTAAAGTCATTCTATTAATTCAGATGTCTTCAAATCTGCTCTATTCCTCAATCCACGATCTTCTTGGCCTTCCTCTTGCTCTTCTCCAACATTCAACTTGCACTCTCCATCCAAGTGAGGCTGTTCATTGCACAAGACCAAACGAACTCCATCAAATTCTCCTTAGTTTACTGCCTATTAGGCTACACTACATTTTTACTAAGGCGTTTATTCCTAATGTCATCTTTCTTAACCTATCCACCTATTCATCTCAACATCTACATCCCTGCTACACTCAATCTCTAAACGTGTTTCTTGATTGTCAAATGTTGTCCCATAAAGCATCACCTGTCTTACAATCATCTAATAAAATAATTTGATTGGGATGCATTGCATAGAACCGCATTAGCATTTTCTACCTAGCATGCAGCTCCCACTTTGGAATCACATCCTGCTTCTAATCACAAAATCTAATTTAATTCCTAGTCTTGATAACGTCCTTGCTCTCAAAGTAAAATTGCTTCCTTGCATTTCTGGTACTAAGCATAGAACTCCAAAAGCACACCTCTACTTTAACAATCTAGCTCTAATTCTATGGGCAACATTTATCACAATCTATCCATTCATGAGAGGATAATATAACCAAGATAACAAAACAGCTACTTTGGGATATTCCATGGCCATCAATTTTTACCAGCCCTTCCTCCTTTTTATGCAAGTCCTTACTAAGATTACACTTTGTATACTCTATCTTGGCCAAACAATCCCATCTAAAGACGAAGTCCTTGAAGGAGACACCAAAGAACTCCTTAATCTTTGCCCAAATAAACAAAAGCCCAAGAACTTCCAGGAACATTGTATGCTCGTTGCCTTCCTTACCAAGGAATATCATGTTATTCCTCTCTTTCCAAAGCCTCCAAGCATTGGTCGAAGGAAGAATGGTCCACAAAAGTCTTTGTCTATGGGAGAAAATATTATACGAACAACCCTCAAGCATCCTCAAAAAGGTATTATGGAGAACCCAATGCATATGAAACAATTGAAGAAAATAAACCCAAATGCCATAAGAAAAAGAACACTGGAGTAAGATATGATCCACGGATTCCCTGTCTCTCATACAAAGAGGGCAGAAATTGGGGGTAATCCACCCATGAACAATAAGGTTATCCAAGGTGAGGATTCTGCCTAAGGAAGCAAGTCAAATAAAGAAAGAAACCTTTGGAGGAACCAAAGTTAACCAAATAAAGGAAATAGGATAAGAATCTGACCTGGGAAGAAGCGATTTGTAAAAAGACCAAACAGTAAATCTCTTATCCTTAGTCATGACCCACTCCCTTCTATCTTGATCATTCTCTCTGAGTTGGAGTCATCCAAGAGATTAAGAGATGCCACCTGCATATCTCCCAATCGTTGAAATTTCTTCTAAAGCTCAAATCCTAAGAAGTGTTAGAACCGTTCCGAATCAAACAATGCTAGATTGAAGCGCTCCTTTTTAAGGAACAAGTGTACAAAGATGGGTATTGAACAAACAAAGCCAAATCACCACACCATCTATCTTCCCAAAACCTCAGTCTATCCCTAGACCCCACTCTAAAACTAATGCCACTATCGAAGTTCTCAACAACCTTGAGGATCCCTTTCCACACACGACACCCATAAGAATTTTTGGCCTTCCCATTGTACCACCCAAACCTCTTCTCCCCATATTTAGCACAAATAACTCTCCTCCAAAGATTGTCCCTCTTCTCTCCAAACCTCCATAGCAATTTACCCAAAAGAGTCCTATTAATTAATCTTAATCCTCTAATCTCCGAGCCACCATTTTTCTTAGGGGTGCAAATCCATCTCCAATTCACAAGGTGGTATTTACTCCATCCGTTCTTATCATTCCATAAAAAATTCTTCATGAGTCTTTCGATTTGGACTTCCACAGATTTGGGTATGGCAAAAAGGGAGAGAAAGAAGATAGGAATACTGGATAGAGTATTTTTAATCAAAGTCACATTGCCTCCCTTAGATAAATATTTGGCTTTCCATAAGCTCAACTTCTTCTTCATCCTTTCAACCACCCCATCCCAAATATTTTTATTATCATACGAAGCTCCTAAAGAAAGAACAAAATATGTAGAACGAAAACTACTACTAGAACACCCCAAGATAGTAGCTAACCTAGAAGCTTGCTTTTTTACTAGTTAATATATAGCCCCAAGATAGCCTCAAAACAACTTAAAAGCACTAGCAAAATTCTCACATGTTCTTTATAATAGTCCAAGAAAACTAGGGTATCATCAACAAATTGAAGATGGGAGATCAGAGGACCCTTGTTATTCACTTTAAAACCCAACAACTTGCCAATATCCACAACTCTCTTAAAAAGTCTACCCAACGCCTCCGTCACAATAAGAAACAAGAATGGCGATAAAGGATCACCCTGTCTCAGGCCTCTCAAGGCCCTAAAGCAACCTACAGGACTATCATCGATTAAGATGGAGAAGGACACCGAAGTAATACATTTCATAATCCACTCAATCTATTTCCTTCCAAAATCCATCTTGCCCATCATATACTCCAGGAAGTCCCAACTCACGTGGTCATAAGCTTTCTGCAAATCGATTTTACCCCTCCAATACCGCCTTGTTCTCATTGATCCTTGAATCAAGACATTCGTTAGCCACCAAAACTCAATTTAGAATTTGCCTCCCCCTAACGAAAATTTCTTGTTCAAAATCTATGATATTATTCAAAACTTCCTTCAATTTCGAAGCTAAAACCTTAGAAATGATCTAATAAACCGAGCTCAATAAGCTAATTGACCCAACTTAGAGCACCGGTCTAGATGTCATCTCCTACAAAATGAAAAGAAGTACAAAAGTGTAGGCCCTTGTTATTATTGAGGAAGAGTCACACCTCTAAATCGATGAATGGTAGTATCTCAACACTTCGAAGCACGAGGTTTGTGAAACTAAAAATTTCCCCAACATTTCTTAGTTATAAAGCGGCACATAATTTCTTCCCTCTAGAGCTCTTTTAACAATGATAGCCACAATTCTTTCAAGCGCAAATAGATTAATATCAAACTCCTAAAAAATTCGAGGAGATCTAACAATTTGTAGTTTTTATTTCCATTCTTTTTTCCTCTGAGGTGTACTATAACCACCACCTGCAAGCTATACAGACAAAAAACCAAACAAGAAAACAGAGCAACCAAAAACATCAAAACTCATAAATCAATTTGAAAAATGCCAATAAAGATGATAAATGCCTTGGTACAACATTCTTAAGTGGAGTAAACAATCATTTATTTCATATTGCACCTTGAAACCAAAACCAATATAATAATACCATGAAATAACAGAAAGAATATATCGAAACATTCAGAGAGATCAAGAACAGAACATCTAAAAACTCACTAAATAACTAGTTGAACATCTAAAAGCTTATTTTAATAAAAAAAATGTACATCTAAATAATCTAAAACCTAACAACACCAATCTTGTTTGAAAACACTGCAATTCTTACTGCATCAGCAATCAAAAACACCATTCATAAACGAATTACCAAAACACCAGAGACCCATCAATGAACACTCTTAACAAGATTTATATACACGAAAAAATATAAAATTTTCAACCAAAAAAAAAACATTTTTTTAATTAAATATAAGATGAGACTTTTGTATCTGAATTATACCTCAGCCTTGGCCGATGAAGCAGAGCCACCGAGATCCCCCATGTGAATTTCACTTCCTTCAGTGTCCATCATGATCGCAACAGCGTATCCTTTCTCCTCATTCAGCCTCCTCACACGTTCGATCACGCGACGATGCCACTCACGGCTGCCGTGGCACATGTTGATCCGTGCAACGTTCATCCCTCCCCCCGCAAGAGCCTCGAGTTGTTCGAACCCACAAGTAGCTGGACCGATCGTGCATATAAGTTTCGTCCGCCGCGTACTACGGAATCCATTCTCCTTCATCTCTGCCTCCGTCACCGCATCGACCTCGAACGCACTCGAGTCCGTCGTCATCTGCAACGGAGAAACTCCACCTGTACCGTTGTCGGATACTAAAACCCTAGATGACGAAGATTCCAGATCTGAAGAAACAGCTGAGATTGGCTTCCGTACGACGGACACTGGAATCCGACGGATAGGAAGAGAAATAAAGGGTTTCGAGACTGAGAGCTTCGAGAATGTTCGATTCGGCGATGGAGAAGAAGTTGGGGTCAAGAAATGGAGAGCTTGCGCCATTGTTACCGGAAAAACTCGAGATTTTTAGTGATTTGCGGCGACTGGGGATGTACGGTCGTGGAAATGTGGGAAATTTACGAAATTCCGGGATAAATCTGGTCGGAATTTGTACGGAGAACACAGATATCTTGGGATTTTCGCCGGAAATCCTACGTGTTGAGAGAGAACTTCAGCCTTCGTACAAATGAGAGGAGCTAAAGCTTTATAGAGAAAAGCTAGAGAGAGAAAGAGAGAGAGAGGGGCGGATTTAACGAAGCGAATGAATTGAATCTTCGATGATGTCGCCCAGAGATTGGAGAGGACGATAGGTGGACAAAGACTATTGTTGGACAAAAATGAGGCAAAACCTAGAAACCTAATACAATATTTAGCTAAATGTCCTTGATCTTTAACCATATTGTCTGTTTAACCCCTAATAAATATGCGAAAATAGATTCGATACTTTCTATTTTGGAGATTCGTATGAGCGAAAATATCATGATCTTTCTTGAGAATGACTATTCTCACTCTTTAACTTTTGCTTCTAAACCCCCAGTTGGATAATTAAAAGAGCTGATATTGCCACATCAACTTTTACTAATGCCACCAATTCTTATGTAGAATGGTAGTAAAAGTTGGTGTGACAATAGTAATCTCTTAATTAACGAGAACTATTAATGCCACACCAATTCAATTCCTATATAAAAGGATCGGTGAATTGCAATATGTTGGTGTGGCGCTATCAACTCTTTAATTTTAAGTAAGAGAGATTTTATTGTCAAACTAACTTTTGCTAATGCTACCCAATTCATAAGTAAATCATCAGGGGCTTGAGGTTTTTTGGGTGCTTTAAAATATCCCTAAATTTTGACAATTATTCCTAAAATCATTCATCGTCAAGCACTTCTACCTCTATGGTAAATTAATTTTAAAATAATCTCATCTTTGATTCAATTTTTCAAATATTCCCTAAAATCCCATATAGAATTTTCTATCAAAAAACTTCATTATCTTCTATTTCAAAAATCTTAAAGTGGATTGATTTTGAGGTTGAAAACTAATAAGTGAAAATTTTATCCAACAGTATGGAAATGATTGGCTTTAGGAAAAATAATCAAAAGGGTTTTGTTGTCTAGTTGAAGACAATGGTAATGAAGTCATCTAGCATGATCAATTAATTGGGAACAACTGAGGTTAATAGGGGGCATATTGGTGTTTTGGTGAAGACTCGTGCTAGAGTAACATTGAAATTGACATTCATTCAGACGTCGGTGTGCACAATACCATGGATTCTATTCACTCGTATCTCGATGAAAATACCTATGATTTTGTAGACATTGTTAGAGAACAAGATACCTTGTATTAAGGTACATGAGATACATTGTATCATTCTCAATGTATCTCATCACAAATTGAAGATTATGATGGAATATATTCTATAACATTTATTGATATTTATAATAAATCAATTAAGATATTCTAGAGTATTATATTAGGCTAGTTTCCATATATCTTGATTGATTTAATCTCTATAAATACTCCATTAGGGTTTATATAATATTCATTCAAAAATAAATATTATAAATATCAATAAATATTCTAGAATATCTTCCATTACTAGCTTCCATTTGTGATTGAGATACACTAACAAATGATACGGTGTATCTCATGTACCTTAATACAATGCATTTTGTTCTCTAATAGACACATTCACGTCTAGCTGCTATTTCCTACTCATAAACCTAGCCTATCGGCTAAGTTGCCTATCCCTCAGATAGATTAGTTGGCCCACCCGCCGGCCAATACGGATGAAAGGACAGATGAGATAGATTACCTTTTTGCCCTCCCCAGTCAAGGGCTCCCATTCCCATAAATAAAGGAACCGGTCGATCCCCCCCCCCCCCCCCAAACAAGAAAATCTTGTCTCTACGAATCAACAAAGCATTTGGGGTGAATCTTCATTTCATACACTAAATATGACAAAATTCCTCCTTTAGTATCCTGTTCATTTTAATTCTCAAAACATGTTTTCTAGTGAATTCGTCACTTTTAAAATCTACGAACTTGCGAGTTCATCACTTTTAATATCAACAAATTCGTAGAAAAACCTAATTTATTAACGAATTTCTTAAAAGTGACAATTGACGAATTCATTGAAAAAACATGTTTTGGGAATTAAAGTGAGCAATATACCAAAATTGAAATTTTGACATAAGTTGCGTGCATTTTGAGAAATGTCTCTAATTAAATAAAGGAGACTCTAATGCTGCCCAATTCATATGTACATCACCTAAGAATTAGCACACAATTAGGGTGATGCTAGTAAAAGTTAGTGTGGCAATAGAAGCTCTCGTAAATAAAATATCATATCATAAAGGTAGAAGTGGATATGAATCAATTTTCAATTACAAATGATTTGGCTCGATGGAAGTTCAACATAAAACTTTGTTGTTATTGTGGTCATGGTCGTAGAGGGATAAGGAAAATTATTTTTAAAAAAATAGAGCATCTCCAATGATCTCATATTCCTTATTGGAAACATAGACAATCCAACCCAACTTCTTTCCCACCTATTTCAAATCTTTCCCCAATATAAAATTTGGTGCACCTTGACTGTAAAAGTGTTGATTTAACTAAATATTGATCTATTAAACTTCTTCTTTTGTGTTTTATTTGAAGAAGAATAAACTTTAGATTCTCCCTACTCTTTTCAAATCCTCCTCCCACAATACAAAGCTTGTTCTTAACTACTAGGTGCTCCTAATCTTCTAATTGGATATGAAATCTGAAGATTTCAAGATTGGTTGATTACTTGAATAGTGAATCATCCATTAGAGTTATGGCTTAAAAATGACTATCTATTTTTCTTTCTCTTTTTCCCAATGAGAAGCATAGAGTTGTCTCACGTAAGAGGTTACAATCTTTACAGGAATCACTTCAAAATTCATTGCAACCAAGTCATAAAATTTAAGTCTCCATTGACCAAATCCCGCAACTTGAGATGTTTGTATACCAAAAACAACCTAAGAATAAAATTAACCCTAAAAAGTTTTTCGAAAAATAGAGTTCCCTCTTAATCTACCATCTTTTTCATAGTTTTCTCTCTCTCTCTCTCTCTTAAGGTGGTATTTGTTTAGCAATAATATCAAAAGTTGAGATATTTGGAGTGCATTTTTTCTTATTTGCCTTATATACCAAAATTCTTATGGTTCTCTTTTTTAATGATGAGAACAAAATTGTATTCTTCAATGATTGAAACCATCAAAATATATCAGCTACCCTTTTGAATGTGAGTAAGAGCAAAATCAATTCACTCAATCAATGAATATTCTTTCTTTGAACCATTTTAACAAAATGAACATTTCCATTTGGGTTAAGTAGATGTGAAAGTGTGTTTCTCCCCATAAGAATAGTGCCTTCAAAGTTGTGAAGTGGGAGAAGTCCATGCACAAAACAACTCTTAGTCTACATCCTATAAAGAACAACCACGAAGGAGATAATTTTGTCACCATGTGTATTGTTGGTGGTGCAAGCTAAGTGTAACACCAATCGGGCTTTAAATCTCTATATTTACAGATGGAGCCCTCCGAACCAAACTCCAACCAGGCTTTAAAATGAAGATTGTTCTCTATATCAATCTTCATATATAGAGTTCAAAGATAATTTTTTAAACCTCTATTTCTTTCGCTATTTCCCAATAGAATACATATTATATCCATTTTTTATAAATACCAGTTTTAACCTTCTATTTTCATGTATTATGTTTTAAATACCATTTTTGTCCCCTACCTATTACACTCTCCTTTTAAACTTGCGAGTGAGTGAATAACTTTGTAGTGAATGAATAGTTATTTGAAAATGGGGTTGGTTGGAGTTCAAAAGTGGTTTGGAGCTTTCAAAATGAAGAAAATGCCAATTTGAAAACTTGGGTTGGAATTGCTCTAACCCTAGGCTTCAAATAGGCATATTCTTAGAAAATAAGGCTAAAGATATCATTTATGAAAAAAAAAATGATAAAATATGTACTTCGAAAAAAGATCAACATTAATGGAGGTAGGGCATCAAAAATTATCTCTGAATGTTTTATTTGAAGATGCAAATAACGATGAAAAACACAAATCTTCATTTTGAAGCTCGATTGGAATTGCTGATAGGGATGTCAATAGGTCAGTTTCCTTTCGTACATTCAACATCTTGCATCTCACTAGATGTCCAACATCAACAAAGTCCTTATCCACACCCTAGTAAGAACCACTGCCACCACTTTTTGGATTATTTGATTTAATATTATCCACAAGAAAATACCATTGCACTACATAAAATAACCCTACATGACCATTTATGAATCTCAAATATAATATCTTTACCTAGTTAAAAAGATTATCATAATCTTAAAAAAAAATACTAATTTTGCAACTCATGCACAAACAAAGATCCCACCCCCTAGGAAAAGTGTGTGTTTGTTACTTAAAGGACCCTAACGAAGGGAACTTTTTTCAAAATGGTCCCTAAATTTTGGGCAATCACTTAATAGTCTATTCAATAAACTTTGCTATTCTTACTAGGCCCTGGACCTCATTCGACATGTATAATATTTTTGAAATACCCAAACTATACTTTTATCATATTCTTCACACAATTAGGTTTTTCAACTATGATTACGGTTGTTTCCGACGATATTTGATCATAAATGACGAATGGAGAATGATATTATTTTAATTTTGAACATTTGAATTTTGGATTTATTTTGATGTTTTATTTATAAAAAAAAAATGAATAATGAATTTGAGTTTCGATTTTTTTTATTATTAAACAGTAATTTTTTTATTTGCAACGATGATTTTTGCATTTTGGGTGTTGCGAAGAGATTTACCCAGTATCAAACTCAAAAAAATGAAAAATATTATTCACATTTACAATGTCGAGCTCACCACTTAGTATCGAGTTCGCTATTTAATTATTATTGAGTTTGATGACTTTTTTCTTATCAAAATATTGTCGAACTCGAAAGTAAGTGAATGTCGAATAAAAAGTGATGAACTTGACACTAAGGACTTGTTTGTTTGAGCTTCAAGAGCCAGCTTTTTTTGCTTTTAAACCAAAAAAGTAAAATGAATAATGTTCGTTTGGACTTTTTTTGTTCCTGCAGATTTTAACTGAAGCCCAAAAGTAGCTTCTAATGAAAATTACTCGAGAAAGGCTTCTTCAAATGATTTTTGCGATAAATCAAAAACGTAAAATAGTTAAAGTATAATTATCAAAATACCTTTCATCTTTAATCAAATTTCCAACCAAACTTAACCTTAGAAATAAAAGGGGATTACCAAAATACTTTTCATTTTTAATCAAATTTCAAACCAAATTTAACCTTAAAAAATAATAGGAGATTACCAAAATATGTTTCATCTTTACTAAAATACCCTTCATCTTTAATCAAATTTCTAACCTAACTTAAACTTAAAAAATACAAGAGAATTACCAAAATACCCTTAACTTTACTCAAATTTTCAATGAGAGATTATCAAAATACCTTTCATCTTTAATCAAATGTCCAACTAAACTTAACCTTAAAAAATAAAAAATAAATTATCAAAATACCTTTCATCTTTAATTAAAATTTCAATCAAACTTAACCTTAAAAAATAAAAGAGAATTACCAAAATACCCTTCATCTTTATCAAAATACTCATAATATTTTTCATCTTTCAAAATACTCTTCATCTCTACTAAAATACCCTTCATCTTTAATCAAATTTTCAACCAAACTTAACCTTAAAAAAATAAAAGAGGATTACTAAAGTACCCTTCATCTTCCAAAAGGGGATTATTATTAAAATATCATTCATCTTTACTATCAAGACCAAAAGCAATTCATCATCACTACTTTATTACCAAAATATCCTTCATTTTATGTGGATGTTGGATTGTGTATTATGCATGTATTTTTTATTATCAAATTTTTATATGTCCATTTTTAAGAGGAAATACTGTCGAAATTTTGATAAAATTATAAAATTATTTAAATTGAAAATAATTATTTTTATAAAATTATATATATATATATATATGGGAAATGTTCAGCAACAAACATTTTGGCAAAACATTTTTCAAAACATGGGTTAGAAGTTTTGGAATGGGCTGAGTTTTGGTGAGGATGATCTCTATAGTGAAGAGATCATCATCACAAAAAATCAGCCCATTCTAAAACTTCTAACCCCATCAAAAATGATTTACAAAAAATGAACGGTCCACAATTTTTCAACTTGTAAACTTGGGCTATAAGTTTTGGAATGGGCTGATTTTTTGTGAGGATGATCTCCTCACCGTAGAGATCATCCTCACCAAAAATCAGCCCATTCCAAAACCTCTAACCCATGTTTTGAAAAATGGTTTGCCAAAATGTTTGTTGCTGAACGGGACTCTCTATATATATATGCGTTCAATGGCTAACTTTTTGGCAAAACATTTTTCAAAACATGAGTTAGAGGTTTTGGAATGGGCTGATTTTTGGTGAGGAGATCATCATCACCAAAAAGCAACCCATTCCAAAACTTCCAACCCCATCCAAAACAGTTTACAAAAAAAGGACGGTCCAAGATTTTTCAACTTGTAAACATGGGTTAGAAGTTTGGAATGGACTGATTTTTAGTGAGGATGATCTCCTCACCGTAGAGATCATCCTCACCAAAAATCAGCCCATTCCAAAACTTCTAACTCATGTTTTGAAAAATATTTTGCCAAAAAGTTTGCCATTGAACGCTACCCTATATATATATATATATAAGTATTCTGATGATTTTTTATATATTTTGGGTACATTATCAACATTAAAGGTATTTTAGTCATTTTACCAGAATCTAGTAATAAAAAAATGTCAAATGAATATCAATTTCTGGTTTATATGTTTCTGTAACGAACAAGTTTCTGTTGGATGTAGCTTTTTAGGTTGGACTTCTGCTTCTTCCAAAAGTTGATTTCTATAAAGAACAGACCCTAAGTAATTAAAGCTGAACTAAACGATAAAAAGTGGTGAATTCAACACTAAGTGGCGAGTTCAATAATAAAATGTGGTGAACTTGACATTTTAATATGAATCGAATTTTTTTTCCCTAACTTCGATACTTAGTAAATATCTTCGAAATACTTAAAATGCATATATCATAGTTACAAATAAAAAGTTATGATATAATCATAAAAAAATTAGAATCTCAACTTTCTTCTTTATTTTTCTTAATGAAATATCGGAAAAAAAAAAAACCCATCTAAATATTCAAAAGTAGGAGAATATCATTCTCCACTCATGATCAAATATCGTTAGAAATGATCAACGATTGTCAGAAATGATCATAATTGTCGTTAGAAACTATGTAAAGTAGATGAGAAAATGATAGTTTAAGTATTTCAAAGGCATGATATACGTGAGATGAGGTCCAAAGACCGATAAGAAAAGAAAACTTTACTAAAAGAACTACAAGAGATTGCCCAAAACTTAAGCATTATTTAAAAAAAAATCCCTCCACCAACGTCTTTTGAATAATTTTCAGAAAAAAAAAAAAAAAAAAAAAAAAGTGTTCAACATGGTATAAGACCTAATTTGATAAAAGTAGTTGGATGTACTAATTTCAAAACATGAAAACGTGTTGTGCTCGCTCTAGAGAAGAAAGAGACTTTTATGAGAGAAAGGTTATAGTGGGTTACCTGCCAGCTAATCAAGGGGTGGTCCCTTGTATTTCTTCTATTTGTTAGTTCCAAGGCCATTTTGAAACTTTAGTCTCATTTATTTGGATATTTTTAAAGTACCCCTCTGGAGTTTGATGAAAATTGAAGTCGCCCCTTTCCAAAATGATGATACACCCCTTGACCATAGTCTTATGAAAGACTAGCAGAAAATACTCAAATGCCCTCTTCTCAAACTTCATATTCAAAACCTTTGATTTGTTTCCTTTTTTTCAAAACCCCTATGTTTTGCAATAGAGTGATTATTTTTTAATGTCTTCGACCCCATTTTCAACCTATGAATCCGATTTTCCTTTACTCCTAGTCCTAACTACGACTAAATTATATTTAAGTTATCTACTCATAGCTTGGATACATTTCCTCACTCCTTAGTTTGCTCTGACATATGGTTCTCTACAATATTAATATTAATAATAATTATTTAATTATTCTTTAGAATTAAACTTTTATTGTATGTGAAATGTTTATGATTGATTTTATAGTCTAATCAATATTTAATTTTTTGACAAGTACATTATTATTATTATTTTGATCAATAAGCATATTTTTAATGAGTTCAGTAACTCGATGTTGATGGGATTTGAACCCAAGTCTCAGTATCATCAGTCATTGATCACTAACCCACTTGTCTAGTAAAAAAAAAGATTTTGAATATGCTCTTAAATATTATATTATATTTTATCTTATTTTCATTTTTTTTTAAATATTTTAAATCTAAGTATTTAGACCTCTTAGAGTACTTAACTAATCCTTGGGCACATGCACTTCTCTATCATCACACCCACTATTGTAATTTATGGGATAGATCCTTGAGGGTGACACTTAAGGGATGATTTGAACTCATGACCACCTGAGGATAATTGACAAGGTAGATGGAACGAGATTTTCCACGAAAGTAAGGTTTGAATCCTTTGGAAACATGGTTTGAAGAATGATCAACTTCTCAGAAATGACAACCCTAACAGATCGATTCTGGTTTGATCCATCCTTTTTGGACCTACACACCAAATATTAGCATAAACATGAGATTTCAACATTTTAAATAGAGTCCGACTAACCTTAATAAGCTTCATTTACCATAAAAGACATTGAGATGCACAAAACAACTCATTGAGATTCACAACAAATCTTGACGGTGGGTGAGGCTTAGTAACTCCTTTTTCCTCTCTATCAAAGTAAGGAAAGGGTTTCTCTTTTTATTATGAGATAGGCCCACACATTTCAAGTCCATCTTAAAATGCTCAAATCCTAGAGCCCATCAAAGAAAGTGCCATGGGTTGTCTCCCTAGTCTAATAATACATGAAACCAAGGGCAGTCGTTCTTTGATACTTAAGGATAAGGCAAAAAGGGTAATATCGTAAAAAACGAATTTTTTTTAAAATAAAATTTAGTTTCCCACCAAAGATTAACCGCCCTTTCTCTTCTACCTCTTTTTGTATATTTAAGCACAAAACCACATAGTAAGGCCCAAGCTGCTCCGATCTTTCGTCTTTCGCTCTCAGTCTTCTTTGTCCATTCGTCCGCGTGTGCGAACAGATCAGGTAGATCTCTCTCTCTCTTAGTGGATTTAAAGATTCGATCATAGTTTAGGGTTTTGATCTGTTATTTTAGGTTTTAATGAGTTATGGATGTTCAGATCTGGAAAGTTTATGCCTGAAATCCGTCGAAATGTTTAGTAGGATCATCTCTAAAGATTTTACCGAGGTTTATTTTTCTAAAATTGATTTTTATTAATTTAATTTTCTTGTTGTCTTTTTATGATTTATCTGGTCTGATATTGGAAACTAGAGTTTTTTTTTTACCAAGAAATCTGGGCCGTTGATCTTAGGGTTTATTTATTTATTTGTTATGGTCAATAAAGATTTTTGAGAATTTTCTTGTTTTGGAGTTTTAGGTGAGAAATGGCGGGAAAAGGCGGGAAGGGGCTTTTGGCGGGAAAAACGACAGCAGCCAACAAGGACAAGGATAAGAAGAAGCCGGTTTCCAGGTCATCCCGTGCCGGTCTCCAGGTAACAAACATCATTCGACTTCATCTTCTTTATCTTTCCATTAAGTGTTACCGAGCTTAATGGTGCTCTTATTGGTTGAACCTTACGCCTTTTTTTAGCAAAATTTTGATGGTTTCTTGAGGCGAATAAATATGTTTATGTGATAGAATGTTAAGCGTGAGAACGGATGCTAGATCTAGCGACGAAAATAAACAAGAACAATCAAGAAACATAAAATTTGTGTGGTTTGATTATGTCATGGTTTATAGATGGGAGATGAGAGAAATTTTCTACTACATTTGGAAATGCTTCTAGGTTATACCCTAATAAAATTGTATATTTCAAACCATCTCTCCCTTTTGGTTTACCAAATTGTAGGTGATTTTTATTTTCTTCCTGGAAATATCATATTTATCCTTGATATAGATACTTATGAAATTGGGTAAAAGAGTTACCCAAATCTTGATTGGGCCCATAGAATCTGCTGTTCCTTGGTGTACAGTCCCTTTTGCCAATACAAAGTTAAAATGTAAATGAAAATAAAGCCCTATAAATGTATTAGGTACTTTGTTGGATTGGGACATATATTCATTTCAAATTGGTTTGAACTAGTTTGAGCATGGTTTGAAAAATTGAAATCTATCGGCTGATATGTTTCAGTATCGGCCAAAATTGATTTGAAACATTGAATGTTTTGTGAATGTATTAGTTTGAATCAAATGTATTGACTGGTATCATATATTGGTTTTTTTCACTAACTGAAACATTAAATCGATACAACATTTTTTAAGCATTGGGTTTGAGTGTGGGGGTGTGTTGGAGGTTAGAATTGGCCAACCTGATCTGACTTGGCTGGTTAAAGTTGGACATGGAGGGTGTTGACCCAATCCCAAATATGGTTTTTAAAAATTATTGATTGGGATGTTCTTTTGTGGTAGATCATCTAAGGAGATGCGGGGTTGATGTAGCTTCATTTAGGAGCTATAGTTATTGGTTTATATATATATATATAATTTTTATGGTATTGCTACTGGTTTTGTTTAAAATTAAAGACACTACGTTTTTGAATTGACATAACCACAGATTAAGTGGGAAAGATAAAATTAGAAATAGATCCATGTGAAAAAAATGTAGAAATACCTTTAATTGCTGAAAAATGAAGAAAAAAGGCTGACTCAGATGGTTTG
This sequence comes from Akebia trifoliata, assembly GCF_017979445.1. Taxonomy (NCBI): domain Eukaryota; kingdom Viridiplantae; phylum Streptophyta; class Magnoliopsida; order Ranunculales; family Lardizabalaceae; genus Akebia; species Akebia trifoliata. The sequence continues at coordinate 26,747,199 of NC_141390.1, forward strand.
TGCTTATGTTACCTGGGTTGTCTGTTCGAATTTGGGTTTGTGGTTTGTGATTTGCCACTCTAGAATGAATCTGGTTTGTAGGGGTAGGTAGAGATAATTTGTTTCTTGATTCGCTTTGGTTTCCTAGATTGATTTGCCAGCCTGGTTTGCTTGTGCATATATATAATTCAAGTATACAAGTTATAAGTACAATTATAATGTTAAAAAAATTCTAAGTTAAATAGAAATAAATTACTAAAATAATATAACTTTCAAATATGAACAATGAAAAAAATATGATAAATTGGTTTGGTTTAGCAAACCAATAAAAAAATTATTTGGTCCATTAACCAAAATGTTGGGTTTGCTGAACTTAATGCTTTGATTCGCCAAATCCAACCAAAATTCGGTGGGTTCATGGTTTGCTTGATTTTATGAACCCAATACGGATTGTACCATGAACTGGTTTGTGGTTTGGACTAGTGGCAACAAATTGGGTACATAGGTTTGTACAATGTTCAACCTTCTTGGTCCAAAGGAGTATTAATGTTGAAGATTTTATAAGAGTGAGGTAGATCCAAAGAATCTGGATCGTATTTGGGATGATGGTGAAAACTCTGTTTTTCTTCCTAAAATCCATCATTTTCAACTTTCCAAAAAACCATCTCTTTTCTTGACTAGTTTGAAGATAAAGGAAAAAGTCTTAAACGTATAAGTAAAACATAAATAGTTTTCTTTGGCAATAGATTGAGAAGAGGGCATTTTGATCATTTTTTGTTCACCTCTCATGGATGACTGAAGTCAAAAGGGGTATATCATCAGTTTGAAAATGATGGGGATAAAGAGTAATCCAGTGGGTTATCTCAATATCTACCTTCGTTATATTAATCCATTGGAAATTATGATAATGTGTAACAAATTGGGTCCTTTTTATATTGGTTCCTTTGTATCTCCAGTGTTTCCACTACAGATATATTCTTCAATTGATGGTTAAATTATTATTAATTCTAAATAAAGTTTATCTGTTTTGATTTTTTTTTATTTTTATGTGGGATTTAGTTTCCAGTCGGTCGGATCCACCGACATTTGAAATCAAGGATTGCTGCCAATGGACGTGTTGGAGCTACGGCTGCAGTGTATTCGGCTGCAATCCTCGAATACCTAACAGCAGAGGTTCTAGAGTTGGCAGGGAATGCAAGCAAAGATTTGAAGGTGAAGCGCATAACACCGAGGCATCTACAGCTAGCCATCAGAGGGGATGAGGAGCTTGACACACTCATTAAGGGTACAATTGCAGGAGGTGGTGTGATCCCACACATCCACAAGTCCCTGATCAACAAATCCTCTAAAGATTAAACCCATGTTTCTCTGTTTAGTTTTCTTTGTTCTTTGAAATTTCTGATTTCTAATGGACCTTTGAAGTTGGTTGATTGTTAAATATGGTTGGGGTGTTTTTCAGACATTGTCAAGAGATTTTATTAGGCTTTGTGTAATAGAACTTTTAGGTTATTAGAATTATTGTGTTTACTTTCGACTGTTTCTAACTTTGTTTTGAACCTTAAATGGATTCTCTAATTTGAATTATTAGTCTGTTGTTTACTTGCATGTTGTTCCTCGTAGGTGTGTGTAAATGGGTTGTTGGTAAGTCTTGTTTTTGTTATAATTTGAATGTCAACGTGGGGTTTAGATACACTTGTTTCTATTTCTTTGTTAAATTTGCATAACTACTCGTTGGCCTTTTGATTATCCGAAAGAAAGTATTATATTTGATTTTCTTTTATAAGAGATGAGTGAATATTGCGCTTCAAGAAATCTGGAATTTTGGGTGTCAATGGATAGTTGAAAATTTGAATTCGTATTCGAAAAATTGGATATTATATGAAAATTTAGGATATTGAATTCGAATTTGGATAGTTTTATATATTCAAACTCTTATCGGATACGGATTTGGATATTAACATTTTGAATCCAATAATATCCGATTTGAAATAATATATAATATATATTATTTTATTTAATTTATTTATTATATAAATAATATAATATATATTAATTTTATTTTAATAATGAAAAATTAGTTGGATAAGAAAAAATTATATATATTTTTGTATATACAAATTATTCGAATTTGAATCGGATATTATCCAATATTCAATAGGATAATTGGATTTGAATTCGGATAAAATTTTAGAACATCTTTCGGATTCGAATTCGGATATTAGATAAATATTTTAGATTCGGACAGTAATGCATTCGAATTGATAAGCATCCATTGACAGCCCTAGTGGTAGGTTGATGGGTGTGATTTGATTTGTCCAGATGTCTTGAAGAGATATAGAACACATTCTATAAGATGCAATTATGACATATTTGAAATTATTGTACATAGTGTATGTGTGCCTAGAAAACATACATGTACATGTACCTCACATATTCAAGAAGAATTTTTTCCTTGTCAATTGTCATCGGGTTTATTGAACAATTATTGATTGATTGATTGAATATGACAAGACAAAATGGGCTCAATTGATGAGGTGGTTGAAGCAAGACTTTGGAGAAAATATTGAATCCATAATAAGATAATAATGAAATAAGAAATTTTATAAATGGTGGAAAATAGAAATACAATTGATGGTTTAACTAAATAAATAATCAATTGAAATCTTGCTTTCAAGGGTTTAATTAGAATTCTAGACTTCTAATCTCTTTTTGATAAGCAAGTAAGTTAAGTGTTTGTAATTAGTAGGTGAAGAAAAGTTTTTCTTTAAAATATCTGAAATTTTACCAATAATCTAACTTCATTAGAGTTTATTTATTTATTTTTTTATGTATCTTTTAGAAACACGAAATCATGAATAGTCATGGTAATATTATAAAATTAAAAAATTTAAATTGTTATTAAAATTATGAAATTCATCCAACCTTTTAAAGATCTAAAAGATTTCAAGTGTTAAAAAAATAGATCAAATAATTAGTGTTTAGAAGTTAAAAAAAATACCCAAATACAACATAGGAAGCTTACTAATACTCCAAGCCAAAGATGCAACAATCAGGTCCTGAGCTTTAGATCAATATGTAATCGAATTGGTCATACTGAGCTTTGCATGTTTGCTCCATGTCTTGGTGCAGCAATATGATTTAAAAAGAAAAAAAAAAAAAAAAAACCAGCATGATTGGTGAAATTTGAAATCACCAATCAGGCTGATTTTTTATGTCTAGTTTCACCGAATTGGGCCAAATATTTAATAATGAACCAAAAAAAGTTAACCACTTGCCTTTTGTGGTTGGATCAACAGCTCCACAGGGACAATATGTCTTCATACAAAATTAAAAGGTCTGGGCCCACTCAAGGACCGGGCCATAGATGGCATGGTGTTTCTTAGGGGTATTCAAAAAATCTGGAATCGGAAAACCGGACTGGACCAAATCGGTTTTTTTACCCGAACCAAGACCGATGAGTATTGGAATGGTCTTGGGTTAAGGTGCCTGGAACGAACCAAACCGGTTTTTTACCTGAACCAAGACTGATGAGTGTTGGACTGGTCTTGGGTTAAGGTGCCTGGAACGAACCAAACCGGTTTTTTACCTGAACCAAGACTGATGAGTGTTGGACTGGTCTTGGGTTAAGGTGCCTGGAACGAACCAAACCGGTTTTTTACCTGAACCAAGACTGATGAGTGTTGGACTGGTCTTGGGTTAAGGTGCCTGGAACGAACCAAACCGGAGCCAGACCGATAATTATCTGGAAGGAAACTGGGAACCACAAACCAAGTTTCGAACCCGGTCTATGACTCAGATTTTATAAATCCGACGTTCCTGATATTTTTCAATATATATATGTATGAATAATGCTAAAGTGACCTTAGGCTGTAACCTCATATGGCACTTCTTGATGTGAAAATGTACGGGAACTATAAATATTTTTTATCGAGATACGAGTGAAAATGCATCTATAGTTCCTATCCACTTTCAAGTCAAGAATTGCAATATAAGGTTCCGGCTTGAGGTCACTCCAGCACGACTATATTGAGTCAAAACCAGAGCTGGCCTGATTTCAAACCAGTTTCACGGGTTACGGGTAGGATTCACCTCTATGCAGCTGGTCCAGTTTGGACCTGGACCCGGTTAGGATCTGTTCTGATTTTGGTTTACCTCCAGCCCGGACCAAAACCCCGTAAATCAGTTCCGGTCCAATCTGGGTTACCCGGTTGAACACCCGTAGTGTTTATCAAGCCTCAAAATTCTAGCCCAAACCCGACCCCAAAGTTGGCCTAATGCAGTCAGGCTAAATAGGCCTGGTTTTCTGGGATGGGCTTACAAAGCCCGGCCCATGGTCATCCATAGGTGTTGCATGTGACGACAAATTGACAATGCCGGCCAATATAGCTAATCTGATCCAATTAGAATTAGAGTAAAAATAAATAAGGGCTGGCAGTCTGTTGTGATTTAAAGATTCTAATCCTAGCTAGTTATTCCCAAAGCATGTTTTTTAAAAATGCTCTTACATCCTCTCTTGTACTTATTCACTACTTCCTATAAATCCAAAGCTCCCCTCTATTTCACACAAAACACATACTCTTTGTCATGGAAGCTAAGTTTTGTCTATATCACAGGGGTCTTTCCTCTATTGGGGTTCACCGGAATCTGACCCACAAGCGAGAACGTTCTCCTATAGTACTCGCGGTGTTGGCAAAGCCTAGAGATAACACCATCAGAGTAACAGAGGTCAAAACTGTTTATAACGACAACTGGTTCGATCGATTTGCCATTAATTATCTGTCCCAAAGTTTCCAAGTTACTACAGGTTCAGTTCTTCATCTCTTGTCACCTTTGTAATTTATTTATTATTTTGGGCTGTGATATTAAGACATCCATTATATTATGACTATATCATATTGTTGTAAAATCACACTATAAGTGAAATTATAATTTTCAGAGGGCTATAAAATCACACCATTATTTAAGGTCATGGTTTTAAATCATGTCCGATACATCTCGGTATTGTTCACCAACGAGATGAATGGACAAGTCAAACGTATCGTATGAGATATAAAATCATAATTCATTTTTCTTATTTTTGAATGAGATGATTCAAACATATCGGAAAACTCGTCCGGATGAGATGAGACGTAAAAACGAGTTTTAAATCCATGTTTAAGGTAGGGTAATTTTGTAGAACCCTTTAGGTTTTGGTGAAAGTCCACTTTGACTTTGGACTTTTGCAAGAGACTAACATATAATGACAAAAATGGCCTAGCCTTCTACTTTAATTTCCCAAAAACTGATTTTCTTTTCTACCCAAAGATCCATGATCTTCAACTTGTAAAGGTAAATTTTTTTACCCTTCGATAATTAATCTCCTTCAACCATTAAAGCTGAAGCACAAAATAAGGGTTTCGGGGGAGGTTGAAGAAGATAGGTTTTTAGGAAGAAAACAAGCTTGAAGTGATTGGATGAGTTTCAAACTTTTTTTATGGTATGAAATAAATCAAAGTCTTGTTAGAAGAATACGAACTCAATGGGATCTTGATCCTCGAATTAATTCAAATATTATTTTCATTTTAAATATAATAGGTTTACGACAATGGATTTTTGAGTAAAAAAAAAGAAATAAAGGGATTCTTCCATGAGATTGAAATATGAGGGTGTTTTGGTCTTCTTATGTCTCTCATTCAAGATTCTTAAGGTATATCATAGGTTGAAAACACAGGGAGGTTTCTCTAATTTTTTTCCAAAATCTAGTTCTAGTGATGAGTTTTTAGTTTATTTTTTTTTATTTTTGGTCCCTATAAAAACCTTGAAAAATGTTGAAGCCTTTTTCATAATGGTGTCTTGTTAGAATATATTGAAGTGGTATAATATAATAGCTCTTTATTTATAATCTTGGTCTTACTAGTAAAAGTTGAAACAATGTAGTAAAAATTAAATCAAATATTGAAGAAAATATTATAATTTACAGGAACAAAGAATGATAAAGACGGTTACGACAGCTTGATCGATGCAGCAATGGTGGTGTCGAAGAACTTCAGCACAAACAAACAACACGAATTGGTGGTTCAAACTTTGAAGAGAGCCGTTCCTCATCCCATTCCTTCCCTGGCAAGTTCTTCTTATTCATGGGCGTGAGAGATCATTGTTTGTTATTGGGATATATTTGAATATTTTACCAAACAAAGTGGATGAAAAGCAAAAAATTACTGTGCTATATATACTTTTAATTACTTAGAAAACACTTAGCATGAAAAAGATATTCTTCTCTTGGCAATAGAACTTTTTATTATTAATTTTTTTTACTTCAATTTATTTTTATGGATATTTTTATTTACGAAAAAGTGATCAACTTTTGACGAATTTACGATTCCAACTCACTGTTCATTTTTAATTACCAAAACATGATCGATAACAAATTCGGAGGTTTTACTGTCACTCTAAAATGAACAGTTAGCCGGAATCGTAAATAACTCATTTTCGGTTCACGAAATGGTAATTCACTCTTGTTTTTATACCCTTAACATGAATATTTATCTGAATTTGAAAAAAAATGGTAATAAATTTAAGGCAGATTTACCAAAACATGCACAACTTTTCATTTATTTACCAAAACGGTACACTGTAGCAATTAATTCCGAAAACGGTAAATTTACCGTTTTCGGAATTAATTTTTTTTACCAAAACGGTAGAAACAGTAAAATATATTTTTTGATACCGAAAATGCCCTTTTTTATTTTTTGACTGAAATTACAAAAATAAAATTGATTTCGGTAAAAAAAAATTATAAATACATATGATTGTTGGATTACCGAAAGAAAGTGAATCTTTTTAGTTGGATTTTCATTTTTTAAGGTTAAAATTGTAAATATATATGTAAAACAAAAAAAGGGTATTTTCGGTATAAAAAAAATATTTTACTGTTTTTACCGTTTTGGTAAAAATATTAATTCCGAAAATGGTAAATTTACCGTTTTCGGAATTAATTGCTACAGTGTACCGTTTTCGGAATTAATTTCGAAAACTCTACCGTTTTGGTAAATTATTCTAAATTTAATGTCCATTAAGTATCCCAATGTAAATATCATAACAGATCAAAAAATTATTTACAAAAATTTCAATGCACAATGATAATAATTAAAGCTTTTTGTTTTTTGTTTTTTTGGCATTAAATCTCCTACTAGTCTTTAACGACAACAAACCCTACAACAAAGGAGTTCTAAAAAACCCATTGTTAGTTAGACACACACGGATGCATGAAGGGAGTCATTTTATTTTTTTAATATAATATTAGAAGATTTAATTAGGTTGTCTTAGTTTTTAATATTTGGGCTTTGATGAAGGACAGATCAAGACATTCTTGCGACCATCCAAATTTGCAAGAGAATATTTTGCAGTGTTCACCACTATCTTTTTTACATGGCTCGTTGGACCCTGCGAGGTTAGTAAAATTTCTTGTTATATATTAGGTAATTTTTTTGCATTTGAAATGATTCTAATACCCTTTCTTTGGCAACTATTATTATTAGGGAAAATTATTAAAAAAGAATTAAATATTTTAATATTCAAAAAAAAAAAAATCTATTTTTTCAAAAATGATAAAAAACGAATTAAATCGCTCTGGACAATCCAACGTTTTATTAACTTGTTGGATTGTCCAGCGACTTAATACGTTTTTGGTAATTTTTTTTTTAATTTCTATTTTTTTATTATTATAAATATTAAAATATTTAATCATCTTTTAATAATTTTCCGTTAATAACATCATCGGTGAACTTGTTTTTAGAGATTAATAACTCGTGAAGCCATGTCTATGATATCATCACCCGTTAACTTTACCAACTAAGTAGTTGGTACCTTTCCTTCTCAAGTATTTAATGTCTTCTTTTTTTATTTATTTTAAGGATCAAGTTAGTTTCATCGAATCTTATTAATTTTTAATTAATGTTCTCAAGTATAATTAATTAAGAACTAATAAGATTGATGATATAGCAAAATGAAACTGCAAAAAAGACATACTAAATTATTTATTCATTTTTAAAGTACTAAGATCCAAATGGTTTGATGAAGTACATGTCTTTTGTCCCATATTAAATTACATTAAGATGAAAATTATTATTTTGATGGTCTGATGAGCCTTGATTCAACTTAATTTCTTAATATTAACTTACATCTTAGCTTTGGTTGTTGGAAAAACTTAGACAAGTTGCTTCACAAGACAAAAGGAGGTACAATAGGAACCTCTTGTAGATTGAACAAGAATCTAGTACAAGTATAATATAATATATAGTAAAAGTATAATCTAATACAATAATATATGTTCCTCCATTCAAAGCTAAGTTTTCTTTATTAAGAAAGAGTTCATTTCTATTTCATTGTTTTCATTGACGTTCTTTTAAAATTTTTCTTTCGCTCTTTTAGGACCTTCAACTTGAATATTTCTTATAACTGGGTTTCCGTAATCGTTTTTTATTGAATATACTCAAATCATCTCAATCAACTTTCACTTATAGTTTATTAAAAATTGAAATTATTCTGACATTTTCCTTTATGTGTTTATTTCTAATTTTTCTTTCTTATATTTTCACTTAGCCATCTCAACATTGTTATCTCTGGCATCCTTAATTTATTAACATGATGTTTCTTGACCTATGGGTAATATCTTCCTCAGTCTCTTTATCATATGTGTTATAGTCCCGAAATAATAGAACATCAAAGTATATATATAAGTTCCCTTGATTTTTTAATTTAATTTGAAAATTAAATATGAAATAGAACCGTGGTAATCTGACGCTCCCCTCTGACAAACGCCTCCATCACATAATCATAGATCAAACGCCTTAGGATACACAATAAAAATATTTATGGTTCTATGTATCCTGAGGCAAATGATCAATGGTTCTGTGACAGGGGTGTCATATTATAACGATTCTATGTAATACTTTTCTAATGAGCAACACCAACTAGATTCAAAATATCTATCATGATACCTATGGAAGATGAGTTTGTTAGTCAACTATGTCTAAACTTGCTAGTCTACTAATGTATGCTTTACTTTCTATCCGCCAACGCGATGAATGACCTCCACCTACACACATCAAACCATATAATATTTTTTGTACCCTACTATGTACTGTGCAAGATCAATCATCCAAATTCGAGCACCAATGGATGTGAGAATTGATCGAGATTGAACTCATAATCGATGTAACGTATGTTTGTTGATAATGTAATCTAAGGGGTGTCATGGATTTACCAAAACCAGGTGAAGGAGTCGGAGATGGAAGGGAGAATGGAGAAGAATGTCGTCCATATCAAGAAATGCAGGTAAGTTTATTAATCTTTCTCTAAGATAACCACATAGTCAATATTAGATGGATTAGACAATAAAATTAACGACTTGAATTGTCCGTTTCATCAATCCGATAAAACATTTATTAGACCCAATCATGATCTGATCTGATATTATTATATCGAGTCTGATCCAAAAAATAATATTTTCAGATAAGTCCTAATCCAACCTAATTAGATTTAATAAAAGTCTATATAAAATACGATATACATCATATATCTAAGGGAAATGTTCAACACCCTACACTTTACCAAACGTGTTTTGTCCTACATGGGTTAGAAGTTTTGGAATGGGCTGATTTTTGGTGAGGATGATCTCTACGATTAGAAGATATATAAAATTATAAATTTACCATCACTTATGTATTTCAAACACATTATAGGGTCGGATTCTTATTGGATTGGAGATCGATCTAACTAGAATCTGATCAGATTGGGTCCTTATTGGATTGGAACCTGTATCCTTATCCAGACCCGTAGTTATCGGATTAGATTTTGGGTCTGATCCGATCCAATGACATTGTCATCCTAATTTCATTTTTAAATTTTTGTAGGTTTCTGGAAGGGACCAGTTGTGTAGGGATGTGTGTCAATCTATGCAAGATGCCCTCACAGAAGTTCATTAAGGACTCTTTAGGAATACCACTCAACATGGTACCCAGTAAGTATTTATCTAACCTCATTTACAAATTCAGTCTTCCATAATCAATTTGATCTACTGATCGAAACAATCGGATGGACCGAGTTTTACTGAATTTTCCACTCATGACAGTCAAGCATGATTGATGGAATTCGAATCAAACATCCATTGATTGGTGTTTCTTTGAGCTTTGAAAATGAAGAACCCATGTTGTAAGTTTGCATGAGCTTCATCCCTTAACCACTATATGAAACGATATAGAACATGGAGAGGTTTGGGTGGGCCCATGATCTCAATGAAGGGCCCATTAATAAACCACTTAGGGTGCAAGAAAACCCATCAACAACAAAAATAATTTAATTTATATACATCATATCAAAGCAAATAATCTGATTTCCTAATCTTTAATTGTGCTCAATCATCCATGTTTTGGATTGAGAGACAATTTACTATTTTTCTTCCCATGAAGCCAATATCCATTCTTCTCCACATGTCATTACCCCAAGTGTCAAGATAATACTCATTACGTGCACCCGAGGGGACATCGTGTACTTGAGGTGTCTCCATCTGTCACCCGATCGTAGACACGAATAAATATTAAAAACCCTAATTGTAAGAATCTTCCATCCAACATGTCGCTTCTGGTCATAAAATAGTTCAATTTCTTGTTTTTGATGATGTAGCTTCCAATAACGAGCCGCTTTTCTGATATTTCTAAGCTTTGACCAAATAAAGAACTTGTATATATGTGCCGACGTCTAAAATCATGATTCGATCGTTGGTCCCACCTACCACAACAAACTACATTGATCAAATGTGGATCATATTTTCTCAATGTATGTCGAAAAAATTGTGATGTGTTGAATGGATGTGATTTTCGAGATTAAAGAGGAACTAATTCTATTGATTCTATGAGAGAGTATAAGGGTTCATGTAATAAATAATAAAGGAAAAAACTACTAAGTAGAAATAAGTTCTAATCAGCATAAAATATTTTAATTTGCTCTTATTTTTATATACTATTAACAAGGACATGATATAGTGTATCAGCAAACATCTTATTACATTACATCTCGTCTGATTATCATGTATTTTTATGAATCAGATTTTGATGATATGAGTTGCGAGATGATATTCGGACAGGATCCTCCATCACCAGCTGATGATCCAGCATTGAAACAACCATGCTACAAGATATTATGTAACATTTGACCGCCCCTAGCTCCACATTTATTATTACTGGCCGATGAATTGACTCGACAATTTCCCAACTTGACTCGGCAAATTGGTTCCATAGAGTTTTGAGACCAAGAACCTTGAAATCCAATAGAGTCGTCATAATCCGACTCCCCCAAATGTCATACTCAATCGATTCCCCTAACATGGGGTGTGATAGAACCATAGATTTACTTTCATCGGGATACACAACTGCACAGACTTATGTGGACGTGCGATTGTATATCCCGAGGCATAAAGTCTATGGCTCTGGCACACCCCACATCAGGGGAGTCGATTGAGTATGCCATGTGGGGGAGTCATATTATCACCACTCAATCCAATATAATGAGTCGATTTTCGAGTTAACTCAGACTTTTAAAAAACTAGGATGTTAAATTGTTGGATTTCTTTGTAAATTAATTTCTTTTGTTGATTTGTCATGCAGGCAAAGCAAAGCAACAGCATTAATTCTGATTGTTCCAGTTAGCCAAAAGAACCATATTTCGGACTTCAATTTCAATTCGGTCGGGTCAGGACTCATGAGTCCATTATTACATTCAGGCTTGGTTGGTACCTCGTTGAGCCCAGTTGAATCTTTAATTCAGCTAAAATTCCTTTTTTTTTTTTCCTCTAATTTATTTTTTTCTACTCTCTATTTGTAAATTTACTTAATTGAAATTTTATTTATAAAAAAGGAACAAAAAAAAAAAAAAAAAAGAAAAGAAAAAGAAATTAATGATAAGATGACCTAAATGTCCTAAGAGGTTGAATAGAAAAACAATCATTTATTCTAGGGTCTTTTAAGTATTGGACCGGATTAGGCCCGATTATGTTTAGGGTTGGGCTTTGGTTTGGAAGCTAGGCCTGTCGGGTGCCTTTAGTAAGACTATTATTAGACTTTCAGAACATGGTTTTAAATCTTGTCCAAGACCGAGACGACTTGTCTGAGTTATCTCGGTATAGGCCACCAACGAGACAAGTTGACAAGTCATCTCAAAGACATAGTTTGTTCTTATTCTAAGGCATTTTTTTTAAATCTCGTCCAAGATGACTCAAATAAATCGGATATCTCATCCGAGATTACTCGATCTCGTTCATGGATGAGACGAGATGTCAAACGAGTTTAAAATCATGTTTCAGAGTAGATATGTCGTCAATTAGAAATTCTATGGGTATCACAAAATTTAGATTAAACCCAGCCCACTTATTAAATATGCGAGATCAGGCCAAGCAATTTAAAAGACACATTGCTCCCCAACTGAATTCGGGCCAATTTATGGGCCATGTTGGGTTGGTGAATATTTGATCTATATCTAAGAGAGGGAGGGGAGAAGTACATGTAAAGGAGCCACTCTGCCCCAAGTCAGGTCTCACAATACTTCAAATTAAATTTGCTTCCCCAAGATAAGTCCATTATGGTCCAAACCAATCTGTGCATGGGTCCATCCGGACCATTAAATTATGTGGAAAACTCACCCAATTCAAATATTCTAGCCCCGATTTGTAGATTTTTTTTTTTTTTGATAACCGGATATTCATATAGACAGTGGACTGGGCTATGCCTAATCCATAGACCATGATCTTGTCCAAGGACTAGTCCCAGGGCATTTGCAAAAATGCAACGCCCTCAACATCACACACACCAGGTAAGTGAGGGTGCACCCTAAGGAATTAATGCTCATATTGAATATCGAACTCACAACCTACGGACATCAATTGCTTATTGGTCTGAAATCGCTATCGAGCCAACCCCTCAAGTTATACGAGACTTTTCAAATATGGAAATTACTAGCCTCAAACGAGGGTTGGGACTCTCCATCAAATTAATGGCAGCAATAGAATGATTTTCCTAGCGATGCCAATATGAAATGGATCCCGAGGAGTTATGTACGGATGTCTAGGAAAAAAAATGTGTTTTACCTCACATCTTAGTTGTATGTCCAATGCTGTGCATGAATGTTGGAAAAATCTATTTAAATAGGTCAAAATGCTAATTATGATTACAGGTCCCAATCCCACGAAAGTTTCCTAACGTGTTACAAAATAAGTCAAGAGACCATTAAGTTTTGAACACATGACTAAAGGGAGTAAACCCCTGTCGTTAGTTTTACCACTGAACCCACCCTTTGGAGGTTACAAAGATATCTTTAAGTGAATGCAAGTACAATAGATAATCTTTTAATAACAAAATTTCGTTACTATATAGGAACCCATATCTTCTAAACATTATTGTATAATAGCTTTGGCTTATAGGGTGCCCAGTTTTGACTTTCCTAAAAATAAAATAAAACAATCACAGGGGTAGAGAGATATCTTAGTTCTTCCGTTCTTCGATGGTACGACTTGAAGAGGTGGTGCTGCGTTCATCTTGATATTCTTTCAAAGTTGATAACTTGAAAATACATGTTCAAAGTAATGTAGTTGCTTTGAAGTAAACAAAACAAGAAGAATTCTTGAGTGTGAGTGGTAGATCTGTCTAAGGCATTCTCAAGTGAAATGTGTGTTTCTTACATGCAAAGCATTGACGCTGACAAAACAAAGATTTAAAAAAAGAAGCAGCAGAACTTCCCCTTATAAATATTGAAAATAATGTTACTCCTATAGGCGATTAAAAACTTTGACATTTATTTTATTGATTTTTCTAAGAAAATAAAGATTTCAAGCTGCATATATATATATATATATATATATATATATGAACAGCGTTATTACGACCCCCTTTGCGACCCCCTTTGCGACACACCTTTTTGTCTTATATGGGAAAAAATGGTTGGAATGGGCTGATTTTTTGTGAGGGTGATCTCTATGGTGAGGGGATCATCCTGGCAAAAAATCAGCCCATTCCAAAACTTCTAGACCGTCCGATTTTTGTTGAAAAATTATAGACCGTCCAATTTTTGTAAATCAATTTTGATGGGGTTAGAAGTTTTGGAATGGGATGATTTTTTGCCAGGATGATCCCCTCACCATAGAGATCATCCTCACAAAAAATCAGCCCATTCCAAACATTTTTGCCCATATAAGACAAAAAGGTGTGTCGCAAAGGGGGGTCGCAAGGGGGTCGTAATAACGTGACCCTATATATATATATATATATATATATATATATATATATATATAATATATATATATATATATATATATATTATATATATATATATATATATATGGGAAATGTTCAGCACCCTAAGTTTTACCACACACTTTAACAAACGTTTTTTGTCCTACATGGGTTAGAAGTTTTGGAATGGGTTGATTTTTGGTGAGGATGATCTCTATGATTAGAAGATCATCCTCCCCAAAAATCAGCCCATTCCGAAATGTTTAGCCCCATGTTTACAAGTTGAAAAATCGTGGACCGTCCATTTTTTGTAAATCATTTTTGATGGGGTTAGAAGTTTTGGAATGAGCTGATTTTTTGTGAGGATGATCTCCTCACTATAGAGATCTTCCTCACCAAAAATCAGCCCATTCCGAAACTTCTAACCCATGTAGGACAAAATGCGTTTGTTAAAGTGTGTGGTAAAACTTAGGTTGCCGAACGGGACCCTATATATATATATATATATATATATATATATAGGGTCCCGTTCGGCACCCTAAACTTTACCACACACTTTAACAAACGCGTTTTGTCTTACATGGGTTAGAAGTTTCGGAATGAGCTAATTTTTGGTGAGGATGATCTCTATGGTGAGGAGATCATCCTCACCAAAAATCAGCTCATTCCAAAACTTCTAACCCCATCAAAATTGATTTACAAAAAATGGACGGTCCACGATTTTTCAACGTGTAAACATGGGGCTAAACATTTCGGAATGGGCTGATTTTTGGGGAGGATGATCTTCTAATCATAGAGATCATCCTCACCAAAAATCAGCCCATTCCAAAACTTCTAACCCATGTAGGACAAAAAACGTTTGTTAAAGTGTGTGGTAAAACTTAGGGTGCTGAACATTTCCCATATATATATATATATATATGGGAAATGTTCAGCACCCTAAGTTTTACCACACACTTTAACAAACGTTTTTTGTCCTACATGGGTTAGAAGTTTTGGAATGGGCTGATTTTTGGTGAGGATGATCTCTATGATTAGAAGATCATCCTCCCCAAAAATCAGCCCATTCCGAAATGTTTAGCCCCATGTTTACACGTTGAAAAATCGTGGACCGTCCATTTTTTGTAAATCAATTTTGATGGGGTTAGAAGTTTTGGAATGAGCTGATTTTTGATGAGGATGATCTCCTCACCATAGAGATCATCCTCACCAAAAATCAACTCATTCTAAAACTTCTAACCCATGTAAGACAAAATGCGTTTGTTAAAGTGTGTGGTAAAACTTAGGGTGCTGAACGGGACCCATATATATATATATATATTAATTAGTAAGCTAACACCTTTGTCCTATATGAGTTAAAAATTTGGGATTGAGCCGATTTTTTTTCAGAGGATGATCTCCTCATCATAGAGATCAAATTAACTCAGAAAAAACCAGTCAATTTGAAACTTTTAAACCATATAGGATAAATTTTGGCTCCTTAATGTTGGTGGCCGAACGCCATATATACATATAGATATACATAGAAGTTTTAGAACCATGAAGACCATCCTCACAAAATATCAACCCATTCCAAAATTCCTACCCTAGTTTATGAATTGAAGCATCATGGGCCGTTAATATGTAAACCGCTTTTGATGGGATTAGAAATTTAGGAATGAATAGTTTTTTTTAGATGATCTTTATGGTGAGGATGATGTCTATGGTGAGGAGACATTCTTCAAAAAATAAATAAATAAATAAAATAAAAATAAATCAGCTACTTCCAAAACTTCTAGCCCCATTAAGAATACAAATTATGGTTAAAAATTGACGGTCTACGATTCATCAACTTTTAAACTGGGGTTAGAAGTTTCATAATGGATTGATTTTTTTGTAAGGATGACCTCCTCACCATAGAGATCATTCTCACAAAAAAAAAAAAAAAAATCAGTTCATTCCGAAACTTCTAGTCCATATAAGACAAAACACTTTGATTATGTTATTGGCTTTTGAACAATTAATCTGTATCAATTATTATAAAGAATCAATTTGTTTTAATATAATTTGATGAACAAAACTGAAAAATCCAATAGTGTGGATGCTCTCTCTCTCTCAAATTATGTATGTAATAGCATTTTAACAATTTCAATCGTAGGGGGATTTTTTAATAGAATTTTAAATTCAATATTAATTCATGGTGGGATAACCATAATTTTTTTAAAATGACGAGGGGTGAGGGTACGAACCGTAGGCCCAACTAGCACAGGTGAGGAAACTAGCCTCTTAGAACACCATATCTTGTCCAAATCCTCTTATTGCATACAACACAACACAAATCACACATACCAGGTAAGTTCAGATATATCCCGATAGGTCGCCAACAAGGGGAATTGAACTAAGAACATCTCACTCTTTGGAGGGAGACCTTGATAATCAAATAGATGATCAACTTCTGCAAGTTCTAAATCGATCATCTGACATTTAAGCACTTCATTGACCTTCTCCAGTCTTTATGAAAAAACAAGGGTCAATGTAATATGAGTTCACACACATGCCAAAGTTAGGCTAGGCTTGTTAGTATGTCAAAGTAGATCTGTCAGTGACTAATGGGTTTAGTCAAGTGTGGTTTCCAGATTGGTAGCATCTTGTTTTGTTTTTGTTTTTGTTTTTTTTTTTTTTTTTTTTTGGGGGGGGTGAAGTAAGGCTAGCAACGATTCGACCCGATCTGAAAAAAACATGAAAAATCAATTTTAAATTGAAATCTTGGATCTGAAATAATTTTGGATCTACCCCAATCTGATATGAACATATTTCAATATTTTTTTTATTCTTAATTTCATATATATATATATATAGGGTCCCGTTCGGCACCCAACCATTTGCCCAATATGTTTTGTCCTACATGGGTTAGAAGTTTTGAAAGAGGCTGATTTTTGGTGAGGATGATCTCTATGGTGAGGAGATTATCCTCACAAAAAATCAGTCCATTCCAAAACTTCTAACCCTATGTTTACAAGTTGAAAAATCGTGGATCGTCCATTTTTTTTGTAAACCATTTGTGATGGGGTTAGAAGTTTTGGAATGAGCTGATTTTTGGTGAGGATGATCTCTATGGTATAGAGATCATCCTCACAAAAAATCAGCCCATTCCAAAACTTCTAATCCATGTAGGACAAAACATGTTGGGCAAATGGTTGGGTGTTGAACATTTCCCATATATATATATATATATAACATTTTAGTCTTTTTCATTTCCTTCAATATTTGCAGTACGAAAGTAGATTTTTTTAAAATTATACATTTTAAAACTTTTTGAACATTGATAAGTTGAAAATAAGTCATGGGTTCGGATTGATTTTGGATTAAGGATGAAATGAAACGGATCAGATTCAGTTCACATATTCATTAATTCGTTCAGATCGGATCAGGTACATCTTTAAAAAAAAAATCGGATCGATTCAGAGTGACACTGATCCGTTGCCAGCCCTATGATGGACTACTATGCCCACACTTGTTGATGCTCTCAAACTATAAAAGTTAAATCCGTAAAAACGTTTCAAGAAGACATTGAAGGTCAATGTATTCCTATTATTTTATGTTAGTCTACAATTATGACCACAATACAAAGCATGGTTTTCAAACTCCATTTCTCCTCAGACCAAGTTGAATCCTTTGAGCTTGTCTCACATAAATAAACTTGTTAAAATTGATTTATTTAATTTTTAACCTAAACCCTTCTTTGACGCTCTTGAACTATAAAAATTAGATCTGTACCTATTATTTTATGTTAGTCTAACTATGACCACATACATTGCATGTTTTCCAAATCCCATTCTCCTTAGACCAAATTGAAGAATGATTATTCTCTATCATTATTCCTCTTTGGATCATAATCCAATAAAAAATTCTTGAGTTATCATATCATATAGAAAAATTTCTTTGATTCTTTAACTTGGATGAAATAGTAATAATTCCGTTCTTTAGCATACTACATTTGATTTGGATGAAATCTAAGTGGGTGCAAATATTTCTTATCAATCCCCGACAAAAAGACCAATTTGAGTGGAAGGTCTACATTTTTTTTAGAATGAATTTAAAAAAACAAAATGTTATTTCGTACTGTACAATTCCTTTATTTGTGGGATTATTTTTTTACGAGAGATAATGAGAAGAATTATAGAATGGATTGTTAACTATAACCTTCTATTCGCAGAAACGATAAAGCGGGTCTCTTGCCCCGATGTTTCAAACCACCCCCTTCTTTTTTTATTTATTATAAATTCATTGAAAAAGTTCTATTTACTCTATGAGTAATCCTCCCGTTTTTTTGCTTGCCCACAATTTCTTTTTCTTATTTATATTTTATATTATAAATCAGTCTACTTATGACCATAATACAAGGCATGGTTTTCAAACCCCATTCTCCTTAGACCAAAGCTTGTTACACACAAATAAAATTGATTTATTTAATTTTATAAATATAAATTTATATCTAAAATAATTATATTTTCTGTTATAAGTTAAGATGACGTTTGAATAGGATTCCTTGGCAACTTCTGACTCTTGTGGGGAGTTAGAAGTCGTTTGGATAATTTAGATAAACAACTCTTTCGAAGAATTACTCCGCATAAGAGTAAAAAATTGCTCTTTACGAAAAAGTCGCTAAAACCTACTTCTCAATTTTGCATCTTGCGGGGAGTAATATTCTAACAGCTCATTTTACCGAAATACCCCTAACTTTATTAATTTTCTACGAAATACCCATAACTTTATCGAAATATCCCATTTTATTAATTTTCTACGAAAATACCCCCGTTTTAAACACATTATATTAATATTTAATATTTAAAATATTATATTAATATTTATTATATTATATTATATTAATATTTATAGTTAAAATGTCAAAAACAATATAATTTGAAGGCATATTATGATACTAAAAAATAAAAAATAGTAACTAGTATAATATAAGGGTATTCTGATCTTTTTTCTAGAAGTCATGAGAAGTCAGTATGGTTCTCAAACAGACTTCCAGCACAAAAGTACTTCTGCCAGTATTTCACAGAGTTGATTGCCAAACGCCCTTTCTGCACAGAATTACTTTTCCAACTCCTCCACAGAGTGCTCCAGCTCCTGCTCTTTGGAACAGTAGTTCTGCTCCTAGTATCCAAACACGCCCTAAATTAATAGATTTTTCTATCATAAAATTTTATTTTTCATAGATCATAAATACAATAACATTAAAATTATTATTTTATGGGGAAAAAAAAATCAAAACTAGCTGGCTTGATCAAATTTTCATAGATTCGGCTATGATTTTCAAGGACTAGGCGATTTATCTCGGATGTTGGACGAGTCAATTCGATGGGTAATTACTCGAGCTAACTCGGCCTAACTTTAAATTCGCCTTGTATCCCAAATATTCACCAAAAACCCAGAAGGGTCTCCAATTTTAAAATTGATTAATATTCGAACTTTTCAATCCAGAAATAATTGCCGTAGAAGTTGTCCTCTCAAAACAGTTGGTACGTCATATATGAAAGTATGAACAAACAAATATATGTTTAAGATTTGATCTCAGAAATTTTCAAAAGCTGTGCATAATTAAGTAATAATAATACTATAATTAAAAAGCAGGTTTAGGTTACTGCCATTCTCCCAACCAAACCCAGGTCAGTCCAATTAATTTTTCCTGATTTTCCCTTGTTTTTTCTTTTTTTTCTTTTTTGGGCACTAAAATTGTCTCTCTTGGTCTTAGATTTTTTTTATAGTAATTATTCCCTAAATGGGTGTATTTAGTTTTGGACCTAATCCCTGTTTTTGGATGTTTTACTTCATGGGTAAGTGTTCTTTTCCTAGGATTCCTTTTTTTTTTTTTTTTTTGGGTTCTTGGTTTTTTTTAATCAATATGTGTGAGGTTCATGTTTGAATAGTTATGATGCTTTGTGTAATTTTTTTTTTATATGTTATTATTTCCTGATGTTTTCATATTTGTTTTTTTAGTAGTTATGATGCTTGGTGTATTTTTTCTATATCTAGTTTTGAATCTAACAATTTACAGACTTTTCAGATTAAACTTGTAAATGGGTTTCTCTAAGTTTAGTTAGAATCTTGTTCTAGTTGGAATTTTGGTGAATGTTTCTTAAGTTTTGCAGATTTCAGATTTTTATGGGTTCTTTTGAGTAATTTATTTTCTTAGTTGATTGAATTTGGGGTTCTCTTGCTTCTTTAATTCTGTTGGTATTTTGGTTTCTCTACTTATACAAAAAGCTATAATCAATTGGAACTCTTATTTGAAGATGAGTTAGTTTTTCCAATCAATTTCTTAACTAGTTTTCTATGGTAGACAGCAAAGTACAGAGAAATCATAGTTTCTTCATCTGCAAAAGTCCAAACTTGGGGGATACTTCGGATGTTTTTTTGTTTGTTGTTGTTGTTGTTGTTGCAGGAAACCCTTTTAGTTTTTGGCATTTTGTTTTGATACTTAGGCACAATTCATCATTCTTGTATATTAAGATCTTTAATCCCTTTTTAATTGATTTGTGATTAAGCAGGATAAAGCTGAAGAGTTGTAAAATTATGAGGTTCAAAGAAGGGAGTTCGGTGGAGGTGTTGAGAAGAAGGGAGCAGTGTGAGTCTTGGTTTCCTGGTAAAATTATTTCAATAGATGATAATGCCTTCATTGTTAGATATGAGCTATTTCTTAATAGTGATGGAAATCATGTTATAGAAAAGGTTAGTAAGGAAGATATTAGGCCTCAACCTCTACTTGTGGAGGGAAGAGAGAGATGGGCGTTTGGTGATATAGTTGAAGTGTTTGATGTTCATTCATGGAGGGTTGGTAAGGTCGCAAAGGTTTTGAATAATAATCGGTTTGTTATTAAACTCTTTGGGTCCATCCAGCTTAAAGAATTTCATAGATATAATTTAAGGCTTCGGCAAACTTGGCGAGGCAACAAGTGGAATTTGATTGGGAAGGTATGAACCGAGTTTCATTATTGTTCAATGATCATTATTATCAATGCCTTTCTTTATGTCCAATCATTTACTTTAATGGGCTTGCTTCTAACTTTGTTATATGATCTTGCCTCACATGTAGTTGTTGCTATTTTGGCTTTTTTTTGTTTTGTTTTTGTGGCTCCAATTTATTTGCTCGTTCTTTAGAATACACAGTTGGCTTTCTAAGTGGGTTCTCTTCTCTTTGTGGTGTGATTACTTAATTGTTCAACTAGTCAAGCAATCTGCATTGGAATTTCTTTGAAGTTCCTATTTCCTTAGTAAATCATGTAGGTGATTTTATTAATTTTTCATGTTTTCTTCGTGATGGTAGTCTTGCTGGAAGGGTCTTTAGTTCAGAAAAGATTGGTGTCAGAATCATCCAAATTGGATAGCTCCTTGTAATCCTGTTGCAAGTTTTAAGTCCATATTGGATTAGGAATCTTGATATATATATGTGTGTGTGTGTGTATTCTTATCTTAAACAAGAAATAAATATCAAGAATTTATGTGACAGGGATGTACAAATAGGCTCTGAAAGAACAATAATAGATTTAATGAGGTGGGCGCATTAGATCACAGCAACTAAAAGGCAACATCTACTTGAGTTGATGCGCAGGACCGAAACCTCAAAATTTTATTTTCAGATTCTATACTCCTCATTAGGGCTTTGTAAGATGTTTTTCCTTAGAGGCTAGATCCATATGTGAAAGTCATTGAAGAAAATCCGAAGAATGTTTCTTGGGATATAGTTCAAATCTTCAGGGAAGGTAACTTGGTTGCCGATTCATTGGAAAAAGAAGCATCTTATTCGGGCTCCTTATGTTCATTTTCTAGTTTCCAGGCCATGTTAGAATAGTTCTTATGGGAGGTTTGTTGAATCTCCCATCGTTTCGATTCTTGTAATATATGCTCCTTCCCCATTGTGACATATTTTGATTCAGTATATATCTTTGCTTGATTAGCCAAAGAAAAAGAGTTTGGGATCCATGTACGGTTTGGATTAGTTTTTTGACTAAGCAAGCAAGGTTGTTAGTTGTCAACGTGAAGTGGGTTCTATGGGTTTGGGTTAGTTTGTACACAAATATTAACACTAACTAATATTAGAAAATTAAAATATAGTTTTTATTTTTGTTGTTGAAAATATTGATGACCATCATTGCTTTTGATTTTACTTTCCCAAACCAATTCGATAAAATTCCTTTAAGTTTATCCTTGATTCGAGCTACTTATGGATTTTGTCAGATGTGCTCATTTCAAGTATTGTCTTTCTAGTTTTTCTACTCATCCATCTCAACATTGTTATATCTTTGACAGATTTCTACGATGATTGCTCATAATTTTACTCATAACAAAGGATTGTCCAACATATTGCTCCATAAAGTGTAATTGGCTTACTGATGTACAAAATTTTCCCTTTAGTTCGATCAGTGCAGATCAGTCAAATACCTCTCTAGAAGTGCATCTCCACTTCGTCTCTCAGCTCTATTTCTATGGGAAACATCCTCTTCAATCCTTTATTTTTAATTTTTAATTTTTATATATAATCGAGTCTTATAATCACTAGTACAAAGTCATTATCTGGGAACTCACTTGTTTCACTATCAATTGTCCTTAATGATGCCTACATATTTGTTTCAGCTCTCAGCATTGTCAAATAGATACCAAATTAAATTTCTAGGAGCTCTATCACATGCTTTATTTAATTTTTTTAAAAAAAAAAAAAATTGTGGGGATTCTTCATCATTTCTCTAAAGATCATCATTAATCGTCTAAGAAAACATACGCAAATATCTGTTATCTCAACCAATTTGCTTTCCATTACTGTTAACATATTGATGTTCTTCATGGGTATTTTTTTCTTGGACTCCACGACGTATCTGACAAAAAAAAACATTTTGAATTTTTGAATTTCTGTTGATTATATAAGAGCTTATCTTAGAGTTTTGAAGTTGTAACTAATAGGTATATATATATGTACTTGCAGGTTGACGGAAATAAAAAAATAAACAAAAAGCTTAGGCGAAACAGTCCAAAATATTCTCAAGGCTTGGATTATGGTGCTCCACAGCAAGGTATGCACGAAGAAATTCACACTAGAAAGAGGGATGGTCTGGCCCACCCTGAGAGTTTTTTCCCCGAGAGAAGCTACAAGAGAAAGCTCGGTGATGCTGTTTGTTCCCCAAAGAAGAAAATGGGTAAGAAATGCATGATTGGATCTGAAATGGATATTGAAAAAGAGAAAACAAACAATTATTCCTCGAACCCATTTTCAATGCCTGTTCGAGTAACTAAAGAGAGTAACGAGTGCTCTGTTGCTAGTTGTAGTAGTAATGATGTCTTGGAATATAGTATTCAAAAAAATTCCCGAAAATCATCTTGGTATATTGCTGATAGTTCTTTCAACGAAGCCAAGTTGGGGAGAAAATACTTGCCTTTGTATGCCAAACATGAATTAGAAATCGATGTCCATAAATTAGAGGTACAAGCATACAAGTCAACCATGCAGGCTTTGTATGCTTCTGGTCCTTTAAGTTGGGAACAAGAGTCTCTCTTAACAAATCTTCGTATCTTTCTTCACATTTCAGATGAGGAACATTTAGTCCATTTGAAGCATCTCTTATCTGCTCAAGTGCTTTGATGATTCCTAACAATGCTCTAATTTTATATTAGGAGATGGAGTTCTTATTATCTTATATGAGTCTCACCCATGTATTGGAAATGGTTTTCCAGCTTTACATTTGTTGAGTTACACTGTAAATCGGGTTGAGTAGATTTTTTTTTTCTTTTTCATTTTCCAGCTCATCTCCGAGATATTCAGGCTGCTTTCTTCTTGCCTTTCAATGTAAATATTTTCGAAGTGATCAACATTTTACTTCTTGAGACCTCCCTCAACTAAAATTCATATATGTTTAATTAATAAGACATTGAATTTTGTGAGAAATGGTACACAAGACAAGCCATTTTTTTGTTAGTAAACTTAAAGGGTTTTCCCAAGACGTTGAATAGATTAAAAATAATATGTTCTAGGCCCATTTAGGTATTGGGCCGGATTAGACCCAATTGCGTTTGGGGTTAGGCTTGGGTTTGGGAGCTAGGCCTGCTGGATGCCTTTAGTAAGGGCATTCAAATCAATTTTTTGTTGGACTTTCAGAGTAGATAGAGGTTAAGGGGTATGTCATGAATTTGAAAATATTTGGGTGTTGTAGATATGTGGGATTCGAAAACCTTGAGGAGGTTTGAGTTTACTTGGGTTTTGGAGTCACTACCATTCAATTGAGGTGTGAATGGACATCATAAAAATATTTTCAAAATTTGTTTTCTTACTTGTAGTAACTTCTATATCCAAAATGATAGAGGGTTAAGTCTTCGTAGAGATTTTAAGTAAGGGAGTTCAGTTGAGGGACAAGAAAGGTATTGGGCATCTTGTCCCTCCCATCCTAAAATGGTTATCGATATGATTATAAATGAAACATTTAAAATTCTTTTTTTGATTTTTTTGGGAGTAAGAGATCTTATAGAAGTTAAGGAAAAAATTGACTATAGTTTATCTTTGTAAAATGAACAAGAAGAAATGATGAGCAAGCCATACACCAAAGTGTATGCTTGTTGGATTTTTTTGTAAGTTTGATATTTTGATTAAAATCCATTTTGATTTCATCATTTGGGATCTTAAAACTTCAAAACTAGTTTATGTGTTCCCTTGGGAGGTTTTATTTATTGGTTTGATCCATAAATAATGTTCATGATTTGAACAAAATCATAAAGGAGTCAGAACCTTATGCATGAGTTGTTATCCATATAAGAATAATATTTTTGTCACTCTAATGGTTAGATATAGGCTCATAAGAACCCACGCCTTTGCTTGTAGTCATTTAAGTGAGTGTGTCCATGAGGTTAAGGTCTACACTTTTTTATTGGAAGGAAGAAAATTACAAGGGAGTATTATTAAAAAAGGCAAGAAAAAAGCCAAGGGTATTTCTTATTCAGTAATAATTTATTATTATTATCAAACAAGATACTTTCCATACATGCATTTATTTAAATTTATTTTTATAACTTTAGCATCGACATTTACTATGAAGTTGTAAAATGGTATAAAGGTAAAGAGTCCTATTGACTCCCTGACGTGGACAAGTTTGGGAACTGTAGATCTATACGCCTCACAATACACTTTTTATATGGGGAAGTGCAACCGTGTATCCAAGATGTACATATCTACGGTTCCTAAATTTGTCACGTCAGGGAGTCGATTGAGTATGCCACCCGGCAAGTCAAATTATCAGGACTCAAAGGTAAATTTAAATAAATGAAAGTACGATAGGTATCATTTTGGTAACAAAATTTCATTGTGTAATGATTTTCTGACAACCCCCTCTAATACTCCCCCCTACGCCTCCATCACAAAATCGTAGATCATTTACCTAGGGATACACATAATCATAAATATTTTCTTATGTATCTCGAGGCAAATGATCTGCAATTCTATGATGGGGGCGTGTGTCAGAGGAGGGGGCGGGGAGTCATATTACCACGACTCAATTTCATTTTCATATAAGGGAAATCCCGTATCTTCAAAGTAATTTAAAAATGTGGAGAGAGAGCTTACTTCTTTACTAGTTACTCTGGATGAACCCATTTTTCTTATAGCCTTCATTGCATGATCCAACAACCACTCAAAGTCCTTTCAAAGTCGGCAATAAAAAAATGGGTCACCATCCAGAATGGTGTCGCTTTCCTATAGCAACAAATGGTGTTTAAGTGATACTTTTTTTTTTTTTTATTGTTGGAGATTAAACACATAGGACTGTGTGCAATGTATAAAATGACTTGTTTAAAAATTCAATGCGATTAAAATGTGCCACATAGACACCGTTCCTATTCTATAGGAATAAGACACTTTTCTCGATCACGATCCTTCAAAAAAATTTATGATCAAATTAGTTGTATAGTTGCTTATAAGTCAACAATTTTGGCACATTTGAACCAGAAGAATTCCTGATGGGTAGACCAGTCTAATTAGGCATTCCCAACCTAATGTGTGTTTCTCACATGCAAAAGAAAAATAGTATTTTCCTTATAATATTGAAAATAATGTTATTCCATAGGTAACTAAAAAAATTCTGACATTTATCTTCATTGATTTTTGTAAGAAAATAAAGATTTTGAGTTGAATATCTATCCATATATGGACATACTTTAAATCTTCAATTTTCACTCATTTCATAAAATAAGAGATATTAATATCATTTTCATAATAATTACTATAAAAATAACAACAAATATTGTAATTGAGGGAAATGTGAAGAAAAGAAAAAATGAAGAATGGGGGATGTGGATGGTTTTTTTGGCCCCACTCCTCCAGATGTGTACTGTTTTTGATTCGGCCTGGAAGATCTTTGATCCATTGACTTTTCTGTTTTGGTTTATGTTTCCTTAATCTTACTCCCTTGCTTTTGATGGTGAAGTCGGATCCGAGCTTTTGATGATGCGAGTGAAAAAGGATGAGGTCTCGGTGTGATGCCTATCAATGATTCTCTAAAGATCAAGTTAGAAATCGAAATGATGCTAAAGTAGACATTCTAAATATAGATAGTTGGAGAAGATGATGAATAGTTAATCTCCGAAGGATGATTTTGGCTAAAATTGCCTTAGTGCCCAAAATATGAACCCCTTGTATTACTTTGAGTGGGGTTCTTATAGTCTTGAGTTCGGACATGTGTCACCATATGACTTGTTCAGGTGTATAAGCCGAGTAGGTCATGAATTGGCTTAGCATAGCGGGTTGCACTCTTGGATTTCACTCACACACCTCATTAATATTAGCACTTAAATTTGATTAAAAAATATCCTTCGTTGTGAGTTCTGTTCTGATAAGTATTAGTAGATATCGTATTAAATGCAAAGATTTCTTTCCTATATTAAAATTTAGATTGTCTTTAATTCTTTGTCGTATTACATCCGAGGTAAGAGTTCGGATGTTATAATTTCTTTCATGCGTTGGTGAGTATCTCTTATAAATTCTTAGGTCGGGTTTTGTAAGGATTTGTTTTGGGGACATCTGTCATTGCTCTAGTCAGTGATCGAAATGGACTCCACGGGAGAGTAACAGATGAATTGATTTGTAACAAAAATGTTATGATGAAGATACAACTTGATGAACAAAACCCTAAAATCTGATAATATTAATGTTCTTGGAGATTGGTTGTGTAGATGCTCTCTCTCTTAAAAAATATGTATGTAATACCATTTTAGTAAGAATAGGGATGCAATCAAGTCAGGTAACAACCCATTTTATGCCACCTAGCATTTTGGTGAACCACTGACCGTATGGATATGTGATCCATCCCTTGGTGAATCTACACACAAAAGATCAGTTTGATTGGTGATGTGCATCTGGTGATTATAGCATTGTCTTATGAATGATTTCTAATCGTTGGATTTAAATTCTTTTTCAAGAGAATAGATCTAATGGATACAAGTTATCAAACACTATGATTTTCGGTATGTAGATTCACCAAGGGATGGATCAAATACATATCCATACGATCAATGGATTCCCAAAAATGCCATGTGGCATTAAATGAGGTGCCGTCTGACCTTGGCTTAGAACAAGACACCTAACTAGATCTCTACTCTTTTAGTAATTTCAATTGGGGGGGGGGCATATTGAATGAAATTTTAAGCTCACTATTATTTCATTATGGGATAAACTTAATCTTATATTTCACATTGGGAGCAGCACTAATATCGACAATTGGGTAGTTCTATTCTTTTACGTTATAAGGTGAATTTATAGATTTCCTTTTTCATAGGTCATAGCTCATTAATGTTATATTATTAAAATAAATCTTTTCGTGAAAATAATAAATATTTTTTTGAAAGGTAATTACTAGGGGTGCAACTTAGTTCAGGTTGGTTTGATTTAAGAGCAAAATCAAAATCGAACTGACGAAGGTCGGTTCCATCATATGGGAATCAAAATCGAATCAACTCAAACCGACCTTAATTCGGTATGGTTCGGTTCCATGGGTTGCAAACTTTTTTTTTCTTACACAAATTTATTAATAAATTATGTAAACACATGAATTATGAAAAATTAAAAACTCAAAAAAAAGATTATGAGATCACATAAAAATTAGATTAATTAAAAAAAATTGGATTTCTAAAAATTATTGAAAAAATTAATTTTTCTCCAAAACTTCAAAACCCATCCCAAAACAAAATGGGTTTCCATGAGGTAACCTGCAGTCACATGCCCCACTGTCGTACTCCAAGAGAGAGAGAGAAGGAAGACTCGTCGACTATTGGAGTTGAAAGGTAACTTGCAGCCGCACGCTTGCAATCACAAGCTGACAGAAAGAGAGAGAGAGAGAGAGAGAGAGAGAGAGAGAGACCCCGATCTCCGGAGTTGAGAGGTAGCTCGCAGCCTGCAATCGCACCTCACCTGCAATAAATGACAAAGAGAGATAGAGAGTAGAGGAGGGAAATATGAAAGAAGGAAAAAATAGTTTAGGATTTTAAAAAAGAAAAAAAATTATATTATATTTTAAAATAATTGTTAGTTTAATTTTCGATTTGGTACGATTTTTTATCAAGTCTGAACCGAGAACCAAACCGAATCCATCGATTCTTCAATTTTTAAATCCAAACTGAACCATTACTTAGTCTAAACCGAACCAAATCAATCCAAAATATACGGTTTTATTCAATTCTCAGTTTGAACCGAATTAACTTGCACCCCTAGTAATTACTCATCGAATAGGCTCGAGTCATCTCGTATGGTCAGAAAACTTCTCGAGCCAACTCAGATGTTGGATGAGTCAATTTGATGGGTAATTACTCGAGTCAACACGGCCGAACTTTAATATGGTAGGGTATCCCAAATATTCACCAAAACCCTGATGGGTCTCCAATTTTAAAATCGAATAATATTCGAACTTTTCAATCTGGAAATAATTGGCGTAGAAGTTGTGCTCTCAAAACGGTTGGTACGTCATATATGAAGATATGAACAAACAAATATATGTTTAAGATTTGATCTCAGAAATTTACAAATTTTTTTGCATATTTAAGTAATAAAAATAATACAATTAACAAGCCAGTTGATATTACTGTCATTCTCTCAACTAAATCCAGGTTAGTCCAATTAATTTTTCCCGATTCCCCCCTTTTGTTTTTTGGCACTAAAATTGTCTTTGTCGGTCTTAGAATTTTTTTTATTACAATTTATTTGTTTTTTAGATTTTTTTCTTCTTTTAAATCGTAAATGGGTGTATTTAGTTTTGGATCTAATCCTTGTTTTTGGATGTTTTCTTTCATGGGTTGGTGTTCTTTTCCTAGGATTTCGTTTTGTTTTTTGGTAATTTTTTTTTTTAAAAATCAATATGTGCAAGGTTCATATTTGAGTAGTTATGAAGCTTTGTGTATTTATTTATTTTTATATGTTATTATTTGCTGATGTTTTCATATTTAGTTTTTCAGTAGTTATGTTGCTTGGTATATAAATTTCTATATTTAGTTTTGGATCTAACCATTTACTGGCTTTTCAGATTAAACTGGTAAATGGGTTTCTCTAAGTTTAGTTAGAATCTTGTCCTAGTTAAACTTTTGGTGAATGTTTCTTAAGTTTTGCAGATTTCAGAGTTTTATGGGTTCTTTTGAGTTATTTATTTTCTTAATTGACTGAATTTGGGGTTCTCTTACTTGCTTAATTCTGTTGGTATTTTGGTTTCTCTATTCGTACAAAAAGCTGTAATCAATTGGAACTCTTGTTTGAAGATGAGTTAGTTTTTCCAATCAGACTGATTTTTTTTTTTTTTTTTTCTTTTGGAGGAAACCCTTTTAGTTTTTGGCATTTTGTTTTGATACTTGAGCACAATCCATCATTCTTCTATATTAAGATCTTTGATTTTATTTATTTATATTTGATTAAGCAGGATAAAGCTAAAGAGTGTAAAATTATGAGGTTCAAAGAAGGGAGTTCAGTGGAGGTGTTGAGAAGAAGGGAGAAGTGTGAATCTTGGTTTCCTGGTAAAATTATTTCAGTAGATGAACATGACTTCACTGTTAGATATGAGCTATTTCTGAATAATGATGGAGATCACGTTATAGAAAAGGTCGGTAAGGAAGATATTAGGCCTCAACCACCACTTATGGGGGGAAGAGAGAGATGGGTGTTTGGTGATATAGTTGAAGTGTTTGACGTTCATTCATGGAGGGTTGGAAAGGTTGCAAAGTTGTTGAATAATAATCGGTTTGTTATTAAACTCTTTGGATCTATCCAACTTAAAGAATTTCACAGATATAATCTAAGGCTTCGGCAAACTTGGCAAGACAACAAGTGGAATGTGATTGAGAAGGTATGAACTGAGTTTACATTATCGTCCAATTATCATATTAGACGTCTGTCTTTACTTCTAATATCATTTACTTTCATGGGTTTGCTTCTCTAATACTTTCATAAGTTTGCCTCGCATGTAGTTGTTACTACTTGGCTAAATTTTTTGTTTTGTGACACCAATTTTATTTGCTCATTCTTTAGAATACATAGTTGGGTTTCTAAGAAGGGTTCTCTTTTCTATGTGGTGTGATTGCTTAATTGTATGACGAGTCAAGCAATCTTCATTGGAATTGCTTTGAAGTTCCTATCTCCTTAGTAAATCATATAGTTGATTTTATTAATTTTTCATGTTTTGTTTGTGATGGTAGTCTTGCTGGAAGGGTATTTAGTTCAGAAAAGATTGGTGTCAGAATCATCCAAATTGGACAGTTCCTCGAACTCCTTTCGCAAGTTTTAAGTCCATATTGGATAAGGAATCTTGATATATTGAGTTTATTTAAGTCTCGCAAGCAAACTCTGTAAAACTTCATCGTACAATTTTGTTAATGCTTGTATCACCATCAATTTGAATCTCACGCAAATGAAGTTGTTTGTTTGATGGAATCATGTTTAGTTTTTTGACCTATAATGATGGTGTTTTTTTTTTCCCCAATAAGAAATAAATAACAAGAATTTTATATTACGGGGGATGCACAAATAGGCTCTGAAAGAAAAATAATAGATCTAATGAGAAGACGGGCACGTTAGATCACGAAGACCAAAAGGAAACACCTACTTGAGTTTATGTGTGGAATCAAAACCTCAAAATTATTTTGTAGACCCAAATAGTAGGTCCATCTAACTATGTAGAATTTTGTTCTCTAGTGGTAAGCCTTAGATTGAAGCTGATAGTAGAGGATAGAAAAATGATCATAGAATCGGATTCTAAGCTTCTCATTAGGGCATTGAAAGGAGGTGTTTTTCTTTGGAGGCTAGATTCATATGTGAAAGTCATTGAAGAATGCTCCTTGGGATATAGTTCATATCTTCAAGGAAGATAACTTGGTTGTTGATTCATTGGCAAAAGAAGGATCTTATTCGGGTTCGTTCTGTTTATTTGTCAGGATTCTTCATCTTTTCTCTAAAGGTCTCCATTAATCATCTATGTAAACATATGCAAATATCTGCTAGGCCAACAAATTTTCTTTTCATTACTGTTAACATATCGATGTTCTTCAGGACTCCATGATATATCTGATAACAAAAAAGCATATCGAATTTTTGAATTTCTGTTGGTGACGTAAGAGTTTTTAGTGGACCATTCGGCTTCTCTCAGTGTTTCTAAGTTGTAACTAATAGGTTTATACATGTACTTGCAGGTTGATGGGAATAAAAAGATAAACAACAATCTTAGGCGAAACAGTCCAAAATATTACCTACAACGAGGTATCCATGAAGAAATTCACACTAGAAAGAGGGGTGGCCAGGAACACCTTGAGAGTTTTTTTCCCGAGAGAAGCTTTAAGAGAAAGCTCGGTGCTGCTGTTTGTTCCCAAAAGAAGAAAATGGGTAAGAAATGCATGATTGGATCTGAAATGGATATTGAAAAAGAGAAAACAAACAATTATTCCTCGAACCCATTTTCCATGCCTGTTCGAGTAACTAAAGAGAGTAACGAGTGCTCTGTCGCTAGTTGTAGTAGTAACGATGTCTTGGAATATAGTATTCGAAAAAATTCCCGAAAATCATCTTGGTATATTGCCGATAGTTCTTTCAACAATGCTGAGTCGGGGAGAAAATGCTTGCCTTCATATGCCGAAGATGAATTAGAAACCGATGCCCATAAATTAGAGGTACAAGCATACAAGTCAACCATGGAGGCTTTGTATGCTTCTGGCCCTTTAAGTTGGGAACAAGAGTCTCTCTTAACAAATCTTCGCGTCTTTCTTCACATTTCGGATGAGGAACATTTAGTCCATTTGAAGCACCTCTTATCTCCTCAAGTGCTTTGATCACTCCTAACAATGCTCTTAATTTTATATGAGTCTCACCCTTTTATGTATTGGGAAATGGTTTTCCAGCTTTACATTTGTCGAGTTACACAGTAAATCAGGAACAATTTATCCGGTTTAGTAGATTTTTTTTTTCGAGCTCATCTCTGAGGTATCCGGGATGCTCTCTTCTTGCCTTTCAAAGTGATTGAGTTTCATTTCTTGAAACCACCCAGCACTCCAATTGCCTCAAATAAAATTCATCTATAACTTATGTTTGATTAATAAAACAGTTTCTTCTTTAGTTTTGAAGTTTGCTTACGATCAATGCAACTCTATTATTTGTCTTTTGAACATGTATGTGGCCTATTTCATAATTTCTCTTACTTGCATACTTGAAATATATCTTGTTTGCTTGGAAATCAAATGTTTATTGTGTAGTTTGCGAGATCTAGTCTATTTTGTCCATTGCTTTCATCACTTCCATGCCTTACCAACAAAAGGATAATGCGCTTTTATTATAAATATAACACATGCTTGCTTCGTCTAATGAACATTTATTTGCAGGTTTCACCCGCTTTGACATTTTAATTGAAACTTCTTGTTCTATAATGTAATTCTATGCTGCTAAAACACTGAAAATAGATCGATATCCCTTTTATGCTTTATTTTATTTGGTTCTTTTGGATCATGAGAACATGTCATGGAATTTACCTGATTTGGCAAGATTGACTAGCTATGTCTACAGGCAATGATGAGATCCTTTCACTATTTTCATGAAAACTAGGACTACAATCTCACTTTCATTCTCTTTTAGAACTCCATAGAAATCTTATAACTAGTTGTCTATAAACTTATAGTATGTTGGTACAACAAAGAAATTGCCGTTAGGATGAAAGTTACAAAATTGAGTAAAAAAAAAAAAACCACCCCAAAAATTGAGCTAGACCTGCAAAAATCCACAAGCTACCTCAGAGGCTCAAACACAACGGTCGCAATAGTGTCGAGCAGTGGGAGGTAGGAGGAGACTAGGGTTTTGACCGTGTGCCTGTTGAAGAATGGGCCGATGAGTCATAAGTAGTGGGTTGGTTAAGGGAACTCACTAGAGCTATAGTGAAAGCGAGTCTTCATAGGGCAATTGTCATTGCTTATGTACACGAACATGTTTTGACAATGTGATGGAGAATGGATGTGAGGAAGATGCCTTTATTTCCGTTCTCCTATTATTTAATACTGTTTGTATTTAATTTTTTCATTTTCACTGTGTTTGGATTGAGAAAAATGGAGAGAAGAGAAGAGAAAATAAATGAGTCTCTCCATTTCTCTTGTTTGGATTGTTAAGTGGGGAGAGAAGAGGAAAGAAAAAAATGTGAGTTTTCTTCCTCTCCAAAAGTGAAGATAAGAGGAGAGAAATCCTTTTAAAATATTTTATAATTCCAACTCTGCCCTTAGATCTCTTTTAAGATAATTTAAAATTCCAAAATTGTCCCAAGTTCTCTCCTGTCAATACAAACATGACAGAGAGAAATTGAGATTCTCTTCTCTCTACTTCTTTAAATCCAAACATAACCTTAGGGGCAGAGACAAAAAAAAAAAAAAAAGGAAATTTCGCCGGGATGATATTTTACTTATTCATGCGCTATTGTTTGAGCCCTTTTTACAAAAATATTTAAATGTTGAAATTTTGGGGTTTCAAAGCCTAATATCAAGTGTAGTCAATGCCTATGCTCTAAGATCAATAGTTGTCTTATTAGTTGAAGTTGAAGGAGATGAAAGAGAGTCACTTAATTCCAAGAGAGACGATAGAAGTGTTGTTTTGGGGTAAAGAATTTGTGATCATCATTTAGTAAAAATAGTTTTTGTAGGTTGGATTACGTTAGAATGATGAAAATGTCCTTTACATTTAAAAAAAAAAAAAAATGCTCGAGTGACGATTAAAATTGACATCGTTTCACACATTACTGATGTGGATTGTACAAAACCATAGATACTTTTCATCGAGATATGAATGAAGAACATTATGGTTCTGTGTGTATCTCCACGTCAACAATGTGTGAACCGAGAGTACAAATTTGTTGTTAAGAAACTTCTGTACTAAGTTGAAGAACCAATGGCATGACGTCACGTGTATTGAAAAAAAGGGTTAGTTCGGATTTTAAATACTTTTTCATAACACATGGCCTCATGTCATTGGGAATCATGATTTTAAAATTTATATGCTTGGAGGCCAAGATGTTTTTGACTGGGATTTTCAAAATGTTGGCTGATATTTTGAAAACTTATCAATTGGTTTTATGTTCATTTATTCATGAAAATAAATTGATTTTTAAAATTAAAAATTATATATCATAAAAAAATTTATATTTTGTAGTTGAGTATCTAGTAAAGCAGTTTATAATATAAAATAAATATCATTCAAAATATAAAAATGAACATATAAAATAAAATATACATTTTAAAAATTCATTTTAAATCAATTTTAAAATATTGGACTCGTCCGAGTCAACTCGGTCTCGGTGTTGCAAATGCTTCTTCGATGGCCAAATTAGACAAACCGTTGACTATTCTGATGTTGACAAATATGACTATTGTGAGTTTGTGACGAGAGTGGTAAATGACATCGCAGTCCCCTAATATGCCACGTGTCACATTTTTTTAAATTATTAAACCCACTCTGCGTGCGAGGGGGGCTTTTCCTGTCGCAGTGCGCAAGGCATTGTCGCTAATGGAACAATAATGGTAGAATACACTATAGCCATCAAACTACACGTCAGCATGCCACGTTGGCACCGACAGTGAGTGAAGTTTATCTGTTAAAGTTGGGGCTGTGTCCTTTTTTAATGCTTTTAAATCTCTGTTTCTTAAAACAAATAGATCTTCAGAGATTGTTAGTTCCTACGCAAAATTAGGGTTCCTTGTTTGCCCTCTTTCTTCAAACCATCCCCAACTTCTGATCTCTCACTCGCCCAAATCCGCCATTAAAGCATCTCCGAGTAAAATCTTCGATCGCTTCTTCTGCCGTCCCTTTCATCAACCTGGGTTCGATTCTCCCCTCCTTTTTTTTTTTTTTGCAGAGAAATTAAGATTATTTTGAGACATTTTTCATTCGATTTGGATTTGCAATTTGCAACATTATGAGCTTTTCGTGGAAAGTAAGATTGATAGTTCTTATTTTTATTTGGCATCTAATTATGTATTTGATGATGTTTATTTTTCCCTAGAAGAGTTTCAATTTTGATTTGGGTTGAAAATGGGAGCATTTATTTCAAGATTCTGGTTCA
Organism: Akebia trifoliata; assembly: GCF_017979445.1. Lineage (NCBI taxonomy): Eukaryota > Viridiplantae > Streptophyta > Magnoliopsida > Ranunculales > Lardizabalaceae > Akebia > Akebia trifoliata. Next base: position 26,783,011 of record NC_141390.1, read on the forward strand.
TGTTGTTTCCGGCGAAGGAGTATAAGATTGTGGTTGTTGGGTTGGATAATGCTGGAAAGACGACAACCCTTTACAAATTACACCTTGGAGAGGTTGTCACCACACATCCTACCGTAGGCAGCAACGTTGAAGAGCTTGTCTACAAGAACATTCGGTTTGAGGTGAGATTACATTGATGATCACTCTTGACTTGTTTATTTTACATTGAGATGGATATTTTTGAGATTTCGTTTCCATTGTAGAAGCATAGGTAGGTTTTTAAGTTTAATGAAGTAGTCATCATTTATTTGTGAAATCTAGTATTTTACAATGGGTTATGTAAAGCCATTTCATTTTTGCATTTTGATATCTTTATGTGATGGTTTCTTGAACTCTTTTTTGTTATTATGACTGTAACAGCACCTTTTTGAGCGAGTTAAAAATCTTAATTGGTGGTCCTTTCTTTTCAATATATATGAACCTGAATAGTTTTATTTGATATTCAATAGTACTCAATGAAATGAGGATGACTACGACTCAACAAAATGATACCCCAATAAAAAATGTGGGTTAATTCGAGTAGCACTCGCCTAATGGATGTAGATAGTATGGATGACTCTTTCTTCACTGTCTTGAATAATACCCTGACCTCCGAAATGATCAGGGTCGAAGTGAACACCCAAAATAATTTAGCTTGATTTAATCATCTTTCAGGAGTGACTAAGCAACATGGCTGGAGATGACCAACCATGATCCTTCAATCTTCCAGGATGTCATAAATCACAACAGCTCACACCTTTGAACCAAGTTTCAGTCAATCAACTTGACCGTACAAATATGTTATGTAAATAGGTTGTAGGCTCACTTTTATTTTGATAAATATAAAAATTTATTGATTAATAAAAAGGTTTAGAGGCCTAGGTGGCTCCTATACAAGCAAAGAAAGAACAACAAACAAAGATAAACAGAAAGAATACCACAAAGTCTAGGAACCCACAGAAAGACTACCAACATACTTAACTCTACAAAGAGCAGCATACCAGTTGAAGACAAAGTCTTCAAAAAACACTCCTTCGAACTCTTTGTTGAGCTAGCACCAAAAGAACAATAAATCCAGAATGTCCAAAGCTAACACCTGGCTGTTCTTTTTTCCCCCTGGAACACTCTTCAGTTCTCTCTTTCCAAATCCCCCAACACACTGCTAAGGGAAGAATCACCCACAAGTGTCTCTTCATGTTGGAGAAAGAGTTAAGGGTCCACCCAAGGAACAGAGAAAGGACCAAATTAGGGAAAACCAATCCAACTGAAACCGGGAAAGAAAAAAGGACCGGAGAAAAGCAGAGAAGGGATAATGCAAGAATATGTGGTTTCCAGTTTCACGATTCTGCTTACATAGAGAAAATAGAATTCAGAGTTGACAGACAACATTTAATCAAATTGTCAAGGGTGAGAATTCTCTCAAGGCAAGCCAACCTGACAATGAATGCAACTTTGGAAGGAACCAAAGGAGACCAAATTGTGCGCTCTCATTTCCACTTGAACTAAGTTTAGACTATGGGGACTATAACCCTTCAATTGTATAATTAGATTGGCTCGGTGACCAACTATTGTGTCCCAATAGTCTATTGCTCATGCATCTTTCATATTTTCCTTTTTATAAAACTGTGCTAAGTTAAAGAACAGGGAAAAGAAAAGTGAAAATTAATGGCTAGGGAATATTATATTTGTCTATGATTCAATGGCGACAAAACTGCGTCTTACATAAGGCACAACCTAACTATTTAGTTAGGCAGTTTGATAAGTGAAAACATAATTGAGTTATCTTATCAATTGGGAATCCAATGGGAAAACACTGGTATCTTTGCCTGTTAATTGTCATTAACTCAATTACATTGTTCTAGTACTTGTTTTGATCCTTGAAGAAAACCTTAGTCCCACCCTAGCTTAGGGAGAGGGAGATTCATATAAAAGAAGACGTAACTGAGGGGATTTTTTCTCTGTGCACATCTGTTTAGGTTGAGCTGGTGGTTAGAATGAGCGACTGAAAAAAGAAAGAAACAAAATAGATGGTTAGAGTTATAGTTTCGGAGGATGTTTAGTGTTGCAATGCAGATTTTCTGTACCTTCTCCGGACATTAAAAGTTTTGGTAGTAAAAATGGGGAGTGTTTTAGAAAGTGTAAATTATCATATGGTTTGTGGGCCCTTTTTTAGGAGAAACCAATGGGAAGAGGTGTCCAGATTTAGTATGGACAAGACATTATGTTGGCCAGAATTGGTGGTTGGCTGGGTTGATTAGTGGGCTAATGGAGATTTCTTATCGGAAGCTGTTGGGGGTGGTGGCAACCCCTAAACTTGAAACCTTTTTTTTTGGCGTGTGCGGTTCTTAATAAAAAAAAGCAACATTGGATTTCCTCAAACATAGGGTTGGCGGATCACTACCATCTATTTAATGTGCGGAGAAGCTGAGGAAGGCATTTAATTATTGTTTATTTTTTGCTGGTTTTGAAGGGGATTCTAATGTCATTTTAGTGACTTATTTGGAATTACTTGGAGTATTTCAAAAAAGGCCCACGATGTTGATCAATGTGAGGTTGCTTGGTGCTGTTGTAGTTACTACACTGACTCACACCTGCAGTATTGTCAGAATTTGTCAGAACACAACAATAGCACGTTTAGAGATGAGAGAGCCTTTGGTGGAACGATCTTCATTTCTGTATCATGAGTTTCTTGCCACGACAAAGCTTATAGTTTGAGACCCAAAGAAATTTGGATTTGGCTTACAGTCTCTGGTGCATTTCCATTTGAAACTATCTCCGTGTTTGACACCCCATAACCCATTGGTTAAAAAGCTAAACTTGCACAGTGGCGCTATTGAATCTTGATGATGCCTTGGTTGTCAATTTTTAGGGGTTATAAGAGAGAATCAAGGTTGCGTCAAGGAGGTTTACTCATTGTTGTCATATATTCGAAGTTGATGAATTGCTACATCTCAAAGGCTCGAATCTTTTTACTCAACCATGTTATTGCTAGTCTGCTTTAAGCCTTTAACTGATTTAGAGAATCACCCAATTTTAAAGGATTTCTCTGGCTTACAATTTGATTTGAATATCGACATCAGAGAGGAGTGCTTTGGTTTAAGTCAAAGGCTCTACAAGGGAAAAAGTAAGGCTAAAAATGATTTGACTTAAAGACTCATCCACATGCCTTACTGAATATTTGATTCAAGATAGAGTTGAATGGTAAAAAAAATCATGTAAGGCATAAGATGGCGATGATGAAGAAGATTTGATTTGAATAACATGTGGCATTTCTCCATATCTGTTATTTCACCTCTATTGACATTCTTTTCTCAGTTTGAATCTAGATCCATACCAAAACCTTTCTATCTTCTCTATGTTGCAAGGTTTTTATTTTTTCAAAAAGTGTAAATTTCAGTTGCATGGTTCTTATGGTGTAGTTTTTTTTTTTTTGATAACCAAAATTTTATTAAAGGAGGACAAAGAGTCCTCAAAAAAAAAAAAAAAAAATAGACCCACCCCTACAAAATCATCCATTACATATCAACTCCTGCCTAAACAAGAAATCTTTTTTTTTTTTTTTTTTTTTTTTTTTAAATATAAAAAATTTATTATTGGAGGACAAGGAGTTAAACAAGAAATCCTCCTTGGAGCCACACTAGCTATTTCAAGAATCCCTTAACCTTTTATAGTAAGATGTTTCAAGAGCTGACACCCAATCAGGTTGGTATAATACTGCTGCTATAAAAATAGAAATTGGCTCACAGAACTCTGGGCAGAATCATTTACTCACAATCTCCAGAACTCATTTGTTTCATATAGTGATCAAATTTGTGCTGATTGTGGTTGTAAAGTTGCCCATCTTTGTTTGTCTTTGGCTCTATTTGTTTACATGCATAAATGTGATCTAAATACTGTTTGGTGTGATCACGTAGCTTGTGTTCTTGTGATTCAAAATACCCTCTACTAATTTATTTATTAGAAATGTTTTATCAGGTGTGGGATCTTGGTGGGCAAGAACGGTTAAGAACATCATGGACAACATACTATCGTGGTACTCATGCCGTGATTGTGGTAATAGACAGCACTGACAGAGCTAGGATTTCCATAATGAAGGATGAACTCTTCAGGCTGATCCAACACGAGGATCTTGAACACGCGGTCATCCTTGTCTTTGCAAACAAGCAAGACTTGAAGGACGCCATGCCCTCAGCCGAAATCACAGATGCCCTATCACTCCACAGCATAAAGAACCACGACTGGCACATCCAAGCGTGCTGTGCACTCAATGGGGAAGGTTTATATGATGGTTTGGGATGGATAGCACAGCGGGTCACCGGGAAGGCTACAAGTTAAAGAGGAGAAAAGTCGATAACAGAATGTGATTCCTTAAGAAATTATGGGTTAATTTCCATTCCAATTGGCTTGTAATCTTTGTGCACGATGGAGCATTTCATTTAACATTTAGTAAAATATCATGTGTATGTTGTAACAAAAACACTCCTCAAAACTTTTGGGGGAAAATAACAAATGTTAAATCTTGGAAAAACAATGAGAATCATCAGAGTATCCAGCATCTGCAACCTTGTGAATCTTGGGGTCCTTCAAACCATCGGTCCCAGGATTGATTTGCGGGGCCTTGTGTTCTGTCACACCAGAATAAATGAAAATTAGTTGAGACGAAAAATAGGGACACATTATATTCGGCTAGAAAATAAGGTAGTGTGGTTACACTGGGAGAAGTGGGTCTGGTCTGCTTTCTACATTGCGCAGCAATCTGGCAGACAGAAGCCAAGTTAGTAACAAGTCCATAAAATTTGATCTATGTAGCAGATGAAATCATATATATAGCTCTATGTATGTATCAAAACATACTCCTGGCATGCCATGGAGACATTTTCGAGATTCTCTAGTTCATCAAGCTCTTCCTGCATACAGAATCATGAAAATAAAGAAGTTAAAACCAAAATTCAGGAATCTATTTTCTAAATGTAGAAGCAGTGACAAGGTATTCTATTCGATTTCACAGTTTACCTAAAAGGCCTAGATGTCAACATTATCACCAAAATGAGATTTTTCAGGCTTTTAAACTATGAAATCTTACTTACTTCTCCCTAACCATTTCTCAATCACTGGTGCAACAACTATACATTTTATCAACACTTCATGATCAGTAGACATGCTAGAAGCTGATCAACAAGGCGATATCATGCCACGAGAGGAACAAGATCAACAATATTTAATGAGAATGACAAAAAAGCAGGACTGCACATGAAAATGTAAAAAATACATGAAAGATGAATCCTAGGAAGAGTTATCGTAAGTAGCCAGTTTGACATCTTTCCTTTATACTGTTGTACATTTTACGATATCTGCTTTGCCGAATAGGATACAGACTAGTTTTCCATGCTTGAATAAGTGTGCACTGGTTGATGATGAACAAGCACCAACATGACTGCCTCTTATTATTAGGTTTCTTACAGTAGGACTTCTGGGTTCCCACAAACAATGGTATTTAATAGTGTTCCTCCCTCAACCGTGTGACCTATTTTCCCTGACCTTGGGCTCTAGGGCTGAGCTCTTTAGAGTAATAGCAGAAGTTAGTAGACAGCATAAATTGGCAGGAATTTACAAGCAGAAAACAATATCTGTAGAAGGTAATGTTTCTTTCCTCTAAATAGATCCTAGTAATATAATTCAAAGGGGATCCTAATAATATTGTTTTTCTGGGAATAAAGCTAATGAGCAAACATCCCACACGGAATAAAAAAAACTCAATGTCAGTATTATACTTCAACCAATTAACAATAGATACATATGGTAATAATAATGATTATTAGAAAAGATTCGAGTAAGTTGGCAGATGCTTAGAAGAGAAAATTGTATCAAAGGATAACAATTTTACAAGCTATTGTAACCAAGGATAGTAGGCTGAAAATATGGAAAATATGAATTGCCTTTCAAAAAAATAATTACATCTATCATCCATTTCCTCCCAATTTTGACTTTCATTCCTTGTTTTTTTTTTCCCCCCTTTACTCTAATCAAAATATTTCATAATAAAACATAACTTAATTAGTTAATTGCAACTATTTTTGTAAAGGCAATCCTCAATTCCAATATTTCATGCACACTGTCCTTGGTTTTAATAATTTCAAAAGGTTCTCCTTTGTGCTATTTTCCAAAATAAGAAATGAAAATTATACGATGAGGAGAGAAATATTCCATGAATTTTGATTGGCCCTGATTGTCTAGGTAGAGAACTCATTATCATCATCGAAGTATTATACTGTTTTCCCAAAGATTTGGGTTCTGCTGAATGAATCTTTTTCCTCCACTCAATTATGTCGAAAGACATATCTTCAAAACTCAGAAGAAACCGAGGCTTTAATTTGGGTACTCAACCACCTTGAAACATGTTTGCTCTCTTCCCCTTAATCCCCCATCGCATTAGGATGAAAATATGCCTTATTGCACAAGAAGCTTCTAGGTCTTACTCCAACATGCAAATTAGGCAACTACCTAGATTGAAGAGTAACCTCTTTAGCCAGATCCAGGGGCAGAGCCAGGATTTTGTCAATGTGGGGGCAACAAAAAATTCTTGTGGGAGCAATAGTGGCGGATCTTTTTTTCCAGCCGCTATTATCAATCGCAATAGCATAAAATCCTTATAGTTTTTAAAATTTATTGTGTGGGCAAGTGCCCCCATTGTAAATCCGCTCCTGGATAAAGAGATGGCTTCTTACTTTGTCTGCTTGGAATGGCTGGGTGTTTCCTGTCTGCATGTTCCATCTCCCTCTTAAGCATATGGTTGTATTATTGTTGGCTTCCTTTTAGAATTGAGAAATGTAAATATCTAACGCTTTCCCTATAGTTCTTATTCGGGTATGAGTTAAGTGGTTTCCTAAGAGAGGAAATTGGGGTCTAATGAAAATTGGAGACATGAATTAATTGATGAGGTGGCGGGAAGATTGTGGTCATTGTGATCCATAAGAATATCAACCATGCAACCGAGTGTAGATTCAAAACTTCTGGGTAACGAATTTTATCCACCTACATACATGTAGCAAACACCACCTAAAATGCTATTTCCCGTCATTTGTTTATCTGGTGGTGCTTAACTTCATAGAATAGCTATTGCCACCACCAAGATTAGTAGTCCAGAAGAATCGCAAACATGTGGTCATTGATCTGATCAAGGGTGGATTTACAATGAGAGCAATGGGGGAACTTGCCCCCACAAGAAATTTTAAAAACTATAAGGATTTTATGCTGCTACGACTGATAACAATGACGGAAAAAAAGATCTACTGCCATTGCCTCCACAAGAATTTTTAGTTGCCCCCACGTTGACAAAATCCTTGCTCTACCCCCGTCTTTATCTACATTAAAGATGTAGAGAACAAAGATAACATATTCCTCTTGATGTCTGTCAAGATAGATGAGTACTAGCATGCAACCCAGCAATGAATCTTCAAACTGTACAAAACCAGCTCAATGTAGAAGCCACCCTTGGATCACAATAATGATCCACGGACAAGGGGAACTCTCTCAACAAGATGTTGCAGACAAAGTCACAAAACTGCCTCAAGTCTCGTTCACACATAAACAACCTCTGAGAACCCATGCAACTGGATCAAATCTATTAATGTTCCACAACCCAAATTTCACCACTGTACCGAGAAAAATTGATAATTTCACCTCTCTAATTTCCATAATAGTAAAAGAAGACAACCCACAAGCCTATTACTTCAAATAAACTTCCCCAAACCCTCAACTTCACCTTAATACCATCTTACTTCCCAACTAATTTGCAATGTTCTCTGATCTTAATTCTCTTGAATACCTCACAAAGACAATTCTAAACTATTTAAAACTCAAGCATACACAACTTCATTTCTAGGAACCTAATAGCACTAAAGAATCAATTAAAAATGACTCAAATAACCAAATTTAGTAAATTTTCACAGAATCAAAACAACTCAGAACCTATTTTCAAGATGGATTTTTTTATTTTTTTACTTTAATTTTTTAAATTCTCATTGATTAGGGCATCATTGGTAATCTAAGAACAAATAAAGCAAATAGCTGCGATTCAAAATGTCAAACAAACAAATAAAAAGGGAAAATCTGAAAGAGAACAAACCTCCAAGGATCTAGTTTCCTGCTCAAGTCGTTTTAATTCTGCAAGAATCCGATGTTTCCCTCGCATATCAGTTGCGGATACCGAAGGGACCTCCATCTCCGTCCAATCTAAACTTCTCTCTCTCTCTCTCTCTCTCTACTTGATAAACCTAAGATATGAAACACATAAACAGATCTCTCTGTCTAGAACAACAACGACTCCATTAATGGAGTCGTTGAATGCTTGAAGAAGAAAGAAACTGATGAGGTCAAGAAGATATAAGAAATGGAGTTCTCATCATTTTCAAAGGCAAACTTCCTTCCATTGAAATAAAAATCCTACAAAGATAGACAGATCTGAAAACAGCTCAGATTATGTTGCAGAGACAGAGAGAGAATTTTTTTCCTTTTTTGTTTCTCTAAGCTTTAACGGAAAGGCTTTTCTTTTTGATCTATTGGTATTTTTCTAATCAAAACTATCTGAAAATGTTTTGATAGTGTGAAAGTTGTTATTCTTTTTTATTTATTTCGACCTACCTCCCTCCTTAATTTATTTCTTAATAGTATACAGTTAATTGAAAATTATAATTACCTCCTTGACTTTTGAATATCAAAATTTACTCTTAAATGATAGATTTTGAGAACTGCTATTGGCACCCCAATCAAAGATTAAAACACACGTTTCAAACATTACAAAACATTATTTCACTCGTTCAAACAATTTGAATAGTTGTTTACAATTATGATTAGCCTCATGGGGACGACGAGTTGTCTCTGTTGACAATCTATCGTTCTTTTAAAACAGATTGAAGACAACAACATCATCTCTTGACTATTATTTAATTGTAAAACTTCAATTAGGTACAACCAATCAACTCTTGGTTAGTTTTATAAATATTTTGTAATAACCATTTAGTGTGTTTTAATAATAATTAAATTTTTTTATTTTGATATAAGCGATTTTAGATGAATTTATAATTAATAAATTAAAAAATCAATATTTGTACAAATATACCAACTAATAAATCGAAGAACAATTATTAACATCTATATATATATATAATAGAGTTATGCTACACTACTTGTGTTGGACACTACGTTTAACACTGAGTTGACGTGACAATGCACAGATAACCATAGATTTATTTTCTTTGAAATACAAATTAAAAAATCAACGGTTGGACACTCCAACAAGTTAATAATAGGTGCTCCGACCAATTTTTTTTTTATACCAGAACCATATTATTCAAAACATATAATTGCCTTGATTTTTGTAGTTTTCTCTTAATTTCTAATTATTTCTCAATGACATAAATTATTTGGTAAGATTCAAAATTTTAGAATCCTAATTCGACAATTGTATTATGTATTTATTAATTATGAAAAAAAAATGAGTAATTTGTAAACATTATTAAGTAAGATAGATTAGTCAAAGTCAAAGGATGAAGGATAATATATAAAGAAAGGAGGGTAATGGAAGCACTATTTTTTTATTTATTGAGGGAGGTATAATTAATATTATATATTAATGAGGGTGCATGTTAAGCACCCACGTTTCCTCCCCTCTCTCCTCTGTCTTTATCCATTGTTAAGTTGTTGGGTTTTTGGCTTTTCTCAACTTTTTTCTCTGCCAAACATATGATGGAGTTGGTTCTTTCTTCCCACTTAACAAAGTGCCTTTCTATTCTGTCTTTTCTCTACTTTCCCATCATTCATTATTTTATATCTAATTTAATTTAATTGAAAAAGAGAGTTACTATTACCACACCAAAATTTACTAACACCACAACAACTAAGATGCATCATCAGCAAAAGATGGTGTGTTAGTAACAACTCTCTTAAAAAAAGAATTTCTTCTTTTCCCAACTTTAATCCTTGCAGAAGGGATAGTTACCTTATGAGAATTACTATTGCCACACCAAATTTTACTAATGACACACCAATTCCAACCTAAATCTAAGCCCAACTTAAATCAATTCCATCTTAAATCTAACCCTAGCCTAAGTCAATTCTAACCTAAGCCTAAGCCCAACATACAAAAAAGCCCATTCTATACCTTTACTCGAACCCAAAATCTAAATTACATCTATGATCTCAACTAATTACCACAAAAAGAATCAATGATCATTAAGATGGATACTTGTAACCACCATAACCCATCTCCCTAAATCAATTTATCCAACCTCATCATTATCCTCAACTCATACCCCATGTCATAACCTACCCCCATAATTTTCTCTAAACCTTCTTCACAAACAATTCTCACACCCATTTTCCTTAATCAACTCACCCAACTCATACATTTTCATACCCTTTTGCTATGTGTTATCATATCCTTCACCTTTCCAAAATCAAAATACATACTTATCTTACATAACCATTCTTCCAATCAAATACTCAATCCATATGGGTCAAGTAATCCATTTTAACCCTTTTTTACCATGTTTAGCCTCTCCTAACCACAAATTCCCTACTCATTCATAAACCCCAAGTCATTTAGCATCATCTATTTTCACCATATTCTACCCTTAAAAAGTTTTTAAAAAATCTATAAAAGCCCACCCTTCTCACACAAACCCCCAATGCTTGAACTTTTCATCTCAAGTCATCTCACTTAATCTCTCATCTCAAAACTTCTCAAGTCCCCCATAAATCTAAGTTCTACTCAACTCATCAATCAATGCTTTATTCACTCCCTCTCTTTTCTTACAAAAATAATTTCACATAAACATTTGAATCAAAGACTCAAGAAGAAGAAAGAGACTTAAAACTTACAGGTGGGTATAGGAAAATAATTCCATCTATCTCCCTTCTCCATCTCCATTTTTTATCTCCCCCTTTCACCTTTATTTTTCTTTTGATTTTGGAGGTTCACCTTCCTTAAAATGTAAATCTTTGTGGTCTAGTCACAATGGGGTCTCTCTCTTAATGTGGCGACCCCCATAATCTAGGCCTAAAATAAAATCCCTTAAAGATTGAGGGTATAAGTTTTATTTTCATCAACTTTATCTTCTAGATTTTTCTAAAAAATAAAAAAATGATCAAAACATAGGTTATCAACTAAGGTGGAGGAAATATGATGCCTAACACCTTTCTTATTTTCTAAAATGGACCCCTTTACCTAAATTTTAGGTGGATTAATACCCTATCCGTACGAGAGTAACTATGATAAAAACTGATTTTTCTAAAACTATATTTTGGGTGCATATTCACATCATATTCTAAAAAAGAACGGTGATGACTCCAAATTTAAGTAGAGATTAGGTTTTCTATGAAAATCCCATATCTACACCACTCATACGACTGTAAGATTTTTTTCTCACATAAAAGTCAATCCGAAATTTCATAGAATCACACGAAACTTAATGAGGTTAATTGAAAATTGGGGATGCCCTTAATAGACGTGGGTACTTCTAATTGGTTGTTTTAGGATTCTGTGAAATCTCTGATTGACTTTTCTATGAGCAAAAAAGATTTCCATGCGACTATTAGGGTTATTTCATTTATTGTGAATGTCTTAAAAATTCTGTGTTAAGAAACTCTAGAAGTTAACTTCTAAGCCACAAGTCCAAAATGATTGAGTTCTTATTTTTCTTCAATGTAATGTTTTATATAATGTAAAACAAGAGCTAAAAGAGAAATGACTTATAGAGGACCCACTCTCTTTCATGAAAGAGTAGCCACGTTTTTAACCTATAATTTTAAATGATAAGTTGTCTGAACTCTAAATGGGCTTAGACTCATAGCTTAGTTGGTTTGACATATTGCAAAGGAACTGTGTATTCAAGTCCGACTTATCCATTTAACAAAAAAAAAAAGAGTAGCCACGTTTTTTGTTATAAGGGTGTTGTTGAGGAATTAATCACTCTCTTATGGATGTGTTCATGTTACACCAATTAGATTGTATCTCAAGACATACATAAAATATGTTATAATACTACATTGCATTATCAAGATCGGATTCTCTCTAGTTAAGGAAAGAATCTTGATATTGTTGGATTCTTTCCTATGGATAATTACCCTATTTAGATAAGGATTGATTTGGCAGTTTCAACTTAATGGATTATGATTCCATTATAGGGTTAGGTTTTTTAATCCTTTTAAAGGGGTAAGGGCCATTATAAATGGAATCTGTAGAAAAAAGAGATTTTGGAAAGAAAAACCTTAGGCTATCATATGACGGGGAAAATCATGTAATATATGGATTATATTAGAATTATTCTTGGACCAGTGGATGTATCTTTGCCGAACTAGGTAAAATCTCGATGTTCTTCTTTTTTATTATTATTTGTGTGATTTCTTGATGGGATTTTGATCCAAATCAAGATCTCGTGGTGGATTGAGATTGTGATTATTATTATTATTATTTTTTTTTTTGAGAGAGAGATTTACCCGGTAGACCTAATTAACTTTTATTACAAAAACTCCCTAAGGGAACCTTGCTTTATGAAGTTCGTTACCCACTAAACATCACTTAATTGAGTTCGTTACCAAGCAAACCTTGTAACGGGATCCATGTCATAAATTTCTAACTTTTTGTAGTTAATTTGTTGCTTAACATATCTTGGAGTGGATTTTAACCACAATAATTTGTAGCATTCAAAAACATGATCTGACATACAAGATTATAAAGGAAAAAATTCTAAGAACTTAAAAAAAAAAAAAAAAAAATCACTGTTGAATTTAAATTTAAATTTGGGAGTTTGATATCCATTCATTTTCAACATCTATAATCAAGATCAAAAAGATTTTTTTCTTTTAACGTTTTCTGTAGAATCTGAGTTTTTACATGCAATTTGATTGTCCATGTGGGCCCAATGACTCTTAGCAAGATTTGAAATCTGACCAAATTAGTCATGGTAGCATGATTCATTAAGTAAAGTCTGTGCAATGTTGCTTCCCGCCAAGGGGGAAGGTGTCAGCAAACCTGAGAAAGAAAGATTCAAATGGTCTCATACTCTCATTTATTTAAAAAATTATGAGAAAATACAAGTGGGTTAACAAGCCGTTGCTCTGAGTCTAAAAATTTCATTAAATGCTTGTCTATGCTTGTCTATTCTTTTTTTCCTTCTAAATTCTCATGTGGCAGTGTACTTTATTTAGAAAACATAACGTGGGTCCAAATGCAGTTCTCGATATCTTTGGAAATTACTTCAAATTAAATCAAATGGTCTCTTCAGCTTTACGTTTAGAAAATACAACTGGCTTTACAAGCTATTTCCCTTTGAGACTTAAAATTTCTATAAATACTTCGTTTTAGATCAGTCCCATTGTGAAGATACAAGTGAGTATGCCAAAATCAGCACATAAAGGCTTACTTTCATGACACCTCAATATTTTTTTTTTTTGATATGGTGGTTCATACTTCATACCCCAATCTTGAAGCTCTATCTCTTAAGCTTCCACTTCCCTAATCCATCATCAACATGGACAAATGAGCAGTGCATAGTTTAAGAGTGGAAATCTAATACATGAAAACTATGTAATAATTTTGAACATATAGAGTCCAATTCACAGAATATGGGTACCAAAAACTAGTATTGATAAGGCTACCCATACGTTGGATGCAAAATATCAGCTAATAAAAGGGTTCATGAAGAAGAAATTTTAAGGATTCAAATTTGAATCTTAACTTGGAGGCATGGAGGACGGTATCCAAGGAAAGAAACTTACCAATTTTGTTTGAAAACCAAGCCAAAACTGTGCTGTATTGTTACTCTTGCTCCCAGCGGGAGAAATCTGACCCCTTCCCTTGTTCCCACCTATGTATATGAGAGATTTTCGGAAGTGAAAGTTTTTCTCAGTGGGGAATAAAAAGAATTGGAGAGATGATAGAACCATATTTCTGACCAGGAATAAGACCTTCACAAGAATATCTTAGTGGGGGCAATAATCTTTAGTCTCTCTTCTTTTTTTTAGAAGGAAACCTATTAATGTATCTGACTTGAATCCATATTTATTTTAAATCTTAAAGAGAGATGGGCCCATGGTTTTAAATCTTGTCCGAGAGACCGAGACTACTCGTTGGATTCATCTCGGTATTGTCCACAAACAAGACGAATTGACAAGTCGTCTCAAACCTGTTGTGTCTTTCAAAAGTCAGTTGATTGTGTCATTGTCGAATGAGATGACTAAAATAAATCGAGCAAATCATCTCAGATGATTTGGTCTTGATCATGGACGAGACGAAGTGTCAGAAAGAGTTTTAAAACCATGAATGGACCATCACACACAGTTTTGAAAAAAAAGTTGGGTCAGACCCAACTTTTTTTTTTCCTTTCAAAAAGAAAAAAAGTTGGACCATCACACAAGCCCGATTGACCAAAATATATTTAAGGCTTTGGAGATGGAAGAATGGCCAGATGAATGCTATGAAGCTGAAACCAATCCTCTTCAAAATAAATTCAGAAGAAGACAATCTTAAGATCAGCAAATTTCCCAATCCCAAATGTAGTCAGAATTTGTACATGATCAATTGTTTTATAGGAATGGCTTGTTCCGAAGAGGTTGATGAATGGGATATTGAATCTAAAGTACAGTTAGTAAGGTGTAAGAAGGATAGATTGAGAGGGTAAAAATCTCCAATAGACATTAAATCTAGATCGAGAAGATGTTTTTTTTTTTCTTTTCTTTTTTCTTTCTGATTTTAGGGTAGATTGTGATTTTTTCTGGTTGTTGTAGTATTGTGGGAAATTCCTTTTATAGGATTCTTTCTTTCAAAATTGCAAATCTCTGCAATTCTCATTATTTATCTCTTTTCTTGCTTAGCATTGAAAAAAAAAAAGATTTGTAAGGGACTTGTATTGTAGTACATAGCAGGTTCCTTCAATTATTTTCTTTGAAGAAACCAGCCCGTTTCAAAGTTTTTTCAAGCCCACTGGTAGTTCAAGACTTCAATATAAAACAGAAAAAAATAAAAGATGTCACTTTCTTAATCAAATCTGCAAAATTTCTCATGTGTGTTATTTTCATCTTCAATAGGATAAGTTAATTATGGGAGTTACTATTGCCACACAAAATTTACTATTGTCACACTAATTTATAGTCTTTAATAAACATTGTGCAGTGTTAGAAGCAACTATTTATATTCTCTCTATTTCTCTCCATCCTAATCAAGACTCACAACAAACTACCACACCAAATCATGCCCAAAACTCCAACAAATCATCAAAGGGACCAACACAAACAAACAAATCACCAACCTCATCACCTTCATCTTTTCTTCCACGAATGTATGGTGTCAGGCTGAGATACACCCGTCTTCATCACCTTCCAAGTTTCAACACGGTGCAGATATCAACCTCTACCTACCAAGCGATACCTTCGATGTAGTTGTCCATACCAAAACCTCTCAAACTCGTCTCTCTCTCCTTGTGTGTGTTGCACTATTACGATTTGGGGATTAGGATTACCTAGAGCTAAAAAGATTTTTTTTTTTTTTTTATAATTTTTTTTTTTTTTATTTCCAATTTTCATTCTAATTACTAGAGATTCAAGAAATTCCTTACTTGAATGTATGAGTAATTTCCAACGAAAAACGTTTTATGAGTAAGTTTTTACTTTAATCTATGTTGATTCAGTAGGCATCAAATATGTAAGAGAATGGATGCAACTTGAAAATCTAAGAAGACTTATAAATAGACTGATTAGCACATTTCTTTGTTATTTTTCTACCTACTATTGCTGTATTTTTAATCAAAATACTATATGACTTTAGTTGCGGGAGATACTCTATTGAGTAAATGTTTGTGGTGATGCATTGATAATGGAGATGTTAGCCAGAATCTCATATAGATGTCGTGAGACATTAACACTAGATGTTGTGGTAATGCATTGGTGATGGATTTAGGATACTAGTCTGAATCTCATTTGCTTTGTTTTGTCATAAAGCATTGGTATGTAGTAAAACAAAATAGTGTGTAAATTTGTTTTTTCAATAAATGGTGTGCAGATTTCCTTTTTTGGTGTGATATATAATTTAATTAATTGGTGTGGCAATAGTAAAAATTGATGTGGCAGTAGCAGTCTTTTAATTATTTCTCTTTGCTTCTTTATTATTAATTAATGAGGTTCAATACTTCTGGTAACTGCTAGTGTTCTCCAAATCCTTCCATAAAATTATAACTTTATGAGTTAGAGATATTAGATAATACAACAACAAGAAGCTAAGCTAAAGCAAATCAAATTGACAAAAATAGCTACTCTTACTATGGTAAACATGTCAGATATTGTAAACCTATTAGAGAGATTTTTCTTTCTTGTAGAAGGGCACATGAAAGAAACACTCCAACAGTGGAAAATGCTGAACAAAGGTAGTTCCTCAAATTAGAAACTCCTCTTTGAGAGATATCACATTCCTTGGGAGACAATTACTAATCAAAATCTAGTATCAATTTGGTAAACTTTAAAGATTATTACCATTGTTAAACTCTATTTCATAGAAAATAAAATCTATAATAATTTTTTAATTTAATAATGAAAATGTGAGATAGTACGCAGGCTATACCAACATACAAATGAGAGAGAGAGAGAGAGGTGACTTGATATTTTCTTCCTCCTTTTTTACAGGAGTAAAAATGGGTAGAATATTACATTTAAGGATAATATTGAAGTAACATTAAAATGTACATCGTGGGGGACATTTTTGACACGGATGTGTGTCAGAACCATAGATGTTTTTCATGGAGAACATTTTTGACGTGGATGTGCGTCAGAACCATAAATGCTTTTCATGGAATAAATTGTCATGCTAGAGTAACATTGAAATGTACATCGATTCTAACATTCTGATGTGGTGGTGCATACATAACCAAAGATGCTTTTCATCGAGATATGAGTGAAAAGCATCTATGGTAATGTGTGCACCACTACATCAAAATGTCTAATCGATGTTCGTTTTAATGTTACTTCAGCATTATTCATAAATTAATTATAATCTGGTTAGGCTATACGAGATTCATCTTTGCAAGAGTCCTTGCTTCTCCTCTTGTAAAGTTTTAGGAAAATTCCAATTAGAGGTGTCAACGGGTCGGTTCCACGTATTAACATATACCCAAATCCGAAACCTAAATAAAATGTCGGTTCTCGTTCTTATTGATTTTGGTTTTGGGAATGAGATCCTTGGAACCCAAATCGACCTGATAAATACCCAATACCCATCGGTACTCTCAGGGTACCCATTAAGATAGATTATGTTTTTTGAATGAGAAAAAAAAAATGAATTTCCAATAGAATAAACAATTCCTTATAAATGTAATAATTTAATTCTAATTCTCAATTGAAAGTTAAGATCATCAATAAATTCTTCAAACAAATCAAACTTTTGAGAATAAAAATTGTGGAAAATTATGATATGAATCATTTATTTTTTGTTAAAATTATATAAAAATATGAAAAATGAATGATAGTACATATAGAGAAAAGGTAAAAAGACGAAAGACTTCACATTTTCTTTATATTTTAATCTTACTTCAACTACATTTACTTTAAGATAACTCTTTATGAGCATTTTATTAGATTGCTAATTTTATCATAATGTTGTAAATTTACTATTCGGGTACCCCATTTGTTACCAGTCAAGTACCTGAAGGGGATCCAATTCTTATTGGTTCCTTAAGATAGCTACCCAAAACCGGACTAAACAATGATAGGATCCATATTAGTAGATCCAAAACCGACTAATCAATTTTGGGTACATCGGGTAATCGAGTAATTGGGTACCCATTGACACCCTTAATTCCAATGCCTGCCGAATGGTAGAGATGGGAAGAAATTCCCTAGGTTCACTAATCCCTAGGAAACCTCTGCCCTTGATTGCACACTTCCGTGTCCCTAAATCCTTGATGTGTCCTTAATTTGTGTGTGTGTGAGAGACCCATTACCAATTGTACTCCATTAAAAATTTCTTTTTGAACATTATTTGTATGATTGCAGTCCAAAAAAATTAAAAAAATAAAAGTTGCACTCTTTTTCTTGTTCTTCCTACTACCCACAAAAAGTTAGTTATCTCTACTTATATCTTCCCTACTTAGAAGTGCAAGGCTCTTTACACTAATCTTCAAAATTATAGGTAGCCTTATGAAGAGCAACTAGTAGTTTCACCTACGTTATGTTTGGATTGAAACAAATGAAGAGAAAAGAAAAGAAAATAAGAGAAAAATTAAAAATATTGTTTCTCCCCACCTTTGTTTGGTTTAATAGAAAAACATAAGTTCGAAGAAAGAAAAAAACAAAGATAGAATTATAATTTTAAATATTATATTATTCATGAAATTTTCTTTTCTCGCCTATTTTTCTATCCATTTCTCCACTTTTTTTCTTTACTCTCTCCCACTTAACAATCCAAACAAAACAAGTGGGGAGAAACTCACTTTTTTTTTTCCTCTTCATTTCTATCGATTTAAGCACACTCTTAGAGATTGTATATATAAAAATAAAAATTAGAAAGAAAAAAGAAAAGGGGTAATTTTAAGGATAGGGTGCAATCGACAACTGGTGGTTGGCAACTAGTGGGTCCTAGTTTTATGGATAAATAAAAATTAGAATAAATTAGAAAGAAAAAAAACAAAAAAACAAAAACAAATAAAAGAGCAATTTTCAAATCTCAAACTAGGTTTGATGCACAGTATCAAACGTAGATGGATAAGTTCCGTGGAACAGATTAGTGCTGGTTTACTGGAGAGTATTTTTTTGGGAATCCGAAAACATATTCTCGTACGTTGACGAGTCAAATACCGTTTGATTATAATATTCTAAGCATGATAAAGCTGCGATGAGAAAATCTGAGGTTTTTTCTTCCATACAAACGTAGTTTAAGTCTAGAAAGGTTCATAGTTCATAGTATAAAGTGACAGTTCTTGAGGACACAAAGGAACCTCAAAAGCACCACTAACCCACGTTAAGACGAGAAATTCTGTCACTCAAAACCCTAACAGTATCTCATCCCCACTGTTAAGATTCTCCGCATAACTTAGAAAGTAATTTGAAAAAAAAACAGAAACACAACACTCCAGACACCAAAAACTTTAAAAAACAGCAAATAAATAGCCAAATTATGGATACCCACAAAAATTAAATGAAACACAAGGAAGACCACAAACCTTTTTTCTAGGGCTTTTCAAGGAAAATCCTAATGGGTATGTTTGCATGGTGACAGAAGCAAAAAAAAAATGTGGGTTAGGGTTTCTCATGCTCCTATTAAAAACCCTAATGGGTATGTTGCATGGTGAGAGAAAATAAAAAGTGAGGATTAGGGTTTATTGTGCTCCTATCAACAGATGAAGCTGCAGCTTGATCTGATCTTCCCTGTTGTAGGGAAGTTGAGATCAGGCTGGCAGCTTCACCTACCAATAGAACACATTGAACCATTCAGCTTCTACTTCATGTTTCTTGTTGTATGTGAGGGTGTATAAAGAAGATGATGAGAGGGATATAAATAGAGAGAGGTGAAGAGAGAGGGAAATTAATTATCTTTCTGTAATAGTCACTTGTGATTTTGTTAATATTTGGGACTGAAAAGCTTAAAAGATGTGGTCCCAAGACCCAAGTTAATTAAGCCAATTGAATATTTTCACACCCACACCAGCACCATGCAGACAGGTTAGCAAAGGTTTCTAAATTTACTTAGAGCTTTTAATAACTTTAGTTGGGTGGGTACTCTCTCTCTCTCTCTCTCCATCAACCTTTGAACCATAAAGAGAGTAAAACACTAGGACACATGGGGGACCATTTTGCATGGCTTCTTAGTAGAGAATAATGTTCACAAAAATACAAGAAAGAAAGAGCATCTCTCTCTCTCTCTCTCTCTCTCAATACACACACATTGGTTAAATGGTTTACATTTACTCCAATCCTAATAAGCATCCATCTTTTATTTTGTTCACTAATGATAATCTTTTCTTTGTAAAAATGGGTTACCATTTGTTGAGTGCTAGCTACTCCTGCATCTGGTTGGTGCCAGATATACATAAAGAGTAGTTATTAAAGACATTACCATGAAGTAGGTGACATTTGGAGGATTAGTCTGTAAAGATCTGATTGAGGGAATTATGAAAAGTTATTGTGACTATGACATTTTGTTTTTCTTTTGGTTTGATCCCTTTAGTAGGTTTTATAGATGGAATAAGTATTTATAGTCACTCCCATAGCCTAGTGTCCATGTACTAGAACAAATGTATTATAGGGAAAAGTTTCTACTAAATTGACTAGCGTGGGTTATATTCTAAAATCAAGATTTAGCTTTGCATAACCTTTTTGAGATTTTATTTGGTGCCTTCAAAAAGAAAATGGAATATTTCCCTATATCAAACTTCTCTCTCTCTCTCTCTCTATCTTGACAAAGATGAAGGAATATGATCTGTTACCTTCATAGAACAATATTTTCACAGTTAAAACATGATAGCACTAAGAATATAATTTAATGGAAAATACTAATAGCAAACGAAGTTAATTGGAGGCTCTCTATTAAATGAACAATTTTTATGGGAGGATATTCCATAGGGATGATTTCCAAATGTAATGGATCCTTAGGAAATGCAGACTAATCCCTAGAAAATTTGTTTTTTTTCTTCTATCTCAACTTTATGTTTGATGCAGCAAACAAAAAGTTGAAGTTAGAAAATTCTTAATTCAATTACTGGGGAGTGATTAGAATTCAATAAACGAAAAAAATTAAATATATTAATTAGGTTTCTTTTTCAGAATCACATGATGTTTTCGTGTTCTCTAAGTGGGGAGAATTTTTTTGACTTTCGAGTCCATGAGTTTGTTATGAGGTTATAAATATCAAAATGGATTACATTTTTACCACAATGTCTCCTCCAAATAATTCATAGCACAATTCGATTGAAAAAATGATAATGATTTAGGCCCCATGATGGTCTCCATGGGGTTGGCCTAGGGGCAAGTTGAGCCTTGATAAGTTCCTTGAGAAGTGTTCCAAACCCCATGAAGCAATTAATTCCTTGGGGCCACCCTCCAAGGTCTAGTTGACCATTGACTCAACTACTTGCTCATAGGACTTTCTGAGTGGGCGGTGCGTGGAATCTTAAAAAAAAAAAAAAAAAATTAGGTCCCACAAGCGAAAGTATACATGTGATGTAAGTATAGACGTCTCCTTTTCTTGTAGTTCAGAATCTTAAAATGGTTGTATTTTTCTTTAGATGATTTCCAATTTATGAAGATTCACACATGATACGCATATTGACGAAATTTTCCCAAAATGTAATAAACTTTTGATGAAATTTTGATTGAGCTTACCATGCATTTTAATTCCCAAAACGTCAACAACAAGATCGCGGATTTGTCAAGTGACCATCTTGCAGGTTAAAGTGTCAATCTCATATGTTAGCAACTTTAAGAGAGATTGGCATACTATATAAACCAGCGTGCAACAAAAATATCGTCAAGATTGTCACTTTAAACCTGTGAGATCATCATTTGAAAAACCTGTGACCTCATTGTTCACGTTTTGGGAATTAAAATGAACAGTTACCCGAAATCAAAATTTTGTCATATTTGATAAAATGGTAATTTACCCTAACAAATAAATCAGTTAAAATGATCACCATAAACAATCTATTCCTCAATTAAGTAAAGAATTTAATAGATATATTTTAATTTATTTTTCAATTAGGAATCAAATAAGGACTAGGTAAAAGGGACCCACTTTATATAGGGATGAGGTTATGATTCTAGAGGAATGTTGAGGTGGCATAATGGGGGAGAAACAGTGAGTAGTAGTTGATGTCACGTGGTGGATATAATATATATTGATCTCTTTCACTGAATCCAAATTAAATGGTGGCAATTAATTAAATAGTAATTTGTTTTAAGAATATAAACCCCCATCCAAAAGAATACCTCACTAAATTTAGGCAAAGAAACATACATTAAATCTCTAGAGTTAATTAGCAATATATCTGACTCTTTGGTTGGTTAGCTTTCTAAAATTCGAATCTTTGTGATTGATTACCTATGTAACGCTTGAGAAGCCGGTTGATAAATCTAATTCTTACTTTTGTATTATGGGAAGAGTCATGTTGAAGTGACCTTTGGATTGTACCTCATATCACACATCTTGACATGAAAGTGTGTAGGAATCCTATATGTTTTTTTTTAACTCGTATCTTGATAAAAAAGCATCTATGGTTTTTGTACGATACTTTCATATCAGGATGTGTGATATGAGGTACAACCTTGAGGTCACTTCAGCATTAGTCTTATGAAAATAAGGACTTGATTGATTTTTCATTAGGATTGAGTTGATTAAGAAAAATGTAGGAATAATTCCAATAAACGATAAACTAAGATAAAGTCAAACAAGATGATTCGGACATGTTCATCAAAAGTCGAATGCAATTCATGTCAGAAAAAATATACAAGTTAAAGTTTAAAAGAAGTGGAGGAAGAGCCAAAAGGACATGGATGCAAAGAGGCAATGAAAGTAAATATGAAGTCACTCTCGATTATATAACAAAAACTCAACTTTGCACAAAATTTAATGGAAAAACAAGATTTGTTTAGCTAATCCCGAATCTTTATGTGTTGCATCTTTTTTTTTGTTTTTTTTTGTTTTTTGACTTGGATGAGTCATCCAGTAGTATATAAAATTGAAACCCAATCAAAATTTTAGATGTCCATTTCAATCTCTAGCCGATTTGTGCAATTTTTTACTCGGATCTTAACTTATTATCAAGAGAAAATTTACTATATCTCATCCATTAAAGATTAAATTCTCTATAAGCCTCTATATATCTAGAGCATTCTCATTAATGTCGAATTCTCTAATTAATTTCCAATCCATCCATTAAACAAAATACTTAGTGGGAGGGAGACATGCAATAAGCCAAACTCAGAAATTGTTGTTTTTGCTAGAAAGCCGTTGGTGATTAGTAACCATTAGATTAAACATGATTAACAAATTATGGGTTTTATTATATCATCCACGTGTATGGTTATAGTTGGTGGGAAAATCCTCAAAATTAAATGGCTAAAAATTTGTCTACAAGGAATCATTAATCAGATTGATTTCTTTTCTCTGGACCCACTCACCCACTACCAATCAATGGGGGAGATTGGATAGTATTCCCTTGGAGAAGACATCAAACTCCGCTCTCCTACATACCCAACAACAAAACTTTTACGTAGCTGGGAACTGTTGACTAATATTGTACCCCTAGCCCTAGGAAAGAGATTCCATTACTTTTCTTTAAATTAACTAATTGAGGGAGTCAACTCAAAACCATTTAATTGTTTAGGGACGCCAGCCTTAAAAAATTAATTTTCTAAGAAATTTTCTTACCTCAAACCACAGCTGAGGCACGCGACTACAAACAAACGATTGAGGAAAAGGGAAAGGGTGTTTTAGACATGCCTCCTTATGTTTGCTAAATATTAGAGATACCCCCCGATGTTTTGAAATTAATGATATGCATATCCCTTGACCTTAATCTTCTACATAGACTAAAGGGAAAAAGACTTGAATACCCTCATCTTTAACCTCTAGTAAAAAAACTCAGATTTTTTTTTTTTTTTTTTTCTAAAAATCAATTGTCAACCTCAATGGATAAATTTTTTAACCCTCATCAACTATCCTAAGACAACTTTCAAATCACAAGGTAAGATAGATTTTTTGAGGAAGTATAAAATGATGAAACTTTGGGTTGAAAAATCTAGGGATTTCTACAAAAAAGGCAAGGTAGAAAATGATGGATTAAAATAAGGTTGAATAAATTAAAGTTACCCTAGAAGTTGGAGAGCTTGAAGATGATTCGTTTTGGGAAGAAAAAACAAATAAGATTTAAAAAAAATTTGAAAATGATGAGATTTTTGGAAGAAAAATCTAAGATTTTATGTAAAGAGCTAATTCTAGGTCGAAAACGATGAATATTGAATATTAAAGATTAAGTTGAGTAGATATACCATGGAGGTTGGAGAACTTGAAGATAACTAGTTATAAGAAGAAAAACCTGGGTTTTTGACTAGAGGTTGTAGATGAGCGCATTTGACTCTTTTTCACTTAGTCTATTTAGAGAAACTCCAACGCAAATAGGCATAATTGGTAGTCATTTTGCTTATTTAAAGCTTCTTCACTTCAATTGTACTAGTCAAAATGACTCTCCACAAATTTAGTTACAATGAAATATTTCACAGTTCCCATCATTTTTTACCGCCAACAGGAATAGAGAGAGAGAGAAACTCACTCTCTCTAAAAATATTTCAAATTAGAGAGCCCCAACCTAGGTATGTTGGAGTGAATTCGAAGGGTTCTAACTCAGTAAAATAACAATTGAGAGAGGATACAGATCCCGAGCTAGAGTGCGTTGGAGTTGCTATTAGAAGATCAAGTTTAAGGAATGAATGTCATCAAGTTCAAAGCATAGGGGGGTATCTCTAATATTCAGCAAAACATAGGGCGACATGTCTAAATCATGCAAAGGGAAGAAACAAAATCTTCTTAGAGATCAATTTTGTTTGGAATCACTAACATCCCAACCATTTGTTTGACGGAGAGCCTCGACCCAGTGTTTTACTTTTAATCACAATAAACTGATTCGGAAAGGCCCTCGAATTTCATTCGCATTTCGAGTGGCATGTGCATAGAGCCATAGATCTTTTTCTTCGGGATACAAAGATCTATGGTTTCATACACACATCCACGTCAACAAATTTCAAAGGCTCTCCAAACGAACGGGGAATCCCTAGGAAATTAACTTGTGTTTCATCTCATCTAACGCGTCCAATTGATTCTGTCCATCAAAGTTTGTTTGAAGCTAGATAAGTCCTTTTCCTAATAAATCAATGAAAGTGGACTTCTCTAAAGATCAAAGACGCTTGTGACTCAAAGTTCAAACATGTGGCTGAGATGGAAAGGAGGAATAAAACATGTTTCCTAGAGATCAGTATTTTAATTTCCTAGAGATATAAATTAAATGATGGGTAATCCCTAGGAATTTTATAGTAAATAAATAAAGATTATAAAAAGCAAAAGATGGAAAAATGGCTAGATGTTGCTGGCAAGAAATCTAGCCTTGACAGCCACACATGTGCACAAGAACAATTAGCACCGAAATAGAATATAATATAGAGAGAGGAATCAATAAAACTAGGGTATATTGTGCTGCTTCCCTTCGTACAAGCAAAGTTCATGTTTTTTAAATAAATACATTATACAGGAAAGTGTTTGACAAACCCTAGTTTAATATGAAGGAGTACTCCTTAAGAGCTATTGTAGATGTCAAAGCAAACATGGTTCCTGTAACAAAGACAATATAATAAATAAATAAAAAAGTGTTAGTAAATGGTGTTGGCACATGAAGGACATTAAGGAAGAAAGGGACTTACTTAGGGTTTTTCACTTTTTAATCTTCTTTTGTGGAGATTTGAAGAAAGAGTGAGAATCTGTGATGTATCCCTAATGGGGGAAGGAGTGAGGCTGTCAGATCATGACCTAGCTGATGATAGTATATTTTTTATTTTTTTGGGTCCATCCAAAGCTAGATCATGCTGGCAGCTTCACTTATTCCCCAAGGGACTGAAAAATACACTAGTCAACTTCCTTGGGTGGAGGCATTGATGCAACTTTCATCTGAGAGAGAGAGAGAGAGAGAGAGAGAGAGAGAGGGTGAAAATACAATACAAGCAGGTGGAAGTGAATGATAAATATAGCAAATACTATTTTGTGGGTTTTTCTTTGAATGATAAATAACATATTCTTCTATCAAAGAATTTTTTTTAGAGGTACTCTGATGCACTAGGGGAGGAAACAAAGAAAAAAAAAACAATCTAAAACTAGGAGGGAAAAAAAGGTAGGAAACAATTTCCAACTTCACCCCACCAAGAGAATATATAAAAGAAATTAAAGAAGAAACTTCTGTATCCAAACAAGAGAGAGATAGAGATTGATGATATCGAAAAGCAGAGTGAAGTTTATGAATAAATAATAGGTAGCTCAGGTGCATTTGAGATAACATATAGATAGCTCATGTTCATGGTGCAACCCCAAACAATACAAAATTAAAATAAAATAAAGAACTTGGGGGGCATGAAGGGCACCAATGCCATCCCCATTTATATAGAAAGCTGATATATATGATTCAATGTCAATGCTCTCAACTGGGGAGATGTTATCTATAGAGATGAGAGAGAGAGAGAGAGGCATGTGAAGTTAGTTGAGAAAGAGACAATTTGTACAGGTAGGGGTGTTCTAGGCTTAGTTGTAAAGAAAACATTTGCCTCAACCTTAGGTTGGTGCTTTCCAAGAAATCTACACTAATCCCAAGAAAAGAAGATTAATCTCTAAGAAATTGGTGTTTTCTTGTTATCTGACCCGTCTGTTTGAGGAAGAAAACAGTCCAACGTATAATAGGTATCGTGGGAACCATAAGAGGAGGGCATGACAGAGGGGACAGTGGGCGTGACTATTTTTCTTTCTTTAATTAAGGTTTGGTCTACGACGTAGATGTCGTAAACATTTAACTTATTAGATTTTCTAGAGATACTTATATGGAAATCTTTAAGTATGTTGTACTATTTCAACCGTTCGTTTGATGGAGAAATTCAAATTTAATTTGTAATGGCTTCTCCTTGCAGAACGGGAACCAATTATTTTGGTTAAACTTTTTATAATATCGATGCATTTAGATCAACCCCACCCCTCCACCACACAGTCCCACTTGCTTACCTAACAGGATTCGCTGTGTTTTGAAAACAGAAAGAATGTCAGCTAGTTTAAAATGAGACTTAGCCACACCAACTCTGTATTGGTGATTTACATAGGAATTGGTGTGGCATTAGTAAACGTTGGTCTGGCAATATCAGCTCTCTTTAAAATTTATAATTTAACTCTTGTTTGTCCTCACTTCATAATGACGAGCAACATGTTGATTTTTCAATCATTAAGCTCTATGTTTTAAGAGTAGAGGTCGTCACTAGATAAAATGGATACTCGTATCAAATGTTACAATTAAATCTGTAAAATTAAAAATATATCATTCTTCATTCGTTATTTGTTGTTATAAATCAATGAAATATATCAAAAGTTACTTCTAAATCATCAAAATTTTGAATATATTGTTTATTGCTTGTGATATATATGTATCACAAATCATCTAAATGAATTGCAATCCCAATTGAAAAATGCAAAGTTAAAAAATCAAAGAAAAAAAATTGTATTTTGAGTACTTTAAAACTTTTGTTAACGTGAATAAAAGTATCAATATCTGGGCTCATTGGCCTACTCGGAAAAACAAGGTTTAGGGCATTGAACTTGCATTGTAGCGTCCAGTAATAAATTTGTCAACCTGTTACTTCTGGACTGAGTTAGGACCTAAGAGTGCCAGACTTGACTTGACCCTCTCAAAAATAGCAGATAGTGTAAGCTACAATTTTACACTCCCCTATAATGGTTGAAAGTTCTCTAAGAACAACTCCAATAAGTCTCTAAAACTCTAAATTTAGATATAGAGACGTCTGAACCTACTCTAATTGACCTCTAATTTAGAGAAACCTCCTCTAAATCACTGTTCACTTATCTAAATATAATGGACTTCAGAAATTTTAGAGGGCCTCTCTAGATAACTATTCACTTTTTTAAAAAAATATTTATTTTGTCCCTTTTTCCATGAATGTCATTTTTGACTTTCTCTTTCCGTGAAACATGTTTTCAAATACCATTTGTGTCCCCTTCACTTTTCAATTTTTTCAAGTGAATGAACAGTGTTTTAGATAATGAATGGTGTTTCGGAGAAAGGGCTGATGGGAGTTGGAGGGAAATTTTTGAGATATGGGTTGGAGTTGATCTAACGGTTATTATAAAGGGTGGTAAAAATGTCAATTTTGAAAACCCTATAAGAGAGATAAAGTTCTCCAACCCTAGCTATTCCCAAATTTTGTTTTAACGCATTTACGTTAGAAAGCCATTAGAAGCTCTCACTCTCGCCAAAGAACTAACATCTTGCTACAAGATTTCTCTCTGCAAAACTTTCTATGACATCTTTCAACAAAAGATTATGTCAATTGTTGTTGAAATCATTTCCCTCCATCATTGATTCAAAACTTCTGAATTTCGATTATGAAGTCTAAAATCTGAAATGAAACAAACAAAAATAGAATTTCTGAAGTCTGAATTTTAAAGGTGGACCAATGAACTCGGAAACTTTCTCGACCAAGTTATGAAAGAGTTTTTCTTCGACCTACTGGGCAACAGATTTAGATGCTTTTTCTTTGGGACATGGTGATGTTTAAGTTCCATATTGAATGTCTGTAACTTCCTTTTGTAAAAAGGAATTATTTCTAAAACGCCAAAACAAATCACAATAGATGTAAAAAGAATCTAGAAGCTTTCATAGAAATTAAACATTAGCCTGAATTTCTTGTAGCAGGATATAACTATGTAAAGGTAATTATAGGTAACTAACATCTGCAACTACAAATATTTGGCTTGCTCCATGTTCAACACTAATCAGATCGACATCAGTTACATTGTTTATGGATAAAACTGGACTCCCCCACGTGAACAATCCTGAATCCTGAAGTACAAGGAACTTGCAAGTCTCGAAGAAGATAAATTAAAATGGAATACAAGTCTAAGGGAATAACTCTTATAGATTAAATAATTCAGTGAGGAACAAATTCTGATAGCACTCTCTTCTTTTTTAAGATTAAAAAGATGGTGGAAACTAAGATATTAAAACAGATGTGAATCTTGATTCCACAGACCCAAGGCAATTAAATTATAACACCCTACTTATTAGAAGCTACAAAACTTTGGGGGTGAGATCGTGGTCTAGCACTGCGGCATGGATGGCGTTCTACAATGTCATCATGGGCCCTGGTCCTGGTTTCCATCCTTAGTGCCCAACCCAGTTGCCCACGTGCCACTTGGAACTGGTTGACCGCATCACTGCCCTCTTGCTGTGCCAAGACTATGTCATGTCTAGCTCTTCAAACTAGCAAACAGGATTGGCATGAGCATGCAACATGTCGTAGAGGTACCTTGCTGTAGGCCGGTCTTTGGGATTCCCTTGGGTACACTGTAGGAACAAGTCAACCAAAAATCTCAAAGTTTTCGCTTCAGCTACTCTTCCTTCCGATTCATCAGATGATCTCAACGCCTCCAATTCATCTGTAAGTCTTGGCCGCTGACCCATCTGTGTCAATCAAAGAAGATAATGCACTTTATATTCATCCAAACTTCTATCTTCATCGGAACAAAATAAATTTACATTTTCTCAATTTTTAAATATTACAAGAGTGTAATTTGGATTTTCTATGCATATTCACGTTAAATTCTATAGCCATACATCCTTTTTCCTTTTAAGTGATGGTTTTCTCATTCTTGTTTCTCTTCTTCTTTTCTCCCTTCTCTTTAATTTATAGTGGGCTCGACTTCAGCTATACTAAATATCAAGAACAAACTGTTCTCAATTTCAGAATTCAAGAAAGATAAACTTGGGATTTCATGTCTAGTAATAGAGATTCTATTTTACCTGAAGCAGGTCATGGATTTCTGATTCTGGCAACCCTGCATAAGGGACTTCTAGAGTTAGCAATTCCAGTAGTAGGCACCCATATGACCAAATATCAACTTCCTGCCGTCACAAGAGAAAAATCAAAACCCATATAAACTAAGAAAAAGTGCAAACAAACGGAGCATCTCGAAAACTAACTTAATAATACACTTACTAGTCCATATATGTTTCGTTTGTGCATTGCTTGCAGCACCTCTGGGGCCATCCAGCGGGGTGTCCCAACACAAACTTCAGGTGGAGGTATTCCAAGATGACCAATACAGCAAGTGTGTGAAGAAGACCTAAGAGGAACTGCTCTGTCGAAATCACAAAGCTTGATAACTGGAGAACCATCAGCTCTTTTTCGTTCCAAATCAATCAAAATATTTTCACTTTTTATATCTCGATGAATGATGTGCTTAGCGTGCAACTCCACCAATGCACATGCAACATCTTTGGCAATAGACAATACCAGGTCCACTGAGATATGCTTCTCACCACTTTTTGATAGCTTCTCTATATATCTCTGTTTAAGGATAAATTAATTGGGAGAACCAAGGGACTAATCAAAAGTAAGTAAATAAGAAGAGTGGAAAAAGCAAGAGAACCTAACATTTGAAAAGTTACCTTTAAGGAACCCCCTTCTATGTACTCCATCACAATGGCAGATTGTAATAACCGATGCTCTTTATTTCCATCTCTTGAAGGAACCCATTTACAAGATATCTGATGCCCATAAATTTCTGCAATGCAGGAATGATTCTTCAAAGTGCCTAAAATTCTTACTTCTCCAAGACAAGTATATTCAAATTTCTTTGTTTCCTCAACCGGGGCCCCATCTGTGTTTAAAGTACGGATCTGCAACAAAAAAAACAAAACATTCATAAGACCGGCAATGCTTTATGGAGTAGAATGTTGGGAAATCAAGAAACATTTTCATAGATTGAGTATAGCAGAGAAGGGAATGTCAAGATGGATGAGTGGAAAAATTAAGAAAGATAAAATTAGAAATGAGCCATTCACGAAAATGTAAGACCAGACTCTATAGTTAAGGGAGTCGATTGAATTGTTAGGTCAAATGCAACAAAGGCGCTTACAACCCCAATCAGGAGAATGCATCCTGAAGGTTCCAATAGATTTAAGGAGATGCTAGACGGGAACACCAACCGACAGTACCCTTCTATCCCTTGGATAGATAGAGAGGGAGGGCACTTATTAGTTATTGGGCAACCCAAGTATTAGGGCTATAGTTGTAATCAATTCAATATTTTAACATATTTTATCCAAAATTGCCTTTTGTGAAAATCAATGATTTGTACATTGGATTTCCCTTTCATTTCTTTGTTCCAGAGTGTGTTCGCTAAAGTTTAGGCCAAATATGGATGGGTACTGACTACCAATGTATACTTACAACTACAAGGCTTAGATCAGGCAAGCCAAGTGTGGTATGAAGAGTTGACATAACAAAAGCTCATGAGCATGTCAGTTTGAAAAAATTTGGACTATTTGCTTGCAAGGACAGGTTTGGGAGTTAAATGGAGAAAGTGGATTAAATAGCATGCTATACCTCAACAACTTCAATTCCAAATGTAATTTATAGTTGGTTGCTAACCCCGTGTTAATACTTTAGAGTATCAGAAATCTTAGATAATGTGGTCATTATAGGGGGATTTGAAGTAAGATAGATTCCAGGTAACATAGATAATTGGCTTCAATCTTTTAACGGTCCGGGGTGACTTGCAATTTGAGGACAATGCATTTATATAGGAAGAGTTTTTTGGGGCTTTTGTACCATTTTGGATTGTTTCACCCAGTCGTGGCATGGAGAGAGAGGCATAATTCACTATATATGCCTTTAATATTGAACAATCGATGCTTATCTCAAATACTAGGCCAGCACATGAATTTTATTTCACCACATAATACATATATCCAGAGAGATTGACGATTTCAAACCCATTCATTGCCATAAAACAAAAGACCTGACATTAACGGCCCTCAAACAATTGGGAAATTGGCCTCTAAATAAGGACTACAAAAGAATGTAGCAACCAGAAGCAAATGCTCCAAAAAATAACAATAATAATAGGTACATGTTAATATGTGCCCTTAGGGCACACCTTAAAGTGCATTAAATACATCTTGGGAACTACCACCTGGGGGTATTTTTGGTCAAAAACAATTCTTTTGAGGGCTGTTTTGGTACAAAAATCAGGTTCCAAGGTGTATTTAATGTAGTTTAATGTGTGCCCTTAGGGCACATGTTAACAAAACCCATAATAATAATAATTCCCAAGTTAAAGATTGAGAACTGGAGAAAGAAATTCCACCTTTGCCACTGCTTCAACGGATCCAAACTTGCACCGAATGAGAGAACTTGATGCTGCTTTTTCAACTTCATCATATAATGATAGAGAAGGAAAAGAGCAACTCGGACTCGCAATGTTTTCACTTGTCACAGAAAGATGAATCCTGCTCAAAGGAATATACCTGAAACAAGCCTACTCATCAGACAAATCTCACACACCTACACAAGTCTGTCACATGCAATGCAGCTTAGTCTTACACACAGACACATGCAATGTGTAGCACAGAAATGAGGTGTCAAATAATATGCTTTAAAAAAAAAGATACTGCCAGATCTGATAATTATGGACAACACTGGAAATGGGAATGTAAATGGGTACTCATTTAATTGGAATCGAGAACCTGGATTCTGGATCCTTTTTTATTGTAATCCATTAGAATCAAGTATAAAGAATCGAACTGATTGAGAATTAGAACTGATAGAAATTGAAAATCAAAAGAATTTTTTTAATGATTCCGATTCTGACTCTATTGCTTAGAGAACCAGAATCAAAACCCGTCAAAATCAAAATCAAGAAAACTTAATGATTCTGATAATCGGCCCATAGGCACTAACTGGAAAAGTTGGAGTAGCTTTCTACAATACAAGGTTTTTGTAAGAAAAAAGAATATAAGATGTAGAACATTTATCCAGGGAATAGAGATACTAAAACTACACAAAGTATAACAAATATATTCCCAA
This sequence comes from Akebia trifoliata, assembly GCF_017979445.1. NCBI lineage: Eukaryota > Viridiplantae > Streptophyta > Magnoliopsida > Ranunculales > Lardizabalaceae > Akebia > Akebia trifoliata. Next base: position 26,815,690 of record NC_141390.1, read on the forward strand.
TTAATTGTGTCGATAGGAGTTTAACATGCATCTCGAACATAGAAAAATACTTATAAATTGGATTATGATACATATTACACAATTATTTGTTAATAGGATTATCTTAACATGAACATCAGCTGGTGAATATAAGGAACTATCATACATATTACAGAATTATTCATTAATAGAATGACCTTAACATGTACATCAGCTGGTAAATATAAGATCTGTGTTCCAATCCCACAAAGGGGGTGATAATCACATCCCACCAGTATTTAATTATGTTTTACTCTAGGAACACCAGATTAAGTTTTGGAAAGTGATGGATATAAATTTTATGAAAGCCAAAAAAAAAAAATTGTTTTTTGGGCTCGGGGACCCACCCCAAAAGCTGAGGGTCCCCGGGCCGATCGACAATCGAATCTAAACCTATTTTGATTAGAAGTGACTTCCCCAACATTCTTGGATGTAGATCATGTATCGAACCCAATTTTTGGAGGCTCTTCATCTTGGAACACGATTTTAGGTATAGTTCAAAATAATTTCCACATAAATGAAAGAATACATTCATCTCTGGATGACGAGCTTGACCATCAATAAAGAAGATAAAATGACCATAAAAAAATATGACGAAAAAAAAAAAAAAAAAAAAGAGTTGACCTGCAAAAGTACTCTGGATCTGTCTCTTCTCTTATATCAGTTGGACAGCATGCATCAACAATCATGCGTACCCATGACTCATCCCTCTTGACAATAATGGTGTTCCAGGCATGGGGCAAGAAGTCAAGATAGCCCCTCACGAGCTCACAAGGAATTGGAGGATCCACCCGATCACATAGATACTACATGATATGAAGATTGATCAAAATGAAGCATACAAAAATTTGGAGTAAATAGCAACCAATTGTACCAAAACTAAAAAGTTAAAAGAAATCCCAGTAGAAGAATCACCTTCATGAGCACTGCTCTGTGTCTACACACTCCCCACCGCAGTGTTCCAATGGGGACAACATTAGAGTTGCGTGATTGCTTAATAACCCGCAGAGATTTCTCACATAGTTCAATGAAGTTGAAATTTTCTGCAGTGCTCAAAATCTGTTTGGGGAATGTAATATCATCATCATTTCCAGTTGGACAAGTACATACAAAGGGCTTCTGATAGTTTGAACCAGACACTCTTTTTCGGGTCCTGGCAATAAGGTTACTTCTATCACTGCCTCCAAACCAATTTGAAACAAATAGAGCAAGCAGTGATGCCCTTTCTAGATTATCAACAACCAACTCTTTCCTATCTTTGATCAATCTACCAGATTGCTTTGAAGGGGACAATAATGCTTGAGCAGACAATGCAATCACATCTAACTCCTCATCCCGTTCTCTGAAGGGAAAAAAGAAAATTCAGTATATCAAATTGTAATGTATCTTAAAGTTGAAACTGTTGTACTATCAGGTCGTAAGAAAAGTGCTACTAAGTAGTTTTGATTATTAAATTCCAAATATAAATATCCATGTAAATATAATACCAACCTGTCTACAAGAATCACTTCACGTGAGTCGAGACATAGACTTTGTTCGTAATTTTGTAATGGCATGAAAGGACGATCACGACCCGCATCATAAAAGCCATCTGATAGATGGTCATCGATGCTACAAAATGACTCAATACTATATTTCCATGATAACTTGGAGTGATCGTCGACTGGTCTCAGTGATTTTCTTGGTTTAGGATTATCAAGATCCCTATCAGAATGCCTTTTCGACTTTGGAGTATTTTTAGACGTATCTGACGATGAACCCTCATCCTGTTCCTCAGATCTGTCCACGGAACTCGCTGAGGATACCTTATGCTCTCCACCACATTCATTGTCACATCCTTTATTTATGCCAATGGAGTCAATGATGATGTTTTCATCCTCGTCATGAATAGGTAAAATCTGAGGATCATCTGCACCATCAAGTGCCCGTCCATCATTGACATCGAGACCTTTTACAGAGTCTGACTCAACTTCTGCAAGAGAACTTGATTCGCACAGAGTCTCAGAAGCAGTAGCAGGTATCTTGCATTCTTTGCATTTCTTTTCCACCTTCATAGTCATTGTATGGTGGTGATCGTCACTTCTCCACTTTCTAATGCTATTCAAACGCTCTTGACGAGCTCTCTGTTGCAAATAATCACGTCTTTTCCACCCCTTTCTCATCCTCCGTGCTGCAGAACATCTACTGCTTGATGAGGCCTCAGGCACCAGACTCAATGTACCATGAGAACCTGCAATCAAGTCCTAGTTGTTAGGCAGGAGTCCAACGGCAATGCAAAAAATTCATCATAAAAAAAATAGATATCAAATAAAAAAAAGTAATTGGATCTATGTGCCTCACCGTTATAAGAATGGCTTTCATCGAACTTGTCAATGGCCACGTCAAATACATCGACTTCGACAGAAGAGCTGATGAATTCATCATTGGATGTGTCTTTTCCATTTCCTTCCAAATTGCAGCATATCCATGAAGGAATTTGACAACAATTGAGAAGCTTATTGTACTTAAACAATAATGACGAATTAAGGGCACAAATAAACATGTTAGGTTGAGCCCATTCAAACAATCAAACATCAGATAACAAATTTTCATTAACAAATACAAACATCAGATGCAAGATCAACAATTTTATTTATTTATTTGGTAGGTAAAAAATCATTAAATTTTTTGGTAGTATGTGCAAAGGGCAGGGACATAGTCAATGAGAGTTGATGAATCAAATTTCTTTTCTTTTTTTTCGTTTTGGTTTTGATAGCAGTGTGACAAAAAAAAATGATAATACGTGAAGACATCATTGTTTAACAATTTCTACACAAAATACATGCAGGCAGAATATATTAAGTTATTTGCAACAACAAAAAACCCATGATGAAATGATATAACATGATCCTAGCAACCACGAACTAATGGTGAACTTCAAAAGGTAAAGAAAGCAACCAGGAAGCAATTACAAATATTAAGCTTGTCAATTTTGTGCTGAATACCTGAAGATTTAATCTCTGGAGGGATTGCATAGATGCAAGTTTGAGAGACCCCAACGTTGTCAGTCTATTATTTGAAAGGTCCAAAATTTCCAGCCTCTGTAGACAGGACAGATTTGGAGGTAGTTCCACCAACTTATTATTAGCAAGTTTCAATGATTTCAAGGCAATCAAAGCTGTAATCTCATTGGGTAAAGTCTTCAGCTTATTGAATGAAAGATCCAGATCCTCCAGTTTTTCAAGGCAGCAGATTTCTGGAGGAAGATATCTGCAGAACAAAATATAAGCATTAACGTCAAAGATGTTTCCAACACCCAAACTGTCAGATTACCAAATATTATAAATTTTGAAAGTTAAATCATTGGTAGTGTTGAACTATGATTCATTAACTACAAACCAGGATCCCATAATTAGATTTGATGGCAGTCAGTTTTCAAGATGTCTTTTTCTAGATAAATGGAAGTAACTAAATAAAATCAAAAGGTAGATAATAACAAGATTGAGCATTGTATCAACTCACTGAATCTTCCAAGACTCTCCAAAATCCCTTCCCATATATGCTTAGTTTCCTCAAACCAATACCTGCTAATCAAATCCACTCAGGCACAGAGAACTTCTCAATGAGAGGAAGTTCAAAATGCAACTCTAGAGAGTAGCCAATCAAATTGGCCTCATATATTCAATCAACCTAAACCAATAAGATTTTTATTTGTTATGGGTTAAGTGTGAAGATGGGGTTTTGATCCCAGCTCCAGGGGTATTACCATAGAAATAAAACAATTAATATGTAATTCTTAAGAAAACATGATTCTGAAATGAACAGACCTGTGTAACAAAGACGTCAATATTTTCCCCAATTTTTGGCGATGTGAACATGAATAAGTGCATTAAGAAGTCATATGCTTAGAGACACATCCTAACACACACAAAAGTATCACTTTTTTTATTTTGATGAAATTTCCCAAAACAAAAGATTGATTTTTATACAGGTATTGTTTATCCCATCCTCTATACACTATTTTATCAGGTTGTCAAGTACCACAATAGTTTTTTTTTTTTTTTTCCTCCTGATATTGCAGGGTATCCCCACACCTTTTGGGATGGGACTAGTCCCTACGGTCACATGCCCCAACCCCATTTAAGTTTCCCAACATGCAACAGAGTATGCAAGAGGCAATCAAGTTTCGAGCACATGAACAGAGAGAGCAAACCCTACCCTATCACTAGTTTTACTGCTGAGCCAACCCCTTGGGGGTAATAGTTTTTCTTCTTAATGTCCATGCTTTGTATCCCCTTGTTCTCTAGCAAACCCTGCCCATGTGATTCCTAGAAAGAGAAACTCCCTTTCCCTCACTGATTCCTCTGTCTTCCCCCCATCCCAGTCTCAATCTGACCTGTCATGTAGGATACTCATTATATTTATGTTATTAACTAGCTATGCAATATGTGGAAACTATTTCTTCACTTTTCATATGCCTCTTTCCTTAATTTTATTTTTAAAGAAGAATTTCTTATTTACATATGGTCATAAAATGTTCTATCAAAATAAAGAAGTGCTATGTTATCGGACAATTCAAGCCTCTCTAAGGCACTGTATCAACTATCAAATACCTTGTACCTATTGTACAACACACATGTGATTGTACCATTGTTATGTATAAATGGGCCAATTTCAATCACTTTGATTATGGAGCAGCAAACCAACCATAACAAACAAAATTACCAATCTCTTACTTTATTTTTAGAAAAACTCAAATTCGCGCATTACTCTTGCATAAGAACAAGAATGTGATCTTAAGTCCATAAGCAGGTTATCTCTTCTTCTTAATCCTTTTAACCATATATTCCATGTTCAAAAATATATTGCAAGAGGGTCCAAACTAATTAGTATCAAATTGTGAACCTCTTTAATGAGCCTCACCCTTCTTATATTCTATTAATTGTAATCTAACACTTGCTTCTGTGCCAAAGAAAGAAGAAAAAAAAAATCAATAAGAACCCACCATAGGATTGACACCGCCTGGAAAATGTATATATATATTGAGAACTTAAAAACTCAGAAAACCATCAATCAAACTGGTCCTAGTAACCAAAAAAAAAACAAAATTTTTTTGTGAAGAATTACCTAATGGAGAAGTGGCAAACAGCGAGTTTAGTCAAGCACTTAAGGCTGGCAATCTCACTCAAAATCGGAAATCCCGAAGGCCGTGGGGGCACCTTACATAACTCGAGCTGCTTCAAAGCTTTCAAACTCTGCAAAGGCAGACCAGACAGCCCTGGAGAAGATATCTTCACTTGCAAGCATTCCAGCTCAACCAAATTCCCAGTCTCCGAAGGAAACAAATTTATCTCGTTTGCGAAAAACTTCAGAGTCTTCAAATTATCAAAACCTCCAATTGATCGCGGAATCAAATTGAAGACGTTCTTGTACACGTAAAGTCCATTAATCGAACTCTCGGAAGAATCCAATAGAGAAAGTTCCCAAGTTTTCCCAGAAACATCATGAACTGACTCATCTTCCAAAATGTCTCCTTGTGATCTGTTCTCCAAAGGCTTCTCTCCTTCCAATACTTCATCTGATCGCTCTTCGACAGCAATAACATCTTGTAGAGGTTCAGAGTCCCTCATTTAGGGGGAAAAATCACAAACAAACAAAAAAACCCTAAATTCACCAGAAAGAGAAAGCGTGAGAGGAAATCTGGAAAAGAGGAAGATTGGGACAAGAATTTGTTTTTTTTTTTGAATGCGAGAAGAAACTAGGGTTTTGGTTAGGGTTTGGGATGGAAGAAAGAAGCGGTTATTAAATTAGGGTTTCAAATTGAGAGAGAGAGAGAGAGAGAGAGAGAGAGAGAGGGGTTAAATTAGGGTTTCGAATTGAGAGTGAGAGCGAGAAGGAGAGCGCTAAACCGATAATATAAAGCTGGGGAAACCCTAGATTCGCAAAATGTACGCTCTGAAACCAAACCCAATGCACTTTTGTTCCCTTAGGGCCTGTTTGGAAGTGTTTGAAAGGTTTTAAAGTTGAAAATGTGAGGAGTGAGGACACCTGACATCACAGCGTTGAATGACTTTAACGGTTAAAGTCGAAATTTCGCTGAAGGGCATCCACGCCGTGGTTTTCGAACCCAGTACTCGCCTCGTCTAGTCTCCGCATCACCAGAGAACGAGTGACTCGCCCGAGTCATCTCGTCTCACACAAGTTAAATTCCTTGAAGAGTCATGTCGTGATAATATGACGCTCCTCTATGACATACACCCCTATCTCAAAATCATTTGCCTCGTGATACACAAGAAAAGATTTGTGGTTATGCATATCCTGAAGCAAATGATCTATGTTTCTGTGATGAGGGCGTAGGGGGTGTATGTCAAAGAGTGGCATTAGAAAATCATTACACTTCATTAAAATGTTAAATTAGTTTAGAGAGTTTTTGTAAAGGTAGACTTAGGGTTGGCAATGGATTGGATCGGTACTTGATCACTATTGAATCATTGTCGATTTGAAAATTGTACCATATGATTCAGATCCAATTGGATCGATAAATTTCTAAACCAAATCCAATCCGATTAAACCTTCATTCAACCCAAAACCAATTTGATATGATATGATACAATAGGAAATTAGTTAAGAAATTAGAGTTTGGGAAACTTAGTTGATAAGAAAATTTTGAGTTTCTAATATTTAGAAATCAAATTAAAAAAAATCTATTTTAAGATCAAATACAAAAGAGAGAGAGAGAGAGAAGACCTTCTTTAACTATTTGTTTCTTCTTTTGGATGTTTTGAATAATTGTAGAAAGTTTTCAGTAGAAGAAGCAAAGCTACAAAGTAGCGAAACCCTAATTGTAGAAGACGTCATTATTGTTTATGTTTTGTGTTGTAATCTCAAAGAAAGATAGATGCGTCTGTCGTTGCTATGAGCTTTCCTCGTCCTTGTGGAAGATGTTGAAGATAGGTGTTGGGACCCTAGGATTTTGGGATGGTTCTATGTTGAGGACGATGAATTTAGGGGAGTAAAATAAATTTAAGAGAGAGAACGAATAGGTTATGCTATTTATATATGAAACAATCGGATTAAGGTTAATTTGAAATCGATCTAAAATTTTATCGATTTTTTATATTTCGAAATCTGATCTTAAATCCCGAATTATATATCCAAATATTCAGAGTGGATACCGGGTAAAAAGTGAATCCTTGTCAACCTACATTTGAATTACAAAAGTACCCACAATACTTGCTAAATTAACATACATTTGAATTTACAAAAACATTCTTGTACTTATATATTGGAATTACAAAATATCTATTATCAAAGAAATTATTTAAACTACAAAAATACTTCTAGTATATGTTACAATAATGTGCTTATGAGTTTACAAAAATACCCCCATGATAAGGGATATTCTTTGTTAAAAAATTGATGAGGGTATTTTTATAATTTTCATATATAAGTAAATGAATTTTTAATGGGTTGTATTACGTGAATTCATATCCATGTTAATGTAGCCAATATTGTTGACTATTCTTGTAATTTAAAAACTTCCCTGATGACGGGGTATTTTATAATTTCAATATATAATTTAACCGAACTTTGATGTAGGGGCGGAGCTAGTAAGGTGCCCCATAGAACTTTGAGACACCATTGTATTTTCAACTAATTACTCTCCCCCTCTTTTCAATTTTTTGAAGATGATAATGCTCTTAACTGGTTCTTCTCTCATAGACTAATTGGAACTGAACTAAATATATTTTTCTTCAACTTCTAACCAAAAATCTCTAGATTTCTCTCCAAAACCATTCATCTTCAAGCTCTTCCCCTATACCATTAACTATAGTTTACCCCCACTACAAGAAAATCTTGACTACGCCCCTGCTTTGATGAGGGGTATTTGTGTAAATTTATGTGTATATTGTAATAACAAGCACTGAGGGAATTTTTGGAGTTTAATTATTTTATAATAAGGGATATTTTAGTAATTTTGATATACATAGGTTGAAGTCAAATAACTTTGCAAATGATTTATTGTATATTTTGTGCCGCTAATCAAGATAACCAAAGTTTTATAAATTCCCTCGAGACTTTGCACAAATTAAGACAAGGGATCTTTGAATTTCAAATAATAAAATATGATGAGATGCATAGGATAAAACTTTCATAAGCTCTATCACACCCAAACCCAAGTCAAAATTGTGTAACATGGATCCCAAATCCACAAAATGACCTCAGATGGCACTAGGTTTAGGATATGAACAATTCATTCGAAAGTCTTATTCATCAACACACTTAGAGGTCTTGGGACCCGACCTCTAGTACTAACAAAAACTAATATTGAAATTTGACACATGCTTTCAAAAGAAATAACTATCATAACTATCGAGCAAATATTATTCAACAAGAGTCTTGACATGATAAAGACTCAATCTTGAGAAGTGACGTCACACCACGTGAATGATCAAGAAGCATGATGGTTAAAACCAACATTATCCAATAAATCGATAAAAGTTGATATGTGCAAAAAGGCAAATAAATCATCTTAAGACATGACATAATGATCCATGAGAAGGCTCGGAAGAATGTTGACGACAAAGCACATGAATCAACAAAATCTTCGTATAAAAAAATTAACCACATGCACCTACACAAATCTATCTCTAGAATCACCTAAGAAATAAAATTGACATGTAACAAGACATGCATAAAAGAAATTCCGAGACATGATGTTAAGTGACGTGCACAACCGAGAAATATGAAATGACTAGGAAAAATGGTGATATGATCATTGACCTACAAAAAGCCTATAAATAGAGGATGGCCCTTTAAATAGGTATGAAATTGATGTCTCCTCTACCCGAAACTCTATCCAACTTGTCATCGACTTGTTGGAATGTTTTCAAGTGAAAGGAATTGAAGGATTGTAAGGAAATGAAGCAAACTCGAATCTTTAACTTTGTCCATCTATAATTCTTGATTTTTCCTGACTCAATCAGAGACTCACATTGACTTTCTACCTCAATTATCTCTACGACAAAACTAACTTGACAAAGTATCTCAATCTTGGGCAAGCTTTAAAATCATGGTTCCAGTCCATTATTGTGAGCTAAGCTTCCCCTTTTATTTCAATTTATCTTTATGTGGAGTGATCCATCTAAGCTAAGTTGGGTAGGCTTGAAGGGTGTTGATCCCATGACCAAGGATCAAATACCATTGAAAATCCTATTTGGTTGTCAAAAAAAAAAATTTGGGAAAAATTATTAACTAAACAAATGAAAACCCAATTTCATTATTTTGATGGTCATCACAAGATCGAAGGAAAATCTAGATTTTAAATTGCAATGCTTAAAGTGGAGGTTTGATAACAGTAATCTTGTTTTATATTGTATTAGTCTTTATTTTTATTTTGGAAAAGAATAAATGGTAGGAATTTCCCTTGTAAAATGGGATATATGTGACATTTAATGATCATACACATGGTGTTAATTTGTAACTTACAAATTAACTTGGGAAAATTATTTGAAGGACGTTGATGAAGGGATTTTTTTTTTTTCTAATTAATCCCTAAGTTTTAGGGATTCTCTTAATAGTCTATATAGTAAAACTTTTCTTTGTAATCAACCTTTGAACTTCACTCCTTGCATTTCTCATAATTGAAATGTCGAAATTATCCTAACCGTTTGAATTCATCATTTTCGTTCAAAAAATTTGAATTTTGGGCATTCCAATCGAATTTCATAAACTTCATTCCAACGGAAAGGACTTGAGAAGGAAGAAGAAGTTATTTTCAAAGATTTTTTTCAAGCATTTCGAAGATGTATGTAAAAAAAATTATGATTTTTTAAATTCTTTTTACTTTGTTTTGGATAAACATTGATCAAGGATGGTTCTTTTGATTTGAAATCATATACATAAGTAGTTATATCAAGTTGTTAGTTGATCTTTCTGTATATTTTTGTCAAAAAAGCTTGAAAAACAAAAATGTATGGGGTTTACCAATGTAGAGCTCAACATCTTTTTAACATTGTTGAACTCAACAATCTAAAGTGGTGAGCTTGACAATAAAAATGGTGAACTCGACAATAAAGTGGTGAGCTCAACACTGTATAAATATTTTGAAATCTCAATTTTTTATTCTTCATTTTTGTTATAAATTGTCGAAATAAATAAAAAAATATATCTAAATGTTCAAAATTAGAAGTGTATTATTTTCATTCGTCATTCATGATATAAAAAAAATTGTCAAAAAAAGTTGCAATTGCCATCGAAAAATCTAAGTATGTGAAGAAGATGAGAAAAATGGTAGTTTGGGTATTTCAAGAACATTATAATGTGAGATAAGTTTGAGAGATCATTAAGAAATAAAAAATTACTAATGATCTATCAAGTTCTGCCCAGAACTAGGGACTATTTAAAAAGAAATCCCTCCACTTTTACTTATTACACTCCAACATTTTAAATTATTTAGGGACAATGACAGTAAAGGACTTTTTATTGAGAATATGAATCGAATAGTCCACGAGTGAAAAATAATGTCCATTTAAGACCCAAATAGTAAAACATTAGTCATCTAAGGATCTTTTTGAAAAAAGGGAAATACTTAAAATACCCTTTAAACAACTTTACAAATTTCAAGGGAATCACGATTTGATCGAAAGATGACTCCTCTATGTCTTGGTAAATATTTGAGACACCCCTATGCTAAAAAATAGATTAAATGCCCTTGACCAATTTATCTGGTAAATAATATTATGTGAAAAATAAAATTAAATAATTTTATTTATTACAAATTATTTTTTAAATATTTATAAATTCAATATAATTTTATTTGACTCATTTAAGTCGACTTGCAATTTTTTTGAGTTGAATTAATTCAATGGACATTCAAGTCAAGGTTTAAAATTATGTTTTAATTATTTAAATTTAATTATATATTTTAATAGATCTAATATACATATTACATAGACCAAATAAGTTTGATGATGATGATGATGATGACCATACTCATCTTCATCATCATGATCATCATTGTCATCACCATCATCCTTTATGTAGATTAAATTAAGATGACTAGTTTTGGAAAGGGAAAACAATATTTTATCATTTAGAATTTTTTTTCATTAATCTATGAGAGATGACATTTGTCAAAGGCATGTCATTAATTTTAAAACATATGAACAACTCAAATATTTTCAAATAAATACATTTTGTTTAAACATAAAAAATGATTGAAAAGGTAATTATGGTATTTTTGTTTTAAAAAAAATCTTTGTTAGACTAATATTTTATAAAGTGGATACTAAAGAGTCCATATGTTTTTAGAGGGTACTTTTTTGTACATATTTTCCAAAACCAGGTCTTTACAGTCATTGTCCCAATTATTAATCACACTTGAATTAAAGATTATAACACACTCTTCAAACATTACAAAGATGTAGTTCAAATTATAATCTGAACATTATAATACTCATTCAAACAATTTCAGTAGTTGTTTATAATTATAATTTGGCTTATATAAAATCCTAAACCCAGCCCCCCAACCCCTCCCAAAAAAAAAAAATAATAATAATAATCAAAATATATCGAATGAAAAAAAAAGAATAGAGCTTCTGTTGGCAACCTAACTTTTACTTATTCAACCATTCACTTAGGAAACCTTAATTTATATATAAAAAAAATTCCATTGTTTTCATCTTCCCCAAAAATCTTACTTTATCATTCTTCTCTAATCAGTCGTCTTCAAACTATTCAACCTTTTTGATAACTTCAATGTATTTAAACTTGTCTTCAATCCAACGTTTGTCACATTGCCTCAACCCATTGGAGCAAAATCTAGTTTTTTTTTTTTTTACCCCAAATTCCATATATTTACACTTCAACAACAGTCCTCTCTTTCCTTGAGGTTTGAAGGTTGAAGTAGATACGATCTCAAAGTTGGACATGAGGGTTAAACGTTTTACTCAAAGGGGTTTAAGATGACTGGTTTTGTTTTAAGAAGGAGTTTTTGGCTGAAGATGAGGGTATTTGGGTCTTTTCATAGTAGCCTATTAAGAAGACTGAGGTCAAGGGAGGCATGTCACCAATTTCGAAACACTAGAGGGTATCTCTAATATTCACCAAAATGTAAGGGGCATATCCAAATCACCCGGAGTGAGTGCACAAGACACAGCGTTTCACACAGTGCACCGGAGGTGCTCACTGAGCCATATATACTTTTCACTCGTATCTCAAGGAAAATCATCTATAGTACCGTGCACACACCATATTAATGCAATATGAAACATTGTCACTTTAGCATTTCCCTAAAATTATACATAAAGTTTTAATGTAGGGGTTGATTAGTCGCACACCACTAAGTGGTTGGATGCACTCTTAACATTAATTTTTTTTAAAATCTCAATTCTAACGTACTAATTGCACTTCATTATAGTAACCTTATGATTTAGGGGCTTATTCATCTTCCCATGGTTTCTTCCATGGTCATGTTCTATTTTTCTTGTAATTGATTTTGCTTATATTCTCATTGGCACCAATTGAAGGAATTGGTTTTCTTTTCTAATCTCTATTTAGTTTTTGTTTAGAAATTAATAAAAGCCTATGATTTGATCTTATCTCTTGAAATTCGATGATCCCTGATCAACTTGAATTAAAATGTCTACATGAATTCCAACGATTTTGTTAAGCCTTACAATCGTTTTAAAATCGTCAAAACTTCCTTGTTTTATTAATCTGGATACATGATGATTACAAGAGATTTGTGATGTTTGAAAATAGATTAGACTATACTAAAATGATCGAACCAACAATTGTTAATGTGGGCATTGGTCATGTTTGAAGAAGAAGAATAAGAAGAAGGACTAGGAGGAGTGCAATATTTTCTTAAATTTTTTTTGGAGTGTAATTATCCAAATGGAGTGCAAAGGGGGGTTTTTAAGTGATGGAGTGCAATTGATAATGGGTGGTGTGCAACTAGTTAGTCCCTTAAATGTTGAAAGAGAAGTTTGGTGTGAACAACCCTCTACTCCCTTTGTGTGCATTTTTTCTTGATAAGTGAAAATTTTATAAATAGAAGAACGAGATGACCTTGAAGCCCATCAAAAGAGGAGATGTTGAAGAAAACACTTCTGAACTCTCTAAACATTTTACACCAATAAAACATAAAACCCATAACATTTATGATGATTTCTTGCGTAGAATCCTCCTTCCTTTCATGCATTTTTATATATGAATCTTTAGAGAAAAATAACAAAAAAATTCAATATTTTTTTAAAAAAATTTACTCTTAATTATTGTATTCTCATAATTTTTTTATATAGGCAAATGTTGGAAAACCTCCAACCTTCAACCTAGAATGAGAACTACCGATAAAAAAAACTTGAGATGCAACATAATTGAAGAGAACGAACAAGAAAGAAAGAAGTGAGAAAAATTCAACTACACAACACAAAGTTTGCATAAAAATCCTAAATCAAGAAAAGACTCATGGAGCCGGTGGCACCTTCTGATCTTTTTTATTACAGTTCATGAGTGAAAAGGTTTTTCTAATCTATCCTGTTCTGTTTATTTTTATGGAGTTCTAAGGACGATAGTTTTATGAAATCTTTCTTATAATTTTGATCTTTTCGTGTTCTTACTAAGTTGTATGGGCAGTAGTATTTTTGTATAAAAGATATGATTTTTTGCTTAAGAAAGCTTTCAGAATTGTATATTAGTTTGAAATCATTATAGGGGCAGAAGTATTTTTGTATAAAAAAATATGATTTTTTTGCTTAAGAAAGCTTTCGGAATTGTTCACCATTTCGATCGATGTTGTAGTACACGCAAATGCAACAAACCAAGGAAGCCGAGAATTCCAAACACAACAGATCTCACAGGGGAATTATAACTTACACCATCAATGTTCAAGTAGGGATGGAACTTCAAGTAACACTTGGTGTTGGAAAAAAGAAGTGTTCCATGCTATAATAAAACTTCACACATATGTCGCCATAAATTGAAGTTTAGAACGTCAAAATATGTTCTAATAACAAAGAGTTCATTACACATTAGAAAAGAAATATCATCCAGATGAGATTATGGAAGAAAGATAGATAAATACTTAATGCCAAATTATAGAAAACTCGTTTTTTGTTACAGCGGATGATGGATGAAGAGTTAAGATCAGTACTGCGAAGACCAGTTTGCGGCACTTCCAACTCTTGGCATGCTAGCTTCCTTCTTAGATTCATCAACCTTGTAAGTTGCACCACACACTTGGCCTGAACTGTCGATCCTCGGCATGGCCTTCAATTCATTCCTAGGATGCTGGAAACTCCGCAGGCCACCAGAGGTCGTGAAGAAGCACCCTGGCAAGGAAACAGCGGGCACAATGAGAGGACGAACAATAAACATATGTCTCTCATTTGCTACTGAACAATGTAGAATAGACATATTTGATTGTAGAATTATACCTTTTGGAAATGGTGCAAAAGATTTTCCACAACCCTTCTTAACAATCTCTACATCATCTGAGAGTATGAGGTGGTCTTCAGAATCGGTTCCCCAGAAGAAAGGAACACTCACATCGGCATCCTGAATTAAAGAAGAGTAAATTTAATCCCAATGCAGAATGTTGGGTTTGGGAATAATTCGAAAAAATAAAAAGCTTTGGAAAATATCGGTAGAACATTGGATAAATTAAAAAATAAAAATATTTTTTGTTAAATATAAAAATGTAAAAAAGAATATGTATTTCAAATAGATTCAGGATCCAGAAAGGTGTTCCTTTCCTTTAGCATAGGAATGGTGCGTACATGATGTGTTTTGGTAGGAGTTTAAGACACATTCAGCTCTTAACCAAACCGTTTTTCTATATGACACAGCCCAATGTATTTGTTCTCCAATTAACACATGCCACATATACGGGTATTTTGCTAAAGGAATGGAACACCATTCCTTAAATGCTAAAAATAAAAATAATCTGTGATTTTTTCAAAAAATCATCGATTAAAATCATAATTACTCATGATTTTTTGAAAAAATATGATTTAATCGACAACTATTAATATTGTGATTTAATCACAATTTTTTCAAAAAAATCACAGATTTTTGTCACTATATTGCAGACTACTACTATTTATCATTTATTTGCAAAGTTGTACTAATACTCCTTAGTAAAGGGAGTGATCATGAATCAAAGAATGACACTCTTGATTCAAGGGTTTTACTTACGGCAGCAATGAAAGTGGCTTTCGAAGAGCTGTCATACAGAATAAAAGCGAATTTCCCATTGAGATCTCTCACGACGTTGTCTGCTGGATAAGGCCCTCTGTCTCTCAAAGTGCGGTAAGCTTCTATAATAATGATGACTTCATTTGCAATCTTGTTCAATCCATATTGTTGCTTCAGGATAGCAATGTTTTCAATGTGCCCCTGGAACAAGCAGAATATGCCATCCACAACAGCGAACAATCTTGCAAAGAACGGGGGGACCATCAAAATTTTGATCATTATAAACAAAATAACAAAGAAAATGAAGGAAAGATTAGGATGACAAGCCAACTGGATCTGAGAAAAATTCGAGGTACAACATCAAATAAGGCGGCAGGGGAAGGGGGGGAGGGGACCATCAAAATTTTAATCATTAAAAACAAAACAACAACGAAAATGATGGAAAGATTAGGAAGACAAGCCAATTCAATATGATAATAGTTCAAGTTACAAGGAATAAGACATGGGGACTATTTGGATCACCTTTTCTACTCTGATAATAGGTATTTTATTGTAAGGGTGCAATTTGGTTCGTTTTGAGGTCAAATCGGAACGGAACCGAACCCAATTGCCATAGAACCAAACCAACCCGAACTAAGGTCGGTTCTATGGGTTGCCAATATCTTAAAAACCTAATTGAACCAACATATTTTTAATAAAAATAAATAAATATGAAATCTCATATAATGAGTCATTAATCTATCCATCAATAATAATAAAAAGTCAATAGTTTTTCCATCAATAAAAGAAAGTCATTAACACATCCATCCAAAAAAATGTCATTAATCTATCCATAAAAAAAGAAATCAATTTATCCATAAAAAATGTGTATAGTTTATTAAATAGATTAATAATATTTATTTATACTTTTATTAATATACGGATTCGGTTCTCGATTTGGTTTGGTTCAGTTCTATACAGGGCATGAACCAAGAACCGAACCAAATTGGTGGATTCTCTACTTTGTCAATCCAGAACCGAACTGAATTTCATTATAAACCAAACCAAACCAATCCAAAGCTCTCAGCTTGAACCTGAACCGGACCAAGTTGCACCCCTATTTTATTGTTGTTCTTCAACAAAAAGAATCCTTTTCTAGAAGCAAAAATGGTGATCCAAACAAGCCCTTATTATTATTTTTATAGATCATGTGGTAAATATTAAAAATCTCACAAAAAAATTTTACCCAAAAATTTCTTTATTACATAATTTACATTAAGGGTGAAAAACATTGAATTAGAATGACGTAATTAAGATCCATAACACCACATTTGACATAATTTCTATGACATCTATAAACTTGAGGCAACCCTTGATATGATGAACATGAAGATAAAACAAACAAGAAATTAATGAGATCTGGGAAGCAAAAGAAAGAAACACGGCCCAAAAAACCATCTGAGTAGAAATTGAAGAAAACAACCCAAAAATGTGTATAAAAAGACTATCTAACAAACTAGATTTGATATTTATGGTGAAATAATACTGATCAAACCAGATATTGATGAAATCTAAATAATGTAATATTCTCTTGAGCCTTGATCATGAATAAGAAAAAAAATTAAAATTCTCAAACATGGGATTTCTTATTTATCCCCAGAAGAAATTTTTTTTTGAATTTTTGGTTCCATCTTGGGTGTTTTGTAAACATCAATGACAGAGGAAAAAAAACGATCAAACCAGATTTGGTATAAAAAGACTATTTAACAAACAAGATTTGGTATTTATGGTGAAAAAATATTGATCAAAGCAGATATTAATGAAATCTAAATAATGTAATATTCTCTTGATCATGAATAAGAAAAAAAATTAAAATTTTCAAACATGGGATTTTTAATTTATCCCCAAAAGACTAAAAAAGTTTGAATTTTGTGTTTCATCTTGGTTGTTTTGTGGTCTATGAAGAACATTAATAAAAGAAAAAAGGAAAAAAAAAAAAAAAAAAACTGATCAAACAAGATTTGGTATTTACGGTGAAATCATATTTGATCAAACCAGATATCAATGAAATCTAAATAAATGTTAATTAAAACTTTCAAACATGGGATTTATTATTTATCCCCAAAAGAATAAAAAAATTTGAATTTTGGGTTCCATCTTGGGTGTTTTGTGGTCTATAAAGAACATTAATCACATAAGAGAGAAAAAAAAAAAAAAACCCAAGAACCCACAAATGATCTAGATCAGATAACCTTAATTAAAGAAACAAAATTCATGAAAATATAGATCTGGGTTTTGTTCTACCTTGGAAGGAGAGGGTTTTGTTTAATTGTGGAGTACGCCATTGAAACTGCAGGGCTGAGGTTAAAAGAAACAGAATCTGGATGAATAGAGGAGAAATGTTGGAGCAAGAATCCATTTTTCAAAGCAGAAATCGATTCTGAATGAGGGCATTTTAGGCCTTCTGGACTCTTAGCCACGGATTTGCCGAACACTGCAAGCATTTTGTCTCTTTTATCAGAAATTCTAACTTTCGAACGTTAGACTAATGGGAGTGAAAATTGAAGAAAATTAGACATTACAGAGAGATTATTTATGGTAGTTTCTCAAGTAGATATCGTGATAAATTACCAAACTACCCTTATTACCATTTTATGGATAAGTTAAAGATTGGACGGTTGTGATCATTCAACTTGTTGACTTTGACTGATTGTTGGTGTTGTGGAGTATTGTTCCACGCAAGATGCGTGTCACCAATCTAATCGAGAGATCGAGTAGGAGCAGCCACGTGCACCACATTGGTGGTAGGTAAAAAAGGGTGATTTAGACATAGGTCCCCACTTTTTGGTGAATATTTGAAAACAGTCCCTGTATTTTCAGACTGATGACATGCCCTCTTGACCTTAGTTGTTGTATGAGAGATTATTGTAAACTGACCGAAATACCCTAATCTTCTACCTTTGTAAAATTCCCTTGCTTTTAGTTTTTTTTTTCCTCTTAGAAAATCTTAATCTTTAAAATTTTTTAACAAAAAAAACCATTAGTTATTCTCCCCAATCTTCATCATCTTAGATCTCTACAAGAAATTATATTTAACCTATCATCATTGTTTTCAATCTATCGTTTTTCAACTTCGTTGTAATCTCTTGTAGAAAATCTTAGATATCCAAAATCAATTATTTTTCTATTTCTACAAAAATTCTATCTCATTTTAAAATTTTGTATGTGTAGGTAAAACATTTAGGTTGAAGATTAGGGTAAAAGATTTTATCAAAGAGATTGAAGATGATTGATTTTGTAAACAATAAACAATCCATCCTTGTAATTTTTCAAAATTCTTATTTTGTTATTGAGGTTTAAATGTTGAAGAACATTGGTTCAGAGTTAAGTATGTGTTTGGTAACACTTCTGAAGTTTGAATGGAGGTGTTTCACCTTCAAAATTTAAATTTCAAAAGTTTTATTTCTATTTTTTTCGTTTTAAATTTTAAACTTCAGAACTGAAATTCAGAAGTTTTCAATCAATGATGGAAGGCATTGGATGAAATTTCTTAAGTTTGATTTCTACTTTCCAAACATCAAATTTCAAAAGTATTACCAAACATAGCTTAAGACAAGGACATTTATGTCATGTATTTTACTCTCCAATAGCATACCTAGGTAAGGTGGATTGCCATCAATTTGAAAATCCAAGGGTATCACTAATATTAACCAAAGTATAGAGGGGCATATCCAAATTACCCAAAGAAAACCTGTGTAACAACGGTTGAGATGGAATTACAATACACAACTCCTAGAGATTAGTATGTTGTTTCAAAAAAATCAACTTTTCTTTAGGGAATAGCTTCCTCTTATCACTAATAGATTCCTCGATATAATAATATAATCTCTCAGGAGATATTTTTTTGATACTTTCCATACATAATGATATAATCTTCGGGAGATATTTTTTTTTGTAGATATTTTTCATATTTTATCTTCTTATCGTATGTCCTTAGGGCACATGTTAAAGTATAATAAATACACTTTAGAAATTGAATTTTGTATTGAAAATATCCTTTAAAAAAAATTCTTTTTACCAAAATATCCTCACATTCCAAATTCTAAAGTGTATTTATTGCACTTTAATGTGTGTCCTAAGGGCACTAGTTAACAAGATCCATTTTTTAATAAGTAGTATTTTATTGCAAAGTTTGGTAAGAAACCCAACCTTATCCATAGCATTGATGGTGAATGGTGAATGGTGATGGTAGATAAATAATAAATTAACTTAAATAAAGATTTAAAAGCGACGCGTTCTTCTGATCCTGTTTGACTTTTGCAACTCCGAGAATTTAATATTTTCTTTTTTATTAAAGTAAAGTAATAATTGGGTAGAATGACAAAGTGGCACGTGGAAGTGTATAGACACATGTAAAGAGGTGAAACACCGGACTATCCGAATATATGAGTCAGCCCCCACGTGGTAACATAGTTGTGTACAAAGTAAAAAAATTTGCACCATTTGAAAGGGCTTTCTTGTCATTTAAGTTAATGGGTTTTGTGGACACGTTAATACACTCTAAAAATTGAATTTCCCTTCAAAAATGCTCTCAAAATATCTGATAAAAAATATCAAGGTGAATTTAAGGGCACATGTTAAATTACATTAAGTACACCTTGAAATTAAGTATAATTTGAGCGTACTTTTGGTATAAATAAATAAAAAATTTATATTTTGAGAGTATTTTTTAAGGGAAATTCAATTTTATCATTTAAGAATTTGACGGTATTTTGATAAAAAAATATCTTTTTCAAGAGTATTTTTTTTAATGAAAAATACTGAAATAACACAAACGGAGACACAAAGATGATAAAAATGATGTGGTGGTACGCATATAATCGTAGATATTTTTTACTCGTATCTCGTAGAAAAGCATTTATAGTAATGCGCATGACAGCACGAGTTTTTGTCACTCTAGTGTCTGTCTTTGTGTCACCCCAGCACGACTCCTTTTTTATACAAAATCCAATTTTCAAAATGTATTTATCGCACTTTTACGTGTGAGCTCGTTAAAAGACTTATTATAAAAACACTGCCCAAACGAATGGTATTATCAGGGTTTCTTAGATTGGTCAATGTGAAGTCATTTGGGAATAAAAATGGCTGAAATGATGACGAACATGAACCTCTCAAAGGGTTACAGAGATGAAAGCAATCTAAATCCTCCATGTTAACTTCATATATTATGGGTGGCTATTTTGCACACACCAAGATGGGGTGCACTTAAAAGAAAAAATATATCTTAATCTTTCATTATTACTTATTGCACACACCACTCCTCTAGCAAACAAAAAATCCAAAACCCACATCTTCTTCATATTCATCTTTTTTTTGAATTTTGTGTAAGGTTGAATCAAGGAAATTAGATTTTAGGATTTTTTTTCTTCTTTTAAGTTATCTTGTCTCTTTAAAATTTATTTTACTTTTTGTTTTGCACTTAATCGTCAAGAAAGATGAATAAATCACTAGTAAAACTTCAAAACAACAATTTTAAATTAAAAAAACTTGAAGATCTTTTGATAAATTTTGTTAGATAATTCAGACCAAACTAATTTTAGAAAACTCGATAGATACCTACCAAATATTAACAAATAGATTCGATATATCATTCAAAAATTTCTCATGTGAATGACCTCAACTCGATTGAAAGTGTTAGAATAATAAAAACAAATAAGATCAAAACTTTAAACCCTTATTGAAACATTTTTAGATGCATAGAAGAAGAGAGAGAAAAGAATAAAAATCGTTCGGTATCCAATAGGTGTGTGCAATTAGAATTAGTAAAAAAAATCAGTGGCTTAAGTGTGTGCAAATGGTTACTTTAAAGTTAGGGTGGGCATCCCCGATACCCTTCCTTATCCACAAAAAAAAAAAAAAAAAAAAAAAAAACGTTAAGGTGGACGCCACTAGTGGGTACAATTCGCCATTTTGGTGTGAGCAAATAGACCAACCCATACTTTATTTATAAATAATAAAACCACCATATGCTTTTGTGAAGGTTTTTTTATTTTTATTTTTATGGGAAAGTTGGACTTGAACCCACGACCTCAAGATTGCTTTGCAATGTGTCAAACCAGTCTAAGCCCCAATGCTGTTCTCCCATGTGCTTTTATGAAGTTAAGAGCCAGAAGAAGACCAAAATTGATATAGCTTGTTACTAACAAAACAAATTTAACTGTAGATAAAACAGCTAAAAAAGACATGTTCAGCTTACCCAAATATTCCATAAATATCAAACCCGTTTATAAGATCTCAGAATATTGTTTCGCACTCTGATTCCAGGTTTATAACTTATAATAGCTACATTGAAAGGAAGAAATGAGTCAATTAACGCTGTCATTTGAAAATTCTAGAGCCTGATTCAATCACATAAAGCAATAAAAAGACAAGAACAGAAGATGGGTGTTTAAAATTCAGACTCTGTTGTATGCAACCGACTTGCTAAACAGGCGTCGTATGTACATTACTTGAAGCCCGCTTGCACAAGCCAGCACAACGTACTCCAAGATTGTGTAGAGCACTACACGCTTTTGTGTGCTTTCATTTGCTGCGGAAAAATAAAAATTAAATTAGCGAATAGACAATAATGAGCCATGTGAACTTCAAGCAATCAATTTTGGGAGAGAGTCTAACTGATCAAAACCTGAGGTAATGATACGGTGGCACATACATTGAGGTCAGGGCCAAAATCTTATTGACCTTATTTGGTATATGTGGCACACATATATTCCAAAAGTTGATAATTGTGACCAGCTGTTACGTGCCCAAGTGGTTAAGGACTTAAATTTGATGTGTTTGTGCAGGTCTAGGCTTTTTGGACTATTGGTTTACATTTTTTAACATTTGGTATCACGTCTCAATTTCAAGTCATGGAAAAGGCTAGAAGTGTCAATGGGTACCCATTTAACCAAAACTGAACCGGATCCAGAACCAAAAACCCCAGTTCTGGATCCTCTTTCACTAGAACCGATTAGAGCCAGGTCTAAAATGGAACCGAACCGATAGGAACCGGAATCGTTAGGTTCTATCCAATGGGTACCCGCAAATACCCGGAACCGATTTATTTTATCATTTCTTTCCATGTTCTAGATGACTTAAGGTATTTTTTTACTTTAAAATAAATGTATGTTATATAAATTTCTTCAATTTTTTATATAAATTATCCGATTGGAACTTAAAATGAATTACTCTTCTAAAATTTTATTATTTTTAACTAAGATAAATTAGTATTCTTGAAAAAAATCATTAATTTGTACATTTAGTATAACAAATAATAATTAAGTTAATAATTTTGTTGATAATATGTTAATTTTTTGAAAGGATTTTTTTTTTATAATGATTTGAAATACTTTTTTCTCATTCAATTCTCGAGAACCGGAACTGCCCATGATTTTTGGCGGTTCCGGTTCCAATTCCATTTATTTTGGAACCGGAACCGAACTAAATATAATGGTTATGGTTCTAAGTTCCTTAGGAACAAACCTATTGACACCCCTAAAAAGGCTTACCTGGGAAGGCTAGGGAAAAAAACACTGAGAAGTGTCTGAGGGCTCCGGGAAAAAAATCCTCAGGCTTTTAACATGTCAGTTCTACTATATATGACTATTCTGGACATCCAAAGAAAAAGAGAGAAATTAGCTTACTATGACGATGACGGGTATCCCGTGCTTTGAGATACTTTTGCTCTGCTGTAACAGATTCCAATGACTCTCTCAGTTCTGCGATCTTAACATTTATTGGGTCCAAATGTTCTGCAACAAAAATCCCACAGAAAAGTAAGTAAAAGAAACTAGAACATATGACATTTTATGGATACAAGCCTCAAGCATGATAGAGGTGTGAACTAACCATCTTTAGCAAGGTCATGCTCGTTGGGGATATGACCAACATGTATGTAGAAAGATACAGTCTCTGGTGTCGAATAAGGATTTTGGAAACAGAATTTGTACATTCCACTACGTGGAGCCTTGAACTCAAACTTATCCCCAGATGTTCCCTTCAAAGAGTTCACTATGTTACCGCTAGGAGACGTTACCTGCATGAAGCCCAAGGATAAGTTGACACCGTTGTAAAAAAAAATTCTGTTAATCTGTGTGGTATAATTATGAATATAGGATGCATAAATACACAACTATAAACATGTATAGTAGATCATGATCTGAAGTACACAATGATCAAGGAATTTTCAGCTCTGGATCCCCGAATCAACTGAGATGCAAGGCTGGAGCATTAGTTTTGTCTGTTTGCGGATCATATCATTAGGAGGTGATCCAAACGGTGAAAGATTTTATCCAAGGTTATTTGGATCAGCTGACGAAAAAATTGAGTTAAACAATAAACAATGATAAGTGAAAAGTGAGTTCCATAATTCATATATCATAGAACGAAGGTATGCAATTGGAGATCAATAACCCAAATAAAAAACTTCTCCATGATAAAGGACATGACACATGGAGTCAAGCTCAGATCAGAGAATTCAAATAAATGGGTCTGCTTAAAACATCACCCCAGCCACAAAAATCTTTTGAGCAAGCAACCTAGGATGTTATATAGGATAAGATAAAATCAAAGCCTAGGGTTTAGTCAAAGGGAAGCGTCAATAGTGCACATGATTAGGGTTATAACTGATAGGGTATTAGGGATAGAATGGATTAGGAAAATTACTCGCTTTTATGACCGTAACAGAGGATTGAGAATGTTGTTTTGAAACAGGGAAGTAAACCAGTAACTATGTCCCACACAGTTAAGATAGAATACCATGATTTTATATGAGATAATGGGAAACCCAAATGGGGTTCATTAGGGAAGTTGTTAATGGATGACAAATAGAAGGATGGCTGACAAGATAAGATGTAATGAATGAAAAAAAAAAGCATACCGTATGGCGAATCACATGGGACTTGGAAGATGATTTAAGAAGGCGAATGGATGTGCTATCTCCAATAGCGAAGGTGATCTAATAATGGTAATAAACAAAAACAAAGAGAAAACAAAAGTGAAAGTGGGCATTGCATTGGATTATTTTTCCTTTAGGATGGGTAAGCTAGACTTGAACCCATGACCTCAAAGTTGCAATGAAATATGGCAACCAATTGAGCAATGGGTCCAAGCCCAAGGAAGTTGGATTCTTACCACATAGTAGAGACTAGCGAAAGGATCCACGCCAACCTAACCCATTAGCTTAGCTAATCCTTTTCTCAACATTAAGGAAATAAAGTACATGACATGGTTCAAGGGATTAAAAATTGGGATCATCTGGGAAGAATTGATCCCATAAATTCTAGGATTTTCTACAAAGGATTAAGGCAGTGTTCAAAACAATGGTGTGAAGATGAAGTAGAATAGATTATAATCAATTTACTAAAGAGGTTGAAGGGCTTGAGGATGATAGGTTTTATGAAGAAAATTTATGATTTTGGTTAAAGGTTGAAAAAAGGGTATTTAGGTTATTTTTTATTAGTCTAGCAAAGAAAAGCAAGGTTGAAGGAGGCATGTCCAAAATTTCAAAACACAGGTGGGGGTAGGGAAAAAATAGGGGAAGAGGGGGGGGAGCTCAAACGGGATCTACCAAATAATCACCAAAATGTAGTGGGTGTCCAAATCAAGAAGCGGTGGAGGGGATACACCTGGCTCGGCCCTTAGATATAGAGAATAAAAATTATTAGGTTGTTTGAGTAAATCCGGGTCTCAAACGGGATCTACCAAATAATCACCAAAATGTAGTGGGTGTCCAAATCAAGAAGCGGTGGAGGGGATACACCTGGCTCGGCCCTTAGATATAGAGAATAAAAATTATTAGGTTGTTTGAGTAAATCCGGGTCTCAAATTATTATACTGTTTTAGATTTATTTCCAGGTTCAAGTAAAACCAGAAATGGAGTGTGTTGAAACAAAAGCATTGAAAACCAGTTTTTGGCCAAAGAAAACAATGAAATCAACCTAACAGGGTTGAGGATATCTAGGGTGCATATCAACCATAAGGTGATCTCTCCAAGGATGAATGGACAACCTTCTTGATTTTCCCAAAAGAAGAGAGGTTTGTTTCTGAAAAGAACAAGCTTGAGTGAAATAATTCAAACTCTAATGGTTGCGCTGTTAAGGGTGAATTCTGGTTGATTATCAATAGAAACTCAATGTCCCAGTGAATGATTTTTCCCCCCATAAAAATGGTTTTTGTCAGCGTGGGTTTCTGGGTAAGGCGACTCGATTGATCTGATCGATAATGAGTGTTTCGACCAATCTCTGTCTAAGCAGCAACCCCAAAGTTCTCCTAATCCTACTCAAAATAGAGATAAATAAAAACTTGATTAGATTTGATAAAACAGTGTTTTTTTCCCCCAAATTAAAAACCATATTGGGGTTGTTAACATGAATCCTAAACCTAGTTCAAATACTTTTCAAATAAAAGTCAGTAGTAGAAAGAAGCTAAGATGTCTCAAAATATTAATCATCAAACTTAACCAAACGCAAGTTATTAACTATTATGCACTGAAATAGCTGCTTCTATACATGGAAACTTTACTAAATAAATTCAGACTCAAATAAAAAACTTACAAAATAAATAAATAAACTTTCTAGAAGACTTCACCCTAATCCAGAAACCCATTTTGCACCAAGGCATGGTTAGAAAACCGACATCGTGACTTGCGCTAGAAATGGGCCACATGGCACAGCAGTGGGCTCTTTTGGGGGCTCTCGACCATTGCATTTCAGGTCCCTGACCTAGCTTTTTGGAGCTTTTATCACCAGTGTACTTATTAACACCATTGATGCTATTAATTTCATATAACCATAAAATCTCAATCAACTCACCCTTAAGAAATAAATGTTAGAGCTACTAGTTTCTGAAAGATGCCCTTGTCTTTGATTGCCTTTCCAAATCTTGCAGTTGGCATTAATAGATCTCACTTTATCTACATGCAGTTCCTCGATTGCTCACTATTATGCTCTATTATGCATGACTTCTTTTATCATCATCTTATAAAATTAGTCCTTAAGTCAGGCCAATACATAGCAATTAGATAGCTATACTTCTTCAAAATGGATGGCATAGCCATGCCGGACACTTCATTCATTTTTTTAAAGTGTGAATGTTGGGCCTGTGACCTGCATAACCCATGTTTCTATTGGAAATAATCTAGTTATTTTAGATTTAGGTTTTATTTATTTCTGATTTCTAAGGGCACTTTTGTCTTTTTACTTTTATACTAATATAAATTCCTGTCAAGCTCTCACATGGGGACATAATAATCATTCTTCTACAATTCTTCTTGGTATCAGAGCCTAGAGGATCTATCGTTTTTCTCTCCCTTGGTGTTTCTCGTTCGATTTTTGAGTCTCTTGGAGTTTTACCCTCGCCCTCCCTCTCTTCTCTCTTCTCTTCTCCTCTTTCTTTTTTTTGTTTGACGTAAATCACACAATGCGATAAGGAGTTCTTGTGCAAATAGTTCCCTTCGATAGGGTTGCAATGCTGTTGGGTTATCTTTTTCTTGTGCGATTAGGTCCATACTACTGGCTGGACAGTTCTACGATTAGGGACTTGTTGCTGGTCGATGTTGGCTGCCTCTGCGATAAGGACTGTGTTGTCAACAGCGATAAGGGGCTGTGTTGCTGGCTTCGACAGCAGGGTGTACGATTGCTGTTGGCTATTTTTTTTACTGTGGTAGTGTTTGTGGCTGCTGGCTGCAGTGTTGCTGTGATGCAACTGACTTGGCTGTTATGACTGGACTGCAATTGAGCTACAGGCTGCTGCGATAGTGTCTGTGTGCTGACTTGGTTGTTATGCCTAGGCTGTGATAGGGCTACAGATTGCTGCAACAGTGTGTGTGGCTGCTGGCTGCAGTTTTGCTATTTTTGTTGTTTGCAGACCTGCTGTTTGGACTGCTGTGGAGACCTGCGACAGCAGCAGGATTGCTGTTTGACTGTGTGGATTGTGAACTGCTTGCACTAAGTCTGTGGGATCTTGTGAGGGGTTGAGACAGCAGTAGGACTGCCTATGCGGGCTCGCGACACTGTGCAACAGGCTTGTGAGGGTTTGCAACAGCTATTGGACCTTGTGAAGATCTGCGATTGCAGTAGAACTGCTGTGGACTGCTTGTGATAGGTCTGTGGGACTTTGTGAAGGGTTGCGACAGCAGTAGACTGCTTGAGACAGACTTGCGAGACTTTGCAACTATAGTAGGAATTCCTATTCAGACTGCTAAGAGACCTGCGACAGCGTTATTACCCCTTTTACCTGGGGTTTCTTCCACCTTGGATTAATACTACGGGAGATCTCCCTTCAATCCAAAGTTTTATTGTTTATAGTCCGCTATGACGATAAATCACGAGACTAAGGATTTCAGCACAACTCTTGGGGCAAATTCCTTAGTCCAGCATATAACTAATGCCCTACTAGATAATTGGAATTTTCAGTCCTGGTCTCGGTCTATGCGACTTTATATGGGAAATAAAAGTAAATCTGGATAGCTTTTGGGAACCGTTACTAAACCACCTCTCACTGATCCCAAATTTGAACAATGGGAAATCGATAATTGCACTATTCTTGGATTTAATTCAATGGAGCAATGAATCTATACAATGTTCATGTATCATGAAACTGTTTCGTCCTTGTGGTTAGCCCTCACTCAGACATACGCTCACGCTAGGAATGACTCAAAGATTTATGAGCTTTATCGAAACAAAAGTACCCTTACAAATCAGAAATAAATAAAACCTAAATCTAAATAACAACTAGAGCTAACCAATAGTTTCGGTCATATTGAGGTAGCTGCAGCCAATCCTAATCCTTTTAGCATTATGCTCCTTAGTTTCTGCCTCATGAATTAGAACCAAGATCACGAAAGTGGTTGTTTTGGAGTATCTCACCCTTAAGTATATCCTAGCTAAATTCCACGCACACTCAATTTTGGTCCAGCTTGTGTTAAAAAGTTTAGATCCCAAATAATCCCACCATAGTACCAGTTTTACATTTAACCCCTCTATAGTTTTATCAACCGGAAAATGAGCCAATTACAATAATATGCACCAAGAGATCTTCTCTTGAGTATGAGCAATTTGTTCATTACTAATAAAAATAAATGATACAAGATCAAGGCCAACCTTCATTGTAAGACCTCCCTAACTAGGAAGCTAATCTACTTTTTCATATATGACTGCAAATTCTGAAGGTTAGCCAATGGATGTGGTTTCAATTGTACAAGTGAGACAATATTATGAAATGCCCCCAAAAAGCAGCATGAGTTCCAACAGCCACCCAAAATAAAAATAAAAATACACAGCTAATATCCATGCATCAAGAACAACACCCTTAGATTTACATGCACCAATGAGGTGAGATATCATTCGATAATGTCAAGGAAAATGAGAAAACCTTGTGTCTAAGAAAGAAAACAATTCACCACCACAAAGAGAGTAATGAGGAAATTAATACAGCTTAAGAGTTAAATGGGACCGAAACTTAATCTCCAGAGTAACTCAAGGTGTTGGTGTCCTAGAGAATAGAAAAAATCATTGGAAAATTAATTTTTTGTTTGGTCTTTATTTATTTATTTATTTTACAGTCATTTATTTCTTTGGATTCCCACGTTTCTTAACTGTTGTCTTCTTCTTAAAATTTTATGTTTCTTTCAGTTGTGGAGTAATTCCATAGTACCAAAATCCATGGGACATACCCACAAACTTCGAATTTAATACATCTACATCTACAAAAGAATGAATTTGAAATCATAGATATCGAAATAAGAACAATATTATTCGTCACTTATAATTCAGAACACTATGTCATGAGACAAAACCTCAAAATTCACAGAGAAACTCATTAATTTCATCCAAACCAACTAATAAATATAATCGTTCACACCAAAACCCTAACATACAACAAAAAACACAAATTCGAAGATTTAAACCCAGATAAATAACTAAAAATTCAAAATCCCTAATGAATCAACTCCTTAAAAATTCCATCAAAACATAATCAAATTTCAAAAATACCGTAAAATCGATGCCGGGATGATCCGAACTCCAGAAGATATCGTGATCAACAACAACGAAATTCCCCGAAACAGTGTCTCCTTCATAAAGAACATACTCATATACACACTCCACGTCGTTAACAGTAACAGAGAGAGCGGATAGATGACGAAGAAAGCTCAAGAGAAACCCTAAAAATATACAGATCCTCGCAGATCCGAACCTCTTTCTTCTCTCCATTTGACTTCTCGTTCGAATTCGATTTCCCTTCTGCAATTTCTTCTTCTAGGGTTTCAGAAGATCGAAAGCTTGGAGCGATTGTTTATAGAGAGCAACTAAGATTTTGTTTAAAAAATTGGAAACGAAGTCAGAGATTTTCTCTCTCTCAAATAAATTAGGAAAGGTTGAATTATAAATCTAACAGAGAGCTGCTATTGGCACCCCAACTTTTACTTATCACACACAAATTAATTAATGTTTTGAGAATAAGTAAAAGCTGGGGTGCCAATAAAACTCTTTTTTTTTTCCACTGAAATTTCTATTTTTTGGGTCTAGGATTTTACATGAACCTAATCATAATTGTGAACAACTACTAAAATTGTTTGAACGAGTGTCATATTATTGAGATAATAATTGACATTCGATAATCCAAACCCATCCCGCCTAGCTCCAAAAGGAAACCACAAAGGCTTCTTCAATTCCAAATGTATTACTTTTTTTTTTCCCCTTTATACGATGATTGACTCAACCGGAAATCAAATGCTAAAAGCTTGATTTTTCTCAAAAATATGTACGGAGAATGTTTGAAAACGGGTTCTCGTGAAGGTAGGAGAGACGGGGAAAGATCGGATTGTCGAATCATGAACGTAATTTTGGTTATTGTTTGGTACAATATAGGGAAAAAATTTGTTACTCGAAGGAGAGTGTAACAAGGAGAATTCTGGTCTGCAAGACCTGTAACTCAAAATAGCCTTATGATTCACACTTAGAACCAAGTCTAACTGCTCATACTACTAGAGAAACTACCATATGCTCTATAGCAACTCAGTAGAAAATTGCAATTGGATTGACTCTGCTGATGAACCAACCTCAACAACTGCATAACCAAATAGGTCAACAGGCCAAGATGCAATAAATGCGCTTGGGACTATCCTTGCCCAAAGCTGAGTAGTTGCTTAAGGGGCGCTTGGCTCATGTGAAGTCACTTCTGCTACAAACATCTTTGTCAACAAGAAAAGGTGTATAAAAAAAAAATGTGTTTTATCGAATTTGAGACTAAAAAAAAAAAATGAGAGTTAACTACAAGAACTTGAGTTTATGTCCTTAGGGAAGTTTCAATAAGAGCGTGTCGTGATGTGGGGAGGGGCACCCGCAACATGACTAAGTGAACTGTAATAGTAAAAGACATAGGAATACAAATATAAACTCGAACTTGCTCTTTAGATAAAAGTTTGCTTCTGCTTATGGTCATAAAGCCCCGCATCCCCTCACGGGGAGGGGAGGAAACGAGGGGCTCATTCAGTCGTAAGTCTGATTGACCAAGTATTGACTGGCAAAAGAGTAAGTCAAACCTTTGTAATGTTTGAATAGTATGTAGTAATATTTAATTTTGGTGTGATGAGTAAAAGTTGAGGTGCTAATAACATCTCTCATCTAATAAAATCTCTACAATTTAGAGATACCCTATATGTTTTGAAATTTAGGATATACCTTTGATCGTGGACTTATAATAAAAGTCAATCCATTCAATTATAAAAATGGAGAACTGCTTTTAACACTCCAACTTTTACTTATAACGCCTCAATCATAAAATAAAAAACAGGTCAATGATTGAGAATATGTAAAAATTGGGTGCCAATAGAAACTCTCTCTCTTTTGTTTAGATTTTATATGTTAGATTTTGGATTTTATATGAGTCAAATCCTAATTGGGAAATGGTTGAATTTGTTTGAATGTATATAATGCTTTGTAATGTTGAAGTAATAACTTGATACAAACTTTTATAATGTTTGAATGGTGTGTTTTAATCTTTAGTTACGGTGTGATAAATAATTTAAAGAAATAAAGTGTAATAAGTAAAAGTTAAAATTGATGTGCCATTGCCAACATTAGTTCTCTTAGAAGGTCTATGATCAAAAGCCAATTAATTAGCCAATGTGTTTTGTCTTATATGAGTTAAAAGTTTTAAACTATAGAGATCATCTTCACAAAAAATCAGTCCATTTTGAAACTTCTAACTCTATTTTACAAGTTGAAGAATCGTGAATCATCCATTTTTCTTAAATCATTTTTTATGTGGAGTTAGATATTATTTTGTCTTCAAAATCAATGAGACGAAGATAAATTAAAATTTTAGCTTAGGATATGTTTGGTTATAGAGTATTCTTTTTCAAGGTAATACGAATTTCTTGGGAAAATGAATTGCACTACTAGATTCCACCTTAGAAAATATCAAAAAGAGAATTAGTTTTTCAGCATAATATTAAAAACTGGCAAATTAAATTGAAATTTGATCAAACTGACTTGACTCGGTTGGATTGGATTGGATTTTGAGGTGATTTGACCCCAAAATTCCATACAACCAACTTGTTGAGTCAACTTAACAAATCATAAAGTCAACTTGATCAAGTTAGCTTGAAAATGCTTAGCTAGAAAATCAACTCAATTATTTGACTATATATAATATTTTGTGGAGAACAAAAACTAAATATTTTATTTAATATTAAATTACTTTTAAATATTTATAAAATTTAATACATTTTAAATTGACTTGTTCAAGATAACTCCCAAGTTGTTGACTTGACTCAACTCAATATACTTTTGAGTCAAGCTGAGTTTAAAAACTATAGAATTAGTTTTTGAGGAGAGAATGAGAGATTTTCCCTCCCAAGATAGTAAATCACTTTGTATGAGAGGAATCTAATGAAAATACATAATCAAATGCATAAAAATCCCATTTTTCAAGAGAATTCATTTTTTCACATATGTTTGCAATCAAACATATTATTTTGCCAAAGTAAAGAATTGGAGAATGGAGAGGGAGTTTAAGAACAATTTTAATGAGTCTCTACATAAATACTAGGCATTTCATTATAGAGTCATTTTGAATATTTAAGGGGTATGTACTTCAATCAATCGTGTCATCTAAAATGATTTTTTATAAATATTTTTAATATTTTTTTAATTTCAACAAAATTCAACTATAACAAAATCCTACGCAATCATCATCTTCATTTGCCGTCCAAAGGTATGTATATAATTCATAGAGAGCTAGATGCTGAGTGCGTTGGAGGGCTTCATTGGGCTTTGGCCCTCCGATATGACAGTTAAGAGGGGATGCAATGCCCAAGCCCATGTGTGTTAGAGTTGCTCTAACCATTGCCAAATAAATATGATGATTTAGACTAAATATTGAAGTGGATTTTCAGTTTTTATTTTAATTTTTTCCCCTAATTTGTTTGAATGAGGTTGAAGAGGGGTATTTTGGTCCTTATGTTAACATAATAATAAAAGTCAAGTAGAGATTAATTGAGACATACTAGTCTTCTCTACATGTTTGATTAACGAATAACTGTGGCAAAGCATGGACTTTTTTTTTTTTTGTGCTAACCGAGTGTCCGGGCCAGCTTGCGAGCACCACAACAACCCACCACCATGGTCCCCCAGTTAAATCATGAGAAAAATCCAAGAGGGGAATTGAATCTGTGACGTGCACCTAACCCACACTTCACGTGCTCACCCTTACCACTTAGGCAACCCATGGGTGGGTTACAAAGCATGGACTTTGCTAGTAATAAAATGGCCTAACTGTCCTCCTAACATGAAGAATTGTCTGACTTGGTAAAGAAGCACTCTTCTTTTCTTCTTCTTTTTCCCCTGATATATGGCCGAGGTTGGGATGGTGATGATGTTACAACGTTGATGAATGAAGATGAAAGTAATGTTGGGTATGAATTAAGAAGAAATAGATGAGATGATCATATGTTGTTAATTGATGAAATAAGAGAAATATTCAACATTAATGTAGAATTTGGAGATCATCAAGGGTTTTAGAAGTATAGAAGCTTAGTAAATACACACATATATAGAGAAAAGGGTTCAGTAAAAAATGATGGATATATATAAGAACGACTGTAGATTTCGTTATTTTTGTTCTATTTCTGATAAAGATGGATAGGACTTCGAGTTGGATAGTTAAAGTGAAATTATGCTTTTGAGTGTGCTATGTGACAGATATGCATCCACATTCCACCCTAATCACATGAGAGAGGGAGAGAAAGATTTCGATAAGATCAAACATGCTTTATGAATCTAAATGCTAGGCCATGAAAAATAATATACACGTCTGTATGATATATATTAGGCACGAAAGAGATGGCGATGTTGAGATATTTGAGAAAGAAAGATTATGAATGATAAAGTCAGAAATGATTATGTCCACAAAAATGAAGTAACCCAATATGTATGTAGATTAAGAAATGTTTGATTGAGATGGTTCGATAATGTGCAACAAAGACTGATAGCAACTCCAATCAGAAAATAAAATAGATAAATTGATTGGAGAAAGAATACAAAGAACATGAATTGGATTGACGTGATGAAGAGTAGATATAGAGACACTTGAATAGAAGAACTTGATTGATTCAATAAACGTCGAACTTTTAGGATGAAGTTTTCATAATGATGTAAAAAAACACAGTGCTCACCGATATCAAGGGTGGAGCTAGTAAGAAGCTGGTGGGGGCAATTACCCCCACCAGAACTTTGAGACACCCCTATATTTTCAACTAATTACATGCCCCATTTGCCCTCACTCCCTCACCTCTCTCCGCATTTGCCCCCACACCCTCACCTCCCTCCAATTTTTGCCTACTCCCCCCCTCTTTCAATTTTTTGTTGATGACATGGCCTCTTAACCGGCCCTTCTTGTATACTAATTGGAAATGATATAATATTCTTTTCTTCAACTTCTAAATAAAAATCTCCGGATTTCTCCCTAAAATCATTCATCTTCAAGTTCTTCAACCATATAACTAACCATAGTTTGCCCCTACTACAAGAAAATCCTGGCTCTATCCCTAATCGATATTATGTACAACCCTAATTATGTTTTCCTAAGATATATATTTCTCTTTTTGGTGAAATATTGTAATATGTTGTTAAGTTTAGTCCCACGTCGAGCACTTAATGCCTTGTCTCTCTCCTTATAAGCTCTTGAGCCTTCTCTACTCATTGTTAATTAGTTTTAAGTTAGACCTCGACATTTATCATATGTAATTATGAGTTTTCTTTTCATAGTGAAATCGGTATGATCCGTGGACATATCTCAATCTTAAGAAAACCCGTAAATTTTTTTTTTTTTTTTGGGTCATTGCATCTTATTTGCTTCTTTTTCATTTTCCATTGTTTTTGTTTTCTTAACAAGTCTTTATGCATTGGACATGCCAGATGTATAGATCCATCAAAGTGAGGCCAATATTAATGAATCAATGGAATAATGCCACATGATAGTTAAAGAGGAGAAACAAAACTTGGATTTGGGAATAACTTTGTAGGTGGTGGTGGTGGTCGATGAGAGGGTGGTATCTTGGAGGCTAAAGAAGAAAGAAGAGAATGGCAGAGACAGAAGCTTTTGGTTTGTCTGTTTGTGAAACAAAATGATAAAAAGGGAAGTCTTTTAAGCAGGCAAATGGCATGTATTTGTACATCAATCCTGCAAATTCTCTCTCTCTCTCTACTTTCTAAAAGCTAAGCACGGATATTCCATAATACCTTAGCCCATCCTTTCACTAATCCCTATGCTTCTCTCACCATAACATGTAATCCACCTTTGAAAACTAAATATTCAAAATAAAAGTGATTTCTTTTTTAGTTTATGATTTTTAATTTGAGAGAATGGCCAAGAGCATCTTTGCAATGGACAGGACAATAAAATGCATTATAGATTATTTAAATCAATAAAAATCACTTTCTCTAATTTAATATCCTTGCACCTAATAAAAATGCCTTTAAATTAGCTTTAACACATTACACTCTATTGAGGATTACTTTAGTCAGATCTCTCTCTAAATATTAAATAATCAAAACCCAACCCCAAGGGATTGGCCTAGTTTAGTTTGATTTGATTTGATTTTATGGGCAATTTAGTTCGATTCTTACCAAATTAAGTAAAACTAGAGTTTTAAAATTTGCTTTTGTATCTTGTCCATGGCAAATATGGCATCATTTAGGACGAGTATTTGATATATTTGAGATGTTTTGTTCAAAAATTTAAAAAATGAATGTGAGATTTTAAATCTCGTTCAAAAATTGACTTGTCCGTTTCATCCATACCTGATATCGAAACGACTCCAAGGGTACGTCACAATCTGGGACGAATTTTGAAACCATGTGTAAAGCTGGCTTTACCATCCATAACCATGGAACATGTATGCACGGAATTTAAGAAAGCCCCTACAAGAAAAAGAAAACTGAGCGTTGTGTTTAAAGTTTCTTTTAATTTCTTTTCATTGCCGTTGACATTTTCTTTTTTCTTACCTTCTTTCTTCTTATTTTCTTTCTTTCTTTTATTTTTCAAAAAAAAAAATAAAAAAAAAAATAAATAAATAAAATAAAGAAATAAAATTCTTGTACTATCTTTGTCAAGGACCACAAAAATACAACAAAAGCGTACATCATTGACTTAGGTCACCTTGTATTCACATCCTTCCTTACGACAGGTTTTGCAGTCTGTCTACCCCTTAGGGAAGTTTAGATGGCTTTATTTTTTTATTCTTTTATTCTCTATCTTTAATGTTTGAAATAATGATGAAATTAGGAACAATAATGAAACTTATTTGAATGAATATGTCAAAAAGGATAAAATGATTTGGGAGACAATTCTAAAGAAAAAGTGTTACACGGCATTCTTAAGATATCCATGTTATGGAAAATTTAATTTCTGAAAAATATAAATTCCAATATTTGATTGCACCTAGGAAAATTATGAAAGAGAATTGATTTGTAATTTTGGGATAGAGATAATCAAGAGAGAATAACATCGAAGAGTAGGAAAATCATTTTACTGGAAGACGTGGCTAGGGAAATATTTTCCAACCCATAGGGACAAAGTGACTTGGGCGGATTGAAACACGACATGTAGTTTTGGAGGCAGGGATGGTCATGAGAGAATTACATTAGAAAAGTGGAAAATTATTTCCCATGGAAATGGGGTTGGAGAAATTTTTTCTAACCCAAGGGGCTAATCGCCTTGGGCGGAAATATGATTTCTTGAGGAAAATTTTCAATCATACACCTAAAATCGTAATTTGGTAAAGGAAAAAAACAATCATTTTTCTACCCATTTCCCATGTGTAATGATAGAATGTGTTGAATATCAAAGGTTGAATTCTAAGAGTTACCAAACTATATGGGCAGCCTCAGACCTTATGGTGGCGGGCTTGCTATGTCGACCTAGTTAGCATGTCTATGTAACTATCCAAATCACACATTCAATGTATTTTATGTATTAAAGTCTCTCCCTCCCTCTCTTTGATTTCTAGGAGAGTTGAAACTTGCTCTGATCCTAGATCTTCTCTTTTCTTTTGGAGGAATTTCTGAAAATTTGATCATTTTCTCATGAAATTACGCTTCCAACCAGTTGTTTAATTCATTTTAATTTTCAAACATGAAGTGCGAGATTGCAGATTTTTCAAAGTGATGATCTCGTTGATATTTTTTTTCTTCAAAGTGACGATCTCGTTGGTTATAAAAGCGATCATCTCGTAAGTTCGCTAGATTGTCATTATATAAACCTGTGAGATTGCCACTTTAAAAAAGACTATCAGGAATCTCTTAGCTCACGAAACATTAATTTACCCTTTTTAGAGAATTTTCCCAAAATGTGATCAACTTTTATCTAAGAGTATTTCTCTAAAAAAGAGGTTTTTTATTCAATACACAAAAAGATCATGATATAATTGGTTAAGGGGACAACCGATTTGATAAACTCAAGAATGAACTAGAATGTAATAATAATGTTCGTAACAGTGAAAACTAATGTATCATTAGAAGTTTCCTTCCGTTTAACCTCTTTTTCAAATTAAGAAGGAGATTGTGGAGGATATTTCTAGCTAAATACCAAGGGACAACACGTGGCACCTAGGGATTCAAGTTTGGTATAGATATACGAGGATAAGCTCGACAGCTCAATCACAAATCAATCATGGGTTCGAGTCTCAATCGGAGAAAATCAGGGATTAAAATCTTGGTAAGGAAAAATCTCAAGGAAGAAGGAATGTATGAAGACAGGATATTGACTAGATACGTTCTAAAATCACCAATTAATATCTCCTTTTAAATTGGATAAGGGTAAAATCGATAATAGGATCTAAAGTGATCTTAGGGTTTTATCTCTATAAATAGATGAACAAAGTATTAAAATGTATGAGTTCTCTCCCTTCTAAATTAGAAATTATTTTTGTACCAAAATCCTGACTTGGGGCGTTGGAGTGGTGTTGCAGGCACACCTCAGAGCGTAGGAAGGTGAAAATTCTTATCAATAAAAATCACGAGGTAGAACAAGTTTTTGTATCTACAAAGATCATTCCGACGATGAAATCTCATATGATTTCATGTTCTTTTGTGGAGAAAAACCATTTAACTTCATAAAATGCTTATGAAACCAATCAATGGCTAAGAAAGAGGATGGAATTTGTTATGGGTTTTTAAAATAAAGTTCACAAAAGGAAAATTGTGGTGCCATTGCC
Organism: Akebia trifoliata; assembly: GCF_017979445.1. Lineage (NCBI taxonomy): Eukaryota > Viridiplantae > Streptophyta > Magnoliopsida > Ranunculales > Lardizabalaceae > Akebia > Akebia trifoliata. The sequence continues at coordinate 26,853,626 of NC_141390.1, forward strand.
GCAATTGTTTTTTGAAAAAAAAAAAAAAAAAAACACTACAAAAGAGGAGAAAGTTGAAGAAATTATGATAGGGACACAAATGTCATTCTTAACAAAGAGAGGGGCTATATAGTACTATAATCTCCATTTACCGCGTTTTTGCTAGAACTTCAACTATCGCGCCAAGCTTCCGAAGCAGAGTCAGCAAAACCAAACCCTGGGGGTCTTATCATCGAGTGGTCACGATCATATCTTTGAAAATCAACGGCTCCCGTGAACGATAACAGATCTCTAACGTTAACGTTAACGGTCTCACCACAACCGCCGCCACCACCGTTACCACAGTCTTCTCCTGCAAGACCCAGAAAGTCTCGGGTCAAATGGTCACTATTCTTCCACGTGGATTGATTTCCTGAATGGAATCCAAGATATACTGGTGAGACTCCAGTGCCCATTTGACTCACTGTTCCAACCCTTCCCATCTCTAACCGAGTCAAAGAAGATGCCATGTGGCCCACTGATTGAGCTTGTGTGGTACCAGTAATGGCTGTTGCACCAACATTGGCAGCTTTTTGTAGGAGTGCTGTGGCTGACATATGAGCCATGTTGGTAATGGAGTTCACATTGGGGTGTTGTTGGAGAAAGGATGGTGGTTCTTGGAAGAAAGGAGAGATGTTTGGGATTTGATGATGAGTTTCAGGTTTGATTTGAATTGGGTTTGATATAGAATTAGGGTTTTGAAGTGGGTTCCATGAAGTGAGAGAGGTATGGGGAGGTGACCTTATTGGGGATGATTGTTGTTGTTGAGTTGAGAAGGGGAAGAGAGGGTGTGGGTTTATTGGGTTTGGTGTTGTAAATGGGTTTGTGGAGAGTCTTGCACTCTCTTCAGCTAAAGCATCACAGAAGGCTCTGTGAGTGATGAAGCTATCTTTCCTGAAAATTTGGCATAAATTCAAGAGACAAAGACAAAAAGTTAATAATGGTTCACTAAGGTAAATAGAATTGAAGAAGAGAATGAGACAAAGAAATATAGATCTCAGCAAATTAATTAGAGGGTCTTAACTCTTAAGGTTTGTATTTGTAACTTTAGAGGACAAATAAAACTGAGAAAAAACATGCATGAAAAGTTGGATGGTTTGAAGATACAATTAGTCAATGAAAGTCTACAAAGGAAACAAAAGGAGAGGCTTAGAACTCCTGCATGAGAAATGGGTAGGCAACTAGGCATTGAGAAGTCGTAAAGCTTGGAATATACAAAGTAGAATGCCTAATTTTGTGGGTCAAAGTAAAATGATCATGAGGGAGAGAGAGAGAGAGACTGCAAGACCAATGAGTAAGGTTAGGCAGCATGAAGAAAATTATGAAACCATGGATTCAAAGCTTTGAAAATTTTGGATCATAAAATTGAAACCACACAATCATGTAATGATGAAGGAATGAAAATAACTCTTCATCTCAGACTTATCTGTAGATCTACTAGTTTTCATTGTTAGATAGAGTTCAGAGTACCAGAGAGTTCTACAACATAGTCTGCACTGTGAGAAATTATCACCAAGTTTAAACTCTCTACTTTTTCTTAGACAGAAGCAGAGATCCATCATACTCTCTTTAGACTGCAGACACTCAATTTCTAAGTACCCAAAAGGGCAAACAAGAAAGAGAAAAAGAAAAGAAAACCAAGCATTCATCAAAATGGGTAAGTAAAATTAAATCAGAAATTTAAGGTTTATTATATCAACCAAAAGGGCTGTAAGATATCTTCTTAATTTGTTTCTTTCATCCCTATAGCAATCCCAAAACCTAAGAACTCATGAATCAGAAGTTATAAGAGAATAAGACTAAATAATGAAGTTCAAGTTGTATAGTTTTCTGTTTCTTTTCTTTTGTCTTTCTTACATTAATGCATTCCAGGTTTCAGAGAAATTTTCTTTCCTTCAGTTTCTCTAACCAATCCATCACCACTAATAGACATTTGTAATTATTCATGAAACCTGCCAATGCATTTAACATGTTTCAGAAATATTCCATGCAACCTTACCACTCTTGTGTAAGAATAGCCTCAAAATCATAAAGCCCACTGAAAGAAAAAAACAAACTAAGATGATAAAAAAGACATTGGACTTCCCACTTTGAACAAAAGACCAATACACAATATCAGACTCATCTTATATAGTCCAAAGAGATGAAGAGCTCAGAGACATACAACCTAATAAAAACAAGAGAAGATATCAACTAAACAGTAAGAAAATAAAATAAAATTACCTTGAAAAAGGGGTTCCACAGTCGCATCTATACTCTCTTGTTCCACAAGTTTTAGAATGAGCTTTCCAATCTGATTGAACTGCATATCTCTTTGAACACTTCTCACATTTCCATTTCTTCTCTCCATGTTTTCTACAAAAGTGTTTCTTAATTCCTGTCAGATCACCAAGAGCCCTTGAAGGGTTATGGTGAATACATGAGGGTTCAGGACAGATATAGACTCTCTTTCTAATCTCTGTAGTGGTTCTCTGCCTTAGCTTCCATGGAAGGTTATGTCCTCTCCTGTGAAGTTGTAGGTTTTGATCCCTTTGAAAACCTTTATTGCATATCTCACACACAAATCTATTTGTAGCCAATAAAGCCTTTGGAGATAAAGCAATCACTTCAGCATCTGGGTCTAAAATCATCAAAATAGAGAAAATTTGAGAGATAAAAAAATCCAAATAAATAATCTAATAAAATCAAATTTGAAAAACAAACCTGGGTTTCCTGGGAGGTTTCTCTTCTTTTTAATCTTCTGTTGTTGCTGAGGAGAGATGGGTGAGAAAATGGGATTTAAGCTATTAAAGTCCTGAACTCTAGTACAAGAAGAGATACTAGCTTCCTCAGACAAAGAAGTAGAATTAGACATGGTTGAAGGCAACATCACTGTGAAGACTACTTTAAAGAAAAAACCCAATTTTTGATCTGTTTGTTCTTGTGATTTCTTCAACTATTTCACCCTTATTTCAAAAACCCATTTTACCTCATATAGTACATGATGAAACAAGAAGAAATAATAGAACTAGAACTCTCAGCTTTGGATGAAACACAACACAACAGATACAAAGGTGGCAATGATATATTTAGACACAGAAAGGCATCATTTGATGGTTGGCAAAAGCAAAACCCGTGAAAAAATGATGATGGGTGATTCTAATAGTCACTATCTTACTCAAGGATTGCTTGTTTGAGCAACCTTGCGACACAAACAGGAAACCTAGCTATATTCTCTTGCAAATCTATGAAACCCACCATTCACCCAAACATGGAAAAGAATTTGACAATATAATGGGTTTCTTCCCCCAAATCTCTATCCTCTCATTCACAATTATGTAAGCAAAGAGGAGAGAGAGAGAGAGAGAGAGAATTTTAGGTAATTGGGTGGTGGAGAAATGGTATTTTTATTTAGAAAGTGATGATTACAGTGGCAGACTATGGAGAAGGGTTGGCAAATTAGATTAAAATAAATAAAATAAAATAAAAGGAGCACTTGATGAGAAAAAGACCATGAAAAATTAGAAAAAGTGAGGAACCCAGCAAGGAGAGAATCTCAGCCCACCTCTTTCCTTGATTGATTTATTTTTTTTTTTTAAATTTTTCTATGTATTTATGACGTTGGCACTTTTTGTCTTATATGTGGCCCTGTTATAAAACACCCAAACCCTAGAAAGGACTTTGATTTGAATGGAATGATATTAAAAGGAGTGCTTGTTTATAAGAAGAAGGCTTAGGAGAAGCTTAAAAAGCTTTTGAGTGGTAAAGGCAAGAGGATAGGTCCTCACTAGTCCCAGCCTTTTTAAGATCCACAACGAAAAAAAAAAAAAAAAGCATGATTGGTTCATTGATTGAATCTTAAGTTGGGTATTTTAATAGTCTTTTCACCACTCTTATTCCTCCAAAACCTATTCAATTACAAATCCACTTTTTCATGTTTTCCTAAGCCTTTTATAAAACCCACAATAAGCTAAGATTCATTCCTGATTTGATTAGGAGCTCTTTATCCATATTTGTTAATTGGCACTTAATAGCCCCACCACTTCAATTGTTGGTGGTGTATCCAGTTTAATTCAAAATTCAAGTTTTTTTTCTTTTTCTTGGGTATTTACTAGTTTCATCATCATGATTAGATTTTAATAAAATCTTTATTTTTTGACGCCCCTTCTTATATACGCTTCTTGACGTGGCATGAGCTAGAACCATAGATCTTTTCCTCGAGATACATAATTGTGCATCCCCATAATATAATGCAATTATGTATCCCGAAGAAAAAGATTTATGGTTCTAGTTCATGCCTCGTCAAGGAACATATGTCAGAGTGGGGTGTCATATAATTAATACCCATTTTAATATATCAAGAAAAATGCTAAACTGACTTCCCACGACACAGATTTCAACACTGCGTTGATATGGTGGTGTGAACAAGATGATAGATACTTTTCATCGATATATGAACGATATACACTCGACGAAAATTAAGGGAGGAACTACATAAAGACAAGAGGGGGGGGGGGGGCATGGCACCCACAAAAATTTCGAAAAAATATTTTTTATGTACTTAACCTACTGATTACGACCAAGGGTTGAAGTGTTGAACTATATGTGGTGGACCCCACAAAATTCTTTTATACATAAAATCTTGGTAAAAAAAGAGAGTAAGTGTAGACTCACTAACTTGGTAAGATTTCAAATCTTACTAAGGGTCGTTGAGCTCATCTTATGGCATCCAAAAACATGATCCCATGCCACATGGATGTAGATGACAAAATTCTATGAACTTAAAAAAGATTATCTTTCACTATCAAATTTTAATTTTAAATTGACAGTTCGATGAGAGTTAACTAGCAGCCGTCCATTTTCAAAATCTTTGATAAAATCCCATTTTTATTATTATTTGGATTTGAGTTTTTCCATGAAATGTAAAAGGCTGTGTTGTTGGATTGTCAATGCTTTATGACCCTAAGATTTGAAATCTTAATAAGTTAGCAAGGAAAGTGTTTCTCAAAAATAATATTAAAAAAAATAAAAAACATCACCATTTCACTAACCTATTATACGCTTCAAAAAATCAACACTTTAAAATTCACCGAATCGAGTGAAGTTAAGTTGGCAACTGTAAATGCACGAAATGGCTCTACACTTTCCTTCTCTTTAAGCTCGGGGGACCTGCAAATCAGCCCACTCCGACGATCAAGTTAGCCAAATTAATCAGTGTAATCTTTTTAGAGAAGAAGAATTCGAACCTCTTTTACTCATAGTGTTCTTCCTTATATAGGCGTTCATCTTGATCGTTTTCTGTGCCACCCTTTGAGGTGACCTAGGGCAGTTAGCTTACTCCCTGACATGTCAGTTGCAAGAGTTGTTGCAACTGCCCTATCACTTCTGAGAAAGTCAGAGTTGGCCTGACACGACGTGGGTTGTTAGGACTGGCTGTCTATCGCTGGCACATCTGTCAGATCTGTCATACCGACCTACGAGCTGATGGCACAGTTCCGAGCTTCGAATACATGCATTCGTCGGGATGAATAAACCGAGCCACGACCTCAAATCATTAATCTTGGCCCCTGATCGAGCCTCGTGTCCGTGCTCAAGAATTTTCCCCCACAATACCCCCTCCCGAGGGCTCGGTCAGAATGATCGGGTACTCGGGAATATTAATAACAAAAATTGACACGTGGATGCCTCTTATTGGGTCTCAGTTAAGATTAATGATATCTTTATGGCGAAACGTTACTTAACCTTTTCATTTTTCGAGGGCGGCGGTCGGTCGGGCTGTTATCGTAGTGTGCGTCCTGCCTGTTGGTTTAAACGGCGCAATTATTGCACAGAGTACACGTGGCGTCCGGTTAATGGCTCGATTCTTGTGCGAATTTCGAACGGTCATATCGGGTTGTCCAGCAATTAATGCCTCATCATTATGGGCTTAAAAGGCCCCAGCCGTTGATTTCGATCGCGCATCTCGAGGCTCCTCAGGCCTATAAATGTCCCATTCATTTCCCATTTTCATTTCCACCCTCATCTGCCTTGCCGTTACTCTGCCCAATCGTTCTCTCGCCACCCTTCAGTCTTTTTGGGCGTTTTCTGATCGTGCCTCCGCTACGCCGTCGCCGTGCCATCCTGCCGACCGCTGTTCAGAGACCAGGAGTTTCCAACTTCTCTTTTAGAAAGACGCAGCGTAGAGGTAATCCGGTCAAGGTCCCTCCTCTCTCCTCTGTCCATTCCCTTTCACCTTCTCTCTTCTAAATGGCCAAGGGGAAAACCTATTCCCCCGTTCGCCCTCCGCTGGGCACCGTCCAGGATACTTTCGGTGTCCCTAGTGGCGTGCATCTGTCCTATGTGGACGAGACCTCTATTCAGCGTGAATGCCCCCCAGGTACCTCGGTGGTATACTGGGGGCAGCTGAAGGCTGGCCTTCGAGTTCCCCTTAGTAGGCTAACTCGAGAGGTCCTAAACTTCTTCAGGAGGGCTCCCGGCCAAATGAGTGGGAACTTCTTCCGTCTCATTCAAGCTTTCGAGCTAATGAATGAGAGGCTGGAAGAAGGTCTGCAACTCGGCCTAGCGGACATTAGGGCTCAGTTTGCCCTTAAAAAATGCCCGAGTAGACCGGGTTTCTTCTATCTTTCCAAGAGGAGAGGGAAGCCGTCCTTGATCGAGCTTCCCGACTCGGATAAGGAATGGTTCTTATTCCCTATTCAGCTGTCCGGGCAGTGGGAGAGTGCTCCCGGGGACGAGCTCCCTCCCTTGACGCACCATTCCTTCAACCCTCATGGTGAGTCTCGCTCTGTTCTTATTATCCAGTTTTTTTTTATAGTCTGTATTTACTAGGCTCCTGGGGCTAACTTTTCTCCGCTATGTCCGCAGGTCCTAGCAAGGACAAGTTCTCTGAGGAATCGGTGGTGATAACGCACTTGTTATCGAACCCCGACCTTTTCAGTCACGTTACCGAGCTTCTGCCATCAGCACTTCGCCCTTCATCCATGGCTCTCCAGTCCAAGCGTCCTCCACCAGTCCTGGGATCCGACTCCGAGGACGAGGCTACGGAAGTCGCGCCCACCCTACCTACCGAGGGTGGGTGGCTTTGCTTTCGAAGAAGAAGAAGAAGAAGATCACCGACCTCTTCTTAAGAGGCTGAGGAGGGGGCCTCATCCTTCTAGGTCCCCAGCACCAGTGCCGGTGCTGCAACTACCTCCGCCTCCCGCCGCCGACGAAGCAGGCCATCCAGCCGAGCCATCGCACACGTCCTCGGCTGGATCGGCCCGAAGGGAGAATCAGCCTCTTCCTACCCCCTGGATGGTACGCCCATCAGTCAGGGGGAGGCCGCTGTCGGATAGGGACTCGGCCTTATCCGACCCGGCCGTAGCTAGGGCTATTTTCGATGCGTCCGCGCTTCAGCGGGACGTTGAAAAAGTACGCCGCAGTTTTGTTGGTGACTCAGCAAAATTCTGCAACGAGGCGTTCCGAGCTTTGGCTATGGTAAGCCTCTTACTTTACCTCGATATTATTTTTCTGCGTTCGTACACCTCTAACGCTTCTCCTTTTCTTCCTACTAGGCCCAACATGCCATGGCCAAACTTGTCGAGGCTAGCGACAACTCCGCGCAAGACCTCAAGGCGGCGGAGGGCCGCATAGCTCAGCTCCAGGCTGAGAGGGACACGGCTGCGGCCAGCTCCCAGAAGCTCCAACAAAGCTTGGATAGCGCACTATCCGAGCTGGAGCAAAATAAGGACCGCCTGGCTTTGGCAGAGGGGAAGATTTCCTCACTTGAGGAACTAGTCAAAACGAAAGAGGCGGAGCAAGAGAGAGCTCTTCAAGACCAGCTCAACTCTCTCCAGGCCCAGCTTGACTCCTCGGAGGAGGCCTGGGAAGCGGCCTACAACAAATTGAAGGCCAAGCTGAGGAGAACCGAGGCGGCAGCAAAGAAGCCGGAGGTGATCCCAAAAGTGGTAGCCGCCGTGGTCCCCGACCACTCGACTGCGCCTGCCGAGAGTCAAGCCCCCGATGAAGCCGAAGTCGCGCCCGAAGTAGATACTTAGCTTGTCGTTCGTTCTCTCTTTTTTTTTTTTTTGTTGGCACCATTTTGTAGCTTTGTGTGTAATCCCGACATATATATAAATGTATATTTTTCGTTGACTCTTGTGCTTCCTTGCTTTCTTTTTTCTGTTGTTTTCTTTTTTTGGTTAAGGCATATTGCTTAAAAAAAACAAACGAAATGGCTTACTATATTTAAGCCCTTGGGTTCGTCATTTGTCCAAGACCGACATCTTGTCTCGACCATAAGATTTCTCAGTGGACTTGATGCTAGCAAAGAGTCGGGGCTCCGACACCGCACTAGACTTTTTTAGTTTATCTTGGCTCCCGTGTAGGGGCCAAGGCTTTCCCTTAATCCAACTCTTCAGTTGGGCTTGGTCCCCGTAGTGGGACCAACGCTTTCCCTTAATCCAACTCCTCAGTTGGGCTTGGCCCCCGTGGTGGGACCAAGGCTTTCCTCCAAACCAACTCCTCAGTTGGGCTCGGCTCCTATGAAGGGGCCGAGGCTTTCCCTTAGACCAACTCCCCAGTTGGGCTTGGTCCCCGTGGTGGGACCAAGGCTTTCCTCCAAACCAACTCCTCAGTTGGGCTCGGCTCCTATGGAGGGGCCGAGGCTTTTCCTTAGACCAACTCCCCAGTTGGGCTTGGTCCCCGTGGTGGGACCAAGGCTTTCCTCCAACCAACTCCTCAGTTGGGCTCGGCTCCTATGGAAGGGCCGAGGCTTTTCCTTAGACCAACTCCCCAGTTGGGCTTGGTCCCCGTGGTGGGACCAAGGCTTTCCTCCAAATCAACTCCTCAGTTGGGCTCGGCTCCTATGGAGGGGCCAAGGCTTTTCCTTAGACCAACTCCCCAGTTGGGCTTGGTCCCCGTGGTGGGACCAAGGCTTTCCTCCAAACTAACTCCTCAGTTGGGCTCGGCTCTTATGGAGGGGCCGAGGCTTTTCCTTAGACCAACTCCCCAGTTGGGCTTGGTCCCCGTGGTGGGACCAAGGCTTTCCTCCAAACCAACTCCTCAGTTGGGCTCGGCTCCTATGGAGGGGCCGAGGCTTTCCCTTAGACCAACTCCCCAGTTGGGCTTGGTCCCCGTGGTGGGACCAAGGCTTTTCCTTCAAACTAGCTCCTCAGTTGGGCTCGGCTCCTGTGGAGGGGCCGAGGCTTTTCCTCAGACCAACTCCCCAGTTGGGCTTGGTCCCCGTGGTGGGACCAAGGCTTTTCCTTCAAACCAACTCCTCAGTTGGGCTTGGTCCCCGTGGTGGGACCAAGGCTTTTCCTTCAAACCAACTCCTCAGTTGGGCTCGGCTCCTGTGGAGGGGCCGAGGCTTTTCCTCAGACCAACTCCCCTGCCTGAGGCGCGGCGACAGCCTCCGTGGCTTCTGCCTAATAGGTCGGAAGCTTTCATCAACATTTAATCTATGACACGCCACCGATGGGTCTATCCCAGGCATGTCCTCCAATGACCATGGGAATACATCCTTGTTTGCCCTCAAAAGTTGGAGTAGTGCTGCCCTCTCCTCCTGCAACATCGTGGTACCGACACTAACTATCTGTCCTCCATCGCCCCCGAGATCCACGGCTTCGACTTCCTCAACTGCTACTCGCTGCTCGCGCAGCGGCTGCTTCTGTAATTGCTACAAATGTTCATTAACAGTTGGAGTTACCTTTCTCTTCTTTGGTGGGACAGCCTCGGGGCCTCGGTCTTGCTTCAAAGCCAGGTGAAAACACCTCTGCGCCATCTCCTGATCTCCCCTGATTTCCATTATTCCTTCCTTACCCGGGAAACGAATAACTTGATGGTAGGTTGACGGGACTGCTTTCATCTCGTGTATCCATCTCCGGCCCAAGATCGCGTTATAAGCCGAGTCTGCATCGAATTGCTAGCGGCACCGTTGAACCCATAGACGAGGGTCGGCGTTGGCTCCAAACTACCTGAAACCCCCATTCTCTTAGCTGCGCTTAGGAAGAGAATGTCCACCGCGCTCCCCGAATCCACAAGTATTCTTCGGAGCTCGATGTTTCCCACTGGGAGCGCGATTACTAATGCGTCCTGATGGGGCCCTGCCGTCCCCCTTAGGTCACTCTCTGTGAATACGATTGCCCGGGGATCTGCTCTGTGGTTTGTTGTTCCGACTACCCGTACTCCTGACGCCACACTGTTAACCCCGACCATATGTCGGATCTTTTTTACCTTCTCTCGAATCTCCCGCCTAGACGGCACTTCGGCCCCTAATACTCCTGTGATGGTATGAACTATCCTGCGCTCCTCCGTCTCTCGACGCCCTCCTTTAGCTGGCCTTCTTTGCTCGGGCTTTCGCTCAGCTCTCTCGGTAGTCTCCCCACTTCTCCTTCCTCCCGCGAAAACATAACCTTTGAGCTTCCCTGCTTCGATCATATCCTGGATGATATGGCACAGCCTGTAGCAGTCCTCAGTAGGGTGATCTTCAGCCTCATGATACTCGCAGAATGGTTTTCCGGGTTTTCCCTTATACCCCCGTGGCGGCTGAACGAAATCGGGCTCCCTCCTTATGTGCCTCAGTATTACGGATAGTTTTTCGTTAAGCGGGGTATACACCCGGCCTCTTTTCCACCACGACCGCTCGTTCGAATCTCTCCGCCTTTTCTTACTTCCTTCCACTCCGGGGTGGGTCGGTACCTTTGAAGCGTCTACTCCTCCTTCGCTGTTAGCCACTGTCTGGGTGCTTCTTCTTCTGCCCTTCACAGATTCTTCCACCAGGATGTACTTTTCCACCTTCGCATACAAATCTTCTAGACGAGTAGGATCAGACTTGATCAAGGACTCATGCAACCGTGTTCCCGGGATCACCGCAGCGATGCACGCCGCGCATGCTGTGGCCTCGTCCATGCCCTCTACGTCCAGGGCTCTCGTTCGAAAACGGGTTACGAACGACCTAATACTCTCCCCGGGCTCCTGTCGAAGGTTAAATAGAGTGTTAACTCCGACCTTCTTCCTTCGCAGGTGCACGAACTGCCCAACGAACGTTTCTTCCAGCTCGGAAAAGTTCGTAATGGACCCAGCTGGTAAGGCCTGGAACCACATCATGGCCCCGAGCCTCAAGGTTGACGGAAACAGCTTGCAGAGCAACGGATCATCATTTTGGTACAGCACCATTTGACTTCTGTAGTGCAGTATATGGTCCATGGGATCTCGCGTCCCGTCATAAGTTTCAAACTTTGGCATGTGGAACGACCTGGGTGGTTCTGACTTCATTATCGCCTGCGAGAATGGTGTCCCTTTGAGTTCCCGAATTGCGTTCCGTACCTTTTGCGCGGGATCCTTTCCTCGCGCGAATTCCTCATCCCTCCTTTTGAGCATCTCCTCCACTTCCTTCCTCGTCATGGTTTCTTTAACTTCGGAGCTTCCCTGCTGCGTTTTTACTGCTGCTGAATCTTCAGTCCAATCTACCTCCGTTCTTGCCGCTCGAACAGGATGGTCGCTACTCTGCTCTGCCCCTGGGCCTTCCTCGGTCTCCGCACGCTCGCCTAACATTTGCCTGAGCTCTTCGTTTTCCTTTCTTATTTTCACTATCTCATCATTTTGTTTCTCCAACCCCCTGCGCATTTCCTCTCTCATCTCTGTGAGTAAGTTGTACATTGCTAGCATTGGATCCGGCGCATTTGGGGGCGAGTCTGCTGGTGGTAGATTTGATGACTCTCCACGATTTTCGCCTCTAGCTCTTCCCATATTGGTCGTTTTTCTCCTTGTAAGTTTCCCACGGACGGCGCCAAATTGTAGATGCACGAAATGGCTCTACACTTTCCTTCTCTTTAAGCTCGGGGGACCTGCAAATCAGCCCACTCCGACGATCAAGTTAGCCAAATTAATCAGTGTAATCTTTTTAGAGAAGAAGAATTCGAACCTCTTTTACTCATAGTGTTCTTCCTTATATAGACGTTCATCTTGATCGTTTTCTGTGCCACCCTTTGAGGTGACCTAGGGCAGTTAGCTTACTCCCTGACATGTCAGTTGCAAGAGTTGTTGCAACTGCCCTATCACTTCTGAGAAAGTCAGAGTTGGCCTGACACGACGTGGGTTGTTAGGACTGGCTGTCTATCGCTGGCACATCTGTCAGATCTGTCATACCGACCTACGAGTTGATGGCACAGTTCCGAGCTTCGAATACATGCATTCGTCGGGGTGAATAAACCGAGCCACGACCTCAAATCATTAATCTTGGTCCCTGATCGAGCCTCGTGTCCGTGCTCAAGAATTTTCCCCCACAGCAACTTTGGTGGCTTTTTCAAAAGAAAGGTTATTTTGTCAAAAATGATATGAGACTGTAATTGTTAGGATTTGTACTTAGTTCCTCTTCTCCACTTTTTCGCTAGAGTTTGAGTTGCAAGAAATCATCTTTTCCCTTTTTAATAAAGATTTTTCTTTAAATCCTCTTTTATATATATAATCAATTTTCTTCATCAAAAGCTTAGAGATTGAGGCAGATTCATCTGAAATAGATATGAATGATAAATATTTCTACCCAATGTAAGTTTTTTTTTCTCTAAATAGGTCCTATAAAAGTGATGATGTCGCTTTCATGTGATGGGGCCTACTAGAACTCTCTTCGATCTTTATTTAATTATAGGGTGAAAACAAGAATTATTTTTACTTAGGGTTTCTTTTGATAGATATATTTTTGTAAGGCACTTAATGGGTTGTAAACACTTTTGATTTATAAATAATTTAACCATACTTATTTTACACTAAGAATATATAACAAGACAGCAAAGCAGACTTATTTTTATTTATAATTTTCCACTTTCATCTTCATACTTTTAGTTCGGCCCCTGAAAGTGAAATTCTCTGGGTCCGCCCTTGACAAAAATCGATGTTACTCATATACAAACAAAGCCAATGATTGATGGTGGGATTGATAAGTGAAAATATTAAGATAAGAAAGAGAAATAAATGCGTTTGTGAAAACGCGAGGATAGTCCCAATATGTTGCAAACCAAGAGGAAGTCGATTGATTTTATTTGATTACATGCAATGAAGTTCATTTATTAACCTAGTTAGAATCAACGTGGCAATTGAAGGATTCAAAAGATTAATAAAAATAAACTTGGATTGATGTGGTGAGAGTGAATTTGAATAATTTGCTTTTATAAGCAAACAACTAGTTTTCTAATGAGTAATTAATAGCTGAAGGAGGATTTTGAACCCAAGTCATGGTATCAACACTCATAGACTTTGTAGGAACATGAAAAAATCACATAAGATCTGAGAAAATGGTTGACGGATCCATTTGTTCAAGTAGACATACGCAAATCAAACGATGGTATACATCCCTGTGAATGGATGAGAGACACAAAATCCCAAATGCGAAGTGGGTAGATGTGTTTCTCAAAAATCAGAAATCCTTATAAATGTTGGGCTTATGTAACTTGACATTTTGTAGGTTGATTTGATATAAATCTACATAAAAGTGTTACAAACCAATGGAAGATGCACACAACCTACCATTCCATAAACATCACGAAAGGGAAGCTTCCATACCAACACGAGTCATCAATTTTGTGACTGATAAATAGGTAATCATTTAAGGTAGTTGTACGCAATATTTACCATTTCAAGAGGAAACATTGTCAAATTTGCAATTAACTTGATAGTCAAAGTGCCTTCGTAAACACAATTGCATGCTATCAGGAATTCAAACATCACCACTGAAGAGGTAGATCAAGAAGTAAGGATTGAGCAAAGGAAAAGATCCAAGAACTTTAACCAACTTAGCAAACTGGCGCGTTGATAGTGGATTGGAACATACTTTCAATAAAAGAAGCATATCTCTAAAAAAAAAATTGTTCGAAAGAACAAGATTCATTCAGTCAATCCCAATAGGTTTTTTTTTTTTTTTTAACTTATTTTTATTTGGATTTTTATCTACTTTAATCCTTCTCTTTTTCTTTTTTTTTTAATCGTTATAGTGTACAGTGAAAGTGCCCGAGCTTAAACCCCACCAAAGGAATTTTGATAGGTCTCTCCTTTTTCTCCTTTCAACTTTTTTTATTCCAATCCCAATACACAAAACCCAAAACCCAACGCCAAGAAGAAAGGATAAGAAGACATAAAGGGGCTGTTTCACCCTTTTATTTATGGCAAATACCGGGGAAATTAACTTTAGATGGATCATATTTGGAGGGGTAAATTTGTCACTATATATTGTGTACGGGATTGATTCTTTTCCTAGAAAACATGGGTGCGTTAACGTGGCAAGCCTTTCGTACTAGTGGTCGCAACCACGCGACCATATCAAATGGGCTCACGCGTGTAGGGCATGGCCCCATCAAAATTTAGAGCATTGTCATGTGTTACCAATTTATGTTGTTCCATTGAGCCTTGGAATCCTATGTGAGTTCTTCTAAGCTTGGTTTATCATTTCCACTCTCTCTTGGTCCAAACACTTGGATGGTCTTTGAGATTTGTGCTTTGTGGATCTCAAGGCATCCTCAATTTTCTAGACGTAAAGATGATAAGTAGGGGTTATGATAATTCTCTTCAATTCAAATCTTGCGTGCATCAGAATTTGTTGACATACTGTAATGCAACTTTGAGGTGATTTTATTTCTTTTTTTAAGTAATGATTTTCTGACTCCCCCATGTGGCATACTCAAAATACTTTTCTGATGTGGTATGTGCTAGAATCAAAGATTTTAAGCCTTGCGATACACATCTGCATATCCTCATAAACTTTATGCAGATGTGTATCCCAAGGCATAAAATCTATGATTCTAACACATGCCACGCCAAGAGAGTATTTTGAGTATGCCATGTGAGAGTCATATCATCAGGACTCTTTTTTTTTTTTTGATAATGTTGAAGTAACATTAAAATGTACATCATGAGGGATATTTCTGACGTGGATGTTTGTCAAATGCATAGATGCTTTCATCGAGATCTCACTCGCATTTCAATGAAAAGAATCTATGGTTCTTACAGACATCCACATCAAAAATGTCTCTTACGATGTACATTTCAGTGTTACACCATCACGACTCTTTTTTTTAATGTGAGGTACCTTTAGAATTTGGAGAAATGTGCACAAAATCATAGATTTATTTTCTCGAGATCATGTTAAATCTCTATGATAAAAACTTTACCCTTGTACTAAAAATTAAGATTCTCTCTCCTTCGGACCTCAAGAGCAAAATAGGACTTTTGGGAGGTTGAAGAAGCTACTTATTTTAAGGGGGAAAAAAACTAAGGGTGTTGGGAAGCTGTTGAAGAGGATAAAAAAGTTACCCTAAAACAAGAAGACAATGGGTTTTATTTTTTATTTTTTATTTATAAATGAAGACAATGTGTTTTTGGCCAGATGTCTAAGATGAAAGCATTTTCATATTCTTATCTCTCAATGGAGATCATGATCAAGGGGTATGTCATCAGTTTGAAAATCTTGGGACATCTCTAATCTTTACGAGAACTTGGACTGGCATAGAAGTCTTCGATTTTTTCTAAATTAAAAAAAAAAAAAAAAAAAACCCACCAAATATGAAATAAATTGATAATTAATTTGGGGTACCATCCTGTTTTCATTCTTCTTCTTCTTCTTTCAAAATTTTATTAAAGATTTTTTTTATATATACGTTTTTATTTCTTTAGAAAGAATATTATTTTTCCCTAAAAACCCATTATCTCCAATCTCTAGGGTAAAAGTGCAATCTCTACATTTTATGTTCTTCGACCTTCAAATCTCAAGGACAAGATAGGGTTTTTTTTTTTTTAAGGGAAGTTGAAGATGATGGGTTTTTCCGAAGAAATCCAAAAATATCATTTGTATAATCCCCAAAAAAAAAATTGGAATTAGTAGATTTATATTAACCAAACTAACCCAGCCCTTCAAAAAATTGCGAAATCCGAACTTGAATACTATGGTGGGTACCTAAAAATCATTGGATAAAAATAAAGAAATTTATGACATGTCAAAATGTTTAAGCATGCTATTCAACAAGTATAAAGTTAATACTATTTATAATTTAATATGAGGTTTTTGTGTATTTTGTTTAAAATTCAACATATGTAGTAGGGATTTATGAATACTAGATTAAAAGCTTACATTGTATAGAAATATTTGCATGGTGGAATAAGATTCATATAAATGAACTTTTTTCTTTGGTTAATCCTCATGAGCCTTTTTAAATCCAGTTTTCATTGCTGGAAAGGTTATAATGAACATCTCTAAACCAATCTACTTCATGGTCTTAAAACTCGTTTTGACGTCTCGTCTCGTCTCGTTCCGTTCATGAAAGAGACCGAGTCGTCTTGGACGAGACATCTGATTTATTTGAGTCTTCTCGGATGAGATTTAAAATATTCCTTATAATTAGAACATACCATGTTTTTAGACGACTTGTAAACTCGCCTCGTTAGTGGATGATATCGAGACAACTCGGACAAGATTTAAAACCATGGTCTGCTTTGTTCTTTTTTATTATGATCTTAAGTTTACTAAATTAGATGAGAGAGAGAGAGAGAGAGAGAGAGAGAGAGAGTTGTGGGCAAATATGTTTTGAACTTGATTGCCATCTGTAAGCAACTGAGGGAGGATGGGGATACAACTTTCTTATTTTATTTCATATATTTTCTTATGTCTCCTTTCCTTTTCTTTTATAATGAGAGACATGGAGAAGAATAATATGAAAACAAATCAATGAACACCACACCTTATTCACGGGTCTTTCTATTATTTGATTCCTCCTTCTTTTGCCCCTCTGTTTTTAATCATATTTTTCTTTCTTCCGTTATTTTTAAAATTTTGTCATGTTGAACACAGATCAATATAAGAAATCCGAAGGGGTCAGCCTAGTGCCAAGCCTTGATCAACTCCTAAGAAGGTTAGGTTAAGTGTTCCAAACCCCATGAAGAAATGAATTTCTTGGGGTCACCCTCCAAGATTTGATTGTCCATCGACTAAACATGTTACACGTAGGACTTTCTGAAGGGGCGGTTCATGTGACCGTGGGATTAGTCTTACTCGAAGGGTGGGGATATATATATATATATATATATATATATATATATATATATATAGGGAGTGGTTCGGCAGTCCTAAATCACAATTTTTGTAAATCACTTTTGATGGGGTTAGAAGTTTTGGAATGAGCTGATTTTTTGTGAGGATGATCTTTATGATGAGGAGATCATCCTCACCAAAAATCGGCCTATTCCAAAACTTCTAACCCCATCAAAAGTGATTTACAAAAATTGAACGGTCCATATATATATATATATATATATAATATATATATATATATATATGGGAGCGGTTCGGCAGCCCTAAAGTTTGCCAAGTTTGGTGCCAAACATTTTTCAAAATATGGGTTAGAAGCTTTGGAATGAGCTGATTTTTTGTGAGGATGATCTCTATGATGAGGAGATCATCCTCACCAAAAATCAGCCTATTCCAAAACTTCTAACCCCATCAAAAGTGATTTACAAAAATTGAACGGTCCACAATTTTTTTACTTGTAAACTAGGCTTAGAAGTTTCAAAATGAGCTGAGTTTTTGTGAGTATGATCTCTTCACTGTAGAGATCATCCTCACAAAAAATCAGCTCATTTTGAAACTTCTAACCCTAATTTACAAGTTGAAGAATCGTAGACCGTCCAATTTTTGTAAATCACTTTTGATAGGGTTAGAAGTTTTGGAATAGACTGATTTTTTGTGAGGATGATCTCCTTATCATAGAGATCATCCTCACAAAAAATCAGCTCATTCCAAAGCTTCTAACCCATATTTTGAAAAATGTTTGGCACCAAACTTGGCAAACTTTAGAGCTACTGAACCGTCCCCTATATATATATATATATATATGGGTCCCTATCCGTGGCCAACAGTTTGGCAAACATTTTGGCAAACACTTTTTCAAAACATGGGTTAGAGGTCTTGGAATGGGCTGATTTTTGGTGAGGATGATCTCTACGGTGAGGAGATCATCCTCACCAAAAATCAGCTCATTCCAAAACTTCTAGTCCCATTTTACAAGTTGAAAAATCGTGAACCGTCCATTTTTTGTAAACCATTTTTGATGAGGTTAGAAGTTTTGGAATGGGCTGATTTTTGGTGATGATGATCTCCTCACCATAGAGATCATCCTCACCAAAAATCAGCCCATTCCAAGACCTCTAACCCATGTTTTGAAAAATGTGTTTGCCAAAATGTTTGCCAAACTGTTGGCCATTGAACGCTACTCTATATATATATATATATATATGGGTCCCGTTCGCCACCCTTAGTTTTACCACACACTTTAACAAACGCGTTTTGTCTTACATGAGTTAGAAGTTTCGGAATGAGCTGATTTTTGGTGAGGATGATCTCTATGGTGAGGAGATCATCCTCACCAAAAATCAGCTCATTCCAAAACTTCTAACCCCATCAAAATTGATTTACAAAAAATGGACGGTCCACGATTTTTCAACGTGTAAACATGGGGCTAAACATTTCGGAATGGGCTGATTTTTGGGGAAATGTTCAGCACCCTAAGTTTTACCACACACTTTAACAAACGTTTTTTGTCCTACATGGGTTAGAAGTTTTGGAATGGGCTGATTTTTGGTGAGGATGATCTCTATGATTAGAAGATCATCCTCCCCAAAAATCAGCCCATTCTGAAATGTTTAGCCCCATGTTTACACGTTGAAAAATTGTGGACCGTCCATTTTTTGTAAACCATTTTTGATGGGGTTAGAAGTTTTGTAATGAGCTGATTTTTGGTGAAGATGATCTCCTCACCATAGAGATCATCCTCACCAAAAATCAGCCCATTCCAAAACTTCTAACCCATGTAAGACAAAACACGTTTGTTAAAATGTGTGGTAAAGCTTAGGGTGCTGAACGGGACCCTTATTTTTTCACCTAACTTTCTAATCTGATAGGAAAAAGTTAGTGTATGAAATGAGCATAGGACATTGGAGAATTTCTGGTTTTGATGATAATGAGAGGTTCACTCTATAAGTTTGGTGTAATCCATAATCCATAATAATTTGTTAACTTATTGAATATATAATACTGATATAATCTTAAAATTTTAATTAAGTATTGATGTATAAGACCTGGATTTGATTTACTTATCTCATTAACAGCTTTATAAAAAATAATAATAATAAAAGATATGCTGTTTACAAAGATTTGGATTCAAAATTTATTTATTTATATTTATAACTAAAACATGTGTACGTATGTGTGGCTGTTTTAAAGGCATATTGTATCAAAGAACTCACATCATGCATGTTGGACATGGCATATAAAC
The DNA here is from genome assembly GCF_017979445.1 of Akebia trifoliata. Classification (NCBI taxonomy): domain Eukaryota; kingdom Viridiplantae; phylum Streptophyta; class Magnoliopsida; order Ranunculales; family Lardizabalaceae; genus Akebia; species Akebia trifoliata. Next base: position 26,872,915 of record NC_141390.1, read on the forward strand.
AGATTATAGAATCTTCATCAGTATGGCTGTCGAGAGATTAGATCATAACTGAAATTTGATTTTTTATCTCATTGTATAACTTTGGATCTGAATCAAGGATTTGGATTTTGATGCGGATCAAATTTGATAATTTGTTGTATCAAGAATGTCTAATGAAATCTGACAGGTATCCAATTTGATAATATATTGGAAAACATATAAATGATATAAATTTTATATGCATCATTTCGTCAAATTGAATTGAGTCATGTTGGAGTGACCTTAAGATTGCATCTTATATCACACATTTGTTATGTAATGTCTTGTATTCTATTACGCTACGCAGAATTGCGAGGTTTTTTTTCTTCTTCTGTTTTAGGGAGTTTTATTTGATTTAGTAACTCTTGATTATCTAAATAGAATCTCTGGGACTATAAAATTTAAGAGAGAAAATATTGTTGTTTTTATTTTGTTATGTAGATGTAGGTACATTGTCAAACCACATAGACCCTTGTATTTATGTGATTATGTTATCTCTACTATTGTGATTTTTCACAATTTCTTAACGTAAAAATATGTAAATCATAAATACTTTTAAACTTGTATTTCAATGAAAAACATATAGGATTCTTACAAACTTTCACACGTTAGGATGTACGATATGAGGTACAATCTCGAGATCACTTCAGCATTAGTCAATTGAATTTAATTGGAATGAAATCTCTAACACAACATAGCATCAAATCATCGAATCCATATCTAGTCAATTTCTAATCAAATCGATTTGAATTTAGCACCAATCCTAAGCCTTTACATTATTCATGAATAGGATCTTCATCATCATTATTATTATTATTTGTTTTTTTTTATATTCTTTGATTTGGGTACCAAGTATTAACAGCTCAAATTGGTAGAATTCTCAGTAGGTACAGTTTATCTAACATGTATAGACCTTGTGTGGTGGAGCACATTCTGAGAGGAGTGTCTGGAGCCATGATTGCTTGTGAGTTGTGAGACCAACAACACTTAGATTTGTGGGCCACTTGTAGAGATGCCTATCACCTGATACACATCATACTTTGACCACTGTTACTAATTATGGGGTCCACTTGCAAGCTATCATCATTCATAAGAAACCTAAATCATCACATTTCGTACAAGTTTGGTGTAATTTGTTCCCAAAAAGCTAATTAACAATGGAATAGAATAGGGTGTCACGAGAAAGATAAGACATAACTGAACTGAGTCAACTGACACATCACGAGTACATACTTACCTATAGACACGTGTTTTGTCTCATATTGCATAGGGATTGGTTACCAATTACTATGCTGACATGGAAACCAGAACGGCCCTGTTGTTTCGACAGGACCATGTGAAGTGGCAACAAATTCAGTTGGTGATTCGAGGAGGCAAGTCAGTGTGGATATCCGTATTTTTATGAAAAATAAAGGAAAACCTCGATAATTTGAATCTTTTAGATCATGATGATTCATGTTGAAACGTTAACAACGTTGATCTCGATAATTTGAATGTTCATATGGATGATTCATGATCAAATGTGGAGATTGATAAGATCTCGACAATAGTAAAAAGTGTGACCTCAATGATTCAAACAAGGTCGATCTCAAAATTTTGAATCATCAATCTCACCAATTGAAATTAGTTGGGACATTAAGAAAGAAAAAATTTGCTAAATGAACCCTCATGTTATTTTATGTAAAAAGAAAAAATTTGCTAAATGAACCCTCTTGTTATTTTATGTAAAATTAGGGGTGATTTAGAAAGAAGTCACTAAGTAATTTTTGCCAACAATAATGGTGAAACCATTAACATTTTTTGGATGTCAAAACCAATTAGAAAAATGAGTTTGTTTTTGGAGACTTCCTACAAGACCCCACATTCTCATTGGTCCCGTGTATTGAAGGGTATCTGAATTTACAAAGATACCCAGATTTTATCCGCGTTGAGATGTTTTCGATACATGTGGATCTAGGAGAATGTAGGCTATTCGGGGTGAAAAAATCTCAAATTCAATAGTATGTTTAAATTGAATCACTTTGATAAACAAATAAACATGTGGAACGATCAAACAGTTAGGTCTGATGCATACATGTTTGGTTTGTTTGTTGCTTCATTGAGTACAGAGAAATTCTAATCAATAATTAGGAAAGCTTGAGAACTGCGAGCAATAATTAGGGATCTCATGGTGTAGATTAGATTTAGATTCAGCAGAAAAATGGTGTTTTGTCCTAGTTTATGCTCCTCAAAGTTATATTCTTTTCCATGGATGAATCAGAAAGAGTAGAAGAAACAAAATACAGAGAAGACACAAGCCACACATTTGACACTTTTGAACATCTTTCTAACCAATTTACATCTTTTGTATGGGAGGAGGGCACTATTCAAATGCTAAGTTATCGTTTCGGATCAGAATTTCACAGAGAACATAATCCAGTGAGTATCAATGCGCTTTCAAAAATTTAAATGGTCGAATATGCTTGTAAGGATGATATTGTTTTTACACGCCTACAGTTGAGGAACCTTTTTTTTATTCACTGACGATAACTGAATACGCTTTAATGGAAAAGGACCTCAACAGAGTCGGATTCGAATCAACATATAAACAGAAAAGAATTGGAGAATACATTATACTATTCCATGTATATACATATTCACCGAGGGCAAGGAGTATACTCTGATGGATGTCTTCAAGCAGCACCCGCAACAAGATAAGACATCCATTCTACACACTCAACTCTCCAGTTCGATCCCTATTAGTTTCATCTTCAGCCTGGGCATCCTGTTTCCAAGCCAAGAAAAAAATCATCACGTCTTTCCATTAGAAGGAAAACAAGGACATAACATCAAAAATGGTTATGTGGAAACAACATAATTTGGGAACTATTGGGATCCACTGAACAAACAAGAACCATAACGCATCAGATTACGACTATTTAGCTTTTACATTATTAATTCTTTCAGCACAATGACATGTAGTATCCAGGTTTTGTTTCTAAGAAACACTAGAATTATGGATTTGAATAACCCTAGAGATTATAAAGGATAAATTTTGTAACCATTTCAAAAAACAACTAAAGCTATGGTATTCAAGTAACAGTTACTACTTACTTGAGGACCCATGCAAGTAACAGAATCTGTACAAAAACTGGATTAGAACTAGATTTTCACCCCAATTTAAAACATGGTATGGGTATTTCTTGATAACTTGGTGATCAGCCAAGGACTACAAAAATACATAGGTGTAGTGTACTTCTAGTTGGCTTTTTCATTATCAAGTATTAACATGCATGTATGCCTTACATTACCAATGATAAATGTATTTGTCATGCCTCTCGCATGACTTTTGACTTTTTCTCCCTATTTGAATATTTCTCCCTAGTTGGCATTTTCATAGTCATGCCGCTCCCATGATTATTTGACTATTTGTCGATCATCTCGTGTATCTTCTTCAGGTGTAAGGACTTCAATGAGTTTAGGGGTGTCTTTTAATGATTTTGTTGCTATAGATGGTATTGTGTCCGTAGTATCTCTGTTTCTTAGCTTTGCGTCTGTAATCTTTTAGTTGGTCATCTTGACCACCTTTACTAAATTTTCGTTGCTTATATAAATAAAATAAAATAAAATGGTTCTGAGGTATTAGGATTTTAGATTACATTTTCATCCCTGATTTAGCATTTTTTTAGCAGTTTCATGTGTTATACTACAAAGCATAGCCAAAAATCACTACCTGGCACCAAGCAAGGTTGGTGCGATTGATCCCTAGCTTGGCTTCCACTCCTTTTTTTTTGACACTCCAATCTTTGTGATTATAAGGGGTTAGAAGTGCCATTGCCATGTCTAGAGATTATTTATATTGTATTCCCATAGGATACAAAGTAAATGGAGACATTTTTCCCTTCCCAATTTTATTCCTTTTTTTTGCTTTCCAATCAGTAGCTATGATTTGACTCAAAACGATTGCAATTCAACCTTGAAGGAAAGCACTTGTCAGGAGTCAGGTTTCTAGTCCCAGTGGATGGGTTGTTTTCAAAGCCTTGGTCCTTTTAGCTATAATATAGTAAGGGATGTGGTCGGTTTGTTAATGGCACAGAGATCAAGCTTGGATCCCAAATTCTGGAAGGGAAGTCGAGTGAATTTCAGATTGCAAGCCCATGTGGGGTTACTCCAAACTCCTGAGAGATGGACGTATCACCATTCAAACAGGCCCCATATAGCCTATGAAGTGCAAACATTTGAATGGCAATATAACCTACAGAAACAAAAGAAACGGAAATTCTAAATAACTCTAGGGCCAATAAAGAAATAATGATGATGTTGGCAATAATAATAACACATAAAATTATTATTATTATAGGTAGCAAGGAACTTCAAGTACTTTACCTCTACAGGCAGACTGGCTGGGAATAGATTAATGGCACCAGGATTATAACTGAAGCTGCTGGGAAAGTATGATGTAATCAGCATCAAATTGGGACGCAACATATATAAGCAATTAATTGAATACAGATCTTCGATTTTAATACAGAAGTAAAAGTTGTGTGATGTGTTCAAAATAAGTAGAAATGTCTTTATTGTTTCAGAGTATGGCAGAAAATGGCCAAGCAATAAATGAAACAATATAATGGTTTTTGGCACCAAAGGTGTTAGATGCAGAATGCCAGTGCTTGTATGCTTATTCTTGGGTTTGAAACTTGTTGACTGGAAAACATAAAAAATTTGTAGCGTAGGGAGCCATAAGAGTCTGACCAATACCTGCGAGACAGTACAAGCTGCCACACATATGGAATGAAGAACTCCTCAGGATGATTTTCTTGCTCATATGTGAACCGTAATTGAGTAAACATCTGCTCAGATTCAATATTTCCAAAATACAAGTTAGAGGCATGTTATTTTCCATGAAAATAATTTTTCTCAAAAAAATAATTGGACTACAATTTCTAATGCCAAATAGACCAATAACATTTTACCTTCATCCCTTCACCTCGCCAAGATCGGCAATTGATGATTATGATTTGGAGGACTTCCTCCACAGACCATTCAACATCCATTATCTGGGCATCCATGCGGCTATTGAAAAAATCTAATACCTAAAAAGATGGAAGGTCATAAAAATATGTTACCCTCGAAAACATGATTGAACAGAGACATCAAGTACTTGTACTCAGCTTAGGAAAACTATTAACCTGAGCTGCTTTCTATGGAAGGTAATAACAATTCAAAAGGCAAAGAAAACTAAGCACTCAAAGATTAGATTGCTTACAGTATAAATGTTTTCAAGCAGTTCGTTAAAGCGTGGATGGTTCTTGAAAGGCTGAAAGACCTCCTGCCGGTGCATTATTGCATATACAACCTGCACCAACGTGAAAATTCAGGCATATGAACCATGAAATAAATTGAGATGATCCCAAACTGTGAGAGATATGACAAAATAGTTTCATATATGAGGAGATTGAAAAAAAGGTATAAGAACACAAGCGTAACTAAATTAGATGATGATACCTCGGGATTTCGAGGCAGGGCATACGTCAGGATTGCATTTAAGATCTCCAGCACAATTCTTAGGAAGTCGGTATAAATGTGAAGCTCCGTTGTCTGCAATGATAAAATCTTTTTCAGCTATAGGGGAGGATAGTGAAAGGTTAGTAGTAAACAAAATCAAGACAGATCACAAGCACAAAACCACAAGACAGATGAGAGAAAACTACCATATCTTCAGCGATGCTGCCTCCTTCTATTGAGTCTGGTTGAGTTTTAAGCACCTTATCATTTTTTAAGTCTGCTAATTTAGTATACCTGGATGCAAGATCTCAAATTAATAGCCAGCAAACACAGAGAAACTTGACAAACTTTTTTCCTCATCAAAGGAAAATAAATGATGCATGAATGTTAATGACAACAGTTTAATTGTTTAGATCAATGGAGAACTAAGAAGGCTCAGGAGTGCCATACTTGCGTGAGAGCATATCGAAAAGGCTAACCAGCCTCTGTGATGCATATGCACTCAACTTGTGAACGTGTGGTGCCATGTTTGCCAAAGTTGCAAGACAGTTTGTATGGAGGTAAACGTCCTGTTAAAGTACCAGCTGTCAGTGCAACAACTAAATAATCATATAATGAAATCTATAAGTGAGAAGTAATTTCTTAATGTGCACATTGGAAAATGCTGTAATTGCTGCTTATTTATGGACCTTGAATATTAAAGAATGTTTTTATGTCTCCATGCTTCTATAGCTTTAACAAACTGCCACATATCCACATCATTTAACCAGACCAGAAAAAACAGAAGAATTTCATATTAATGTTCAAGGCCTCAGTTAAGTTGCTCACTAAAGCATTCTCAATAAAACCCTATGCAGATACATGCACATAAAGAAATCAGCTGAAACGGATGTTCCAGACCATACCCGCAGCTTAGACAGGTTATACTTGACAGTCCTTATGAGAATTATAACCATCAGAGATCCAAGAGATGTTTGATAGAGGCGGCGTTCTTGGTACCATGGAACACTAGGCAATATCTGCAAAAGAAAATAAAATATGATTACAATTTTTATACACCGAAGATGCATAACGAACTAAGGGTGTCAATGGGTACTGGTAAGAACTGGAACTGAGATTTTATTTAGGTTCCGGTTCTGGGTATATGTGGGACCAACCCAGAACTGACCTGTTGACACCCCAAATGAGAAAAAATACAAAGAATTCTTACCATCTTGTGAATGCTGGCATTGAAAGACGAATCCTGACTTAGTATGAGAAGGATAATCAGTAACATGTAGATTTGATTAGACGTCCTCCTTGAAGCATTATAAAGTGTTTCCAGAATGGGCATCAGCTGTTCATTGCATTGCCAAATAGCAGCATGGTTTATATTAGTCTATATGACAACTAATACTCACTGTATCGTCAAAGTAAATTGACAAATATGCACTAGATCTTATGACAACAACACGTGGCCAGTGTGAAAAAAACACTGGCCTTGTGTCCAAACGAATTAAATGGCAAGGCCCATGCTTACAAACAATGCTTATAGAGGTTTTAAGGTTCAAACAAGAACCATTTTCTTAATAAAGTTCCACCAGTAACAATGTCAGTTTTTTTTAATAGGTAAACAAACTTTATTAAAGAGGGACGGTCAAGATGACCAAAAACCCCGGAGGAAGCTCAAAGAAGCTACAACAAAGAAAACTAAAACAAAGAAACAATGTCAGTTTTATACTTAAATGAAATCAACTAAGGGAATTGTGAGATGCAGATGCATACCAATGTATCCAAATCAGTTCGCACCAAAACATACTCCAAAAAGTCTGAGTTCCCATGCACCAATGAGTACAGCAGTAGGACAGAACTTTCATCAGCCAAGCACCTGCAAAGTAAAACCTGTTAAAGGGTACTCAGAAGATCTAATGAAGGCAGAACTTGCAGAGAGAGAGAGAGCACAAATTCAGTGGGCAAATACACCACAATTGCATATCCAATGTTTTTATTTCAATTACATTTTTTAAAGAATATATATCATCATTTTAAGAGAATTGCTCCGCATTTTAGGTCCTGAGAACTATTTCCTTCTCTATCTTGGAATATACACTTGAAAAAACAGTCCTTGAAAGTAAGAAACGAACAATCTCACCAATTTCATACATCAAATCATTTTCTAAACTGGGATGAATAGAGGTAACTTTCTTCAGAACAATTTCCTTGGTCGCTATTGATGGGATTGAAGAAATAGAGACAATTAAACATCGCATTGAGGCCTCAAAATACATATTATTTAAATCATTAATGTGATCGGTTTCTATCTCCCATTTGTGTTATAAAACTGCATACAAATCACTGTAGTTGAGACTCAAAGCCATCCTAGGCTAATGCCTAGGAAAGACAGCCCCGTAAGATTTCATCTATGCCTATGGTAGGCGGCCAATGCTAGAACGCCTACCATTGCCAAGCATTGGCACCCAGGTGGGCTGCACATGGCCCAAAGCAGAAAATTCCACTCCAGATGCATCAGCTTGGCCCTCTTTACAGTTATTTTTTTCAAAAAAGAAAGAAATAAAGAGAACAACTATATTCATCCCGTATTCGAGATAGGCAAGGAAATGAGAAAAAGTAAGCTCCTCTAAACATATCCGATAATTTTCCAAGAAAAGCTTAGCCTGGCAATTTTTTTGGTGTTTAGGGTTTTGTTTGAGACAGGAAAGACACTCTCAGGAAGCTGGAAACCTTTGCCCAGATGCGCACCTTTGGATTCATTCACCCAGCTACTCAATGGATTATGAGGCGAAAGAAGAAAGAGAGAAAATGCCATACTGTGTTTCTTTAAGGGAACGGCCAACTCACTTCCTTCCCCATCACATTCTGATGTCAGGGTTGAAAACTATCTCTGAGGTAATTTATCCTGTATCATTTTTGTTTGAATTCCATTTTCCGTATGCAGACACCACAAGCATTGGTAAAAAACTTTGCTAAATTAGTATATTCCTTGACTATTTATTTGTTAACTTTTCTTTATTTTATTTATTCTTAAACATTATTTTTTTTCTTTTATATCATATTAATAGATTAAATTTTGCATCGCATTTGTTTTATTTAAAGGTTAATTTCCTCATAATTCGTGTAATAATTATATAATTATCTGTGTACAATGCATGTGTATTTTGCTAGTTTTAATCATACAAATTGCAAATTTTAAATTGTTTTAAAAAAATTGTGCCCACAAAACCATTTTATCATGACAGGTTCACACCTTATCTGATCTGCTTGTGTTTAGAGCAGATCCTGGCAAGGTGGGAAAAGAAGACCTAGATTAAAATCAAAGTTGCTGGTATATCAAAATCAAGCAGAAGCTATATAATTGGTATTTCAGGTAAATATTGCTGTAACTGTAAATGCCGCACATGTAGATACGATCAGCATCAAAACATTGTGCAGATATTCATAGTGAATTGAAATGAGAAAAGAAATATATATATATATATATAGGGTCAGGTTCAAGGGCCATGTGAGAAAACATGTAAGAAAACTTTCGTTTTTCAAAATAAGGGTTAGAGGTTTTGGATTGAGCTGATTTTTGCAAGGATGGTCACATGATGAGAAGATCATCCTCACAAAAAATCAGCTCAATCAGAAACCTCTAAATCCATCAAAAGTGATTTACAAATTAGTGATAAAAATTGAAAAAAAATCGACGGTCCACATTCTAAATCACTTTTAATGGGGTTAGAAGTTTCAGATTGGGCTGATTTTTTTTTTGGATGATCTTCCCATCATAGAGATCATCCTCACAAAAAATCAGCTCAATCTAAAATTTCTAACCCATATTTTAAAATTTTATTACCGCCGAAAGTTTTCTTACATGTTTTCTCACATGGCCTTGAACCTGACCCATATATATATATCTATATATATCTATATATATATATATATATATATATATATATGAAAGAAACTAATAAACGTAAATCTACAGTTATCAGCAAATTCTGGAATAGGTGTAACAAATACTCACAGCCCAAGTGTGTCAAACAGAGAAGCAAAAGGTAATCTCACAAGTGGTCCACTGTGTGCATTCCCCTCAATATCCACACGATCAACTGGAAGCAGAGGATTCATTTACACCAAACTTAATATTGCTGGAAAACACAATGCCATTCCAATAATAAAAAAAAAATAGAAGAAAGATGGTCTTACATTCAACATCTCTAGCCTTTTCTAAAGCCTTGCAGTAAGGGTTATCAATAAAGTATGAACTTTCTGTCAGAAGAGAGTCTGAAACAGCACTGCCTTCACCTTCATCTGTTATGGGCTCATTTACCATAACACATTTCCGATAATGAATGAGAACAAGTATTACAAGAAGACTGTTGTCTGCCAGTGAGTTTCTTGAACCTTCACCACCACTTGGACCGACAAGGTAATTGAATGGCAATAGTACAAGATTTGCTGCTAGCCAAACAAAAAAGTATGAGCAGCTTGTACCAGGAAAAAAAATTCTACAGAAGCATACCCTATGCTAACTTTGGATCCTCAATTAATAGCAAAGAAAATACAATCATTAAAGGGATAAGAAGAATTCAGTCCGAGTGAAAAACTGGATCCTTGGATCACTCTCTGATGCTTAAGAGTGTCATAACAACAAAGGACATGGAAACAGGATCCTTGCTTTGAAGGAAAGACTAAGGTCTAATGAGTTTGATCAACTAGATCAGCCTAGATAAAACTTGTCACCCAAAACTGTGAGGCAGAAGTCAGGAACAAAGACCACTATTATACACAAAGATTTAAAAAAAAAAAAAAAAAAAAAAAGACAGAAAGAAAAGAAAAAATAATAATAAAATAATAGAAAATGAATTGTGTAGCAAAAACTGCAATTATGGAAATGATCATAGGATCCACTGAATAGTGATGTGTTTTACCCTTTTTTCACTACAATATTTTATTCATTAAAAAAAATGGAAATAACATTAAAGACATGATGTATGCATTGTTAGAATTTTATAAGTGGAGATGTGATGTATGTATATTGTTACTATCAGAAGCATGTGGCATGGCGTATTTTTTGTTATTTCAAATCAATTCTAGAATTAATTTGTCAGAATTAAACCATCTGGATGATTTTCCAGTCCATGATTCAAATATCACCCAACAGAAGAGTTGTAAAGGAAAAAATAGAACAAGAAATTCCTTCAAAGAAATGAATATCAAAATATGAAACGACCATACCTGCTGCAGAACCAACTTTCTGAAGAACACCAGGCTGCCCTCCTCCAGAAAAAATGGAATAAGATGCACCTTTTAATGGAATACGAGGCCGCATAATATAATTAACTAGTAGTTTGCGAACAACCAAACCAACCAAAGAACTTTCCTGCTGGACAGAAGTAGCACTATGAGACAACCACAGTAAGTATTGAAGATCCTAGACCAACTGAAAAAATCCAAACAAGAAAAGCCAAAATGTCCATTCTTGTCACCTGAATCATCGCTGCATCAATGAATGGGTGTTCATCTCTTGGCCCAGGAGATGGCCCAGAACGAAGCTGAGTTGACATAGCCACAATCATAAAGTTCAATACTTCATGATGCAGTAGGTACGTTTGAGAACTTGCAACATAAAATATGATAGAAACTCAGGAGTACAATAGAAGAAACTACTCAGAATGTGAGAAAATTTTGAAGAATCCAAAACATACCTTACATCTGATGTACCAATAAAACTAAGAACACCATGCATAACAAAACTTTCAATATTTTGGCCTACAAAAAATAAGACATGTTATCAAATAAAGGCCCATAAGCATTAACCATCTCACAGACTATAAAGATCCAAAGCATGAAAAGAGGAATAAGAAGGACAATATGTTCCATTGGTAAGAGAATCCGAGAGAAACTAAGCAAAGTTTTCTCAATACCTGAGAAAACGTAACTTAGTTTACCACCCCACACCTCAGTGTGCTAGTGAAGTCTGTGTGCAGTGACACCACAGACCTAGGATCAAGACCCCATCTTCACAACAACTTGAGTTTCAGCAGGCAACAAATACTTCCAAATTGCAAACCCAGGTAAGACAATAAAATAAAATGGAACTTGTAAAAAAAATTTCAAAAAACAACAGACAAATAAACTCCCATTCAACTCTATTTATATACCCCATCTTCAGCAGGCAACAAAGACTTTTTTTTTTATCGATAACAAAGACTTTCAAATTTCAAATCTAGACAAGACAATAAAATAAAAAGGAACTTGTAAAAGAAATTTCAAAATAAAATTAATCGAATAAACTTCCATTCAACTCTATTGATATACATATCTTTTTTTCCGAGGCGCGTGCCTACAGATTTGTTATTGCCATCTAAACCTCTTTCATTTTCAACCTTCCACCAGACCAAGGCTTTTAAACACCAAGGAATAGGTGAGACACTTCAATGGCCTAAGGAGGAAATCCTTGACAATAACTCTTAAAAGTCATCCAAAACACTTGCACCAATAGAAAATGAGGCCCAAGATATTCCTAATAACCTCTTGGACAGGTTACTCCTTCCCCTGAAGAACATTTTTGTTTCTCTTTCCAAATGCTCCCAACAAGCAACACAGGGGATTAAACTCCAAAGAATCCTTTCTTTTGATCAAAAAGTTGGGAACTGCCAACTGTGTGTGTGTGTGTGTGAGAGAGAGAGAGAGAGTTGATTTAACAAGGAGAGGGTGTACGAGTGTTGGAAGTCCTCAGAATTCTTGGGGAAGGAGAGGATTTTTTGGAATTTTATTTCCCCAGACATTTCTTGGGGTTTATGGAAAGAAAGGAATGGACAAGCCTTCCAAGGGAAGCAGCATTCTTTGCAGGAAATAATCTTTAGCATTGTGTGTTTGTTGTTTTATTTGTGTAAGCAATCCAAGAGTTTAGGGGGTTCTCATTTGAAGATTTCTTGTTTACGTGGGATCTTGTGTGTAAAGGGTGGCCAATCTTGTGGCGTTGGTTGTCCTTTGTTTTGTTTTTTGTTTTTTGTTTTTTGTTTTTTTTCCCCTGTTTTTGTGGCCTTTGCTTTTTTTTTTTTCTCTCTCCTTGTCCTCTTTTCAATAAAATTTTGGTTATCAAAAAAAGAAAAGAAAAGCCAATGAATATGGATGAGAGTCATGAATGAGACGATAGTTAATAGGCTCACCGGTAGATTTACACATAGATCAAAAGTTGGGAGAAATAAAAGGTCAGGCATAACATTGTCCAAAGTAAGAATATTATCCAAGGCATTTAACAACCGAAAAAGGCCACTTTAGATGGGATCTTGGAGCCCAAAAATACTGAAGCTGGAAGTTCTACTCCTCAATCAAATCCGGCGATCTTCCTCCAAAGGAAATGTGGGCATGAAAGATATCAACTAATCAAAGCTAGAACTAGCCTGCTAGACTCAAGCTCCCAATCTCAAGTGGTATCTCGACACCCATTTGACAATATTATTAAAGATTACTAACACTAAAGGTCCCAAAGAAGCCAAGGAATTACTTTTGTCAGAGTGCAAAAAAGAAGGAATTGCTATCTAAGGAATACATGATGCATGATGGATGGATGGGAGGATCGTTCTTGCCCGTACTAGTTTCAAATATATGATGAAGATGCAGTCGGATAACACCATCCAAAGAATCCCATCTAGGATATAACTTGACCAAATTTTGACCTAATACCCATTCAATCTACCCCTTCTTTTCACAATGTAAAGAAGTATGGAAAACAATCAAAGAAAAGTCTAAAATTAGATAGAAATTTGGACCATCCATCAGGTTAGCTTTTCACCTATCAAATCTTAAAGAAGACCATCAAATGGTAGGTCTAAAAAGCTTGCATGTGTACCACAAGTTCAGAAAGGCACTGAAACTTTAACTTCTCTGATGCCCATAACTAACAGACCCTTTTAACTGGAAAATAATGATCTTAACACAAGCAGTTACATCATGGCATCATAAGCAAAGATTTCTAGCTAATGAATTATTAATCAGTGAATTACCCCTCAAGATATCTTCTGGTGTTGCTTCACCTTCACCTATGGACAGATGTAATTCCTCAAACTTATCGCTTTTAGCATTCTCGATTAAGTATTTCAGAAACACAGATGATATGTATACTGCATTTACAGCCTTCGTATAATCTGTTGCAGACTCAGTAGAGGTTGACATAAAATCTTGCAAACTCCGAACCAGATGAATCAAAAGCTTTGCAAGATGTCTCGTGTGATAATTGTTCTTCGCTGCACAAGCACAAACAAAGCTAAGACAATGAGTACCCATACTTGGAACAGTTATTCCCCCTCCCACCCCCCCCCCCCCCCCAAAAAAATAATAATAATAATAAATAAATAAATAAATAATAGAAGAAAGAATCATGATCTCATTCCCTGAGAAAGCTTAAGTTCTACAAATGTAATGGTTCACAACAGAACTAAGTAATAATCTATTAGTTCAATTTAAACGAATTTTACACATTATGAACAGGAAAAAATTGCATATTTTTATGAGTCGAACTTCGAATCCTTTGTGTCAAAATCCATTTAAAATACCTAATTATCGATTTCTAGGTAATGTGCCGCACTGTTAACTACATAAGTTGGAAAATTTTAAAGAAACTAACAAGAAAAGAATAACTGAAGAAATGATCAAACAAAGATAGCTAAATTACTTAATTTTTTTAGACGATTGAGTTGAGAAGTGACAGAAGTACTAACCAAAAGCCTCGCATGCTTGAAGAATTCTTTCGTGCGGCCATTCGAGAATGAGAGGAAGCTCGAGCAATTTCTGCCAGAAATCTGAGGAAATTGGGAACGATTTCTCTCCTACTAAGGTGGTGATTAGGTACTCTGCCGTGTCTTGTGGCCGCGCGTTTTTTTGCGGCATCGAAGGCACCGCACCCATCTCAAACCCTAACACAAGATCACAAATCAAATTTCGAAATCTTCGATTTGAGATTCACGAGCACCGACATTGCTGAGGAAGATTAAACAGAAGAAGATGATATGGAAATGGAAGAACAGAAAGAGATGGAGATCAAAGTTTTCTTGTTTAGATCTGTCGGTCCAAATCGAAATCCCTAAGTTTCTCTGCTCGTCAAGAAGAAGAATCACAGAGAGACAAAGAGAGAGAGAGAGAGGACTTCGGTTTTAGGTGACAAGGCGTTTTGGTCTCTTTGATGATGATGATGGCCATTAACAGCACATAGATTACTTGTAGTTGACATTCAGTAATAGTTATTTGGGTGATTTTGATGTACCCCTCTACATTTTGGTGAATATTTGAGATACCCTGTGTTTTGAAACTTATAACATACCCTTGACCTAAGTTATACTCTAAAGGGCTGAAGATTGATAGAAATTGACCTAAAAAACCTTGCTTCAACCTCTAGTCCAAAACCTAATAATTTTTCTCTCCGTAACCAGTCATCTTCAATCTCTATGGTATATTTTTCCTTTTATTCAATTAGGGCATATAATGGATTGGATTCAAATCAAGGTCAATTTGGGACCAATTCAACAATAATTAGATAGGGGTGTACATTCGGGTACCTAGAACTGAACCTGACCCGAGTTTTTGGGTAAGAATTAGGTATACATGAAATCGAAAAATCGACCCATTAATTTTTGGGTACAGGTAAAGATAAAAAAGGTATATAACACATACCCTACTCATTTTGATTTTACGGGTACAAATTCAAGTATATATTAAAATTTAAATTTTGATTTATTTATATAGATAAATTTAAATTTAAAGTTTAACTCTAAACTAAAATTCAAATTTATAAATATATATATCTTACTACATTAGAAAATTTATAAGAAAAAAAAAGAGTATATGCAAATTGTATAAGACATTTATAAATTTTTTTAACTTAAAAATCTAAATATTTTACAAGTATCAAGTAACGGGTAATAGATATTGAGTTTGGTATCAGGTATTTTATGGGCCTATAATAAGTTCAGACTAATTCTATGTCATAGAAATCATAATCAAATCAAATCAAGTCGGGTCTGGGTTCGGGTCGATTTCGAGCACATTTCAAATCAGTTTTCGAATGAGTATTAGTTATTTTATACACCCCTTATTATCATATCGAACTCTCCGGTCCAATAAACATGGGATAAGACCCTTATTGAATCCAAATTTTATTGGATCTCAATATTAAGATCCAAAACAATAATAATTGGATCGTGTCAAGATAGTATCACATTTGATTTCATATTCAATATCCAGATAAACTTCTCATATTTTATCAAATCGGGGCCAATCAAATTATGATATGGTTGACCCAACATCAACTTGATAGACTATCAAATTACATCCTTATCAAAATTCAAGTCCCTTGACCCAAATCTGAATATGTTGGAACTAATTGGAATTCAATCTGATCCATTGATAATAATATTATATGATTTTTGAGAAGTAGGTGATAAATTTTTTAGTAGAAAATCAAGGATTTAAAAAAAATAAATAAATAAAGATTATTGATTTGAGATGAGATGAGGTTGAATGTGCTACAAATAATTTATTTCAAGGTTTCAAGAGCTTGAATATTAAATACGTTTGGGAGAAAAGTGAAGGGTTTGACTAGAAAATGAAGAGGATGGCATTTAAGTCATTTTCAATTCGTCCTCAGTGTAGACGGAGGTCAAGGTGCATATGTCATTATTTTGAAAACACATGGGGGTATTTCAAATATGCAACAAAATATGTTCTTAGTTTACCAACATCGAGATTAGACAAACGAACTACGTACTTGCGTTTGATGCAGACTCCATATTAAATGAACTCGGCAATTAAAGATTTCATCGCATACGTCACACAGCTTTTAATGTCCATTGATTTTCAGATCGACGGTGTTGGAAAGCTGTGACACATGTTTTTTCGGTAGTTCACTTTGTATCTGATCAAACCTTTGTAAGTTGTAGCCACGAAGTTAATATAGCCAGGAAAAAGGGAACCAAATTTTAGTGTAAATGCATCGCGTCGTCTCGCCGACTAAACAAAAGAATCAAATGGAACCGAAACTGCGTTCGAACATACGTTACCACTCTGGCGGGCTGACCCGCTAACCGAGCCCACAAAACTGGAAAAAGGGCTTGGGCTTGGGCTCGGTCTCGGGCCCGATCTTGCAAAGTAAGTGGGAATAATAATTCTCAGATCCATAAAGTTTTGGGTCAGGGAAGGAATTACAATCCCCAGCCCAACAATTTTGTAATTTGTACTTCCAGTTGGACCCATATATACACACTTAACCTTCATTCTTATTAGGATTATTACTATTTTGCAGCTTACGGCACGGTCATCCTCTTTGGGGTAAAGGGGGTGAAAGAAGAAAGATAATAGAGTTATAGGGGTATTATAGGAAAATGGTAGAAAGGTAAAGTGATAAAGTTGACAGTATTATTGGGAAGGGGTAGAAGTGAGAAGCGAGGAGAGAAGAGGGAATAAAGTTGAAATTATTCTTGAGATGCGTGCGAAATTGAAAGGAGTAAAAGATGAAAGATATTAAATTTTGATGGGTATTATTGGAAAAGGGCCAAGGGGGGTGAGGGTAGGGTTGGCAACAAATCGATTCGGTATCAAATCAGTACCACTTCAATTTTGATTCGAAATTTTTTAAACATGTATCCGATCCAATCTAAACATATGCCCTATTTTCAAATGATTAATGTTCAAAAAATAATAATAATAATAATAATAATAATAATAATAATAAAAATACAAAATCATATAAAATTTTTAAAAATCTACTTTCCAACTACAAATATAGAGGGAAACGAAACGATTAAAACGTTTTATCTTTATGTCTTTATATGAAATTAAGAATAATAAACAAATTATTAAAATTTGGATTAGATTTTTTTCAGATTGATTTGGTGTAGATCGGATTTGATCCGAAATTGTTTCAGATCTAAGCTTTCAATCTGAATCCGATTTGAAAATCTGATTTTTCATATTTTTTTCCGGATCAAACTGATTTGGACTTTGGGTATATTTCGAATCATTGCCAATCTTAAATGAGAGAAAATACAGTAAAGTTGAAGGGAGAGGGGGAAAAGCAGGGTTGTGTGGACCTCACTCATTTGTTTTAATCTTTATAACCCCACAAAAATGTAAATGAGTGAGATTCACTATGGAACTCTTATAAATATCAAGTTAGAAAGTTCAACCATATAATAAACTAGAGTTTATTTAAAATGAGATTGTGTGGATCCCACTCTTTTGTCTTAATTTTTTAGAATTGCTATTGGCACCCCAACTTTTATTTATTACACCTTAATTTTTTAAATTATTTACTACACCCTATTAAAGATTAAAACACACAATTCAAACATTACAAATGTTCGAGTCAAATTATTATCTCAACATTACAAAGCATTATAACAATCATTCAAACAATTTCAATAGTTATTTACAATTATCATTAGGCTCATATAAAATCTTAAACCTAGAAAATACAAATCTAGCAAAAGAAAACATGCGAATGAGATTCTATTGGCACCCCAACTTTTACTTATTCTACTTATTTGCATTATTTTTAATTGGAGTGTAATACATAAAACTTGGGGTGCCAATATCAATTTTCTAATCTTTATTCCGTAAAATTATAACTAAGTGGGGTCTTTCGTTGTGTTTTATTATATATTTATATAATAGAAAGTACCACACAATTTTATTCAATTACAGCATTCATCACCTTACAATTTTGTGTTCATTTTGATTTCTTTTAGAACTTACTATGCTCCTATTATATTTATAATTACGTCCTTATATAAAATTGTGCACATTAACATTTAAAGAGAATTATTGTAATTTGTTCCTTACAATAGTGTCGCAAGGTCAGGGTAGATATGAAAGCTAGTAGTTCCTATGAACTATTTGAGTTTGAAAATTGTTATTTCCAAATGTTCTTATAGTGGCAATTATCTTCGAAATAGTGGTTGCTATGAAATGTACGATGGGCATGTAATGTATGGCATTATTTCACAATTGCCATACATAATGGAACCCGATAAGATCGAGAAACATGTTCGCGTAATGAGCATATCAGAGATGAGAATGTTGAATTTGGTAAGTAAATAGAATAATAAAATTAAAGTAACAAATAGAACTACAAGTGAAAATATAGAAATTACTCTAATGGAATACCAGCTGAGGCAAAAATTGATAGAAATAATTAGATCTTGAGTACCTCTAGTTAGAATGAATGTGCAAATTTAACTAATGTTTCAAAGGGGAAGCATAATTAATGGTTGATTTGATGGATCGTGATCGTGATCACTGCAGCTATCACCGAAGATTAAAGA
This sequence comes from Akebia trifoliata, assembly GCF_017979445.1. NCBI lineage: Eukaryota > Viridiplantae > Streptophyta > Magnoliopsida > Ranunculales > Lardizabalaceae > Akebia > Akebia trifoliata. The sequence goes on from NC_141390.1 coordinate 26,891,721, forward strand.
TGTAACATGTAGAATAAAATAAATTTAAGGAATCCCTCGAGGTTTTGATGATTACCCCTGGAATGCAAACTTCACGAGAAACGAATAACGCTTTATGATCTAGCACTTAATGAAAATAGTAGAACATATTCTTTGGCACTTATCATAAAATTGCTGAAAATATAATAATTTGTATCGTCTTAGTAAGTCTTATACAACAATAATTTTACTCCCCTTATTTCCAAATTCTCCCAACAAATTCTTATCAACTATAGAAAGTTCGTATAATCCATTAAAGGTCGTGGAGAATTGGCTAATACAGTGCTTATAGAAACACTTTACCTTCTCCCACTAACAAGCATAGTGGGCTCCAAGTGCAATATAGCTTGATCATCGCATAGCTTAGCCATCTGATCCTCTGGCAATGTCACCATTACCGTCCTTCCAAGACCCTCTTCTGGCGATGGAAGCACCAAAATCAATCCTTCACCCTCCAAATTCCCGACATGATATGACACATGCAAGGGCTTCATGTCCTCAAACACAGCCTTGTAGGCAGATAAATGTTCCATGTTGGCACACGTTAGCTCGGGCCCATACATATTAAAAGGTGGTGCAAAATTTCCTCCCTCCCCTTTCAATGATTCAAGCCAATCAATAGCGGAAAAGTACTCCTCATCATCGATGCTCGACAAGTGTTGACGAATGATTCCCACCACATAGTCTAACCCACCTTCTTCCATGCCAGCTACATCTGTTGAAACTTTAGAAAAATGTAGAGCATTACCAAAGTACCCATGTGGAAGAGGAACCTCCATTAGCTTCCTAAAGTCAACACATAAGGAAAGGCTGCAAGATTGTTCGTTGGTATGCGTCTTGGCACGTGTGACACTTGACCAGAAGAGTCCGGCGAGCATGTCGAATGGGGTGGCATTGGGGCATTTGGTGTGAATCTCTGACAAGCATTTCTTGATCATAATGTCGGAGAATTTGAAGGTAGCGGTGGACATTTTAGTTGGGGAGGCGATGGGTTGTGCTTTCGACTTGGCTTCGTAGTACTTAGTGGAAGTTGTGTTGGTGTTGGGATTGGTTCGACCACAGAGGCCAGGTGGGTGGAAGAATGGGTTGTGTGCAATGGAGACACGACGATAAGTCTCAGTCCATGATTTCATGAATAGGGTGCCACATGTGGGATCGGCATGCATGTGTGGGAAACTTAGGCCAATGGCTAAACCTCCTCCTTCAAAGTTGTTCATCTGCAACATACACAACATGACCACATGAAATAAATTATATAATTTGATTTGGTAGCTCTCAAGTATAGCTGTCAATTGAACGTTTTGGACCGATCCAGACCGCTATGGATCGGGTTTGAGATTAGTTATTAAGTCCATTTACCCATCGGGGTGCGCTAAGCCTGTTTAGTAATAGGGTCGGGTTTGAGTTTTGAATGTAGGCCCGGCCTGCTATTCTATATTAAATATAATAAATAATAGTTTTATTATAAATTAATAATGATCACCTTACCTTTGTAATGTCTTTGAAAATGGGTTTGGCCCGACCCACAAATGACTCGAATATAAGCGGTAGTGGACTGCACCCAGCCCGATATTTAGATGGGTTGGGTTACTGTCTAATTTTTTTTTTAAGTCCATAATTTAGCGACACAAAGTGGTAAAAATTTTCATAAAAGATGTCGAAGGAACAAAAAGGAATTTCCAACAATGCTCATATAAGCCAATCGTGAAAAAAGAACCCAATAAAATTTAATGTGGTTCGGAAGTGCTCGCCATATTTGATGATTACGAATCACTAACTTTTAGAAAGCAATTGTAGTCTGGGATTTCTCCCAAAACCTCTCTCAAACCTCAAACCCTAAAATCAAAGTTTCAGAAGTCTTATTCCAATATATATATATATATACGAACTCGATCATCAATTATTGGCATACTATGTTCTGAATGATGAAACTATTAGATCTTGATCGTATGAAGGCATAATTTTGCTTGATAAATATATGTTGGTAGTAATAACTACTAAGCTAAAAAATCTAAATTTGTAAAATTTATAATTCTACTACAACATAATAGCTGTCATTTGTCTGTTTTTTGCTACTTTGCTTGATTCTATATGGCTTCGTTCAATTTGAGTAGATTGCATTGTTCCACGAATTATCGCCTTTTCACTAGAACCATAGTGACAAAGTCAGGGTTTGGGAATAATTCAGTAAGAAAAACTTCGGAAAAAAATCAGCAAAAGTTGGTAAAGCCAGAAAAGCATTGGATAAAATAAAAAAGTTTAAAAAATTATTATTTAAAGTATTAAAAGTATGTAATTTATACATTAAATGAAAAAATAAATACTTGAAAACGGCTAAAATAAAAAATAATCTGCAACAATTGTGATGTTTTGAAAAAATCAAGTTCTAAAAAAAAAAAAATTTGTGATTGAATCGACAGGTATTAAAATTGTATTTTAATCGCCATTTAAAAAAAAAATCACATATGTACTGAGTAGAAACCAATCTTAACAGTTGAGATCCGACTCGAATCTTTTTTTAATCCGCCACTATTACCCACCCATGCCCCGAAAAAAAAAAAAAATTTCACTATTAATTACCCTCACAAAAAAATTTCTACTTTTCATTGACCCCACACGAGCAAAATCCTCCCCACCCAAAGTAATATACAATAAATTGTGTAGGGCTCATTTTCAGATCCAGCTTTTTATATTTATTTAGATTAGGATCCAACTCGAATCTTACCAACTATAATCATATCCAAAATGGTATTCATTAAACTGGATCGGTCCCAACATGGATCTAGGGATGGATGTGTATTTAGATCCGAGTTGGGTCAAGGGGCATTAAACCCTATTCAAGACCTTTTTTTTTTTTTTTCTTCCGATCTTCTCTAAAGATTTGAACCCACTAAATTTGATTTTCGGATCTGAGTTGGGTCAAGGAGTATTAAACCCACAAAATTTTATGAAAATATGCATGTATGTATCCCGAGAAAAAAATCTATGGTTCCATCTCCATGCCACATCAGCTGAGTATTGACCGAGTGAGACTTTCTGCTTAGAAAACCATTATTACTTGATTTATCGTTTGTAATCCTTTATTTAGGTTGGTGGTGCGTTGGTGGATACAAGTTATAAATTTTATGCTTACGTCATACTCATATTAGTGTTTGGGCGATTATCATGTGAACATGAGACAACCGACACGTCCACTAAACCGTTACACGAGTTAGCTCTTTTTAACAAAGGTGTCGGGTTCGGGTTTTGCACGGGTCATAGGCCCAATAAGAGCATAAAACTAGTTTAAATTACAGCCCACCTCTTTACTGCCGAATTTTGAAAAAACCCTCTTCTCATTACGACAGGGAGGTATCCCAAATATTAGTGAAAAAGTAGGGATGTAAAGTAAATATTAAAAAATCCACCTGTCATTAGTGGGAAAAGGGCTTCTTCAAAATTTTGAAACGGGTTGCCCGCTTCAAAGTCGGACTCGGCCCTAACCCGCCCACTAACAGCTTTAATTGAGGTTAGAAAGTACCTGGATACGGAACGGCGACCACGTATTCGTATCATCCGGCATGTCATCCCAAACCGTTAGATCTCTTTCCTCAGATCCATCAGCAGATTTCAACCATTCGTCGAGAGTAGCGTTGACCTTAGCTTTCAAAACCCTAACCCCAGCATCGTTGCACTTCACCTCCCAGTTCCCATCTTTCTCTCTTCTCCTTAATCTACCAGTCACAGGAGGGTAATACGAGAGAAGCTCTGATAAAGATTCTCTTAAAGGGCTGAGATCGAACGATCCCCAAGCGTCAGATCGATCATATTTGTAATAGAAGATGATGTGGAGGGTATGGAAGGCCATTGCGTGGTCTAGTACGGATAACGGATATGTCTTACCTGGTTTGACCGGAGTGGCCGAAACGACCGTTAGTTTTGAGTGCACTGTCACTCGGCTGCTCTTGGAATCTGACATCTTCGCCGGAAATCTTACACACAGAGGGAGAGAGAGAGAGAGAGAGGGAGAGAGAGAGTAATTGGGAAGTTGAAAGGTTGATGGCAATAAGATGTCCGTGTTAGTTGAGAAAATTTATGTCGAATGGCGCTGTTTTCCACTTTAAGACCTTACGAAAACGAGATTAAAAGCGAGTCAGAGCCGGTTTTTACATGGTCGATCGAATTATATAGGAAATTAAGATTCTTTGAAATAACCGTACGGTTTGAACCGGAAATGAACAGTCGAGCAGATTGAACCGCCAATTTTTTAACTGATTTAATTATATTTATTAAAGTTGACACTTGTGCTTTGTGGTCCGATCAGATTCCGTTGGATTTTTTTATGGGATAATACTGAAGTAATAATAGATTAAAATGTACATCGTGGAGGGACATTTATGACGTGGATGTGTCAGAATTATTTATGCTTTCATCGAGACTTCACTCGTATCTCGATGAAAAGCATTTATGGTTCTAATACAAATTAATGTTAGAAATGTCCCCCATTATATACTTTTCAATGTTACTCCAACACAGACTCTTTTTTATAAAATCGATTTTTTTTATTAAAGAAGGGTTGGTGTTAGAGTATTGTCAATTTATGAACATAAGGCATTTTAAAAAGAGTTGTGCAGGAGTGACGTCAAGATTATGCCTCGCATCGTACACTTATGATGATATTTTAAGTAATAACAGAATTTACAGTGATATTCCATTTAGAAACATATTGCTATGCAAATCTCCATCTTTAACAATTAAATGATCTGTAATGCAAATGGTTTGCAACAAATGAATTAATCTATTCGTCTCTTCTTTTTTCTTCTGTGATTGAATGATCTTTGTAATAAAAAATTTCATTGTAATTTTACAAATGATTTGAGGTATTTCTTGTACGGCAAATAATTTGCTGAAATTTCTTAAGAATTTAGGTGATCCATGCAAATAATTTGCATTGTGTAATTGATCGGTTGTTAAGCTTGCAATAGAAATGCAGATATAAAGATTGAACTAAGACTTTGGGCAAGTCGAATTCGTTCCACAGGGACAATGAGAATTCAAGGATTCATTCGGATAAAAATGCCAAAACAGAATTTAGAAACAAAAACAGATTAGTTTTAAAAACAAAGCAAAGTTGTAGTAGAAACTAAATTGCAATCTAAACAGAAAATAAAGATTAAAATTCTAAGAGAGAGGGATTAGAGAGGTCAAGTAAACCTTTGCAAGTAATCCATAGTGTAGATAAATTCTGAAATTAACTCAATCCATGGAGCAAGTCATTGCTCATGGATCGGAAGATGGATCAATTAAATTTTTGAAAGAAATTACTATCATGAAAATCCTAATATGATGGAGATTGCCCAATTTATATTCTGATTATTCACATAGCATAGCCATTCTTGAACTTATCTAAGTAATGGCTATCTAAGTTGGATCAAAATTATAAGTTGGATTACCTTAATCATATAAAATTTTCGGAATTAAAACATGTAAGCAAGCAAGAATTTAAATCTACACTAGAGGGATTAATTTGCTATGGCTTCCTTAACTTCTCTAATGAGAATTTAGCCAATCATTGCAAGCATTGTAATTGCAGAAAAACAATAAAAGAGAAAAGAGAGAATAGGTGAAGAAGATGAAGATGATGATCGATCCGAATTCTTCTTTTATAGCTCTCCCAACAATTTACAAAGAAAAAGAATTGAACACTCTTGATGTTCTCACTACACTCAAGAGATCTCTCAATAGAAAATTACAGCAAATTAAAGAGAGGAACAATCAAAAATTGGAGAAGAAGAGAGCAAGGAGAGCCCCTTCTCTAAAATCAACCCTCAATTTATAATGTTCGTATTCGGGCAATCGGGTTAACTTTTCGGATGATTCGCTTCAAACTACCCATTCAGTTACAACCACCGAAGCTTCTAGAAGCTTCTGTGAAAATCTCGAGGCCAAATTCCTCGAAATGACCGCGGCGCGGTGACGTGGCGCCCAAATCCTTCGAGATTTTTCTGGATGCTTCCTTTCGGCTCGTGTATTGTAACCGTAATTGTTTCGCGATTTGTTGGCTTCCACGTGCGCTACAATTAACACTAATATATCATTAGCTTTATTAATTTTGATAAATAAAATAATTTTGCAATTATTTAAAGGAACTAACATTTATGTAATGGTAATCTTAGTGCAATTGTGGTCCCAAAATTGAATAATTGGGACCTTATCACACCCCCAAACCTCAATTTTGCTAGTCCCGAGCAAAACTTAAATCTAAACAACTCCTCTTTCGTGAGGTTCCCGACTGCATTTAGCTTATGCAGTAAGCCCTTAAACCCCTAGGTTACCCCTAGTGGACGAGTTTGACTCGTGAGGGTTTGCAGTGAATATACCCACAAAATTCTAACATTTTAAAAGATAACAACTTCAAAATTATTGTATATAATGCCATCACACCCATCACACTTTTCAGAATCCAGTCAAAGGTCTATTTGAGTAAAAATTCTTTTTATTCCTCATTTTCAGAAATATCTTGAGTGTGTGCACAAATTTTTCTGATTGTAACATAAATTTTTCGGAACAAGGTTTCCCTTCTTAACTACTAAAATGTATGGGTCTGCCTAAATTCTAACTCGAAACTGAGCCTCCTGTCTGGGATTGTGAGAAGTATGGATGTTCACTTTAATACCTCTAAGGGGCTTTATCTGTGATATTCCAGTGTACTCACGTTTTTACCATTGACGGCTTTCACCCTACTGAACTATTTTGGTCCCATTGGACTCTTTTTACAATTTGCACTTTTTCAGTTCTAACCTTCACATCTTTCTGCTTTTCTTTTCAACATTTTTCACGCTTTATCATTTTTCTGATATTCTTTTTTTCAAAAAGCAGGTAGCCCTTTTCAAGGTACCCAGTCTAATCCTATGGTTGCTGTCTTCAAAAATATCAACTACAGTTCTGTTTTTCTTCTATTCAGCCAACCAAAGGACAAGGAGGTCAAAGTTCATTATTTTTCAAGCTTTCCCTCTCATTCTAGACAGTGAAGAAGACAACTCTTAATCCAAAATAACTTTTTCACTACAATCAGAAGTGACGTGAATTTTGTTTTTCAAAATATCTTATTTTTGAGGAATAAGAATTTATAAACAAATTGGACATGAGCTTAGTTTTAAAAATTTGTATGATGACAGTACATATAAACATTTTGATGAAGGTATTTTTGAAAAATGTACCGAAAACAATGTAAAATTAATTTTTTTTTTTTTTAATTGAAATGTGCTATCCACACCCCCAAACCTAAATTTAACATTGTCCTCAATGATTAAAGAGTAGAGGTTTAGAGTACACCTGAAGGCGGATGTCATTACGTTGTAAAAGTTGTAGGTACAACCAAAAGAAGTGTTCCACACAAGGTGTAAAAGTGAAAAGCACACTACACAGGGTGTACACGTGAAAGAAAGTGAGTAAATGCAAAAAGAATTGAAAAATAAATCCTACATGGTCATGCAAAATATGTACAAAAATCAAGGGTTGCCTCCCGAAGTAGCGCTAAGTTTAATGTCTTCAGCCAGACCTAGAACTGGAGTTAATCCTGGTACACAGGATTACTCAGAAATGAATCTTTTTCGGATGAATGAGGGAGAGTCTGAAATGGCTTCAGCCTTTGGCCATTGACTTGGAAGATATTTCCATTGGCTGGATTGAGTACCTCGATGTTTCCATGAGGGTGAATATTGTGGATCAAAAATGGTCCAGTCCAACGGGACTTTAATTTCCCTGGAAATAAATGAAGGCGAGAGTTATACAAGAGCACTTTCTGGCCTACGTGGAAAGATTTTCTCTGAATGTGCTTATCATGCCAGATTTTCGTTCGATCTTTGTAAAGTTTTGCACTATCATAAGCATCATTCCTTAATTCTTCCAACTCAGTGAGTTGGAGTTTTCTAAGCTCGCCGGCCTTCGCTAGATCAAAATTTAAATGTTTGATCGCCCAATAAGCTCGATGCTCAAGTTCGACTGGCAAATGACAAGCTCTACCAAAGATTAACCGATAAGGGGACATTCCTATTGGAGTTTTGAACGCTGTTCTGTAGGCCCACAAGGCATCTGATAATCGTAAGGACCAATCTTTACGAGTCGGATTGACGGTTTTTTCAAGAATGGTTTTGATCTCACGATTAGAAATTTCGACCTGCCCACTAGTTTGTGGGTGATACGGAGTAGCTACCTTATGAGTGATTGAATATTTGCGCATCAAGCTTTCAAAAACTCGGTTACAGAAATGTTTCCCTCCATCACTAATGATAGCACGAGGGGTACCGAATCGGGCAAACACTGTGTTTTTGAGAAATTGAACAACAACCTTATGATCATTCGTTCGACAAGCTGTGGCTTCAACCCATTTGGACACGTAGTCGACTGCGACTAAAATGTATTGGAATCCGTGTGAAATAGGGAAGGGACCCATGAAGTCAATGCCCCAAACATCGAAGATTTCGATGATCAAAATTGGTTGTTGGGGCATCTCATTTTTCTTCGACTGATTTTTCCTAGACGTTGACATCTATCACAAGATTTAGCAAAGAGATGAGCGTCACGAAAGATTGTGGGCCAATAAAAACCACACTGTAAGATTTTAGCTGCTGTTTTCTTTCCTCCAAAATGTCCACCACAAGCATGATTGTGGCAGAACTCGAGAATACCACTTTGTTCTCTCTCATCAATACACCGACGAATTATCTGGTCTGGACAGTATTTAATAAATACGGATCATCCCAGAAGAACCATTTGGCTTGGGCGAGGAAGCGCAGACGATTTTGTTTACTCCAAGAGGTGGGAGTTTGACCTGTCACCAGGTAGTTGACAATGTCAGCATACCAAGGTGTGTCAGAAATAGAAACTGCCATGATTTGCTCGTCAGGAAAATTTTCAGAAATCGGAAGAGAGTCAGAGAGAGTTTCAACTACTAGCCTAGATAGGTGGTCTGCAACCACATTTTCGCATCCCTTTTTGTCTCGAATTTCGAGATCAAACTCTTGAAGAAGAAGGATCCATCGTATCAACCTCGCTTTTGCATCCTTCTTGGCAAGAAGGTATTTCAGCGCTGCGTGGTCAGTGAAAATGACTACTTTGGACCCTATAAGATAGGAACGAAATTTATCTAAGGCAAAAACTACTGCTAGTAGTTCCTTTTCCGTGGTGGAATAATTGAGTTGGGCATCATTAAGCGTCTTGCTGGCATACTGGATGACATGGGGGAGTTTTTCAACTCGTTGCCCCAATACAGCACCTATGGCGTAATCGGATGCATCACACATCACCTCAAATGGGAGATCCCAATTGGGTGGTTGGATAATAGGTGCTGAGGTCAACTCAGTTTTCAATTTCTCAAAGGCGGATAAACAAGCGGTAGAAAACTCGAAAGAAATGTCTTTGGCTAACAAATCACACAGGGGTTTTGAAATTTTTCCGAAGTCTTTGATGAACCTTCTGTAAAACCCTGCGTGCCCTAGGAACGAACGAACTTCTTTCACAGTTCTAGGTGGAGGGAGATTTGCGATGAGATCGACTTTGGCTTTATCTACCTCAATTCCTTTGTGGGAAATAATGTGCCCTAGAACTATCCCAGAGGTAACCATGAAGTGACATTTTTCCCAATTTAGCACGAGGTGCTTCTCTCGACATCTTTTCAAAACTAACTTCAAATGATCCAAACAGTCATCAAAACTCGACCCAAATACAGAAAAATCGTCCATGAAGACTTCAAGAAAGTCTTCGACCATATCAGAAAATATACTCAACATGCACCTTTGAAAGGTAGCAGGAGCATTACATAGCCCAAAGGGCATACGTCGATAGGCGAAGGTCCCAAATGGACAGGTAAACGTTGTCTTTTCTTGGTCTTCAGGAGCAATTGGGATCTGGTTGTATCCCGAATATCCGTCAAGAAAACAGTAATAAGCATGACCGGCTAAACGTTCAAGCATCTGATCGATGAATGGAAGAGGGAAGTGATCCTTACGTGTCATCGTATTCAGTTTTCGGTAGTCTATACACACTCTCCATCCGGTTTGGACTCGAGTAGGTATGAGTTCATTATCCTGATTTGTCACAACTGTGACACCCGACTTTTTAGGGACAACCTGAACTGGACTAACCCATTTACTATCCGAGATGGGGTATATAATACCCGCATCTAAAAGTTTGATGACTTCTTTTCGGACGACCTCTTGTAACACCGGATTGAGTCGCCTCTGTGGTTCTCTCGATGGTTTGAAATTTTCCTCAAGATGAATTTGATGCATGACCACAGAAGGACTGATGCCTTTGATATCAGCTATGGTCCACCCAATAGCTTCTCGATTTTCGCGCAGAACGTCAAGTAACCGATTTTCTTGTGATTTTTCTAGAGTAGGGGAGATAATGACAGGAAAGGTTTCAGCATTACCCAAAAATGCGTATTTCAGCGTATCAGGCAATTGCTTTAACTCGAGCTTTGGAATTTCTTCCACTATTGGAGATGACGAGAGAGAGGACAGACTCTGAATTTTTGGCTGCCAATCCATCATAGGGACAGATTCAAGAAGAGAGTTCACTTCCCTGATGGATTTCTCAATATCGAACTCAAGGCCGAATTGGCCAAAATACTCTTCAAACGGATCCTTGTTCTCCGCTTCCTCAAAAGTGCTACTGACCAGGGTGTCGATCATGTTGACTTCTTCCAAATCATCCATGTCAGTAGATTGAAACTTATTCTGGAAGACGTTCATTTTGACCTTCATGTCCCCAAATGATAGGGTCATGATACCATTGCGACACTTGATGACTGCATCGGAAGTGGCTAAGAAGGGTCTTCCTAAGATGACTGGAACATGAGAATTTGGGTTAATGACAGGTTCAGTGTCAAGAACCACGAAGTCGGCAGGAAAGTAGAAATCCTTCACCTTGATAATCACATCCTCCACTATTCCCTTGGGAATCTTCACCGATCTATCTGCTAGACTCAGAGTGATATCTGTAGGTTTAAGTTCACCTAAACCTAATTGCTGGTAGACTGAGAAAGGAGAAGATTCACACTAGCCCCAAGATCTAATAGACATTTCTCAATCATCGTTTCTCCAATGTGCACAGAAATTGTAGGACAGCCTGGGTCCTTGAATTTAGGAACAATTGTCTGCTGAATCAGACAGGAAGACTGGGCTGTCATCATAGCCTCTCTTGGCACAGGAGTTTTTCGCTTCACTGTGGTGAGATCTTTGAGAAACTTGGCATATGAGGGAATTTGACGAATTGCGTCAAGGAAGGGAATATTGATTTGAACGTTTTTGAACACTTCTAGAATTCCTTCCAATTGTTTTCCCTTTTTGTTGTCTAGAAGTCTATGAGGGAATGGAGCTTTGGGAATGATCACTCGACTTTCGAGAGGAGGAGGTGTCTCCTTAGACTGGTCTTCTTTTTCTGTGGAAGGTGCACTAGAGGTTGTTTCTTTGGATAGAACCTCCTCAGGCATTTCAACTTTATTGTCCACCAATTTGCCAGATCGTAAGGTGTGGACGGCTTGGACAGAATTAGAGGGACCTGCCTGACTATTGATTTCATACTGTCCTCTTGGAACAGTTCCTGCTGGATTTGGTACAGTTTGACTAGGAAACTGGCCTTTGTTTTTCTCTCCTATGGATGAAGCTAACTGACCCATCTGAACCTCTAAATTTTTGATTGCTTGCGCAGTGACCTGGTTGGTCTGAGACTGGTTCTGGGTAGTTTGAATTTGTTGATGTATGAGTTGCTGTTGTTGCTTTAATATCTCAGCCATCATTGATTCTAATGCTGAGTTTGGTTGAGCAACCGGAGGAGAGTAATTGGTCATAGGGTCGACAACGATCGCCCGTTGATCAGAATTTTGATGTGAAGAATAGGATGGCTGCGGAACCAAAGATAGGTTCGCACTGGCATGAGTTTGACGATTGAAATTTTTCTGAAACCCTGGAGGACCTCCTGATTGGATAGGTTCACTTTGTCGATAGGAGAAATTGGGGTGAAACCTATTATCGGGATGGTACGTCTGACTATAAGAGTTAGGAGTGGGTTTCCTATACGTGTTGTAATTTCCAACAGCATTGGCTTGCTCTGACTGCGAGAGAGTCAAGGTGGGACAATTCTCTGTAGAATGATTGAAATTCTCACACAGCTGACATGATGAAAATGTCTCTGTGGCGACTTGTAGAATTGGAGTGGCTTCTTGAAAGTTGGTTTTGACACTGAAGGCGTCAAACTTTTTGTTGAGACTTTGTAGGCTACTCACAAGGCTATTCATGACACTCTTAAGTTCAGGATCAGACTTAACCTCATACATGCCCGGCTTCTTGGCTCCTAAATCTCCTCTATCAAAATCCCCTATGTTTGTGCTCCAATTTCGAGCATTCTCAGCCAATTCGACTAAGAATTCATAAGCTTGATTAGGAGTTTGATTCATGAATTTACCCTGATGCATAGACTCGAGAAGAATACGCTGGGCTGTTGGGAGACCTCGGTAAAAGAAATTAACTAATTGGGCTTTGTCTATCCCATGATGTGGACACTTAACAAGAAGGTCATTGAACCTTTCCCAAGTCTGGGAGAATTCTTCATCCGGTCTTCCCTTGAAGTTCCGAATGGCATTTTTGAATTGTTCCGTCTTCGCCATAGGGAAGAATTTGGCCATGAATTTTCTCGACAACTCATCCCATGTAGTGATAGAGTTGGAGGACAAGGAATTTAACCAAGCCGCAGCATGGTCTTCGAGGGAAAGAGGGAATAACCTAAGCTTGACATTCTCATCGTCGAGGTGACCATTTTTGAATGTTTGGCATAAGGTCAAGAATTTATTGAGGTGATTGTACGGTTGTTCGCTTTCAAAACCGTGGAATTTGGGCAGCATATTGATGGTGGCTGCCCGAATTTCAAATTGTGCCACGTTAGCAGCAGGTAGAATTATACATGATGGAGGGTTGGCAGTAATAGGTGCGAACAACTCATTGAGCGTTCGTTGATCCTCATGGATGTGATGAGGTGGAAGTGGATGTGGATCCATTTCTGGGATTGGTGGAGTGAGAACGGTGTTGTTTTCTCTTCTAACCTTAGGTAGAGGGTGAGACCTTGTGATCTCCGGATCAAATACAATTGGATTTTTCTGCGATCTCCTACCTAACATACACTACCAAATTGCACACAATAGGAGGGAGAAATTCACACGTGAGAACTGGGTGCCTATTACTAGACAGCTCCTAACTGGTTCAAAGGATTAATCAAAGCCTCCAACCCAAATCTCTGAAATCGGAACAACCAGTTTAATCTCCAGAGGAGAGGTGGCGCACAATGCTGAGCAAGGGCACTCTTAGATCACCTCTCGTCTTGAATAGACGTAGTCTATCCCCTGAATTCACGTAGAACTACAGGGCAAGATTGCGCTAGGCACTGTTCACGATCAAGAAGTGCAATTGGTGCAACTTTTGATTAGCTTTGCTTAATGAGCTCGATGGAACCTAGAGTCCAATCTAATCAAATTTTAATTAATTAATTTGCTGTGAATTTGATTTTCCTAGAAGGGCAAGAAATCGGTAATGAACTCCGATTCTTATCTTATGGTGTCATCCTCGTAAGGGTGCCCTTGTTACTATGTGCAATCCAATGTGTACAAATTAGTCACTCAAAAGCAATACAGAAACTCACTAGCGAGTGATGCGTGAGTGTTTCGAAATTTACCTCCCGTTCTAGACGGGGGATGATCGATTTGAGTCGACTCGGGCCACCAACACCAAACTTGGTGTACGAACCCGAGGGGCTGAGATAGTTTCGTCCCACTATCGTCCGTCCTTAATTCTATTACAATCCGAGCCCTCTCGGATGAAATTAAAAATTAATACAAGTTCAAGTTCCTAATACAAGTTGTTTTCTAAGAAAAATAAAAATGCAGAGAAAATTTGAATTTGCTGATCTTCTTGGTGATGGAACCAATGTAGTGGATAAAAATTCCACGTGTCGCCTTCCGTCAATTTCCGTCGACTTCCGTCAAGTCCTTCACCTAAACAGAACAAAATTATTCAAATTAGAATACTAAGAAAAAAAAACAAATATGACCATTACAATGTCCATGATGTCAGAAACTTTTCCAACAAAAATCAGCAGAAAATGTTGCCACGTCACCGCGGCGCACTAAGGGGAAACCGCGGCGCGGTAAAATTTTGATGAAAATCGATTTTTCAAATTGGAAATAGTTTCTGATATCCTGAGGATTGTAATGAAATTTTTTTCAATTTTTTTTCTGTTCGTTTGGCTTCTGTTTCAAGCAAAACACATTCGGTTCTGTTTCGGAAACTGTTTCGGATACTTTCTGAATTGAAAAATGAATCAACTCGCTGTCCCCGGCAGCGGCGCCATTTTGATCGGTTGTTAAGCTTGCAATAGAAATGCAGATATAAATATGTGAACTAAGACTTTGGGCAAGTCGAATTCGTTCCACAGGGACAATGAGAATTCAAGGATTCATTCGGATAAAAATGCCAAAACAGAATTTAGAAACAAAAACAGATTAGTTTTAAAAACAAAGCAAAGTTGTAGTAGAAACTAAATTGCAATCTAAACAGAAAATAAAGATTAAAATTCTAAGAGAGAGGGATTAGAGAGGTCAAGTAAACCTTTTGCAAGTAATCCATAGTGTAGATAAATTCTGAAATTAACTCAATCCATGGAGCAAGTCATTGCTCATGGATCGGAAGATGGATCAATTAAATTTTTGAAAGAAATTAGAAGCTATTCATGAAAATCCTAATATGATGGAGATTGCCCAATTTATATTCTGATTATTCACATAGCATATAGCCATTCTTGAACTTATCTAAGTAATGGCTATCTAAGTTGGATCAAAATTATAAGTTGGATTACCTTAATCATAATAAAATTTTCGGAATTAAAACATGTAAGCAAGCAAGAATTTAAATCTACACTAGAGGGATTAATTTGCTATGGCTTCCTTAACTTCTCTAATGAGAATTTAGCCAATCATTGCAAGCATTGTAATTGCAGAAAAACAATAAAAGAGAAAAGAGAGAATAGGTGAAGAAGATGAAGATGATGATCGATCCGAATTCTTCTTTTATAGCTCTCCCAACAATTTACAAAGAAAAAGAATTGAACACTCTTGATGTTCTCACTACACTCAAGAGATCTCTCAATAGAAAATTACAGCAAATTAAAGAGAGGAACAATCAAAAATTGGAGAAGAAGAGAGCAAGGAGAGCCCCTTCTCTAAAATCAACCCTCAAATTTATAATGTTCGTATTCGGGCAATCGGGTTAACTTTTCGGATGATTCGCTTCAAACTACCCATTCAGTTACAACCACCGAAGCTTCTAGAAGCTTCTGTGAAAATCTCGAGGGCCAATTCCTCGAAATGACCGCGGCGCGGTGACGTGGCGCCCAAATCCTTCGAGGTTTTTCTGGATGCTTCCTTTCGGCTCGTGTATTGTAACCGTAATTGTTTCGCGATTTGTTGGCTTCCACGTGCGCTACAATTAACACTAATATATCATTAGCTTTATTAATTTTGATAAATAAAATAATTTTACAATTATTTAAAGGAACTAACATTTATGTAATGGTAATCTTAGTGCAATTGTGGTCCCAAAATTGAATAATTGGGACCTTATCAGTAATCAAGGGCCAGTAAAAGTAATTTCAAAAAATCATTTGTAGCATGCCAAGTAGAGCCTAAGAGATAAACGACAATATTTGAACTTTAAAAAAAAGAAAAAAAAAGACTATTTTAGATTTTATGTTCCTGCAATTTAAACTTCAACATTACTTCTCATAGATTTTCTCAAAATGTTGACAGTAAAGACTCGATGAGAATTGGATCATGTCACGACCAACTAAATCATAGGGGCTGCACTATCTCTCATCTAATAGAAATCAATAGGCAATATTTGTGCTTAAAACACGAAGAACCTTAATGGGGTGGACTGAATTTTACAAAGGATGATGAAAATGTGAACTCCTAGCCATTTATGTGTTGGAGAGACCGTTTCCTATTTTGTGTCGAGCAATTTATAAAGTCTCGCATTAACAATATGAGACTCCATCAACTTCATATAAAAGTTTGCTCAATGGGGCATTTCAGCAAAAAATTAAACAGAGAACACCTCAAATATGTCTTTATAAGTTCAAATGGGAGACCAAACCGCAATTTAAGAATTGGATGAAGTTGTAGCTAAAATGTTGTGTGGGACAAAGTGTTAGCCAGACACTTGAACATGACCTTGTAATTTGACTAAATTTCAAAAAGTTCCACTAACAGAGCCTCGCACGGTTTATGCTCCGAAGATGGTATACTTCGATGAATTTACGTGAAGGAGGTGGTTTTGGTGAGAAGAAGAGTAGAAGATATTGCACACCCTATATAACCCATTAAAAGTCCCATTGGATACATAGAGATTATAGAAGCTTTGGTGGTTGACTAAAAATTCTCTCAAATAAGAAAAATCACCAAAAACAGACACACGAATTCAGACCTTCTTCAATGCTACTGCCACAATAAAACGTACCCATTAATGAAAAGGAAAAACAATCAAAAGGAGATAATTACTTAATGCACCTTGTGGAAGGGACTTCTTTCTAGTCCCTCAACTTTTTTGTCTTAACTTGATCATCCATTTAGTTTAACTTTTTCTTTCTTAATGCCTCCTAACCTTCTTTCAGTTGATGAGATCGATGATTTAAATTGTTTTGATTGACAATTCGAATCTGTGAGATTTACCTATGTTCCAATTGTCAAGATCACCTTTTACAACTTTCGAGATCAAAGATTGTAAATCGTCAATCTCGATATTTGAACATGGATCATCGAGATCAACCTTGTTACGATAGTCTCTCAATGTTTTAACTTGAATCATCAAGATCAACAATTTGAGTTAGCCATTTTATTAGGTTGATGGGATATTAAGAAAGAAAGATTTACTAATTGGGTTTTTAAGATACCACTTCAAACTCACGGTGCATTTAGAAATATGTCCCCAATGAGCATTGTCTATTTAGTCATTTTCACAAAAGAAAGTGAAATGACCTTAGATTTGTAGATTGGACAAGTAAACCATATAGATACTTTTAACAACATTTAATAAATGCAATTTAACCCCTATTAAATGTTATAATAATTGAATAAAGAATGGAGAAAAAGAAGAATGAAAAGATAACTCTGGGGCTCGTAGTAATCTACATTATCTTTTATAGACAGCAGACGCTCCTCCTCTGGTTGAAATCAAATATGCAAATTCTCATATTTATAAACAAAGAAGGCTTTCAAATGTTCCAAAGAGGTGTGTGCACAAAAGGACACCTTAAACCAAATGAGTGTCTCAATAGAGAGAGAACCATTGCCTCCTTTGGGTTCAAATTGAACAAAAATCTGGTTTTAAAGCCTAATTAGTGCCTATTAGAGGGTACAATTGAAGAAGATAACTCTTCTGTTGTTAAAAATATTTTAAAACTAAAAAGTTATAACTACTTAGGATTTAATCCATAAGTAGTAAGTAAGATACTTAAGTTACTCCCAACCTATGATATTTACTATATCATTTTAAAATCACGTCAAACTAAAAAATAATTTAAATTTATCAAATA
This sequence comes from Akebia trifoliata, assembly GCF_017979445.1. Classification (NCBI taxonomy): domain Eukaryota; kingdom Viridiplantae; phylum Streptophyta; class Magnoliopsida; order Ranunculales; family Lardizabalaceae; genus Akebia; species Akebia trifoliata. The sequence continues at coordinate 26,909,358 of NC_141390.1, forward strand.
AAAAAGATTAATTTTATTTGAATCAACACTAAATATATAAAATATATTTATTTAACCTTCGACACTAATAGAAATCAATAGGCAATATTTGGGCTTAAAAGAACAATAAAATCAAAACAACCATATTTACTCACCATGGTCTTTTGCTTCGTAGGCAAAGAACCTTAACGTGGTGGACTGAATTTTACCAAGGATGATGAAATTGTGAACTCCTAGCCATTTATGTGTTCGAGAGACCGTTTCCTATATTGTGCCAAGCAATTTATAAAGTCTCACATTAACAATATGAGACTCCATCAACTTCATATAAAAGATCAGTCAATGGGGCATTTCAGCAAAAAATTAAACAGAGAACACCTCAAATATGTCTTTATAAGTTCAAATGGGAGAAGGATTTAAGAATTGGATGAAGTTGTAGCTAAAATGTTGTGTGGGACAAAGTGTTAGCCAGACACTTGAACATAACCATTCAAAAAGTTCCACTAATAGAGCCTTGCACTGTTTATGCTCCGAAGATAGTAAACTTCGATGTAATTTCATAAATTATATAAACAAATTTAGAATTTGTGAATCTAAAAGGTCAAGAAGTCTGTCAAAACAACCTAAATATGGTTTTCTTGACTTTCGTGGTGATATCTAAATCTAACAAATAAAATTCTAAGAGAGTTTTTATTGGCACCCCAACTTTTACCTATACTCACCTATTTATTTATTTTTATTTTATTTTAATTGGGTTGTAATAAGTAAAAGTTGGGTACCAATAACAGCTCTCTTAATTTATCCTAAACGTTGAAGAGCTCAAAGATAGAGATCTTCTAAAGAAAAATTGAGGAATTTTAGCTAGGTGTTTAGGTCATTTTCTAGAAGAAGCAAAAAAGATTTACAGGGAAAATGAATTATGATTGTTTCTACATTATAACGTTCTATTCTTGAGTAACTTTAAGAACTACAAATATAAAATTTAAGCTCATTTTCACGTTGATTACAAAGTGCGGAATACACGTCTACAAGTAGAATGTCATTTCGAAGGATTCCTTTTAAAACAATGTCGTAGCTTGAAAATAGACTATTTTAAATAATCCAAAACATTTAGGTCCTATACTTTTGGCATTGTTTTTCATTCTGTTTTGTACCATAAAAAACTATATGACGTGATAGTCATGATCACTCACTCATATGTGATTTTGATCTAGGAGACTCCAAGCCGAAGGTCCACACATATATGTGTTGTGTGTAAAACAATGGGATGGTTGAGTTTCATTGTCGATTATGAGTTGCATAGTGATGGAAATCAATTTGTTCAACAAGATATTGATCCTAAATAATTGGAAGAACTCTTTGACGTAAAGTCCAGGCTTTGTCTATTTTACAAAGGATACAAAATAATTGCATGCAAATAGAATGGTAGGTGGAAGGAATCCAAGACTTTTTTATATCCTAACCATCCAAGCTATGCATTTTCGTACTACTTAGCATACAATGATATTGAGAAAAACAAGAACAATCGAACCAAGAAACGAATAAAACACAAAATATAAATCATGCACAGAAACATAGATTTGTATGTAGTTCCGTTAAAATTGAGGTACGTCCATGGATAACACTGATTCCACTATGAAAAGAAAACTCACAGTTACATATTACATCTTATCACTAAAACGAGAAATAAATATCCCAGGAAACCTAACTAGAATATGTATAGTTTAATATCTCCTAAGAATTCTAAGTACTTCCATTACAGTGAAGGTCCTTGTTGATTGTGCAATCAATTTGTCAAACAAAAGATCTATCAATCACCCAGACGTACAAATATTTAATTTAGACAAATAAGAGTCTCAAAATCATCTCAAATACCCTAAAACCAAATGGCATTTCAAAAAATGGGAATGTTTCTTGGGTTTTATAGATTTGTGTGTGTGTGTGTGCGTGTGCGTGTGCGTGCGTGTGAGAGAGAGAGAGAGAATTCACTTGAAGGAGGTGGTTTTGGTGAGAAGAAGAGTAGAAGACATGACACACCCTATGTTACGACTCCAAAGAGTAGTAGCCTTGTAATGGCCGAATGTTAGAGAAGAGAAAATACAGCTAACCCATTAAAAGCCCCATTGGAAACATAGAGATTATAGAAGTTTTGGTGGTTGAAAATTAAAATATAATTTTTAGTAAAAAATCCTCTCAAATAAGAAAAATCACCAAAAACAGACACACGGATTCAGACCTTCTTCAATGCTACTGCCGCAATAAAACATACCCATTAAGGAAAAGGAAAAACAATCAAAAAGAGATCATTACTTAATGCACCTTGTGGAAGGGACTTCTTTCTGGTCCCCCCAACTTTTTTTTCATAACTTGATCATCTATTTAATTAACTTTTTCTTTCTTAATGCCTCCTAACCCTCTTTCAATTGGTGAGATCGATGATTTAAATTGTTTTGATTGACAATTCAAATCTGTGAGATTTACCTATGTTCCAATTGTCAAGATCACCTTTTACAACTGTTGAGATCAAAGATTGTAAATCGTCAATCTCGACATTTGAACATGAGTCATCGAGATCAACCTTGTTACAATAGTCTCTCAATGTTTTAATTTGAATCATCAAGATCAACAATTTGAGTTAGCCATTTTATTGGGTTGAGGGGATATTAAGAAAGAAAGATTTTACTAATTGGGTTTTTAAGATACCACTTCAAACTCATGGGGCATTTAGAAATATATCCCGGGGAGCATTGTCTATTTAGTCATTTTCACAAAAGAAAGTGAAATGACCTTTGATTTGTAGATTTCACAAGTAAATTATATAGATACGTTTAACAACATTTAATAAATGCAATTTAGCCCCTATTAAATGTTATAATAATTGAATAAAGAAAGGAAAAAAAGAAGAATGAAAAAATTGCTCTGAGACACATCATAATCTACATTATCTTATAGACAACAGATGTTTCTATTCTGGTTGAAATCAAAGATGCAAATAGGTTGCTAACGAATTTGTCTTCAAGATACAACAGAACCTAGTTATGCCGAAATTGTATATTTTCTCAAAATTTGTACTAATCTTAAGAAAATTTGTCACACAGAATTTCAAATATACAAATATCTTTTATGTTATAAAAAAAAACATGAAAAATAATTTAATTAAGAGAGAGAGAGATTAATTTTTAATCAATTTTCTTTTTTAAATTCAGATTTTCTCATATTTATATACAAAGAAGGGTTTCAAATTTTCCAAAGAGGTATGTGCACAAAGGGTGCCTTAAATCAAATGGGTATCTCAATAGAGAGACAATCATTGCCTCCTTTAGATTCAAATTGAATCAAAATCTGGTTTTAAATCCGAGTGCCTACTAAAGGGTACAATTGAAGAAAATGACTCTTCTGTTGTTAAAAATATGTGAAAAATAAAAAGTTAGAATTACTTAGGATTTAATCTCATAAGTAGTAAGTAAGATACTTCAGTTACTCCCAACCTATGATATTTACTATATCATTTTAAAATCACACCAAATTAAAAAATAATTTAAAGTTACCAAATAAAAGAAATTAATTTTATTTTAATTAACACTAAAATATAAAATATATTTAATTTTTAACACTAAATTCAAGTTTAGATTTTTGAATGTTAGATTATTATTATTTTTACTAATTATAAAATAAATTTGCGATCTTTTCAAATTGATGATTTTTGTAAAATTGTTGGATTGTAATTGTTCAAAATATTAAGGGTAAAATTTAAAATCTTATATGTAGTCTGTATTGACTTATAACATCAAATTTGATGGGTTAATGAATGTCCCATCAAAATTATGTGGTATCCACCACTACGTGAGAAAATAGGTAAATTTGACGCAAAAATATTTAAAATTTACCTCTTTTTTGCATATAGCATTCAAAAGGATCGCGTCGAATTTATCCTTTTTTCATGTAATACACGTAATACTAGGGTTCTTACGTCAAGTAAAAATCTAGTATCTCTCTCTTTATAAATAAGTAGTCGGCTCTTCTTCTTTACACAATTATTCTATTTTTCAAATATAAAAATTTTCATTATCTCAAAATATAAGAAGAGTCAGAATAGCACACATATTCTTCACAGATCGAGATCGATGCATTGCTTATAGATTATTGGAAAAGTTATTCCATATATTTTACGTTTATTATTTTTGTTTGATTATTGTTTTATTCAAGATCAAATCCTAGGTTTGTGGTTATAAATACATGAAATTTTACAGCATATATGTAATGGCAAAGAACTCTTAACTCAAGTGCTGTATCAATTTAGACAGTAGTCTCCTTCATGGACTTATTTCCCAACTTTTCAAAAATCATTATGGAATGGCAAAGAACTCAAACTGCTTTTCTCTTTCTTCTCTTCTCATTATTGAGAAAACCTTGATTTGATTAATCAACTTCTTAAGTTAATTTTTATTCTACAAATTTGAATAAGTGTAGGATATACATGGAGGTATAAAAACTTACAAGCATCCAACTAGACTCATTCATTATGTGAAAATTGGAAAATTCTACAGGAAAATTCGACGGGTCAAGGCCCATGAATTTTAGAAATCAAAATTTGACGGCTAGGGTCGTCGTAATTTGTGATGTTCCCTACGTTTGATGACTTAGAACCGTCAAATTTCTCTCATCCTCCATTAATTTGACGATTTCGACCCGTTAGAAGAAAATATTCAACAATGATAAATTTGACGACTTCAGGCCGTTGCATATGAGCTTTTTTTCACATTGTGATTTTCGTTACCAATTATTAAAATTTTTGATAAATTAATCAATTACACTTATTATAAGAAAACATTGATTTGATTAATCAACCTCTTATGTTAAAATTTAAATTCTACAAATTTGAATAAGTGTAGAATATACGCAGAAGTATATAAACTTATAAGCATCCAACTACACTCATTTTCGTTACCAATTATTAAAATTTTTGACACATACACTCTTAGGTAACGTAATCACCATGTACAATACATGATAAACCGAAAATAGAAGGCATTACCAACCAAACAAAACCAATTTACAGCTCTGTCGGCAAATTAAACAGGTTTTCGTGTTCCCATTATGTGATCAGCAGTTGATACAATCTTAAGTACTAAACCATTTTAATTCTCATATTCGAAAATCGACATTTTGTAGCTCCACCGGTCCAATTTCTTGCCCATCCCTAATAGCTCTTAACTCACTATGATCACCTTCAAGATACGCTTTCATGAACGCAACCACAATACCTCCCACGAATCTCCTCATCGGCTCCCTCGATTTTCCATTCTTACACGTACAATATGTAACCTTCCCTCTTATCCCTCTCGTATCATCGTCAAGCATATCTGTATGACCATAGTCCTTAACAACAACATAACATGCCGGGGAGCGACACTCATTAAAAAAATCCTTATGGTTTACTCCATTTGGAGCACAAGGAGGGAAGAGTGGGTTCTTCTTTAATTCTCCCAAGCCCGACCCAACAACCAATACTGCCATGTCAAGATCGAAGGATCGAGGGACGTAAGTGAGAACTGGTGGAGGTGTTTGTTTCCCTTTGTCCATTCCATCGACCGGGTCTATGCCCATCAAAGCCGAATATTTCAATGAAGTGTTAGTGTTTCTTAGAGCAAGTGCGAACGCAACCTTTCCACCTCGACTATGCCCTGCAAGGCCTAGCTTGTTTAGACTTGGTCGAATTATCGAAGGAAGCACAAAATGTAATCCATCTGATAACCAATCTGTTATAGCTTCAGCTGATTTTATTTCCTCACTTGTATCTGGCCCAGCCACATTGTATAACTATTGAAATACAAGAAAAGAGAGATGTGGGAAGCTGATATGTAATATATTACATTTTAGTTTAAAAGCTAGAAACTATAGAATCTTATAGGCCTTGTTTGGAACATGGTGCATTCCACGAAAGTGCTTCTATAGAAGCTCACCGGTTGGACACACTTTCCATGGAAGCACTTTTTCACGGTTGATATTTGGCAACAATGTTTAGGAAACACTTAGAAAATCGGTTTTTTATTAACATTTGATAAATACTTCAAAAAATTTAGACTTTGTAGCCATTGAATTCATATTATTGAAAGGGTCGACTTGACTAGCCTGACTAAATACTTAGAATCGTTGGACCCACATCGATTACTAGATTGGCAATCCAACGCCATAGTCCTCTAGATTTCATTAAAAAATTCAGATTAAAATAAAATTTCAAAAATATATATTTTCAGCTTCATCCAAGTTTTTAAAAAATGGACCGTACCGAACTCCCAAATTTAAAATTAAAATTCAACAGTGAAAAATATTTTTTCTTTTCAATTGTTTTTTGAAGTTCTTATAATTTTGTACTTTACATCCTAGTGTCGACCAAACGTGTTTTTGGATACTACAAGGTGATACAGTCAGGAAACTTTCCTTACTTGATAAGGAAAGTATTTTTCTTATAGAAATACTAGAATAGACTGGGGGTATTTTAGTTATTAACTAGTAAAAGCAAGACTGTTCACATACTAAAAATATCATATTAATTGGTGATTTCTAGTGAGTTCTAATTAAGGGTTTTATGGAGCTCAATTACGTCATTACCCAATCTATACGAAACCATTTGGTTTAGGAAAATGTTGAAGTAACATTTAAATTGACATCATTTTAGACATTGCTGACATGGATGTGTCTCCAGAATCATAGATACTTTTTATCGAGATATGAGTGAGAAACATTTATGATTCTGTGCACTCCCATGTTTGAAACAATGTCAATTTCAATGTCACTCCACCACAACTCTTTAAATTATCGTATCATGGAACTATTTTAGGACTTGATAGGGGATTGCTTTATTGCAACATATTTACAAGGACATTAAATAGTCTAATTAATGTCCATTTGGTCGAGTGTACCTTTTAATCTAAATGTTCATTTTGTTATTATTATATTTGTATTTTAGATATTTTACTAAGATTAATTTACATACAGATGGATTCTTTTCTTTTACCTAAATATAACATCAAATTGCTTCTTTGCAAAAAATAAAAATTAAAAAAAATATATGTAAAACCGTCTAATAATAATTCATTTTTGAAGTTGACTTATTATTAATCACAAAATACCTAAAAATCATATATAATAATAAGAAAACTGATGCTCAGATTACATGATCTTATATATAGACGATAGGTAGTTGAAATTGATATCAAACCATGGATTCAAAAATGAAAAAACGAAGTCATAGATGAAAGTAGAAACAGACCTGAGGAGCAATAACAATGAATCCATGAGAAGCTATGTGTTGGAGAAGTTGAGAGTAGAAAGAGTTAAAGAGAAGATAACCATGCAAAAACACTAGTATTGGGAATTCTCCTTCTTCCGAAGGCATCGCAATAAGAACAGGTTTTGGAGGAAGAACACAAGGAGAAGAAGATGAGGTCTTTGAGTCAACTCGCTTAAGCAACACAAGGTACTTCCCCAACTCGAAAACATTTTTAGAGCTACAAGAAGACATCTTAAGTTTCTTTCCTAAACTTGTTCTTGTCTCTTTATATAATAATAATTGGAGATAAGTCTACATGTCTTTATTCTAGCCTCACCTTACTGAGTGATAAGATTCTTTCCTTAGTCCCTACTCCATCTTGTTAGGGCAATCAATTGGGCCCAATCATACGGCCTGGCCAGATTAAAAGAGTTAGGTTTAGGGCCTTGACATTGAGCCCACAATGGTAGGATCAAGTTCAAACAAAATTTACCTGTTAAAATCCAGCTTAAAATTTGTTTTCTACATTGATCCTCATTAATATCAAAGGTTTTGTTTTGTGTTAAACGTCCAATTTCATGAAGAATGAAAATCGTCACTTGAAATAATTTAAATTCATTTAAATATTTTATGATTTTTTTTTTTTTTTAACTTTTATAAAAGATTTGATCCATCATTCCATAGAGTAGTAACAGATCATGATCTATTATAGATCGTTGATTTAGAAATGCCACTCCACACTTTGGTGGATAAATGGGACACAACTGTGTTTTCAAACTGATTACCAAGGCTGTCAATGAGCTGGGATGGGCTGAATTGGGCTAAGATTATACAGTATAGGTCCAAGTTCGACAGACTTGGACCCAGCGTGTATGTACCAAGGTGTTTTAACATTTTTTTTTTAATGATGTTAAAAATCGCACTATCAACAATTGAATTTAGAAGAATGATTTTTGACTCCCCCCTCCTACATACGCCCATGACGTGGCATGTGCCAAAACCATAGATCTTTTTCCTTGGGATGTGCAGTTGTGTATATTGAGGAAACGTTTTGTGGTTCTAGCCCATGCCACTTCAAGGAGCCTATGTTTGAGGGGGTGTTAGAAAATCACGACTCTTGAATTTAAGACTTTTTCGTAAGAAAAGTGTCACAAAAACCAGTTTTAATAAGTAATTATTATATATATGACAGTATTTTTTACTACATTTACTTTTTAATAATGACTCGGGATCCAATATAGTGTCTCGTACGCTATAGTTAGTATTTAAAACACTTTGCACTCCTAATCAAGCCGTTTAGGCAGCTCAAGGTATTTGTTTTCTTATCAAATTGTGCTATAGGCACCTATCTATTGAAATGGGACACCTCATGGGAGATGGACTCTTCAATAATACCCATGTCCAATTATGTTGTGTTGGTTTTTAAATAATAAATGCTTGTTGCCACCAACAAAGCATTTAAATGCGAATACTAAAATATCATTAATATTTATTATGTAAAAGATAAGCATTTATTAAGTAAAAGATCAATATATCCTTATTGTTATTTTTAATTAAAAGATAAAATAAATAATAATATTATGAAAAATTAAATGTGACGGAGAATTCTAACGTCCCCGTGAGATCTTTGACATTAGTATTCTCCTTTACATAAAATATTTTATATATAAATAATCAAACAGGCAATTGACCTAACATGCTTAAGTCCTAAATCCAAACTCAATCCCTGACTAGGCCAAAACCTTCATTGACATTCCTGCTGATGGTATATGTCCCCCCAATTTCGAGCTTCTCTTGTAGACTACTAAAATGACTTAAATGCAATTATCTTCAACTTTTAATCAAAAACCTTTAATTTTTCTTTTCCTAAAATCATTCATCTACAAGCCCTTCAACATCTTTGGTGAATCATTATCAATTTATTAAACTTCATTTTCAATTTATCGTGTTTAACCTCAATATCTAATCCCTAATACAGAACCCTTGACTTTTTTTAGTGAAATTCTATCATATTCTATTAATTTATCCATGAAAAATCATTAATCTATGTCATAACTCCTAAAATAATTCATGATAAATTAAGGACTTTTGTTGATGTGGACGAAGTTGAGGCGAGTACATTTAGGTCATCTTCAATAAGCCTATCAGAGTAAACTGTCAAGTCTACCTCAAAATAACTAACGATTCAATCCACGTGTCAACTACTCCAATTTCCACGTGTCAACTAAGTATCATCCACCACCCGTCATACGAAACGGCACGATAACGATACGCATTCGCAGGAGATGGGGAAATCGTTCGTTAATCAAAAACTCAAAATTCGAACCTTAAACCGTGTTAGATTTTCTCCTCTCTTTCTCTTTATAGAAACCCTAATCTCGCGGTTTCTTTCATCCAATATCAGAAACCTATAAAATTTATAGAAATTGAGAAAAATTACGCGTAATTCTAATTATGTAAAAGAGTCCAATAGAGATTTCTTTGCAACAAAAACCATTAATTTGTTCTTCCAATAATATTCTAATTCGTTTTTGCGAAGATGGGAAAACAGAGCGACATTGAGGCAGGAAACCAGCAACTCTATCCAGCAATGCTTGAGAATCCAGCCCTTCGATGGGCCTTTATTCGTAAAATCTACACAATCTTAGCCGTCCAATTGCTTCTCACCATTGCTGTTGCTGCTGTAGTTGTTTCTATCCATCCGATTGCGAAATTCTTTGTGTCTTCTACTCTCGGATTGGTGGTTTACATTCTTATCATTATCTCCTCCTTCATAGGTGAAAAAAAATCAATTTTTTTTTTAATTGGAAAATAAAAATGTGATCTTATAGAAGAAACCCTTTTTTTTTAATTGAATTTTTGTTTTTTAATTGGGGAGTTATTGTGAATTTCTCTTTGAAAAAATTTGCAGTTTTGTTGCCTCTGTATTTCTATCAGCAAAAGCATCCGGTGAATTTGGCTCTCCTTGCTCTGTTTACGGTTCTAATTGCATTCTCTGTTGGATTATCATGCGCGTTTACAAGCGGTAAGAACAACAAAAAATAAACCAAACGTTTGTTTTTGTTTCATTTGAATTAGACAAGTGGACCCATTTTTATTATTATTTTTTTTAATTTTGTGTTAGAAAATAAAGGCCTAATGTGTATTTGATTCGAACCCAACAAAAATACCTAGGTGGGGGAAAGTTAAGCCATATCTCTTTGGGGTGTGGGAGGTCATGGTTGGCTTTGTGTCACTCCTCCTATGGTTGGAACCTGAGACTTGGTTTTGACTTTGATACCAAATGACATTTACCCAACTAATAATACACCAAAATATATCTTGGTGTCAATGGTCTGGAAAGTAATACCCATATCTGGTTCGGGTCTTTTATCTATTTGAATGCCCTTGTGAAGGTTACTTGGTAATTTAACCAAATATCTATTATGCCACACCTTCTGAAAAGAAAATCTAAAAAAAAAGAAGGAAAAGAAAAGAAAGTAAAAGCTTTTAGAATAAGATTTTCATTTTGAATCCTCTTTCCATAATAAGCAAATAATGTAAGTAATTACACAAAGAGAGAGTAAGAACACAATACGTACAACACGAAATTTTATGTGGTTCACCTGAAGATTATATATCCACGGAGATATGAGTGTTGGAGCTCGATTTCATTATATAAAAAAATAGGGTAAATTTCATACAATGAATCATCTCTTTCTATCACTTAATTTCATCTTCTTCTAAATCTCAATCTTCATAAATCTCTCAACTTTTCGTCTCTTAAGTTTTCTCCCTTTCTCTCCTCTCTCCACTAGAAAGACTTAGACTTACAAAAGAAAACAAAACCTCTTTTGGAACATCACATAAGTGGGTCACTTACATAAATTATAAGTAAAACCCAAAATACCTTGGATCGATCTAAAATCAAACATACTTGGACCGGGCCCAATATATTTTGAGCTATACAACAAGAAGATCATTATTGTATTTTACACTGAAAACCCTTAATTTAATTTTCCATTTTGTGGAAGAGAGGTTTTAACTTCATATCAAAGTTATAGAAGTACATTTGCTACATTTTATTTCTCATTAGTAAAAGAAACTCTAATCCTAATTGAACAATAAATAATGAATTTGTTTTTATTTGTTGATCTCTGGCTTGATTTTGGATGATTCCTTCATCAAACAACAAAGTATTTATTCATATTTTTGAGTAACAAGGAAAATAGAGTATTGGTCTTATACCAATGTTGGAAAAATAGTTAACTTCGTTCCTAAGTTATAAAAGAATTTTTTATTTTTTATTTTTTTATTTTTTTATTATTAATCTTTTTATGTAAATCTGACTTTAATGAGATCAATAAATTGGTGATGGCGGAAATTGAACCTAGGTCTATGATATCATTATCCCCCACCTGTTTTTATTGTTTATTATTGAAATTTTATCTTTCATGAAATTTTATTTTGTTGGATTTTCATTTTTGATTTTGAAACATAGTTTAAATTTCTCAAGAACATGAAGCCTATGTCATGAATGTTGTCAAAAGCTGTGCCTAGACGCCACCTGTTTTTTGTTTTTTTTTCCCCATTACCTTTATTACATATAGAAATTTTATAACATCAATTTTTTTTTTTTTTCGTTTTAAGGCCTAGGCCCTAAGGAGGTCCACTGCCTTGGATCCATGATGCTTTTAACAACCTTGATATTGTCATTAATTCAAATCATAATATTTGTTTTGTCAAGGCATGTGTTTTAGATATTTGCTTTCGATATACATCGTTTGGCTTTCTTCTCACCCTTACAGTCTTAAACTTCCATTAAAAAAAGGGGTCTTATTAACGCGTGCCATAAACACATATTAAAGTGCAATAAATACACCTTGAAAATTAACATCTAAGGGTATTTTGATATAAAATAAAATAAAAAAGATTTTTTAGGATATTTTTTATACAAAATTCAATTCTCTGGATGTATTTATTGCACTTTAACGTGCGTTTTTAACAAGACCCTTGAAAAAATGCATGATAATTTTGTCATACTTCTTTTATTATTTCCTTTTGATGTACTTATTATTATTTTTTTTAATAATTTATTTATTTTTATTTTATATCTTTTGATCTAACACTCATTCATCTCAATATCATCATTTAAAACTTTACAATCCTTAAAATATGTTTTTTGAAAGTTATGAATCTTCTTCTATGCTAAAAAAATTTCTCTGTTAGCTGTGTCTTAAATAGAAGATAGCTTTGATGATTGACCCTCCTTGGTATGAATCTGAATTGATTTTATCTTATCATCGTCTCTTTTTATCCCTAACTTGTTCTCCATACCCTAACCCATAATTTGTGGTCTGACTCATACCCCACAATGGTTAGTGCGACTTTGTAAATTTCCCTGGTTCTTATATTATAGATAAGGCTGATAGAGACATACCCACCCACCTCTCTAGGTTTTGGTAAATAGTTGATATCTATACACACACACACACACACACACACACACACGTATACCCTCAACATTTTCAAACTAATGGTAGACACCCCTTGATTAAGGTCTTTTATACGAGTCTAATAACAGATACTTACCAAAATACCTTCATCTTCACCCAAAAGATTTCGTCTTCGAGACATTGAAGGATGAATTCATTCATTTCGGCTCATTTACAATGAAAACATATAAGAATGTGAAGATAAAATATAATAAAATGAATAAGAAGACTAGAATCCTTGGATTGAGTATTAGAAGCCCAATATTTTCACAGAATACTTACTTGGTAAGTCTGTTTCGTAATCGAGTGCCTTCCAAGAACCCCTATACTTCAATATCCTGATATTATTAACCGCTATAGGTTTTAATGGACAAAACCCATGGTCCAAAAGGTTGAAATGATCCAGGACAGGTATTGGTCCTACACAACCAATAAGATGGGCTCATAAACCCATCAAATATAAGTTGGCCGACAAACCAACTAGTCTGGTTGTCGCCCCCACACCAAAGGAGAAGCTAGCAATAGCATAATTGGACAATTGATTTGAGACACTATACAGCCTTAAATTATTATGCCATGCTCTTATGTTTATTTTGTTGACATGAACACTGTGCCTTGGCTTTGCATTTGTAATGTACAAATGTTTATGAGATTGAGCAATAACCTTATAAGAAAAGAAAAAAAAAAGGCTAATTTTGGATTTGGGTCTTGAGTCTCTATGCATCTGAGAGTCGTTGACATCTCTATTTGTTGACAGAGAAGGTTATCCTCGAAGCTGCAATTCTAACAGCCGCGGTGGTCATAAGCCTCACTGTCTATACATTTTGGGCTGCAAAGAGGGGACATGATTTCAATTTTCTTGGGCCCATCTTGTTCAGTTCCCTCATAGTTCTTATTATCTTTGGTCTCATTCAGGTATTTTTTATCTTCAAATCTAGACATATATATTTTTTTCTATGTTCATTAATTTCTAGATAAAGAAATTCGTTTGGAACTTTGATTTGTGACTCTTGTTTCTAAATTTTGGTAGATCTTTTTTCCCTTGGGGAAGATTTCCGTGATGATCTACGGTGGATTGGGGGCTATCATATTCTCGGGATATATCATTTACGACACGGACAACCTGATTAAACGATACTCGTACGATGATTACATCTGGGCCGCTGTTTCCCTTTATCTTGACATCATCAATCTCTTCCTCTCCTTACTTACCCTCCTTAGAGCTGCTGATAGTTAAAGTCCTTGTTTTCTGTTTAGCTTTTACTTCATATATGAACCAAAGAGAAGCCAATGCAGTGAAGTATGTGAGCTCCTTTGTTGAGAGCATTTTAATTGCAGTGGTCCTATACTAAATAGCTTCTTGACTCTTCTTTTTTTTTCTTTTTTGTGTAGAAAGTAACAATTGTCACTGTTATGGACGTGTGTTGGCAAATATGTACTAAAACCTAACCTTTGATTGTCTATTAAACTCCATTGTGGAACATTTCAATTGCAATGGTCCTAAACTCAATTACTTCTTGACTCTCTCTCTCTCTCTCTCTCTCTCTCTCTCTCTTAAATAAAAAGCAGCAATTGTCACTGTTATGGATGTGTGGTGTTGGTTAACTTCATCTCATCATTTTGGTTGTTGGTTACACATTAACTACAGTTGGATCATTTAACATTATATATATATATGGTATATGGGTACACAAGGATTACGGTGTGGATAAAGATTAACAAATATAATACATAAATTTGGAGCAAATAAGGGTGGTGTTAATAATATTAGTATGTGGAGCTAGGGTTTGCAATGGATCGGTTCGGTATTGGATCAGTATCACTCCAATATCGATCTGAAAAATTTCAAACATGTATCTGAATGGATTAATGAATATATAAACCGAATCCAATCCGCTTCATTTCATCCTTAATCCAAAACCGATCCAAACATGTGCCTTATTTTCAAATGATCAATGTTCAAAAAAATATATAATTTAAAAAAATCTACTTACGAACTACAAATATAGAGGGAATCCAAAAAGACTAAAATGTTTTATTTATATATATTTATATGAAATTAGGAATAATAAAAAATTATTAAAATATGTTTTTTTTATCGGATTTTTTTTCGGAATAGATTGGGGTAAATCTTCAATACTAAAATCCGATTTTTCATGTTCTTTACGGATCGGATTGGTTCAGACATTGAATGTATTTTGAATCATTGTCAGCCTTATGTGGATCACCTTTAGAACGTTATGTGTGTATTGAAATATCAATTTAATTGTTATATATATATATATATGGTCTTTGAAAAAGATAATAATCAATAATGGCTCTACTGTGGTCCAAAGCTTACTGATATTTTCACTCATTTCGTGCCCACAGATTATTTATATTTCCTCTCTTGACATGAACTGACTAGTGGTACCATTATTATTACTCTGATTTCATGGGCACAACTTATTTATGTTTCCTCTCGCTCATGATATGAAGTGACTAGGATTATCAAACAATTCAATTAAAGGGATCAACTAGTTGCACACCACCCATTATCAATTGCACTCTATCACTTAAAAATTCTCCTTTGCACTACATCTGGATGATTACACTCCAAAAGTAATAGAAAAAATATTGCACTCATTTTCCTAATCACCAAATATCCGGATTGATAAATTAAGGACAGTTGGTTTTGACGATTTTAAAGACATTGTGAGGCTTAAAAAACTCACTGGAATTCATGTCAACATTTCGGACTGATCAATGGTCATCAAATTCCAAGAGACAAGATCGAAGCATAGGCTTTTATTAATTTCTAAACAAAATCTAAATATGGATTAGAATTTCAATTTATGCAAATGAGAAAAATCAATAAAAAAAAATAGAGCACGAACATAAAAGAAATCATGGGAAGATGAATAACTCCCTAAATCATAAGGTTACCATGGTGAAGTGCAAATTAATAGGTTAAAATTGAGGTTTTTAAGAACCTAACCACTAGTTGCACATCCTTCCATGAGTATTGGTATTTATTTGTCAAGAATTATTACCAAATCTAATTTCACGGTTTTGGGTGAATTTTACTATTGTAAGTTGTAACAATATTTCAATATTTTCTATTTGCAAGTTACAATTAGTAGGTAGCATGTCCGAACACACATGTATTACAAAAAAAAAAGACTTTTGCCTGATTGAATCTTTTACAACTACTTATAAAAAAAATCTAATCTATTCTTATGTCATATTTTATGATTTATAATATAGAGGCTTTTCTTATATTTTAAAATATCAAGTAAAGATCATTTTTAAAATAACATATTAGATGGATGAACATCCAAACCCTATGGACTCAGGATAGAGATTTGAAACCCTCCTCCCACACCACAACACATGTCACTTAAATCACAATCTGAGGAAATTTTGATTTGGCTAACATGGCATGTGTGTTGAGGTGTGGGAGGAGGGTTTCAATCCTCCACCCCGGGTGCATAAGATCCAGACTCGATGTAATTTTAGATAATTATCTTATCTAATAAGATAAGAATATCTTTAGATAAGATTAAAAGCAAATGTGAAGGCATTTTCAATCTTTTCTAATTTTAGTGTCGTGCCCCACTCCACTTCTCATTATATAAGTTGATGGAGTGAGGTTCCATGATTTTAAAATTCGTCCGAAACTAACATATCACCCAAGTTAACTCGATATTAAAGTTGAATCAACATATCACCCGAGTTAACTTGTTATTGGAGTTGAATGAAACCAACTCATAAAATCACTTTTTGGAATGAAATTTAAGACTCACATTCAATTTTTTAAACTAAATGTCTCAAACATATCGAAAAACTCATCTAAGATGATTTGGTATCAGGCCTAAACAAGACAAGATGCAAAACCAAGTTTTAAAACCTTGGAGATTCTTAAGGGTGGACAGATTTCCAATACTAATTTGGGAAAAAATGGACAAAACTCAAAAACAATAAAAAAACAATATAAAAAAATAGAAAATAAAAAAGACATTTTAAAATTTACAGGGTGAAGATCAAAACCCTAACTCTCATTTCCTAATATGATGGTGCAGATAGGTTAACTTTCCAACCCATCAGATTAGTCTTTCTTAGGTATCCTACAATGTATTTGCCTGGTCAGCTGATCCAAAAATATGGGACTCAACAACTAAACTCAACTCATGTCCAAGAATAAATAGTCAAAAAGGCTTCTTCATGTAATTCAAAAGAAAACACACAAAACCATAAAATAATATGATAGGGAAGAGAGGAGAAGAAAACAAAGACCATAATTCTGAAACACCACAAATTTTCTTTTCTCAGACATTAAAAGATTCTTATCCATAAAACCCTTTCCCCAAAAGACAAAGTGAACTCCAGATATGGATTTTACAAATCACATAAACAGTACATAACTTGCTCTTTTATATAACTAAATTTGATTTCTTTCCTCCTCTTTTTGACCACAATATTCCAAGCTCCCTCCTTTTTCCTCTTCAAAGCAGTGAAAGCTGAATCACATGGCTTCTTCTTTCTTTGATTGAGATCCACTTTCTTCTCTCAGTTTAAACTAAAGCCCAAAATATTCTAAGACTCAAGATACCCCTACCCAATGATTTATATCTCATACTTCCTACTTTTTTTTATTTTACAGTAGATTACAGGCAAAAAGGCCCCACCAACTTCAAAATATCTGGTCAGTCCTTGTGGTCATCCATCAATGGTTGGCCTCCTTACAAGACATTGGTGCGTGGCCAATTGTTTTAGGGGCGTTTTTTGTTATTATTCCTCTCGGCTGCCATAGAAAGTAGACTAGAGACACCTTGAGTCCACACCGAGTACTCCCTTTGGTTCCTACATTCGAACTCAACTAACCCACGCATTTGGGTCTTCAACCCAAAGTAACGCCGATGCTCACCACCTTCGAGTAGGTGTCGCCCCGGCCAGGCTGGCATGTCTTTGCAAACTTCTAACACCACATCTACACAATTCAAACAGATTGAATCATAAATCAGAACCAACATCTTTTTCCTTTTTTTTTTCTTTTTTTTCTTCTTTTACTTTACTTTACTGCCATTTACACTACTTTCTCTGATCCCTAGAAGAGTTCTTTCTTAATTCTGTACACATTAAAGAACAAATAACAACTTACTCTTTTTCTTTTTGGTGATGGTCCCAGCAACATGTCTGCTCTTCATCTTCAAAATCACCTGCAAATTAAAAAAAGGAGGAATAAGGTACAGTGTATTGGCATTGTTCGGAAACAAGTTTTAAGCTATCCATGTATAAGTATAACCATGCTTAACTATCTAGGAATCACAATTGGTGTCTTTGAAAAGGAAAATATATAAATTATTACAAATTTGGGTTCGAATAAAGAATCTCACCTGACCCGTTCGATTGATATAAACAGATACAATTTTCCAATGAAGATCGCCTGCAAATTCAAATTATAAAAAGAGAGATTTAGTACACCTAGTCATATAAAACATGTACATGTTGATAATCAATATCAAATTTATATTGCAAATGAAAATAGTACCTTTACGGGTGCGTTTGAGGAGCTCACAACCCCTAGCGAGAAGCTCTTGAGTGCAGATCCCAAGGAAATTCTCTTCCTGAACAAGCTCCCCACTGTAATTACCATTAGGATGACCGTTATTATGGTTACCTCCATTCACTCCTCTCTCAACTGGTATCACTGCCGCTATATTCCACACTTCCTTTAATGCCCTTGCTTTCAAAGTGGCTGCTCCACGTAAAGCTGGCAACAAAACATCACACAAAATCCCTAAGCACAAGGGCATTTTTGTCACAAAGTTATACCTTTCAACCATGAATCTGAAGAACAGAATAGGGCTTTTGGGAGGTCGAAGGTCTGATGGATGAAAAAAATAAATTAAGGGGTCTTGGGCAAGAGGTTGAAAACAAGGGTATATAAGTCATTTCAATTCCTCTTATGAAAGACCAAAGTCAAACCTCACGCCTACTCTAATTTTAAGCAAAATCCGAAGAGTATATTTACGAAAATACCCTTAATGGCTTGCATAATTTACTAACCAGTGGCAGCGGCGGCCGTTAGTGTCATAATATCACCAGCTGAACGAACATTAACGGCAGAACCAACGACAGAAGCAAGGTGTTCACGTTCAGCTCCCATGGCCTCTGCTGCTTCTACACATTGTGCAGCCACCAACGTTGCTGCAGATGCCATCGCCATGTCTGTCTTCGTCATCTGCTCGTCTTTAGCAGATCCAGATGATGCAGCCGTGGCTGCAGCAATTGCCGCAACAGCTGCAGCAACCGCAGCAACAGAGACCGCCGCATGAAGCTGAGCATTGTGAGCACGAGTTTCCTCTTTTTTCTTCTCTCTTCTGTCCTTCAACCACCTCCCAACTGTCTTACTTCCACCGCCGCCACCACCTCCACCACCACCACCTCTGTATTGGGTTGTCATGGCGTTGTTCAAACGGCAGAGCTGTAACGTTAAATATTAAATTAAAACGTGTCGGTAAATACTAACGAACGCAGGATGCGTGAAGTACGCACCACTGAATTTTCTTTTTTGGGTACACAATAAGATCTAAAGATAGTTCTGTAAAAGACGAAAATGCCCTTTCAATTATAGATACCAGTTTCGTGATCATATGCAACGTTTTAAAAACCGGACAATTTTGTGAACCAGTTTTTTTTTTTTTCTTAGAATTAATTTTTGCTAACAGCACCCCAATTCATTTGTAAATCAACAAAGAATTGAACTCATCTTGGGTGCTGTTAGTAAAAGTTGTCGGTCGGGGGCAATTGAGAACTCTGTTTTGGAAAGTAATTTTTTCTTTTTGAGAACTGCCTAGTGACACCCAAGTCCCCAAATTTCTACAATTATTTATCACTCCAATTAAATATCAAAACATACCATTCAAACATTATAAAGTTTTCTCAAATATAATCTTTAACACAAAAAATAGAAATCTTTAACCAAACTTTTACTTAATCTCAATCATTTAGAATGTTCTTAATTTTTAAGAAGGGTGTAATAAGTAAAAGTTGGGCCACCAATAGCAGATCTCTTAATTTTTTTTTTCAAATCCAAGTTTGCCCAACAAAATTGAATCATAATCCGACCCATTTGACAAATATTCGGTCTAATCATTGGTCCGGGTTATAAATGAACATTTGCAGGGGTAAAACTCTGGAAATACAACTCACAAAAGAGACAAATTACAGGGGGTGAAGGTACACGGTACACCCCTGCACATCCTATGAAAGATGGTTACGTGTTGTGGTTGGGGGAAAAGAAATTGCAAAATTAATGAGAAGAATTCTGTGTCGGATCACTGTTTCTTTCTTCACCGATAAGCTAAAACAAGTAAAATTACAGAGAAAAGAGAGACGACAAGACAACAAAAGAGGCGTATATTAGCAAGGAAAAGCCACTTTTATACTCTACTTCTTTAGCTACATCAATGAAGACTAATTTTGGACTAATTTATCTATTTTTGCGAATATAATCTTGAAACGTATTGATTCAAGTTCTTCATTTTTTTTATTAATCGAAGGGTATTTTGGGTATTATAGGAAATTTTTAGGATTAAGACTTCAATATCAAACTATCATGTCTGGAGAAATAAAAGATTTCTTGGAATGAGAGAAAAGCATCTCTTCACCTTCCCATCTTGTAATAAAAAGTACAGAAAAGCAGAGACTTTCGGATACAGAGAAATCAAACACAAAACTACAAAACTACATCTCCTTTAAACAATTTAACGTGTGAAAGATGATGCAAGTGTCAGAAATCCGGTGTAAGTAAAATATAGAACAGACCTTAACGTCGTCGATTTCAGTCGGAGAGACGGGAGGACTGTCTGTAAGTGACCCACCAGCGGTCAAAGGTCCGCTACTGTGAGAAAGCCTCCCTGATGTACGCGGCGACACATCCTGCTGAACCCAAGAGAGACAAAAATAAAACCCATAAAATATAAGTTCTCAAGTCGAATTTTCTCTGATTTTATCGTCAATTTTGTCGCTAAATACAACAGATATGGTAAGAATGTTAATAAAAGAATCCCAATTTTTTTAATACATATGATTTTAATTGATTTCTAAGCTCAAGAGAAATTACTGGAACAAAATCCAAATATTTGGATCAAGAAACCCAGTTTCACAGAACAAACTCTTCATTGATTTATTTTATTTTTTAAAGAGAAAAACTAAAAGAGTAACAGAAGAAAACAAGAGAATATAAATAAAGGGTGGATTGCTTGAGAGAGACAAGTTTGTTTTATTCAGACTCTGTTTTTTTAAAAAGAAACATAAAAACAGAGGAAGAACTCCAAAACTTCCCAAAAATTCAAAAAACAAAAAAAAAATTGAAAAAAATCTATAACCCATTACAGAGTCCATGAATTTAATCTTCAATATGACAGATGGAAAAAAGCAGACCAAACACATTAAACAAAAAAATAAAAATAAAAATAAAAATAGAATCGGTTTTAAAGAAAAATTAATTCCCCTCTATTTTAAACTTACAGATTGAGACATTATTCGTTCCATTACGAGCTGCGAAGTTGCAGAAGAAGCAAAAGAGAAGGGATTCCCAGAAACCATAGCGGCTTCTGCCGCAGCTTCTCCCATAATATCTTCCATTATTGGATTTGGAGCTCCACCAACGCTTTCAGTCTTCAAAAGCGATGAAGGAGTCAGAACTTTCGATACTTCGAGAGCAGAAGCACTCCATGAACGTGAGAGAAACTCCATGGGTTCTAGTGGGGTTTCTGGCGGCCGGAATCCGGCAATCGGAAATGAGTCCGGTCGCCAAGCTTCTCCCACTGTCTTTTCCATGTTGTAGTGGATTTGGGGGTGTGGCGTTTAAGAGACAAAGACGGATTAATTTTTGGAAGAATTATGTTGGTGTGGCGATTTATAGAGAGAGTGAGGAGTGTGAAGAGAGAGAGAGAGAGAGAGAGAGAGAGACAAAGCGGCAGAGCGTCAGTCGAAGGATTGTTTAAAAAAGTGGAAAATATTCACTGATACGACCTCAGACGGTTTTCTGTACTCTTGTCCCCACCATCTTATTTAATTACCAATTCCTCCTCCCTTTGGTCCCTTGCCTGGCTAACTGACAATGGATCCGATTTGTATTGGATCAGGGTTGATTAGATCCGCTTCGATTATTAATTTCATGGGATATTTATTTGTTGAATTTTCAATATTTGATACCAACAAGATTGGGTCGGATCATATTAAATAAATGTACATATTATATTATATCATATTGGTACACAATTGATCCAAAACCAATGTGATAAGATGCGGATTGAATCTTTTTCGATTCCATATTCTTGATCAAAACTATGGATTATTTGATGATGCTCTTAAGAAAAGAATGTACACAATATGGATATTTTATAATCATTTATATTTGGTAGGATTTTTATTTTATTTTTTTTCCAATTCTTGAAGAAATATGCAAATACTGTCGGTAAACGGACCAGAGGGGTTGATCAGACGGGCAACCTAGGTTGAAAAACGTGTGGAGCCCAAATAGCTTTGGCCTTCATTTTCGCTTCCTGTAGTATTCAAGGATTGGGATCTTTTCATTTTTTGAATAATCGTAACTGATGTGTCAAGCATGAAAACGACGACGATGCTCAAAGTCAACATCCATCAAATATACAAGTAGAGCTGTTGCCTTCCCCTTTGACAATTGTATTTAATTTCATTTTTTCTCACTTTTACGGGGATTGTCCAATTATCAAATTTTGTTTTCATTGGCTTAATGATAACATTTCAAGTACCAAGTTAATAGAATTTTTGATAAAGTAACAAGGTATATTTGCCTTTATTACTCATATTCATTTGATTTTCACAATTTATTAATTATATCATATTTTGATTTGTCTACACCTATGTCAACTAACATTTGGTTCAACGTACCCAAACAAGAAATTCGACAAACTCATCAATCTGATTCGGCGAAGCAAATATTTTTTTAAATAATTTTTATTTTTTTTTCATTGTTTATATTTAAATTTTAAATTATTTTTATTAATTTATTTATAGTTAATTTAAAAATATATAATATTATAATTATAATTATAACTTGTATACTTGGATTATATATATGCACAAGTGAACTAAGCTTGTGATCTGAATTAAGAAATTAAAATGAACCTAGAAGTGAAATTTCTCTACCTACCCCTCCAATTCGAGTTCATTTTAGATTGGCGAACCACAAACTTTAAACTCTAAAACCAAATTTGAATCAATCAAACTCACGAACCAGGTAACATAGGTCTACACCACACCCGTAGTAAATTATAAAATTACAACAAGTGATTATCAAAATTTCATAGAGGGCAACCAAGTGTTGGGCGTATTGGGCATGATCTCCCTTCAAATGGGAGAGATCTTGATTTCAAACCCCCTTGTTGGTCACTCACAATGATCTATCTCGTCTTACCTAGTATGTGTGATTTGTAAGGTATTATATGTACCTAGACAATTTGGACGAGATATTGTACTCTAAAAGGTCAATTTCTTACCCCTACAAGTCGGGCCTATCGATATAAACACCTCGTCATAAAAATTAAATAAAAAAAATCAAATCATGGAGACTCTTCTACATATGATGGATACATATCCATATTTGATTGAAGTTTCTATCTTTTATCTAATTGTTATGAACATGTATTATTTGATTACACCATTGTTTACTTATTTAGTGTGACCATCATCGTCACTTCTTCTGATCTCTCGATTTTGATGCTCTCAATATCAAGATAATCCGGGGCTTGCACGGTGAGACGGTTTGTAATTTCACCTTTTCAATTATGAAACGATATATGTCGGTTTTTCTTCATGATTTAGTCGATTATAAAGTTCCCAAACTTGGAACATTTTTTCCATCCCTTCGATACCAATTACTAATTTGTTTTTATGTCACTTATTGTATTGTAAACTTTACATTTAGCATCACTAATGAGATTAACATAAGTAAGAATGAAATTAGAACTCGAAATCTTGAATGAATTATTCAACAACTGGAGGTCGGTGACACTCAAAAGGTAATTTGAGACATTCCACGTGTGGCTTAAAATGTCATCAAGACAAAGGGGTACATCAAGGCCCCATATTACCTCCAACGTCACCCTCAATGATGAATTTGAGGTAATGTGGTTGCATTCGAGTGGAAACTAAGGTTAAAAAAAGGAGGATGCATGGGTCATACATTAGTTCTTCAAAAGAGTAATATTCTTTTGCCAACTAATAATTAAAACAAATTGAAGAGAAGTTAATAAAGTCTTAGAGCTCGTTAATTTCTAATTTCAGCTATACTGCTATTTCCAACCACTAATATAAGAATTTGTTAAGACGATATCGATTGTATTATCTTATTGTTCTGAAAGTCCTTTGATAGATTTAGAAGTTGTACGTGACACGATTGTTTTTGATCGACTATAATGCTTTTTAAAAGGGATGAAGATAGAAATAAGGCCTTTTAATGAGAAAATACTCGCGATATGAATATTTTTTACCCCGGCTTTATGCCTTTTTTCTCTTCAAATATATCCAAATGCTATTGATTTGTGATAATGCAAAAGTCAATGTGATATTGACTTCCAAAAGCATTTTCGTGTTGTGTTTTGTGGAGCCTGATAGTACTAGTCAATAAGGAGATACTACAAATATAGCCACACATCCCTGTCGATTGAGCTTGGTGTTGAACTCATTTATTTTTTTATTTTATTTTTGTTTTAGAAGGGGGGGGGGGGGGGGGTTGCCATGGAGACTCCAAAAGAAATTTTCTAGGAATATTTTCATGATTTTACTAGTATTATATAATATCTTAGTTAGGTTTTTAAGGGAATTATATTTCTCATATTTTGTGAAATGGTGTAATCTGTAAATGTGAGTTTTATCTTTATAATGGAATCAATGTGATTTGTGGATATACCTCAATTGTAAAGGAATCACGCTAATCTCTCTATAATTTGTGTTTTGTTTCGATTCTTTTCTTGGTTGGATTGCCCCTGTTTTCCTAACATTTCGATGGATAAGTCTAAAATCGAATCCTAAAAATTGAGTCAAAGTCTCAATCTTCTTGTTATGATTTATGTGAAGAAAGAGATACGATTTTACCTCTCCATCATCCACATGGCACTTCGAAATGGATAATAATCAATGATTCTTGAGCACACACGCAAGAGATGAGTTGCATGAAATTATCGTAGGTTGAGATAATTGTTAAAAGATCATTGAAAGAGACAAACCAGTAAAAACAAGTTTAGAAAGGATCGAAATTGAGATCTAAGAGCAGAAAAAATGAAAATCAATGGTTCATATCTCTCTATGTGTTGATTCAAAAGAGTGCCCGACAATAGTTTTATCTCATTTGAGCTCATGAACATAAAGAAGAAGAAAAAACAAGAATCTCTTGCTTGATATTTTCCATGTAATATCATGTTCATGCGTTTCTATCCATATAAAATGCAATCATGAGGATTGTGGTTGAAGATGGTCGGCTACCATAACAGACATCATTTATTTTATCTCATCTACTCAAGCGCGAGGCCGTTCGTGTGTGATTAAAACATGCCTTACACCACATATAAGTAGTACAGGTTATTTACCAACAATTTGAAGAAAATCTTAATTTTTGTGGACCCATTCATACCCTACCACTGAACCACCATCTCTTTCTCTCGATCAGGACTGTTTATAATCCGTAGGCCACCAGTTGGATGAGTACAAATCGTGGGTGCCACGATGGGGTTGGATCCAATTTCAGCATGTTTTAAAGATATATTGTAATATAAATTAGGGTGAATTATCATTTTGTGAGTTGAAAATGAGTTATTTATGATTTTGGCTAACTGTTCATTTTAATTATCAAAACGTGAATGATGACATTTTCATTTAAAAAAATTTCAAAACTATAATGAATCCGATGATTTTAAAGTGACTATTTCACGAAATAATCACTTTAAAAACCTCTGAATTCGTTATCGTTCACGTTTTGGTAATTAAAATGAACAGTGAGATGGATTCGTAAATTTGTCAAAAGTTGATCACTTTTTTCGTAAATGTAACTATAAACTAATAGGACTCAAATTCACCAAGCATTGCCCATCACATAATTCGTAAGAGATCCAATATCACTCACCTATTATTTGGAAGATCTTTATCAAGTTTATTATAATTTTACTGAATTGATCAAATTTGGTGTTAATAATTTAAAAATATATATAATTTACATAAAATAATGAGATTTCATGATTAAAAATGGATAAATCTAAGTACTAATTATTCACAAATATATTTATTCGGACTGTTTTGGAACGATTTGATGTCTGAAAGATGAGTATAAGATACTAGGTTTTGAAAATAAAATAAAAATGAAGTGATATTTGTACCTAAGTTTTAATTAAGGTAATCTCAACGCCGGTCTAGATAGAGGAAACCCACCTAATTATAAGATTGGACTCGTGACCACATCCTAGGACAGATGTACCAACGGTGAACATGCGCGTAGGCCACCCAATGGTGTGCTATCTTATTCTTTTTTGTTTTTTTAATAAGGATTTTGTTAAAATGTGTTCTAAGGGCACATGTTAAAGTGTATTAAATACACCTTGAGATCTGATTTTTGTATCGAAACTGTCTTAAAAAAATAAATTTTTGACCAAAAATGCCCTTAGATGTTTGTTCTCAAGGTGTATTTAGTGCATTTTAACGTGTGCCCGTAACCAGACACTTTTAATAATATTGGCAATCATTTATATTTAGTGATAGTAATCCTTCAGATGTACACACACAAATCTTGAAGACCATCCAAAGATCAGAAATCATCCTGAGAATGATACTAGGGTTTTTCTAAATGATCTTTAAAGCTAGAGGACTTTGCGTGCATAGTATAGTCCCAAGCCAGGGTGAAGGAGGAGGATTTCGTCAAGTTGGCAACTAGCTAGCGTAAAATCTTCGCCTACACCTAACATGAATCTTGATTCTTCATTTTATTTACAACAAAATTGAATGAAAAAATCGTTCAAACTTTGGAATAACCCTTTCATGATGATGAGCTTAATGTTGAAGGAATAAGATGGGGCAAATAATTAAGCACCCAGTTTTCTTTTCGAACTTTCCCCTTATAAAACTGATAAAAATAAAATAAATGAGACCTTAAGCCCAGAAAAACATATAAGGCATTTTATAGAAACACTATAGAAAATAGGCAGAACTATTATTTACTTAATAGCTTAACAACCCAATTTGTTAACAGGAAGTCCATCCCAATTAAAGGGGGATAAGGGGCAAATGAGTTGACAATCCAAAGCCTAAACAATTTGATCCCCAAATTGTTCTTCATTAATTTCTTAACAATTTTAATCCCAATAGGCTTTGTTGGAGCAGAAAGATGTTTTTCGACAATTTGAGTGTGAGATTGTATAAACCAACTAGACCTTGAGGAAGATCACATATGCTACGCATCCATCACCTCGGAGTCGTCAAATTGAACTCACAAGCCTTCCAACCAAGTAATTCCTCTGTATAGTTTAAATAAAAACAATGTTGGAATTCAAATGTTAGATTAGTAATTGCACTTAATCGAGTACTGAGCAAAAAGTTGAGGTAACCATACAACACATGCTTTGATAATTAGGTATTGACACGTGCCTATCTTGCGTAAGAGAGCCCTTGTAAAGTCAAACCTCCAGAAAGGGACGCCTATGATAATTACAACCAATTGGTCATAACAATATAAATAGGTCGAAATCTGAAATCTCAAAAATTTTGAATTGGAAAGATAAAGATATACAATTTCTCTTTTATATATATATATATATATATATATATGGATTAGAATCCGTATACATATATAAAATTACCTATAAAGTTATAATGTATTTTGTCTTATATGAAAAAAAAATATTCAAATGGACTGATTTTTTGTGAGGATGATATTTATGACAAGAAAATCTTCCTTGCCAAAAATCAGCCTATTCTGAAACTTCTAGCCCCATGTTGCAAGTTGAAGAATTTTGAACAATCCATTTTTTGTAAATCACTTTTGATGAGATTAGAAGTTTTGGAATGGGCTGATTTTTTACAAGGATGATCCCCTCACCATAGATATCATCCTCGTCAGCACATTCCATAGCTTAACTGCTACTCGAAAGGCAATAAAGCATCCTTCTTATAAATCATAAACTCACAATCCTTGGTAAAACTTGCTAATAAGTCTCAAATCCTTAAAATAATGGAGAAAATCCAAAGATTGGTACTTATCTTACCAACATAGAAGAAAATTGAATTAGAGGAATCAAAAAGTAAATGAAAGGAAAATTTATTTTTTGAGGAATTAATTGATTTTGATTGCATTTTTGTTGTCAGTCTAACTTACTTAATTATCAGAGTCTCTTTGATAGATATCACACTAATACTTTCTGATGGTTTTAGACAACTTCTTCTAACAGATTTGAGAAGATGGTGAGGTGAATCTTGAAGTTCTATGAAACTTTTTATTGACTCAATTGTCAAGTATTATTATGATCATAATAACAACAAAACTGAATATAAAGAATTTGAACTCATCATCAAAGTGAAGAGAAAGCAGATCGAAGGGGAAGAAAAATTGCACTCGTGCACTTTAAAATTATTAGTTTTTAATTTTTTTTTTGGTAGAGTAACAACATTAAATAATTGAGAGGTCCCATCTGAAACGAATTTCTTAGTTATCCTTTTCTCGATAACGTTGCTGGGCCCATCAATGGTGAAGGTGGGGGCCCATTTCTACAGTGAGAAGAAGGTGGGCGTTGGTGAGCACAGTGATTATGTTTCTACTTCACACACATAGCACACACAGAGAGGTATTGGCAATGTCTTAGACCGACAAATGTAAGACGTCCTGACAAATCTAACTAAGCTTTTGTATCACTTGTTTTCTTCTCTTTTTGGCAGATTTTTCTGTGAGAGAGAGAGAGAGAGAGAGACAACAGTTTTATATATAAAGAGAGAGCGAGAGAGCGAGACAGAGAGAGAGAGAGATCTCTGCTAAAATACGCATGGAGGCGTGCCTGTAGACGTCATCATCTTCTCTTTTTGATCTCATCTTCTCTCTCCATGCGACCTTCTCATGACTCTTCATCTGACCAAAAGCTTATAACATAACCAGCTTTCTCTTTTAAATTCTTCTTTTTCTCTTTTGTTTCTTTCTTCATGACTACCGAAAGATCCCTCTTCCCAACATTTTTTTTTTCTTTCAAATTACCATATTAACCCTTCACATGTTACATGAGCTTCTCTCACCAAAATTACTGTGGGGCCACGCAGATTGAAGCTCTGGACCTGTGTTCAGTTGTTTTTATGATACGGTGGGGAGAATGTTTTCTTCCAACTTGATTGGAGGGTAAATTGGACTTTAATCATTTGTTTTTTTTTTCTTCTTTAATTTATGGAAAATGCTAGAATGACATAATGCATTTACTGCGATTCTCACAATTCTGACGTGGGATGTGCACATAACCATAGATGTGTTTCCTCGCGATACGAGTAAAAACCATCTACGGTTATGTATGCATCTCCACGTCAGAATTGTGAGAATTACAGTAAATCGTATGTCATCCCAGCACGACTCACATTTTCAGCCTCTCTCTCTCTCCCTCTCTACTTTCAAACTTAAAGTTCCCTTACGTCCTCACTGAAAGAGATTAGATGTTGATCAAAATCCAAATCCAAATCATGAAACTTAAGATTCAGATCTGATCCAAATCCAGTCTAATAATTACTGCATGTATAGTGCATTTATCCTTTAGATCCTACTTAGTTCTATATTTTGATCAAAATATTCTAACAATTGGATGGGATTTCTGTTATATTCGTCTAATGGGGGATAATGGTTAATTTGCATTCAACTTATTATTTTCATATTTGTTCAGGTTCTATCCAAGCTAAACTAAACTCACCTGATCAAATAATTGTCAAATTTGAGTTTGATTATTGTAGATGCAAAAAACTTGCATCACCTTGGGATCTATGATGTCAGTTTGGAATCTCCTCTTTCTATGCTCTTGGGCGTGCCAGTAACAATACCTCTCCAATGCCCAAATCAGACTTCAGTACAAAGTAATTAATATGTAATTTTGAGGGGGAGAATCATCATATCTTTTGGTGCTTCTGTCCATGTATTTAAAGAAGAGAAACCCTAGGATCCATGTTAACTTGTTTACCAATTCCATCTTTATCCGATTTAGAAAGTGGATCTTGATTTGAATGTATCGAATAAGAATCTTGCCCTCATTCACTCCTCCCTTCTAGGGACTTTCCTTCATCAAATTTCTATCTACCTCTGGCCCAATCCTTGTTTTTTAAGGATTTTGGACAAATCCTATTTGTTGCATGTTCAAGTCTATCTGTTCGACCAACTGAGGTTTGTCCTTTTTTTTTGGTATGAGGTCTGACTTATCCGCGAGCCTTTTTTTTATCGGACTCAGATTCGAAACCTTAAAATCATTTTGTTTTCTTGATCCAATGTGTCACATGTCAGCTTTTGATGCCTTACAAAAAAATATCCTCCACAGTTATTATCAATAAGATAAAAAATATTTACCTTTTCTCCACATTTCATCAAGTGGTTATAGGAGAGACAGAATGGGCATGAATAGTTAGCATTATTAGATGATCTCAAATTATGATTTCAAATCTCGGTATAACTCGCCATGTTTTGTTCGTGGAGGAGACCAAGTTGTCTCGGATGAGTCATCTCGTTTTGGACAAGTCATCTCTTTTTCTACCTCTCTAACAGAAAATCCTTGATTTTTTTTCCTTTTAAAACCAATTATCTTCAACTTCTTTAGATAAAATATTTAACCTTTATTTTCAACCTTAAGATTACTTCAAGTCTTATACCTCCAAACCTCAAGTAAATATAAGTTTTTTCGAAAAAATAAATGGATGCAACTTCAGGTAGAAAAATTTAGGATTTTCTATTAGGAGTTAGGCAAGGTAGAAAACAATGTATTGAAGATAAGGTTGAATAGATTGCAGTTAATTTACATAAGGGTTGAAGGATTTCAAGATAAATCATTTTGAGAAGAAAAATCAAATTAATTAGATTTTTTGGAAAATAAAAATGGAATTTCGATTTTTAAAAAATATAGGGTTTTCTCCAAATGGTTAATGTTGTTTGAAAACTATAAATTTAGGGCTTTTTCATTAGTCTTTTAGGGAGGTTGAGATCAGGGGAAGCATGTTTGTAGTTTCAAAACAAAGGGAGTATCTCTAATATACACAAAAGTAAGGGGGGCATGTCTAAATAACCATTTTTTTTTAATCTGCATTTTGTAGTACTTAGATTATCTCATCGGATAATTGCAAAATCTTGGATGAGATGTCTTGGTTGCCAAACGATTAATTGCGAAGTTGTATCTATTGAAAATCTATCTAAATATATTCACGAGCATTCCTAATGGCTTCGACGAATCATCTTGGTTTCTGATGATTTCTAAAACCAAGTTTCAACTAAGATAAGAGAATTGACGAAAATACTTGTCCCCTAATACAAATTCCTTTTCAACCACACTCTATAATATCTATTTGCATAAATTTGATCAAAAAACAAAATATGATGGGCTTCCATTTAATGAGTACTCCTCAGTCTTCATCTCCAACATAAAAGATACACTAATGTTCTATCAATGGTCATTTTGCCAAGATGTGGGGAAAAGCCCATCTTACTGGATATGTTATCTACAATATATTAAATTAATATGAGATTTACACTTATAATTTAGAATGAGATCAATTGTTAGAACATTGAAACCCTAAGGGGTTGGCCCAGTGGCAAGCCAAGCCTTGATAAGCTCCTAAGGAAGGGTAGGTCAAGTGTATGAAGCCCTGTGAAAAAAAGAATTCCTTAAGACCACCCTCCAGGGTTCATTTGACCCTCAATTCAACTAGTTGCATGTAGGATTTTCCGAGGGGGTGGTGCTTATGACTGTGGGATTAGTCTCACCCGAAGGATGGGAATGTTAAGATTTCTACGTAGCGGAGTCAAAAAAATTTTGAACTTTTATTATTGCAGATACATAAAACAAAGAGAAACACATCACACGCTACACCACATGAAAAAGATGAAGGAGAGAAGTTGAGAGAGCATGATAAAATAATATAACATTTATTCTCTCTAAGGCAAAATTCAACACACACTAACTGTCTGCCGTCGAAATTTAGAGAACTTCGGAAAACACAATCCCTTTGTGAAAATATATGTCGTATATTCTTCTGTATTAACTAGGAGAAGACTGATATCTATTTTCAGTACCTTTTCTCTAATAAAATGATGATGCACTTCAATGTGCTTTGTACAAGCTTGAAACTCTAGATTTTTTGCCAATCGAATCATGTTCCCATTGTCATAGTATAGTCCAACTAAATAGTTACTCTATTACTTGATGTCTGACATCAACTACATGAGCCAATCACATTCTTGTGCTACCATAGGTGTTATTCTGTATTCTGTTTCAATTGTTGAAAGTGACACCGTTGGTTGTCTCTTGTTACATCAAGATACTGCTCCTGAACTCAAGTTGAATACATATCCAATAGTTGATATGCGTGTGTAGACACCCCAATTTGCACGAATCAGTTAGGAAGATCCAAATTTTCTCGAATTGATTCCGATTTAGAACTCAAGATTTTCGACGGACCCACATTGCTACTTGGCATCATTTTCATGCATACATGCATCATGTCATATAATTTGCATGCTCAACCTTGTCCCTAACCCACTCCCAATTCGTGTTCATTTTTCATTAATCGATCCATTACCATACCCTTACCATAGTCCACTCCCCAACCAAATCTAAGCCCAAAACAAAGTCCATCTTTTAACCTAAATTCAAGCCCATTCTCTTAGTCTTAAACCCAATTACTCAAACCCATTACCTAGCCCAACCTAAGCCCAAAACCCAATGCCATTCTAAACCCATAACCTAAATCCATTTTCTAGCCCAACCTAAGCCCAAGACAAAATCCATTCTCTAAGCCCAATACCAAACCCACTCCAAGTCCATCCTCTCACCCCTTCATAAGATGACACATGTTGATACCTCATAAGCCCCCAATGCCCAATGCATCATCTAATTGGAGGGTCAACTTTCCCTTTGTGAAAACTCAAGAATGCCCTTCTCAAAAAAGTTTAGTCAAACCAAAAAGGTTATTTGTTTTTGGTTAAAATCCATAAAGGTGAGAGGACTTCCCATTATACCCTCAAAAGGTGGGAATCTTCAAGTACATACATGGAGTTCTCCCATTGGTCCATTTCAAAAATATACTTCTACCCTTGCTTTATAAGTTATTTACAAATGAATCAAAGTCTATTTTTCACCTACCACTTCACCTTTACACATGTCATCCTCCTATTCACCCTCCCAAATGTGCTTTTATTTTTTCATTGGTCCATTTCAAAACTACACTTCCACCCTTGCTTTATGAGTTATTTACAAATAAACCAAGATCTACTTTTTACCTACCACTCCACCTTTACACATGTCACTCCCCCATTCCTCCCCAAAAGTACTTTTGTTCTCTCACCTCTATTTACCAAAAAAAACAAGGATCAAAGCATGCTTTTAAGGTTTCTTCACAAATGTCATCTTTACCCTCATACAAATGGAAAATCCAAAAATAAATAACCTAAATCTCATGTCCATGTTCTTTATTTTTAGGGTTGGACCACTTTATCCCCAAAAGTTCTCTAAAAACTCTATAAATACCCTCATTTCCTATGAACAATTCATGCTCTCAAGCCCCCATCTCTCAACCTAAAACTCTACCCAAATTTCTACTCACTCTCTTATATTCTAAACTTCAACTCACTCAACCTTCAATCACCTCACTCAACTCTTAAGCTCACTTCTCAAGATCAAGTTCATTCAAAACCACCAAGGGACAAGGTAGGGTTTAACATGTAGTCTATCTATTTCAAAGCTTGCATCTTTTTCTTCTAACCTTCTATTTTATTTTATTTTTAGAAAACCTTAGGATGTAATGCATACCCTCTCCCATCCCCGGTAGGTTGGACTAAGGTTCGATCGAAAGGATGGGGGTTGAAGCCCTTTTCACCTCAATCTCATGCATCATATTGTACACAATGCACACACTCACTTATGCATGGCAATGATGAAGAAATGTGTCACCATCTTGATGGGGTGAAACACTAAGTTTCTAGCCATGCATACATGCATCATGGTTGTGGCCTCAAGGGAACTCCATCATGGAGTCTCTCTAAAAGCTCAAACCTACATTCATATTCATAAATTTAATATGGCTACATGGGTCATTCTTTTCTATAGAATGCCCCTAATGTCATGTTAAAAATCAAAACCCTTTGTTAAGGGAACATTCCACTTAATGCACACACCACTCTTATCATACATTCTCATGCATTTTAATATTTGTTTTCTCAAGTTTTTACAAAATAAAATGGCCAAACAAGGTAACCACCTTTGGTGGAGAGGATGGGGTGCCTAACACCTTCCCCATTCTCTAATCGGACCTCCTTACCTAGATCTTAGGTAGACCGTGCCCTTTCCAACATATGAGAGTCACTACAATGCAATGAAAAAAATGGTTTTCAAAAAATCAATTCGGGTGCCCATTCACACCAATTTCCAAAAAAGAATGGTGGCGACTCCAAACAATGTAGTATTGAGGTTCATGGCGAACATTTCATGTCTACAGCGTGTTGATAAGTCATCCGTGTAATCTGCATCACATTACTCGACTACTTCACATGAGACCCCATTTTCATAAAGAATCCCAAAATCAACTGTGCCTTTTACATATCATAAAATGCATCAAACTGTTTCCAAATGTTGCTTCCTCAAATTTTGCATGAATATGCTTACCACTCCAATTGCATAAGTAATATTTGATCATATCAACATTAAGTAAATATACTTTTAACTAACTGTCGATACATGGTTTCATCCTCCAATAGTTTTCCACATCACTTCTCAACTTGCCATTTCTTTCTGTTGGCATCGAGATTGACTTGTAGTTTACCATCCCAAACTTGCCTAACAAGTTTGTAGAATACTTCTTTTAGCACAACAATACTCTATTATCACATCAAGTTACTTCTAAACCAAGGAAATGTTTGAACTCCCCGAGCTCTTTCATCTCAAACCTCATTAAAAGACTATCACGAAATAGTAATTTCTCTTGTGTCATCTCCAATAATGATGAGATCATCCAAGTATTAACACAATAATAATCAACCAATTTTGTTGCTTGACAAATAGATTGTAATCTACTGGTGTTACTACGTAACCACTAAAAATTCTACAATCTAACCATACCAAGATCGCGGTGCTTATTTCAGTCTATAAAGAATTTTTCACAAATTATAGACATAACATAGTTTCTGTTGGTCCTCAAATCCATGTGACTGCTCCATAAATATCTCTTTATCAATATCTTCGTGTAAAAATGCATTATTGACATCCAATTGCCAAAGCTTCCACCTTTTACTTGCTGCAATTGCAATCAACACACATACAAAAATGATATTTGCAATTGGATTGAATGTTTCGTCAAAGTCAATTTCATATTGTTGACTAAATCCGAGTGCCACCAAACACGCCTTATAACGATCTATTGTTCCATCTGACAGTCTTTTCTTTTTGTACAACCACTTTTTCATAACTAGTTTTACTCATTCAGGATGTGGGACTAGTTCACATGTTTTATTCTTGATCAAGGCAGTGAACTCTTAGCCCATTGCGATTTCCCACTCCTTGACTCTTTGTGCTGTTTCAAAAGAAGTCGATTTCTCTATGTCCGGGGCTTCCAAGTTGTTGCAAGAAATTTTCTTTCCCATAATGATTTCTACAAAAGTATTATTTATGTATTTGAGATTAAATCTTCTTATACCTGAAGATCTCGAAGGATTCAGTTCTACATATTCCTTCATGATCTCAAGTTGTGAATGATGTTTTTATTCTAATGTCATGTTCTTTGGTGAACTGATTCCACTTTTTTAAGGGTCATTAGAACTTCTTGGAAAACTTTCTAGCTCAATAACATTACCAACCTTGGTCACTTGAGTGTTTAATCCATATCTTGACTAATCACCTCCCCTTGCTTCAATTCATCTTTATTAAGATAAATTTGAACTTTATCTTCAAACTCTAATGAATCTAGTAAAGAAATATTATCGTTTAACCATCACGACGATGCTTTATCGAAGATTACATCCCGTGAGACATAGATTTTCCTCGTCGATGATCACAACACCTCTAACCTTTTTTCTTAGAATTTGAAAGCGCCCTTGATCCGCGGGGTGCGCGGATCCGCTTTTGACCCTTGAGGTTTGGGAGTCGCCACCTAGTTGTTATGGTCTAGGAACCAAATTGACTCTAAAAAAAATAATAAACTAATCTACGAAAGAGAAAAAGAGTCCGGGGATCACGTTACGGGGTTGGAAGGGTTAGGCACCAACCCCGCCCGGCCAAAATCAGTCTCTACTAACTTCCAAATATATCACATTGCTAAAAACCTAGATAAAAATAAAAATAAAAAAATTCATACCTTTCCGATAGCAAGGATTTTGCTCCCTCAGATCTAACAAAAAGAGCTCCTTGTACTGTACTCCCTTGCTTTGTTTTGTCTCCGGATTTGACTTCGGATCTTCTAGATCAAGGTATCTCCTTGTTTCTAAATTTGAACTCTTCAAGTTTGTTGCGGATTTAGGGGTGTTTTTGGAGGGATTTTAGGTGTTTTCTAGACTAAAATTGAAGGGGGGATGTTAGGTAAGGAGTTGGGGCTTCAAAACTAGGGTTTATGGGGGGCTAGGGGAGCTTCTATACCTACTTCTCCTAGGGTTTATTATTTGATACGAAAATAGGGTGTGAGCACCTCTATTTATAGAATTTTTTTTAAGGTTGATTTGGATAGAGTTAGTGTTTAATTAGAGATCTTTTAATTAGAGTTGTGTTTTAGTTAAAATTGTTTTAGGTAGAATTGTGTTTTAATTAGAATTGTTTTAGGTAGAATTGTTTTTAAGTTAGAACTCTATTAGATAGAGTTATTATTTAATTAGAGTTCTATTATGACTTTTGGTCTTATTTAATTGATTTTTAATGTTTTGACTTTAGTCTTAATTGATCGACTTTCAATATCTTGACTTTAGTCTTGCTTAATTGACTTTAATTTTGACTTCAGTCTCACTTGATTGACTTTAATACCTTGACCTTAGCCTTGCTTGATTGACTTTTAATTTTTAGAAAACCCCCCTCCATTATTTTTTTAATTCTTTGGACCCCCAAATGGAGGGGTCCTTAAAGAACTATCCCACGAACCCTCAACAATTTTGCCTGAGAATCCGATTAATCGATTTTTTAAGTTCAAAATTTTAAATTAATTTCATTAATGTTTCACTTTAATTATTTAATGTTTTATTTATTAATTTCGAATTTTTTAATTATGAAAATTGTGAAATTACCGTTTTGCCCCCAGAGAGGACTTTTCACGTTTTAAGTCGGTTTTTAATGTTCTAGGATGTTTTAGAATCGGTTTTTCATAAGGAATTCAATGAGAATGTTGGTTTGTGTCATTTATGAAAATTTTTATGTGAAATGATTGTGAACTTTATGAGGGGCATTTTCGTAATTTTGTCAGATTCTGTTAAAATTGGCGAAATGATTTATTTGATTCCGATTTATTATTTTATGTGTTTGATAAAGTTTTCCTAAGCGTAATGTAAGCTCTAGGGTTAGTTTGATGTTAGGGGTATTTTAGTAATTTGATCAATTTTTTAGTGATTTTTATCGTGAAGTTTCTTTTTTAATCTACAAGATGATGATTTCTATGTTTCTAGGGTCGTATTTTCCTAGCGTAGCGTGGTTTCTAATGTTTTGTCAGTTCAAGATACCTCATCCGGATTTCTGAAACATATCTGGTAACAAAGTAAAGCAATGGAATACACATCCATCATTGGGAATTATTGCGATCGGGTTGACGAGTTGATTAATCAGGCGAGTGCAAAAATGGGGTGTCTACAGAATTGTAACCCACAAAGATGCACCTTAACACCCTTTTATCAAGTTTTGTCCAAAGATTTTCTATGAGAAAAACGTAACAAACATACTCCAAAACATGAAGATGTTTTACTGTTGGCTTCTGTTCAAGTAGTTTTTCGTACGAAGAAATAAATTCGAGTCGAGGTTACGGTAGTCGGTTGATCACATACGCTATTGTTGCAATTGAATGAACCCAAAATTGTGGTCGTACGTTTTTAGAGTGCAACATGCATCAACATGTGTTACCTAAATGTCAATTGTACTCAACCATTGACTCTACTTCTGCACGAAATTCCTTGAACTTCTTGAATGCTTCAGACTTTTCTTCCAAAAAGTACACCCTAACATATCTTTAGAAGTCGTCTATGAAAGTGATCATGTAACGCTTACCACTTATTAACGAGTACTTCACCTGGCCAAACACATCAGTGTGCACTAGCTACAACGATTCTTTCGACTGAAACTTTGATTCTTCAAAAGGTAGTTGATGTACTCTGCCGAAATGGTATCCTGCACATACTGTGTCTGAACAAAAATTAAGCGTTGGAAGATCTCTGACAAGTTCACATTTTATCATCTTATGGAGTTTTTGTATCATGCTTGCCCTAATCGTTTATGCCAAAGCTCCGATGTCTCATTCTTTCTGGGTATTTTCTATGTACGTCTTTTTTGTCGACATTATGTACATAAACTTCACTTGCATTCATTTCATCACAGGTATGCCATCTACTTTTACATTCTCAAAGATCTTCACATCTTGGAGTCCGAATAAGACGTATTGTTTTGTCTCAGTTATCTGTGGAATAGATAATAGATTTTTTGCCATGCCATGAACATGGAAGACTCCTTGTAGTAATCAGTTCTAGTTAAATCTTCTTGCGATTTCTGCATCACCCACATGCCTTACTAGATATTATGAGTTGTCAATTGTCACAACCACTCGATTTCCATCATAGGGATGTATGGTTTTAAACATCTTCTCATTACCCATCATGTGGTTTGAACAACCCGAGTCCACGATCTAATCTTTCGCATAGTCAATTGTTGCATTCTACTTAGATGTGTAATTCATTGAGGCTATAATAGATTTATCATGTTGATGTTCTAGCACAATTGTGAATGTGTACTATTTGATCTTTGAATGGCGGCTGTTGTAAATAAACCTTGTAGTTCAGTGGTTGATACATAGTTTGTTTGTGGATCCAAGTCTTCCTCATCACTGGCTCTCCCTCGCTTACTGGCTTCTGTATGTTGAGAATCTTCAGTTAATGTATTTACTTTTGTATGAATCAACTTCATTATGCAATCACGTGCAAAGTGTCCTAATTTTCCACAATGATAACATGATTTTTTTAGTCTGTTTATCCTCTGTCTTTTTTTCGTTCTTTCCGTTGACGTTGGTATTTCTTCCATTTTTTTATCCGCCTTTGTTGTGATTCAATTTGAATTTGTCTCGCTATTTACTTTCTTAATCTTTAGAAAACATGGCTTTTTTTCTTGTCTTTAGTTTTTAAGGTACTAGTTTTGACGAGCACCATCTCGTGACTAATAAGAAAATTTTCTAACTCATTTACAAAAGGCTATGTCGCCCACCCGGTAATAATCACCACGTATGTCGCGTACTTTGGTCGTAAATCGTTGATCAAGAGTCTCCTCATCTTGACATTCGAGATTTTATTCTAGATCCAATAGGGATAACTCCCTACACACAGTTTTTATGCGAAGGAAATACTCTACGACTGAGAGTTTTCCTTGTTCTAAACTTCCAATCTCTTTTTCTAATAGTTGAAAGGGATTGCAATTTTTCTTTGAGAAAATACCAACAAAAATATGTCATGCCTCTTTTGGTGTCTTCGCATCCGAGATACGAATTGTAATATTGTCATCTATGGATTACTTTAGTGCATAGAGAGCTCGACCAGCCTTGGCGTTCCACTTGGTCTTCTGACGACACCGAATTGTCTTCACACATCACGTTGCAGAGTTCGTGACTCATCATGTACGACTCCATACATGATCTCCATAAATCATAATTGGGGTTGTTGAGATTTCATTAAAACGAGAAACCTGAGTCACTCGTAATCTTTTTCTTCAATAAAATCATTACGTAGCTGTGCTTAAAACTTTTTCCTATTGAATTGTCCCACTCTGATACCAATTATTAAGATTTTTACACAGTGGAGTCAAAAATTTTTTTTGAGTTTTTATTATTGTGGATACATAAAACAAAAAGAAACGTGTCACACGCTACATCACACGTAGAAGATGAAAGAGAGAAGTTGAGAGAGAATAATAAAATAATATAAAACTTTATTCTCTCTAAGGAAAAAATTCAACACACACTAACTCATGTCTAGGTAGAAAACAAATTAAATTCCTAATTCTTAAAATACTCTAACTCTATTTAATTAAAAATAATCCTAATCTAACACAAATAAAATTACAATCTAACTTAAAAGTTTAATCTAATCTATGCACCATTCCATCAAATCTAATAATTGAAGGTCGACGATGACTCTAATAGGAGATACACGAAAAGCAAAAAATAAAAAATTGTCGAAATATTGAAGTAGTCTCTAATAAAATGTATAATTCTCTTAAGGTTATTTCTATTTTTTGTTGTCACTTTAGAATTTTTAAGGTCATTTCTATTTTTCATCATCACGTTAAATTTTTTAAAATTTTCCCAATAAATGAATAAAATATTTTTAGTGAACATGCTACAATTAATTACTTTTATCTTTTGTTTATTTTGTAAAGACAAAGAAATATATTCTATTTTTAGTATTCTTATTCCTATTTACTATAAGGCATAAAATCAAACTATTACTTAATATCATCACAAAATTGACCTTTTCTTGTTATGCTCATCTTGGAGTTGGTTGAAGAGTATAAAGATTCAGAGTTAGCTAAAATAACAATCAAGACTATACCCTAGTGACCCTTCATATTGTTTCTATATGGATATGATGTCATAACCCATGATCTTATTTAATAAGAATCTTTTCATAATCATTCAATATATTTAGGGTCCCTTTCGATAGACTATTCTTGTTGATCGAGATATGAATGACATTCAATATTATGACATCAAATCCCTATCGAAACCAAAATACTCAATCAAGGCCTAAGTGATCAAAATTGGTGAAATCAAATATTGGGTTAAGAAATTCTATCCATTGATAGTTCTACTTTCTTATACATTATAATACTTGTAACTAAAGTTATGTTTGGTAATACTTTTGAAGTTTGAAGTCTAGACACTAAAAATCAAATTTCAAAAGTTTCATCTAACGTCTTTCCATTGTTAGTTCAAAATTTTGAATTTCGATTTTAAAGTCTGAATTTTAAAAATGGATCACCTCCATTTAGACTTCAGAAGCGTTACCAAGCACAATAATAACTTCTTGATATATGCTTAATAATTACTTCTAAATATAATTTACTATTAATCAAATCATTAAAAGGACCACTTAAATATTCTAATTTTTCCTCCTTTGTTTTATAAGATAAGTTTGTTGCACTATAGAAAATAGATAATAAATTAAGAGTCGTGCTGGGATGACACAGGATTTACTGTGATTAAATCATAAATAAATAAATAAATAAAATAAAAAATAAAAAAGAAGAAAGAAAGAAAACATGTTGTTGCCTTACCCACAGAGAGAGAGAGAGAGAGAGAGAGAGAGAGAGAGAGTAAGAGCTGTTTCACAAGAAAAGAAAATGAAAAAGGGCAGGATGTAGTTCCCATCTATTTCAGTCACACCATGATAGGCTCCATGATTGAAGCTATGTTTTCCGCAATATTTAATTATCCAATAGCCTTCAAATGTGCATGTATGCGGCCCTCACATGTGTGTATGAGATAGAGAAAGAGAGAGAGAAGGGATGGCTAGGTGGGACATAAGCATCATCATTAATTCTGATACTACGACAACCTAAAAAGATCTTAAGCTCCCAATACTCTTAGAGATGCCAACCTCATCTCCTCCTAATTTCTACCCTACCAACACCCTCTTTACGTTTCTTTTCTTTATATTTTAATTAGCTCTCTCACACCTTTGAAGGGCATCACGAAAGATATATTCTGTGTCTAAGAACTGACCAAAGCAACACAATATAACACAATGTGAAAATAAAAAATCATATTAGAGGGGCTCAAGATTGTCGATTTTCATAAAATTTGATGGATCAAAATGTGGAATTTTTCATTATCGATTTTCTTTTTGATATTGAAACAATCTAATTAATGGAGGATAAAAGAAATTCAACAACTCTAAGCCGTTGAATGTGGGGAACATCAAAATTTCTACAGCTTTAAACCATTGAAATTCGTTTTCTAAAATTCATGGACTTTGATTGAATTTTCTCATCAATTTTTCCATAATGCAAATCTTTTCAATTTGATCTTAGATACGAACCCCAACAATTGTTTTCCTTTCTTAACAAATCTTAGAGTGTGATCCATATTTAAAAAAATATATATTAATATCTATAATACCGTTGGTCTAACAGATATATAATTAAAAGAATTAAGATATCATAGATATTTAATAATTTAATGCAAGAGCGATTAAGTAACAAAATTGATAAAGTAAGGGAGATTTTTTAATAAAAATGCAAGGAGATGGGTCTGTCCGGTAAATCTATCGTTGATAAAATGTAAAAGACATACATACTTTAAAAATAATTATAAGATTTAAAATGTAAAAGACTAGTCAAGATATTATTTTTTTCCCCTACCATCTGTTCACAAGATTTAAAATATATTCTAAAATGTAAGAATCTTTTTTAATGACAAAATTTATTATTTAAAAGAAAAGATGATGGAATTGACCCATGTCAACTCTAATGATCAAAATCTGTAAACATAGGGAAAAATTGGTATTTATGTCAACATATGATGATTGAGCCCCTGAGCTAACTGATAATTTTGGAATAAAATGCAAGTCCAAAATCTCATACTCATTATTATAATATATATATATATATATATAAACAATAATTTATTTTAAAAATATAATATTGAGTCCTCGAGCCATCTTTCCATGTATCTCGAAATCCAATACTTTACTTTGGCAGCTGTGTGTACATATTTCAATAAAACATACCATCATGATCATTCCTTTTGCAATGGGTGGACCAAATTTTGAATATTGGATTTGTACCATACCCTCTTATTCTATCTAACCCACTACCTCTTGATGTGATTTGAGATACTATTGGATTACTTGAATACCCATTTGATTATACAACCTTGTCATGGTGGGGCCTATAAGCTTAAATCATGATATATAATTGGAAAAAAATGAGAGTGAAAGGCCATGGGACAAATAAATACTTTGGGGGTATGGAAGAAAAGAGAGGAGTTCATCCCAAGCAATGATAATAAATACTACTACACCCACTTCCCATAATGTCAGGATGATATATATCCTCCACACAAGTTGCTTCAGAGCATGTGTGGGTGTGTGAAGGAAATTGTATGGGTGACACACATCCTATCCTACTTGTCAAAAGATGGTGAGACATTACATCCACATTCCAAGTTCCATCTAAGTGGGGGAGGAGACATTATACAATAGGAATAATTTCAACGAATATTTGATTATCTGCACCATTAAATATAGTCACCAACTATACCTAATGTGTATGTGTGTATGTGTGTGTGGTTGGGGCGTGGGAGGATTAGAGAGGTAAGCGAAAACCCTAACAGGCAATTCTCTCTCTGGTTTTATTGGACTGTCAATGTAAAATATATAGATAATTTATTGATTTTAACATAATTACAATTCTAATTAAAATGGATGAAAACCTTTTGAAGGTTTTTAAAATGCAAAAAAGGCCAAATAATAATAATAATAATTATTATTATTATCATAAAATAAAAATAAAAAAGTGGATTGTGATAGTAATTATAGGCTTTTCAAGGTTTTCAAAATGTAAATAAAGGGCATTATTATTATTATTATAACAAAAAAAAAGTGATTGAGATAGTAATTATAGACTTTTCAAGGTTTTAAAATGCAAAAGAAAGCCAAATAATAATATTGCTATTATTATTATAAAATAAAATAAAAAGAAAAAAGAAAAAAAGAAAAGTGGATTGAGATAATAATTATAGACTTTTGATAACAGACTTACATTTAAATAGAATCAAATGGAGGAACATGACTCGATTAACCAATCACAAGGCTTTGATAATGAAGATTGATCTTATCTTTTTAACTAAAGTTTGCACGTAACTATCTGATGGACATCCTCTTAAGGATCAAGCGACTAAATCTTAGATCTTTTTTCTGTGTATCCCAAAACAAAAAGAAAAAAAAAAATTATGATTTTGTGCCCTTACAGGTTGTTATATCCATCGAGTGAAAAGACCAATTGAAAATTTATTTAATTAGAAAATCACGA
This sequence comes from Akebia trifoliata, assembly GCF_017979445.1. NCBI lineage: Eukaryota > Viridiplantae > Streptophyta > Magnoliopsida > Ranunculales > Lardizabalaceae > Akebia > Akebia trifoliata. The sequence goes on from NC_141390.1 coordinate 26,953,565, forward strand.
TTGAAAAATTTATTACGGAGAAAGAGAGATAGAAGAGGAAAAACAATAACATCGAAAGTACAGTCCCAGAAAAGAAGAGGAAAGGAAAGAAAAGAAAGCGTGGGAATGTACCATATCATCCATTGATATTGTTAAGGATAGATAAAGTGAAAATCTATTTTTTTATAAAAGAAAAATAGAAATATGAGGTAGGATAAAGATTTTGAAGAAGATTCGATAGCTCAATCCAGTAGAGATTTGATTTGATGGTATTTAATTAAATTCTTCACAGAAACCTAATCAGCCAAAATCATAATGGAATGGGTTTTATTAAGATGGAATTTATCCAAGATTATCCCCCAATTCAATTAACAGCTGTGTCATCAGAGTTGGACAAGGCATTTATGATAGATGATGATGTTGCACCAAAGCTATCAATCACTGATGCTAACATTGATTTGATTCTCTCTCTCATTCTTATCCCAAGGAATTAAAACGAAACAAAAAAAGAAAAAAAAAAAAAAAAAATATATATATATATATATATATATATATATAAATTCAAATCTCATAATAAATATCAAGTATCACTTTCCAACAGTCTCCACCAATACGCATGCCCACCTGTCAATTTCCCTCCACACCTACACTTCTCTTTCATGCCTCCATTTGCAATTCCAGACTTCCAAGTTCCAAGAATCAATCAACAAAAAATTTACCTCATTTGTGACAGACAACGTCGCATTCGTACACGTCAATAAAGGGTAAAAATTAAAAAGAAAATTAGATAAAATATATAAAAGGGTGAGAATAGGTCAGTCATTTCTCCTCCCAACCTTTAAAATACCGTCTAAACAAGGCCTAGTAACAAATATCGAGAAAGTTAAAAGAGAAACGAAAACCAAGAGAAAGAGAGAGAGAGCGAGGGTGATCTTCAAGTAAGATACTACTGTAAAGACTAGGTAGCAGCTATGCATCTTTTCATTAGTTATAATTTGTGCCAATAAAATCAAACTAAAATTTTGAAAAAAAAAAACAATATTTCAATATAACAAGAACCAAAATTTTATTTTTTGAGGTTTTTTTTACCCCTTTTTGGGGAGTGGGGATAATAATGGGGTCAGTGATCCTCTATCTTCTTCAACCCTTTCATGTCTGTTGTCTCCACTCTGCGTACAGATCATTGAAACAAAGATTACTCGACAGATTCTAACAATTTATAATAGAGGGAACGGATCAAAGGGACATATAAAAAAACATATGTAAAAACAATGTAACATTAATAAACTTTCAAATATGGGTTAGAAGTTTTAAATTTGGTTGATTTTTTGTGAGCACGATGTCAAGCTCAGTTGATCACAACCTATTTAATCTATTTACCTTCGTGTAGGAGATTTTTGCACACTTTTTTTATTTTTTCTATTTAACTAGTGCAATAACGGTCAACAATTAATATATGAAGATCGCATTAATTTTAAAACCCACATTTTACCAATCACACACTAGGGTATGTTTGATTGCATGGATAGTCACTTTCCATGGAATTTGAAATCCATAGAAAATTAATTGTGGAAAATAGGTAGGGTTGGAAAATCAAATTCCATTGTTTAATTTCACTTGGATAAAATCATGGAAAAAATGAGAAAAAATAAGAAGAGGAGAAGGAGGATGAGGCGACGACGAGGGCGACGGTGGCGGCGACGACAGCGACGGTGGTTGCTACGACGACGATGGTGGAGACGGTGGCGGCAACAACGACGACGACGGTGGCGGCGGTGACGACTACGACGGTGGCGGCGGTGACGATGAAGGTAAGTGAGGAAAATGGGGGGAGAAGTTGGTGGTGGTGGTGGCGGAGGAGCTGAGGGATGGAGAAGAAGAAAAATAAGAAGAGAGAGAGAGAGAAGGTGGTCGGAGACGGAACCGACGGCGATGGTGACGACGGCGATGACGACGACGGCAAGGTTAGTGTAATGGTGGTGGTGGTGGTGGTGGTAGGGAATAATTGATGATGGAAAACATGGGTGGATTTCATTTTCCCACCCACATGGGTGGGAAAGTGAAATCCATGATTTAGTGGACTTTTTGAATGGGGTGGAAAATGAATTCCATTTCCATGTGCAATCAAACACTTGAAAAATGTCATTTTCCATGGAAATTGATTTTCCACCTTATTTTCCATGTGCAATCAAACATACCCTAAGATTTAATACATCAAGGAAAAAAATTTAATGTCAAATAGGCCCAATACTTAAGCCCACATGACCAATCACATGTTTTTAATATAAAAAAGAGCCCAAACCCTATTAGGAGTGACCAACTCATTCTCATCTCTATTTTCCTCCTTTCCTTAACCCTAATCTCCTAACATAAAATCAAAGTTAAATTTGTATGTTCCATCTTGAGGGAAAGTGTTAAGAGTTCTTATTTTATGTAATGTGGGTCCAATACTTAAGCCCACTCGACCAATTACATGTTTTTAATATAAAAGAGAGGTTGAACCCTATTAGAAATGACCAAATCATTCTTTTCTTTATTTTCCTCGTTCTCTATCATCACCTTATGCACTTTCTTCTTGTGACCGTCTTATTAACCTTTGCCATCCTTTAAATGACTACATGACTCCTTTGATCCACCCATACACCCTCTCTTATATTCTTATCTTCATCATCATAGTCTTTGTTACTATAGTTGTCTTGTTACTTGATCACACTGAAGAAGTAAATGAGATGCCTTAGAATTAAACCTCTCCATTGAGAGCCAATTCAGAAGTTATAAGATTGGGAGTGACAACCCTAATAGAAGATTTCGGTTACTAAGGTCCAAATCTTAACTCCTAATCTAGCCCATACGAATTCTAGGACCTCTTCCAATCAGTACCCACCCACTGCATCAATCAAACAATGTGTATACTCTGCTGTATTTTAATTGTGCGCCCCTTATATATAGATCACATGCTTGCAAAATCCCATATATCATCTCGGTAACTTCTATGGGAATTTTATTTTATTTTATTTTTACAAAAAAGACCATGGTTTGGGATATCTTATTAGATTTTTTAAAACATAAGGGTGTCTAAAATATTCACCCAAACTGAAGGCTTTATAAAAATATATTTTTAATATTTATACTTCTAAGACTTCTCAAAGTTGAATGTTAGGGCGTGGAGGGAGATGACGATGACAATGATGGTGGTGGTGACGATACCCCGGTCGATTGGAGGGATGAAGACATTATTGACTTTAGATTAGAGGATTTTTGTTAACTTAGTTGATATCTATGAAAACTAAATTGAAGATACTCTATTCACATATTTTTCTTAATTGATACTTTGATGGATTTTAAATTGCAAATGTTAGGTTGACTTGTTGAGTTATGGGTTTTAATTGATTATAGATTTAGAAGGGCTCTTAGGCACATGAAGAATCTTAGGGTCTGTTCTTTACAGAAGCCAACTTCAGCTCCAGAAGCTGGCTTCTAGAAGAAGCAGAAGCCTGGAGCCTGAAAAGCCATATCTGGCAGAAGCTTGTTCGTTACATAAGTACAGAAGCCAGAAAATCATGTTCGTTTGACAGCTTTTTATTACTGGATTCTGATAAAATGACCAAAATACCCTTAATGTTGATAATACACCCAGAATACATAAAAAATTATCAGAATACATTAATAAATATATAATTATACTAAATACATATATAAATATAATAAATTTATATTAAAAAATTATAAAAATAATTATTTTTAATTTAAATATATTTATAAAGTTTATAATTCTATCGAAATTTCGACAGCATCTCCTCTTAAAAATGGACATATGAAATTTTCCTGATAAAAAAATACCTGCATAATGCACTGCATAATACATAATCTATCATCCACGCAATATCTAATACACATTAACATTAAAAAAATACATAATATGTACATCAATATGTTTTAAGTCATTATAGTTCATCATTGTTTTAAAAGAAATGTTACTATTAACATTATAACAAAAATTGACCAGAATCTGTTAATAAATATATAATTACACTATATATATATATATATATATAATAAATTTATATTATAAAATTATAAAATTAATTGCCCAAGAACCCAAATTATCGTTCATATAACTACTATAAAAGTTCATCCTTATCAACAAACCACATGGTTATGTAGGGATTAGAGATGTATAATTGCTATTTGCACATAACACTATGCATTTCTGTTGATTGGGTTGTTACATAAGAAAGTTGATGCGGCAATAAAACCTCTCCAAGTATACATTGGTGGGCATTATCATCATATGAGCTAATGTTCTAGATTTTTTTAAATAAAAATAAGAAAAAATATATATTACAAGTGATGATAAATTATATATGTTGTAGTATGTTCTTATATTGAATATAACACGTATATAGAGAAAGCAAGCGGATGCCGGAGTGGAGAGAAAGCAAGCGGATGCCATAACTCCCCTCTCACCACTCCGGCATCCGCTTGCTTTCTCTATATACGTGTTATATTCAATATAAGAACATACTACAACATATATAATTTATCATCACTTGTAATATATATTTTTTCTTATTTTTATTTAAAAAAATCTAGAACATTAGCTCATATGATGATAATGCCCACCAATGTATACTTGGAGAGGTTTTATTGCTAGGAACAATTAATAGGTTGGGGGTGCGGGGGCAACGCCCCCGCAGTACGGTACAAGGGTATTATTAGAGGCGGAGAAAACATTCCAAGGGAACCCGATTAAAATCAAGTTAAAATAATAAATAAAAAAACAACTCAAATTATCTTACTATGGGTCAATTTTCTCAAATGAATTATCTAAGCAGCAATCCAATACCATAGCCCTCTTTAGTTTCACCGAAAAATTCATATTCAAGATTGTATTTCAATAACACCAATTTCTTTTGAGCTTCATTAGGGTGTCAATGATACCCATTTACCCAAAACCATGTTGGTGTTAGTGTTTTTCATGTATGTTCTTGTTCTCTCTTATTGAAAAATTATTTTGGAGAATCTCATAACACCAATGTCACAAGAATCCTACCTATACATGTATTTCACTCAAAACTTCAGCCAAAAAATTCGAACAAAAATAACGTAAAAAATATTTCTACCTTTCCTAACAATCAAATTCTGATTTCAAAAGAACACTTTACATGATCCAATAATCAAAGATACTAGTACACAAAATTTTAAAAAAAAAATTATAATAAGATCCAAACAATTACAGAAGCAAAAAAAACGAAGCAATTACAAGCAAAAAAATGAAGAAATAAACTAGGGTTTCAAAAGCAATTACCTTTCCCAACCTTCAACAGGTTTCTGCGACAGTAGCGACTGAGAATCGTTTCGAAAAAATTGATCTAGAAACCTTAGATCTGCTGCTCTTTTTCTTTTTGTTTTTCCTTAATCGATCTCTGCGTTGGTGAAAAGAAATAGGAAGGAAAAAAATCACAGATCTACTGCGAGGACAGAGGCGAGGAAGGGATTCGGCTGGAAGCGTTGAAGGTTGAGAATGACAGAGGTCGAAGGTTGAAAATGATAGAGGTCGAAGGTTGAGAACGAAATAGGTTGAAGGTTGAGAACGAAAGAGGGTTTCAACTCAGATGAGCTGCAACAGTTCGTTGAAGAGAACAGAAAAGGTTTAGACAGAGACGAGATGCATCGTTGAAGGTTGAGAACGAAAGGGGTTTAAGGTATTTCGGTCATTCGATGTAAACCGTTTTCGGTGATCGACTTCGCGCAGAAGCAAAACAGCGAAGCCTCGTTTAGACGACTCTTGAAAAGAGCTGGTTTTGAGCTTTTTTTTATTTTCGTTTGAGCCGAAAAAATCGCAACGAACGTGTTTTATATGACTTATTTGGCTTTTAAGCCAAAAAAGCAGCAAGAGCTGGCTTTTTAAGTTGAAACGAACAGCACCTTAGAATCCCAAATGAAGGAAGCTGGGAAGAGAGTTTGGGGAAGAATTATTGAGGAGAAATCCTCTGTGCTCATGCCCACAATCTTTTGTCCTCATTCGAAAGAATATAGGGGAATCTTCAATGCGAGATAAAAAGGTAGGAATCAATTAAGGTTGCTTCTAAAACAAAATTTCTAAGACAAACACACCCATTTCATATCAAGAATTATTTGAAAATGCGGAAGAAAAGTAAATGGAGTTGAGAAATCCTCAAGGGGAAAGAGCCACACCATCTATCCCACCAAAACTTAATCCTAGAAGACCTACCCCCACCTCATAACAATTGCTTTGGAAAATTCCATGAGAAACTTAGCCCATTCTACACACGTGGAGCAACTCCAACGCAAATAGCCATACTGGATAGGCATAATTGGTAGCCATTTTATTATGGAGGCATTTGCCTATTCAAGAGGTTTGCACTCCAATCGTACAAGCCAAAACGACTCTCCACAACTTCATCTACAGTAAAATGACTCAATTGTCATCGTTTTTTACTACCTGTTGTAGAAAGAGAAACTCATTCTCTTCTTTTGCCCTTTCCTCTTTCTCTCTCTCCAAAAAATTTCAAAATACAGAGTGTGTTGGAGTACCTTCTTGAGGCTCTCGCTCTACAAAACAACAGTTGAGAGGGGATGCCTAGCCCGAGCACAAGTGCGTTGGAGTTGCTCTTAACACCATAAAATTCTCAGGTGCCGACACTTTCCCAATCAAAATTTCCCCACCTATATTAAGAAAGAATGACGAATCTCCAAAGCTACAAGAATCTTCCCCAAACCACCAAAGCAGGCAATTTTCATGTCCTTTGATTTCCCATCATATGGGTTTTACCACACTATTTGTCAACCCAAAACCTAACCCTATCAAAAGTATCCACTTCGTAATGAACAAGATTAAGAATCCTGGGTGCCATCACTTTCCCAACCAAAGATTCCAGACCTATCAGAGCTAGCAAACTCAAATGTCCAAACCGAAGTTGATGTTTATGTCCTTTGGTCTTTGATCTCCAAACCTCCCCCCCTTGCTATACAAATTGGCTTTCACAAAGCCATCTATCGAACAAACTTCTCGATGATGGATCCCACATCACCTTGGATTTGATACTTAGACCCCAACGGAAACACAATATATATCGAGGTGAGTGATTCCATACCACAACCTACAGTATTGTCAAAACACTCCTAACATTATCACAATTCCTCATACCAATAAAACTTTACTTTTCCTTGAATCAATACACAGTCCAAAAAAATGACCCCAAAGCAACAGACAAACCGCTCAAAAACCTAAATAGATCATGAGAGACCCAAATGAAGAGATGAGTATCATTGAAAAACTGCAAATAAGATTTGTTAGCACCAACACTCCCCGCCTTAAATCCCTCCAACATTCCATTCTGGATATAATTATTTTCAGTGCCTTGACCACCATTGTAAACAAAAAGGAAATGAGATTCCTTGTCCCAAACCCCTATAACTCCTAAAGTAACTGGTCAAAGAATCATTCACCATCACTTAAAAGGATACCAAAGACATATTTACTGATACATCTTCATTTCAAGCTAAATCCAAATCTTCCAATAAGATAACCTAAAATAATTCACCGGATATTGTTACAAACTTTCTTCATGTCTCCCTTGCATGCCACATTTTGACAACCCCAATCTGATCCTAGAATCAATATATTTGTTTGCCACAAGGACACCATCCAATATCTATTTATTCTTAAAAATGCTTCTTGGGCAAGATAACTAAGGTAAGGACTTTATGAGTTCTTGAGACCATCATCTTTGCCATGTTGTGTTCACTTTCCCCACAAAAATACTAGTTTTAGAGTCATCAATGTTCTTCCCTCCTTGCATTTTTGGAATCAAAGAGATAATTATTTTTCAAACAATAAGCTAAAGTATTAATAGCCTTGATAATCCAGCACCACCTCCATAAAGCAGCACACATTAATCTCCCCACAAGATTTGGAAGAAACTTAAAGAGACACCATCTGGACCCAAGGCTTTATCACCATCCAACTCTTTAATGAATGTCAACATTTTTGCCTCATCTAAATATTTCCAAAAAACTAACCATCTCTACACTAAGACAATCAAAATGCAGCCCATCTAATCTTAGTCTATAAGTAGAAGATTCTTTGTAAAGACTCAAAAAAGCTTACCACTCCCTAATCTCCTCATTCTCCAAAAATTTCTCCCCTATTGTCAATCTAGAAATCATGGTGGTTCTACTCCTAGCATTGACCATCCCATGAAAATACATCATGTTGTTGGACCCTTCAACCATTTCCTGTAATGGAGAAATGGAACCAAAAAAAAAAAAAAATTCATCTAAGAAACCTCTTTCTCATCCCTCTTTATTACCCTCACGTGTTACATAAAAAAATTAGTAAAGGGAAGACCCACGACTTTTTAAGTACTCTCTTTCAAATCCATTCTCTCCCTTGATAACCATCTCCCCCCTTCTCTCTCACACTCCTATCGTGCCATTCTTTTACCCACCATTCTTCCATGCTATTTCTTTGTTACTTACTCAAAGTGAAGCTCCCAACATTGTGTCCAAAGGCCACAGTTCCAACAACATTTGAAGTGAAATCGTTGATCCAAGTGATCCATCAAGCCTTAGACAATTTGCTTGTATTCACGAATCAGAGGCTTTCAATATTGAATTTTTTTTAAAGGGGAGGCTTCCTTTTAAAATTTTCTCATATTTCACTTGACCTTGAAGGGATGATCACACAACAACCATAAGAAAATTATATCCATATTGCTCTTATTCTAGAAGAGATCTTGGGAATCAAATAAGAGAGGTTATCTTTTTCCGCCCTAGAGGTGTCATAGCAGCAAAGAAACCGTTGAGAAGTAAATTTTTTATTCTTCACTACTGTTGATAACATAATGGTATTGAGGTGAGTATTCACCCATAGCAGTCCCAATTTACTTTTGTTGTCTTCCTTTAAGCACAACCGATAATGGTTATCTAATCATAACCCCTTGAGGAACCCATATGTGAGAGATCTCTATGATGAAGTTGAGTCATGTTATCCATGGCCCACCTTCTAGGACAAAGCATGTAATGAAAAGATCAACAATGCCTTGATAAAATAAAGAGCCTATTTCCATGTTGGGTATGGTAGGGAGTAGGGACAAACCATAAATCAATTGGCTAATTATTTAATTTTGGACCACCTAAACTGAATTTGACTATTGCCATGGTTCAGTTATTAATCGTATGGGTCAGGTTAGATCAGTTTGTCTCATATAGTTAAATTCAAATTTAGTCACTTGAACCAGACGCCATTCGATTCTAAGTTTTAGGTGCCAAAAATGAAAATCCAATTTGAATTCGACTTATGATTAAGTCAACTTGACTCACTGGGTTGGTTTACAATTTTTGTACATAGATTGAATTTTGGATGTCTCTCAAATGAGCTAACACGCTAGTTTGGATCGTTACTAACATATCAAGTTCAATTGATGTTAACTCCCAGGCAAATTGACTCGTGGTTGGGACATACCTTGCAAACAGGGATATGAAATCAAAGGTTTGATTAAGATAATTGAACTCAGTCAGTTATTTAATTGATCATCAAAATTAATTACCCAAATAGGCTAGGCATCCCACGAAAAAAGGTTCTTTTGGAGAACAAGCGAACATGAAAAAATGCTTCTTGTTTAATTCAAATCATAGTTTGATTATTTTTTTTGTTTTGTCTCTCCTCCAGTCATGGGGAGAGATGAAATAATGGGTGAAAAGAAAAAAGAGTGAGAGTAGGGAAGGGTGGCTTCCTAAAGTGTGCTAGAAAAATTGGTGAGTAGGTTTTTTTTCCGACAAAGTGGGTATGAACTTTAATGATAGAAGACTTTTGTGAATTTCGAGAAATTCTTTATGGATTATCATTTTTTTAAGATTTGGGTGGAACTAATCCTCTTCATGTTGAGTTTGACTAACACATGTGCAAACCACAACTTTTTTTTTAATTGATTGATTCATTTTATTAATTCTTAGGTTAATTAATGTGTTATTAATTATTTGTTTATTTGGTTTGTGAAATTTTTTATTTGTTAATTTTATCTTTAGATATTTTATCTTTTAACGTTTTAAGGACGCTGGGAAGTTGGTGAAAGATCGAGGAGGAAATTGGAGAGGCTTTGTACAAGCTATTGGTTCTTAATTTTTTCTTACTCATCATTATAAATCCAGAACAACCTAGATGACGAGTTGTCGAATTAGGCGAATGCAAAATGGGGTGTCTATGGCCTCCTGTCATGGAAGGCAATAAGAAATTTTATATCCATGAATTCCTCAAAATCCATTAGGCTCATAGTAATCCTATTTTTATGTTCTTTTTTAGGTTGAAAAAAATTCTAATGACATTAAAACTCCAAATATTCACCATGGAAAATCTATCAATTCCTCGAAAAATGATCCTAATACCCACATTCCAAAGGACCATAAACTCATTCGATTGCACGAAGAGTATTAGAACTCACGATATTACAAATGAAGGAACCAATAACACACCCAATAATTGCTCCTTGACCTCAATAGCTCAAATATCCCATTTGACTTCATTCCCCCTAACGGTTCCCCAAGAAGGGGAAAACACATCGCCTTACCTCTCTATTACTCAAAATATCTGCAAAAGGACCCATCTTTTTTTTTATTAAACTCTTCACTAGAGATAAGTCAAAGTCCTTTATATTCCAAGGCAATGTCTTCAACTTTAAGTTTTAAGACTTTTTTCTGGGTTGGTAAGCTGGAATCGAACCAACCTCAAAGTTGTGGGTTCAAGGCCAGCTTAGTTCTTCCCCAATGGTAGACTTGCACAGATTCAAAGTATCGAGAATCCACTATCAACAAATGTCGTTAATCACTACTAAAGATCTAAGGGTGTGCTTGATTGCACATGAAAAATAGGGTGAAAAACCATTTTCCATGAAAAATGTTATTTTCCATGAATTTGATTGATTTTTGTCATGGAAAATGGTTTTTCATCTTTTATCAAAAATCAAAGAAAGCGTGGATTTCATTTTCCCATTTATACCCATGGGCAAATGAAATTCACCCAAAATTTCCATCCCCAAATCAAATCAAAACCCCAATCTCCTTTCTTCTTCTTTCCCATCACCACCATTGCTGCCATTTCTATCGTCAACGCCATCGCTATCTTCTCCTCTCGTTATCTCCACCGGCCACCATCTCTCTCTCTGTCTCTCCACCCCCGCCCCCCCCCCCCCCCCATCCCTTTTTCTTGCTACTTTTTTTCCAAATGAAATCAAACACCAAATATTTGATTTTCCACCCTATCCATTTTCCACCACCATTTTTCTATGGATTTCAAAGTCCATGGAAATTCAATTTCCATGCAATTTATTCCTAATTAATTCACAAGGTGAGAGTTACAATTTATGAATGCAGCACATCTATGAGTTTGGCATTTCAATATATTAGGGTAGTAAAAGTCAAAGAACAAATAACAAATAACAAAAGAAATTTACTTACGTTGTTCCATAGAGGACGATCTTTTGAATTTTTGTGATGTCTGAGCTGCATTGGTTGTCCTCAATAAAAATGGTCAAGCTGGTACAAATGCAATTTAAAAAATAGCACCTTATTCCCTTGCAAGATATCACATTAAGAACAGAAACATTCGAAATAGAACATGCTTACCTACGGACATTCTGAAACTTGACATATTTCAACATCACGGGCTTCTCCTACAAATGAAACAAATGAGTTGTATTATCAACAAATTCAAATATACAGTTCCAACTTTCAACAATAACAACTACTTAACGGATAACAAGACATCTATCACAATTTGTAGAACTTGATCTTGCATTAGCATCCATGGGCACAAAAGCTTTACCTTCAGATTATCTAGGGATAATACGACTGAGTCACTGGGTGGAAAGTCGTTTACATTACTGCAGAGTCATCATTAAGAATAAGAATGAGTAACACTACTAAGTAATAAAGAAACTTTCCATGAGATGTATACAGCACTACCTAAATCCCATGTGCTCCTTGTTTGCAAAAAGTTTCACATTCCTCGGACCTGTTCAAACAATCTTCAGAATTCTGAATGTGATCTATTTCACCAATTGGGAAACAGTTTAACCAAATCCATACAACCAAAATGTAAATTTTAAAAAAAAAGGTTCAAATGAAAACCATAACAATGATGGAGACATGGAGTACCTGACAAAAAGAGTTCTATATGGAAAAAATGAAACAAGTGAGAACATTCAACAAGAAGCAAAAGGAATAAGAATCATACACTAAGACTAAAGGAATGTAGAAGAGGAGATATGGAGACAATGTCCATGGTCAGGCTCCTAAATACATCAGTGACTCCAACAATGGATAATTTTAGGTAAAATTCGATCGAAATATTACTTATTGAATAGAACTGTTCTAAAAATATTAATAAAATTTATACCACTAACATAACTTATAAATTGCTAATATGAAAGACTTGTAAAACAATAATCATTCATAAAAGTTATTCAATTATTATCATAAATGAATTAGAATTAGTTAGGCATCTATATCATCTTATATTGATGTAGTCCAAGCATATCAATACATTAATATAAACACACTCAACTAATCTTCCATGTTCTAATTAATTAGATCAATAGTCATTTACTCATTCATATTTAAATGTTCCTTCACTAATAAAATGTTTTACACATTGATGAGTATGTAATTAATGTGAAATTCATATTCTCATTTTCATGTAAAATATTGTTGCTTTTCACTTTCAGCTCACAATCTGATAAGTGCATTTTAACGTCTATCTATCCTTCCTTATATAGTTTCAATAATTTTTAACAAATATTACTCTCATTTCCAGAATATTTTCAACATTTCTATGAAAACTGCATTAATTTCCACAATGATTGAAATATTTTCGTTTCTAAGTTGACCGAAATAGACACCGAAATTGGAATTTAATACCTTAACGGACACTTCCCAATGGATTTCATATCCATAACACTTAATTCATTTTTAAACTATGAATTCCATCTCCATGACATATTCATGCCATCTTCGCCGTCACCAGATATGTTTAGTATCAACCAATGTCAATGTTCACATTTACTTTAGGGTGGATAAATTCCAAATTTATTTATTTTTTAATTCTTATTACCACTCACAGACCTTACCAACTTATAAAGCGGGTATCTTCGATGTTTCATTCTTCTTTAAGCTTATATGTCATTTTGAAACTAGTTGATCCTATTGAAAATCAAGGTCAACAAATTAACCCCAATCACCACCACCAACAACAATTTACTTTATCAAAAGATTAAATTCATAGAGAGAGATTTTACCTTCCTCTTCGGGGCCTTTGATGAGGATGGAATGCAGTTTAATAACTTGGGTAAAAGGCATATAAATCAAGAGTTGTTCGTCCGCATCACTCTCCAGATTCAAACCCTCATCTTCCCTATAACCCTAATAACAACAACACAATCATTCAAAAAAAAAATCCCAAACTATAAAGAATAATTTCAACTCAAAAGACGAAAAACCTAATCTTGGCCTAATTACCTGTTTCAGAGCGTTAACGAACAAATGATTGGTATTTTGATTTAGACATTCAACTCCTGTCCAATCTATGAAGTCAAGTAGATCAACCTGATTGAATTCACTCAGAAAAAAAAAATTATATATCAATTATGATGGGAAAAAATTAGATAAATATGAAAATCAGAATATCGGTAAAAGAGGGCAAGATTAGGGTTCTTATGTATCCGTATACTTGGTTTCTTTGGATTGCATTTGCGGATTCAGCAGACATGGCGAAGAGAGAGAGAGAGAGTTGCTATATTCTCTGCTTTTATAGCGTCAATCGGAATTCGCAACGCGAGAATTTTTTTTGGAGAACTCGGTATGTTATTTATTAGCAAGATTGCACAAAAATGCTAAAAAGGAGTGTTTGGTAACGAGATTGAGTTGCTCCTTATAACCCAGAATAACAAGTTCAAGATAACTTGCACCTCTCGGTGCACTTATCATGTGATCCCACTCATTATATGGTCAACCTAAACTCAAACACATATCTGTCGGGCTGTATTTTGCAGTTTAAGTTAGGTCGTGGGCTTGTTTGGGTTAATATCCAAAGGGCCTGTTTGGATGCACCGTGATTTTAGGATTCGTTAGGCTCTAGACCAATTCAATATTGGAGATTAGCTTATTCTGATTTCAATGTTGTTAGCATCGCATTGCCGTGTGTGGGAACAATGAACCTCGGCCCTCATTTTGAGATCCAATTTTTTGGCTTCCGTAGAATATAATAGAAAGCTAAGAAATCTTAAATAAACACAAATTTTCATCTTGTCATGATTCATTAATAGTGAAGTTGAAGAACGACTCTACAGATATACAAATAGGATATCAAATTTTTCGTTTCAAAATTTGTATCACAAGTGTTACTCCCAAAGAAGATTGTTGTTGCTCATTTCGTCGAACCATGACTTAGGTAGAGAGGCTACTGAGAACTAAAGCTTGATCCAACCTTTTAAACACAAAATCCAATGATTGAGATTTATGAGTATCTTATTCAAATCCTTTTTTCCAAATATACAAGGTGTCTCTGAGGAAGATTGGATCATTTCGACCTAAGTGATAGGAATCCAATACATACAATTTGTGCAGTGTGGGAAAGCTAATTGTTTAAATTTATCTTAATTTTCTTTCATTTTCATTATTTCCTATCTCTTTTTGACTCCTCGATTTCTCTTTCCATCACTTTTGACCCTTTTGGCCTCTCTCTCTCTTCTCTTCTCTTCTCTTCTCTATTTCATAATCTATCTTCTTTATTTTATTCTCCTACAAGGTATTGAATTTGTATTCAGTGTTTATTTCAATCGGCTTGAAATATCTTCAATCAATGTGAAAAGAAATGTATTTTCATGCAAATGATAAATATTATTATGAAAATATTGACAATTTTTTTTATTAAAATTATCAAGAGGGGGAAAACCTAACTAAAAATAAATAAAATTATTCCAAACTAAATTAACTACATACACCTTCATGTTAAAACACTTGATTAAAATATTGAGTATTACATCAATGATGTCAAAATGTTTTATTTTAGATATTTATATATAAATTATTAATGTATGCATATATAAATGGATAAATTCCCAAATAATTACCGAAGTTTTCAAAAGTACCAAAAGTATTACATGTGTTGATACAACTATCACGTAATATTAACAAAATACTATCAAATTATTAACATTATGTGATAACTTTGTCAACATTAACAATATTTTGAAAATAATGAAAACTTTTATAATTATTTGAAAATTTACCTTATATAAATATGGGTAGTGTTTGGAAGCCCTAAAAAGAATCAAACATTGTGTCAAACATTTTTTCAATATAAGAGTTAGAAGTTTCGGAATGAGCTGATTTTTTGTAAGGATAATCTTCTCACCATAGAGATCATCTTCACAAAAAATCAGCTCATTCTGAAACTTCTAATTCCATTTAAAGTTATTTACAAAAATCGGATGATCCACGATTCTTCAACTTGTGAATTAGGGTTAGAAGTTTCAGAATGGGTTGATTTTTTGCAATGATGATCCCCTCATCATAGAGATCACCCTCACAAAAAAACAACCCATTCTGAACCCTTTTTAAGCTCCAATCGATAATTTATATGAAAAGTTGAAGAATTTTATTTAACAAAAATACTTTAAATCATCTATGACATGGAAATAAATGATAAAATAAATCGATTTCGGATACCCATGGGTATCCATTTGTATGGAATTTAACGATTTTGATTCCCATCGATTTGATTCCATTTTAGACCCGGATCTAATCGGTCCCAATAAAAGGGAAACTAGAACCGGGGTTTTCAGTTCCGATTTGGTTAAATGGGTGCCCATTGACACCCTTACAACTACTGGGTCGAATCCTCACACAACCCAAAGCATCAACCGGATCTAAATTTATTGGATCCGATTCGATCCATTGGCAACAAGGAGTACAACCTGACATATCTCCCTTCCTTGATTCTCCCACTTCCAATCGTCACAAGCAACCCATCAACAACCTCAAAACCTCCCCTATAAAACCCCAAACAATTAAAAATGAAAAAACTCAACCACTCACACACCCACCACCAACTCTCCTCTATCTCTCCCTCTCCCTCTCTTCGTCCAATCTTCTAATGGCAACCTTATCTCTCCTCTCTCCTCCGTCTCTCAAACCCTCATCTTCACTCTCTCTCCACCACAATGCCACCCACCTTATCCTACGCACACCCTCATCCCTTAGCATACGCACCACCTCCATCAAAGCCCTCTCTTCCCCTTCTCAATCTCCTCCTATCACCCAAGATGACCTCAAAAAACTCGCCGCATACAAGGCAGTAGAGTATGTCAGCAGTGGCATGGTTCTCGGCCTTGGCACAGGTTCCACAGCTGCCTTTGTAGTGTCCCGAATAGGAGAACTCCTCAAGTCGGGTCAACTTAAGGACATAGTCGGGGTACCCACATCGAAACGCACCCAAGAACAAGCTGCATCATTGGGTATCCCTCTTTCGATCCTGGACGATCACCCATCTCTCGATCTCGCAATTGATGGTGCCGATGAGGTCGACCCAGATCTCAATTTGGTGAAGGGTCGTGGTGGGGCACTTTTGAGGGAGAAAATGGTGGAGGCGGCATCCGATAAGTTCGTCGTCGTGGTCGATGATACGAAATTGGTGACGGGTTTAGGCGGTAGCGGTCTCGCTATGCCTGTTGAGGTTGTGCAGTTCTGTTGGAAGTATAATTTGATCAGATTGCAAGAGTTGTTTAAGGAAGAAGGATGTGAAGCTAAGTTGAGAGTTGATGGAGATGGGAAGCCTTATGTGACTGATAATTCGAATTATATTGTCGATTTGTATTTCAAGACGCCAATTAAGGATGGTGTGGCAGCTGGAAAGGAGATTTCAGCATTCGAAGGGGTTGTAGAACATGGGTTGTTTCTTGATATGGCGACCGCGGTTATTATTGCTGGAAAGGATGGAGTGAGTGTGAAGACCAAGTGAATTTGGAATCGAGTGGTAAGAAATTAGAATCCCATCTTTTTTTTCCTGAAAATTTTGAATTTTTATGTTGTATCCTGTGGTCCAATTATCTGGGAATTTATTTGAATTTTTGTAATTTTATGCCTTTCTACTTACTGGGTAGTTGCATTTTATTTCAAATCACTTGAATTGGTACAATGAATTGTGGATATTTAATTGACGTTGAATTATTTCTGATGTGAGATTGCTTTTGTTCTTGCTTTTTGTTTATTTTTTGGGTACTTGAATGCAAGTAGTGAATGAGGTGTTGGGTATTACTGCTCACAGACTTTTAAACTTAACCAATCGGTGCCTTATAGTTTGTGTTGGTAACTGGTTGGGCCTTTTGATTTCCAAGGATTTGGCATTGGAGTAAGAAAGCCGGTCAATGGTGACCTCAGCTTTAGAATTGGAAAGAACATTTGATGGCTTGGTTCCCTTAGAAATGTATCAAGAACAAGAACAGTCTTTTAAGAATTTTTCAGTCAACTTCGTGTTCTAATGTACACAAGCAACCCAACCATATAAACATCATGGTTTAGTTGGCGACTATCCTTCATTAACCTTCAATTTGGAGAAACCTCTCTGTCCCATTTCAGCTTTGTCATTGAAATTTTTCTGACTAAAGTGTTGCTCAAGTTATATTAGTTTTGTTTAGATTATATTTGGCCTCTTGGGTGCATCATAAATCATCCATAGTTCCTTTTCTGTAGGGGTGTTGGTTTTTTCTGTGTTCCTTTACATCCTCGGAAAGCACCTTAGCCATCCAAAGGATTGACCTTGTTTCATAATTTTGAAGTTTTAGATTAGCTTTTTTTTTTTTTTTTTGATCAGTTGTTTTAGATTAGCTATTCTGCCTTATTTTAAAAGGGTTGCTCGGTTTTCATAAGATGAGTAACGTTGATTCATTCTTTGTTTATTTTACGCACATATTTGACATGCATAGAGGTTGTTGATCTGAAAACTAAGCACTCCAATTTTTTCAATTGCCAAGAGATGTAAAATTCAGTTAAAATGCTGATGCAACTATGGAAATGACCATCTAGAAATTCTACTTGTGCATTAAGTAAAGTAATATAAGGAGGGAGGCCAAGATAGCTGCTCAAGTACAAAAACAAAACAATAAAATAAAAGCAAAAAAACACAAAACCACCAGTTACAAGAGCCTCATACAGAACATAATAAATCCCATCTGAACGATAACTCAGGTTTAGGCTTTTAGTTATATGCATCTTTAATGTCTTCGTAGCTTAGGGTATAAGGGTATTTTTTCTCTTTGAAGAGAAAAAATCATCCTTTTTTCTATGTAATTCTCCCTAAATCTAATATCTTCTTCATCGTAAAGACAAGGCAGGGTGGTGCCAGGAATTCTGTTTCTAGCAAAGGCAACACCATATGGTTGTCACCATTATTTTTCTTCTTGAATATGCCAAAAGTGGCTTATTCACTGGTACTCTGTATGTGAACATCAGTCTTCTTCTTCCTTATATATGCAAACAAGTGCGCGGTTAGGGCTGCTTTTCACAGCCATGTAAAGCTGTTTTATTTATCCTTTTTATTATATTATCTGAAGAAAACGATCTTGTTTTATGTATTAAGGAAATAGTGGAATTCTGTTTTGTTTGAATTTTTAATTATGAATAATAAATAAAATTAATTTCTTGTCGATTACTTGTTGAGATGCTAAGAGAATCCTTGTCATTCACTTACTGCTTGATATCGTTAACATACTATTTGTGTTAATAATCTTAGAATAGTTGCGAATCCTTGTCATTCACTTACTGCTTGATATCATTCGCATACTATTTGTGTTAATAATCTTAGAATAGTTGCATCTTCCACACACTCTATTTTTCATGGATCTGATTCTTTCAACTAGATTGTTTACAAGAATGTTGGGGTGATTCCATGCCACGATCTTAGTTCAAAACCTTCCTTCACCTACTAATTAATGACCACTAATCTTGCTTGCCTAGGAAAAAAAGAGTAGTTTTCGGTCCTTTTTGTTTCCCGGGGGGGGGGGGCTTATGTCAACTTTTATAAGAGACCTTTCCACCAATGTTCTAATAAGGACACCACCAATCTCCTAGCTTAGAAAATTTACTTGATGCCCTTCACTGGATCTTCCTTCTAACATTTTTAATTCTATTAGTCATTTGTGTATATGCCATAAACCAGTTTTCCTTTTTTCCATTTTCTTCTCCGGCTTTCCATTTCCCATGATCTAGGGGTATCTCATTGTTGCTTTTCTATTTCTTAAAGTGGGGCCAGTTTGATTATCGACTAGTCCATCTGAGATTCATCTTTTGCAGCATCTTGTGTGTACAAATAGTTTTTGTCCCTTGGTTTATCTAAGCCTAGTCAGTACTCCACGTTTAGCAAATTATCGTCTTGGGCAACTTTTAGCAAGAAATCGTTAAGTATTATTTTTATAGCTTTAACATATACATATATAGCATAGATATTTCCTATATTCTTATGAAGTAATATTTGAGAAAATACACATTGAGGGGGCTTGTCTGGGTAAACCATGTGATAATGCAAGCTAAGTCGATTTGACGGTGCCATACCTGGGTTCAACTCATCCGAGTATTCCTTCATTGAATTTCATCCGTTTAAGATCACCATAAAGGAAATAGTATTGGGAGCACTTGTTTTCTATGTTGGATTAGAAGGAGATGATGTCTTGGACTAGCAAGTTGGAGACAGGTTGAGTTGGAAACGAGAGTACAAGACTCAACCTATTATATAAAGATTTGTCTTCATTCAGCTCAGATTGGGAATCTATGCTCTTTTGTTGGAATCCATAGCTTGGTGAAAAGCTTTAGAGATCTAATTAAGAGACTCAGGTGAGTCGACCATTTATTAGACCTTCCGAGTCAAAACGTAAGCTGTTTTGGCTAGGCTAGAGAAACACCCTAACGTGGGTGAGTCTTCGACACGATATTAGAGCTACACTAGTTGAACTCCAACCACAATTTTTTTAACTTGAATCAAATACAAACCAATCTAGATTAATACTAAATTGTTTTATTTATCATTCTAGGATTGAAAAGAGAGGAGTTATACTAACCATCAAGACAATCTCAATTCAACATAAATAAAACTCTCCGTATATACATTATTTATATAAACTGATACTTTACATAAGAATCTAATAAATGTAGCATCAGAGATGTTTTTTATTCAGACTATGTATAATAACATATAATACAAGAATCTAAATACTGGGAGAAGGAGATCCTGAGCCGACATTTCCCCTACGATTTCCACAAAACCATCGCTACAGACATCATCGACATCAACCAGAAGTAATTCCCATGTAGAATCGATCTAGCTGTAGAGAAGAAAAGTGTGAAAAAAGAGATGATTAGATTCCAAAATTTAAGTTCTTTGTGTGAAAATTTATTATTAATGATGTTGTTACCATCGGAAGTGGGTTGCGAAACAGCTGAATCATTGGACACTGTGATTCCAAGTCTCTCGCAGTCCGATCCAATTACACCTTAAAATCAAACACAAATACTCACTTTAGTCATTCTCTCTTTTAGTTCTAATGTAAGGGATTAGTGAGTATTTTTGTGCGTTCTTACATTGGCTGAAACATGGGAAGGTGGTTACGTTGAGAAGATTTTCGTAACCCTTGTTACAATCACATTTATGCCCATATTTTAAAGATTTATTGCAGGTGCCTTCTCCACAGTAGGCCCAATAACATGCTGGAAAAGAAAAATCACAAAAAAAAAAAAAAAAAAAAAAAAAAAAAATATTATTATTAATAATAATTAAATAAATTTTAATTAAATGACGCTAAATGTGATAATGACAGTGAGGGTAATTACGGTCAAAGAAAGATTTGTTCCTGGGAGGCTCTTTGATTTCTGGTGCTGGGGGTGGAGCTTTTGGGCAAGAATAGTCCAAAGTACCTGTAAAAATTGAAAGAAAGTCGTTAAAGCACTACAACGATATCTTTAGAACCATAGTATAGGACCCTTAATTTTAATAATCATTAAGTAATTAGTGATGAAAATGAAAATTAATCATCAAATCAAAGGTAAAGTTCTTCAAAAATCTTCTGTTGTTCGTGAGATTTGAAGATTGAAGGAGATAAATCCTTATGATTGAGACGAATTTACCCTAAAAATCTGTTGTCTTTGGTATGTTGACCTCTTAAGGTTAACTAGTTCTAACTTTAAACCTATTCACACTTTAAAAGTTCTTTCTTGTTCTTTGGGTTTGAAGGTTGAAGAAGCAATCTTAAGGTTGGGAATAACGGTAAAAAAAAAAAAAAAAAAAAAATTTCGAAAACGATTGGTTTTTGGAGGAAGCCAACTAGAAGTAGAAGATGAGAGTGTTTAGGTAATTTGCTTTAGTCTATAATAAGAAGACGTAAGTCTAGGGTGGAGATGTCATCAGTTTGAAAAGACAAGCCATCTCTAATATTAACCAAAACGTGGAGGGGCACGTCTAAATCATCGTATTTTTTAAGAGAAAATGTCAGTAACTGCTATTGGTTCAATTGTACAAGTTTGTGATGCTTTCCCACCTGACCTAAACCACGAACGAATTCTGAAATGACTTAAATACCCTCTTCTGTGGTACAGTTCTAAATAGTTGATGTTTTATTCTGAGATATTGGCTACTTCTGTCTGGTTAGGGATTCACACCTTGTTAAACTTGCAAACAACCATCCCAACACAGTCTATTACTGATTTTCATTAATAGAAAAAAGTTAATTTAGAATTTCACAGAATTTGAAATCAACAAATCCCATGCAGTCTAATGTGTGTAGTCTGTAAATTCGGATTTTGTTAATGTGTGGACACACGTTAAAGTGCAATAAATACACCTTGCGAATAAGCATTTGAGGGTATTTTGATAAAAAATAATATTTTTTTAAGGGAAATTTCATACAAAATCCAATTTTCAAAGTGTTTTTATTGCACTTTCAGGTCAATCTATGATTGGCCAATCTAGTATTTTAAGAAAACCCAAATTATGCTTGAAGAAAGAATGTTTACTAAATATGCTTGAAGAATTCAGATTATTGTAAAAAAAAAAAAAAAATACTAAAGAAATATTAAACGATATGGAAAGAAGAAGTAGTTACAATTGGGAATAACGCAAGGGAGGTAGCGAAGATCTTGGTCCTCATCAAAACGGGTCTGCTTCCATCCTGGTTCACACTCACAGATGAAGTTGAAAGGGTAATCGAAAGAAGTCTTGCACTTCCCCTTACCACAATGAACTTCTTTGCATATTTCGTCTAACAAACACGTAAATTAAACAACATCCATATTAGAATAATTTCCACCAATTCCTCGAACCCATGAAAGAAAAACTTATATCAAAGAAAAAGAAAATCCTAATGAGAAAACACATCAAATTAAATAAAGCGTATTTAAGGATAAAATATTGAGTGAGAATAGAAAAAGAGACGTACCCAAATAGGGAGCGAGAAGGGGTGATAAGTTGTCTGTGGCAATGGTAGGTTCTAAGACAAGAAAAATTGCAAGAAACACCATGAGATTAGTAAGGGCCATGTCTACAAACACACACAAAGAGAGAGAGAGAGAGAGAGAGAGAGAGAGAGAGAGAGAGAGAGAGGAGGTGTTGTGTATTTAAAGAGTTTTGAAAACTGGGTTTTTATAAGAGGGCAATCAAGGTAGTTTGACGTTAGTTTTTCTCTAAACAATGTTTTTATTTCTTTCTTTTATATGGGCCTTTTGGTTTGATTTTTAATTTTTTAGACTTTTATGATACATTTAAAAAAAAATTTAAGCCTCTCATCTCTCAAGTTGTACAAGGCACCACATGTGGGAAGAAACTTCTTGATGGATCCCTAGGAAATTTGTACTGATTCTTAGGACTTTCTAATGTAAAAAAAAACTATATTTATACAAAATATTTAAAATAGTCATCTTGTGAAGATCTTATCATGAGTTTTTTGATGTGGTATAGCAACATCAAAGGCTTTGATACAATCCCTTTCATGCACTACACATGTCTAAATATTGAATTATAGCACCTTATGTTAAGAAAAATAGAAGAAACAGAGCGAGATGAAAGATAAAAAAAAATAAGAAAAGGTGAAAGCACACATATAGAAACACAAAGATTTTACGTAGCTCCTTCAACAATGAATTATGTCCACAAATCACACCGATTCCATTATGAAGAAAAAACTTATAATTACAGATACGCCCTTTCACCAAAAGAGGTTTCAATTCAATCAAGTTTGATGTTTTTCTTCTAAAATAGCTAGTCATGTAAATGTATATAGGGCGTTGTTGTGCAAAAATCCCTCGAACCAATCCGAGTGGGTCCCACAGTGGAAGTTTTTAAAAAAATCCTTGATTAAATATAAATTAATTAATTTTATTTATAATAATTTTATATTAATTATAAAAGTTTTCATTTAGAATTTTAGGCCTCAATTTGTATTGAACTAACGGCTGAGATCAAAAGAAATAAAGATTAGATTTCGAGATAATCCGGGAAAATTCTTCCTATCTCAGCCATTGCTTTTTGAAACCAAGCACCTCTAGAACTCCTTCCATGGATTATTCTTAGGAGGGGTTCTAAACTCAGCTTCTCACATTTCATATTTTCCCCTCAATTTGGTGTCAAACATGCTTTACTTTATTACCGAGAAAACATTCTTTCTTTCTTCCTTCTTCCTTCTAGAAGTTTTATTAATTATAATAATTAATAAATATATGTATAAGACTCATTCAATTGCGTCGCATACAAGGTTTGTAAGCTGTCCACACCCCTTGTCATCCCATTGAAACTATCCTATACTATTGGATGGTCAAAAATCACATCAACTACATGATCATAACCATTCAATAAAACTATTTCATGCTGTATTTTACTATAGAAAAAGGTTGATCATGACCAAACGATTCTGATCAAACAGCTAAGAATCTTTGTTGAGGGTGACTTTTGAAGCAATGTCAAATTCTGCTACTCAATATGTGAAATTGATGGTCTTCAATTTTAGGGTAGGTGTCTAGACATGTTGAAAAGGTGAGCACTAGTCATTGAGGAGTTGGGAGATAAGAAGGTATTTAAAACCTTACAAGAAACTACAACAAAATCAAACTGGTACGGGATCAAGGTATAGATTTGTGTAGTAGAAACAAGATTCGCGAAAACGACGATCTCAATTGTCAAAATGTAATAATGCATAAAAAATAACCTTGAGGGGTTGGTTCAATGGCAATTTCGAACCTATTAGCAGTTAATGCATGTTAGTCGTGAGTTCGATACCCAATAAGAGCATTAATTCCTCACGGGCCACCTGCGAGGGTGCACCCTCACTTACTTGATGCGTGTGATGTGGATTACTCTTTGGATAAGATCATGGTCTATGGACTGGACAAAACCCAAATACAAGACTAATCTACTGTCAACATAGACACGAGATTTAAAAAAAAAAAAAAAAAAAAAAACTAGGCTTATAGAAGGGAAGGTAATTTTTTTTTTTTTTTTCTTTTAAATGTTTTTATGCGATATTCCTATGTCCCTTTAGTATGTATCAAACTGGTACCCTTAACCGAACAAGGGTATGGCTCGGTGGTAAGGCATAACGACAAGAGTATGCTCCTCTTGATTGTGATAAGTTTGAAATCGAATGCAGTCTCTGAATAATCTGCTTAGCGGGAGTTGTGGGCTCTCTTGCATGCGATTGTAGGAAGACTTAATCTCACCAATGTGAGGATACTCCTTAGGTTAAAAAAATAATAATAATAACTCATACTCTTAGTACAAATAATTTCAAGGAGATTATACATCGAATTAGGGGAAATTCATTGGATGGTCAAGATTGATGATATGGTCCATCATAAATGGAGCAAGCTCTCGAAGCTTTCATTAGTGCTTAGAAATGTTTAATTAGATGCAAACAATTCAACAAACTTGTAAAACATAGACATTTTATTTTAATCTTTCTTATGGTAGGCGTCAAGGGATGGAAGGTAGGTAATGTGGAATATAAGTTTTGTTTATTAATGACTTTGAAAAGTATGATTTCTTGTGAAGGATTTGCCACGTACGGAGGCTGTCGAAAATCTTGTGATAGCCGTGTTGTTGACTTCTGTGAGAAAGTTCTTTTGAATTTGTGATAAGCTTCTCAACAGGAAAAGTCTAAACAATCAACAAGTTATTGTTGATGGGTCAATTCCAAAGATTTTTAAAATTTTCGATTTCGATTCTAATTTTAAAATTAGTCGAAATGAAATTGGAATCGCCAAAAACCACAGGTACCTATCGCTTTTGATTCTTAATAAATGGATAAGACCTAAAAAAACCCCGAGTAACCCTAGATACAGACCCGATCCATTTTCTACAAGATACCGAGTTATAAATAATAATAATAATAATAGTATTCTATTTTTTTTTAATATGTAATTGATTTTATCCTAAAATAATAATAATAATAAAAGAATCTTTTACAAGTAATAATTGCAAAAAAGAAATTCCTTTAAAAAATAAAACATATCATCTATAAAAGCATTAATAGCAAAATTATAAATTGTTCTAAGTTCTAACAAATAAATAAGTTAACTTTTTTTTTTCTTTTCAAGAACTAAAATCCATCCTTTTTACTATTAATAAGTTTTTAGGAAAAATAGACATTTTAAATTGAGAAATCTTTTTCCAACTAACTTAGTAAAAATTTTGAGTCTTAGTGAGGGTTGTTTTACTCAAATGGATTACCACCTCAGCAATCCAACACCACAACTCTCCAAGTTGCTTCAAAAAATTTAAATCCCAACAACAATAACAACAACAAAAATTGTAAAATAATTTTTTTGAACTTGATCCAAGGTTTTGAAAATGGATGGCTATTGAATTTTCACATAACTCCCAAACTTCAAATTGAAATTCAACAATGAAAAATAAATTTTTTTTGAGATTTTTTTTCAAAGTTCATAAAATTTTATCCTTTACAACCCTAAAGCATTGGATCATATTTTTGGATGCCGCAAGTTGAGCCCAAGGACCCTTAGTGAGGGTTAAATTCTCGCTAATTTATTTAGACAAGTCACACACTCTTTTAAATTTGAATATATAATTTATATAAAAATATGAAAAAAATTATGTAACATCAATTAATTTTAGAAGGTACAAAAACTTTCATCCATTTATAATATGAAAAAGTTGGTAAAATAAATCGGTTCAGGGTAACCACCGGTTAGAACCAATTGATTCCTATTAAGTTCAATTCCTTTTGGACACGACTGTAATTGGGTATTGAAAAAAAAAGACCTAGAATCAGGATTTTCGATTCTAATTGAATGGGTACCTGTTGACACCCCCATATAAGATGCTTTTAAAACAAAATTTGACACGGAATCGGAGAAATGAAACACATCAACTCACACCAGTATGTCTGAGATATGTACTCTCAAGATACGTATAAATCTCAACTATTGAATTTTATATCTAAACAGTTGGGATCATGTGTTTTCACATAAGTCATTCTTTATGAATCAATATATCCCAACCCTTGTTGTAAGAGTTATATAAATTGATTTCATTGAGTTAGTTTCATTTTTTATCAATCCCAAGACCGTGTTGAGTATCGGATCGATTTGCATTAAAAGATGTGTAAAACTTTTAACATCGATGTTCAACTTCAAACACCTTGACAAATGCCCATGTGTGTGTGTGCTAGCCTAATCAAGTGAATGGACCACCTAGACCATTCCCCACACTCCTTAGATGACCTTTTTGGTTGAACCTAAACTTCTAGAACTTATCCTTAGCTAGAATTCCACTCAAAGATCCAGGAAATTCATTGAAATTTCTTAGAGATACCAAGAAACCATCAAGCACCACTAGATATGGCCTTAATGGTGGTAGAAATGGTTTCACCGCTAGTTTGGAGGTGCTATTGTCAAGAATCTATTGCCCAACTAAAATCTATATAATTTAGATCATTTCCTTCCTTTGGGCTTGATCAAACTTGGAGAATCTTGTCTCTCCAGCCCCCTACCATCCTTGAAGCCTTCTCTAACCATAAGAGACCACTTTCCTTAGTTGAACACTTTTTCAACCTAAGCATTTCTTCTTGTTTGATCCCTCTTCATCTGTCATCTTCAACTTGCACACACTAGGAGCATTTGTTGGAGCAAGGAGTAAAAGAAGGTGGAAGAAGTGAAGACCAAGGACTGGAAAATCTCAAGAGCTTATTGGAAGATCGAGTCCTTGTATTTTATTTTTTCAAATAACTCAAATTAATTTCTTGGTTTTCCTCGCTAAAAATCAAGTTCTTACTAGGAGTCTAGGACTTTTGCTAAGAGTACAAGGTTCTAAATTTCCTAAGTACAAAATCCAAACTTTTAAGTGAAAAGTCACCTCACTCAAATTTGACAGGTTATAAAATTTAGTTTAGGGAAAAATCTTGTACATTGTTAAAAGTGAACCATAAACCTTGAGATGTGAAATACTAGGATCTTAGAGAAAGTGCTCTTAGAAGTAGATGTAGGAAAGTTGTCATACCACTATAAATCTTGTGTGGATTGTGATTTCTTGTTGTATTGTACATGACTTAGATAATATTGCCATACTCACTAATATGTTTAATCTTGTACAATCTTTCTTATTGCTCTCCTAAGAGACCTTGGTGTTTTTAGAAGTAGGTGAGTAAAGCACATCACTTGACCCACCTAGAGAATTTTAATATTTTAAATAAATTTTAATTTTGTCTTATTCACCCCCCTCTACGACTAAACAATGTACAAAGTCTGCATTTTAACATTGGACATTGCGCTAATGTGGCAATGGACATTGAACCATATATCTTTTTCCTCCAGATACATGAAAAAAAATTAATAAAAAAATTAATAATTCTTTGCCCATTGTCGCGTTAGCACAGTGTCCAATGAAATCAGTTCAACATCTTCCTAATTATAAATGAATGAAAAGAGAGAGAGAGAGAGAGAAGGTATTTTAATACTAAACCCGTATAATTGGCCATACTAAGTTTACTCCATGCAAAATGCAAGATTAGATTTGCACTTGATTGAAAGTCAACATCCTTTTTTTATATTTTTAAATTAAAATTGAAATTTCAATTTTATCCAATTCTTAATTTAGTGATCAATTTTTTGAAGAGTATTTTGAGTAAAATCAAAATTTCGCTTTAATTCTTAATTTTTCATTTTAGTGATCAAAATTCTAGAAGTTACAGTGTCTAGTTGCATGTGTCCAACAGACCAATAAGATAAAAACACATGTTGAGAAAATTGAGTCTTAGAAAATAAGAAAAAAAAATAGAATTTAGAATTTTGAGGTACGAAAAAATCACTATGGTTAAACTTTATCTGTCGCCATTCGTAAAAAAGTTTGTTGATGGGTTATCAACAAAATAATCTCTAGGATACAACAAAACTACGATGATATTGACATAATATTTGACGATGGTTTGTCTTTAATTTTTGTTTTTTTATTATTTCGGAAGTTGGAGACACAAGGGGGAAAGTGTAAGTCATAAGTATGTTAGCAATTCTTCGAATGATTCGTGAATTATACATGAATTTTTTGGATGATACACAACGATTAAAATTTCCGTCCAATTCAACTCCTTGTAAAAATTCACGACTTTTTGAATTTTTTTCGAATCATTCACGATTTATTTTTTTCCTGAATTAAACAAATCAAGAATACTTTCTACAATAACTAACCATTGTTTGCTATTGAACCTCACGATTATCGATCAACAATAGTCTTTTCACTCTTTTTATATATCTTCTCTCTCCTCTCAGATTTTTTTGAACATGAGTCTTGAAAACTTAATTAAGTAAGATATTATGTGCTTTTCATTACAAAGATTTGTGTTAATAGTATGATGAATCATAAAAAAATATTTTCTTAATTTTAATATGTTTTATATATGCTGTTTAAGAATAAATGTTAAAATATAATGTGTATAGGTATCCAAGTGTCATTGATTGGTGATTTTAAAAGATGAGATATAAAAATAAATAAATCTTAAAAAGATAGGGGAGTTCTCTAAATATTTGGACAGAAGTACTTTGAAAATTTTAATATGTATACACATGAATTTTTGAAAGTTTTTAAGAGTGTTGAAATCGAATTATACCCAAACTATCCTCGAATCACATTTTTGACCGAATTTTTAAATGAACTATTGAATGCATATTTTGAATCGTACTCGAATCAATCCCATAACGATTTTTTCCATACACCGAATTGCTAACTATAGTCATGACGCTCACTATTTATTATTTATAAAATATTTTCATTGCATCTTGTGTTTTTATAACTAAAATTTCATTATCTTAGTCATATTTTACTGTTTATTAAAATATTTCACAAAACAAAGAAATTTTTTTTTCGAAAACATATACAGAGAAAAAACTCAGTTGAATTTCCCACAGAATCTTCAGAAAATCAAAATATTTTAATATATTTTATTGAAATAAATAATATTACCATACATCACTTTGAGCTCTGTCTTTTTAGTATTGAGATCATATAGGAACCTGTGGCATGCCTTGATGAAATAAATCAAAATGTAGTCTAAGAAAAATAAGAACTTTCAAAGGGGAAGAAATGTTGGAATTTTGTCCGATTCCCAACATATGGAACAGACGAGATATTTGATACTTAAAGTTCAATTTTTCGGAGTTGTCCTAAACCAAGAGTCACATAAGTAATAGGGGTGCAACTTGATCCGGTTCAAACCGAGAATCCAGCCGATAATTTTGATCTGGTTTGATTTGGTTTAGAACAAGTTGCGGCTTGCTTCTGGGTTAAGAAAATGGAGAACCAATCAATTTGATTCGATTCTCGATTCAAGGTTTGCATAAAACCGAACCCTTATATAACTAATAAATTATTTTAAGATTATGATATAGATTAAGGACTTCTTATGGATAAATTAATGATTTTATTTATGAATAGATTAATGATTTATTATATAAAATTTTATGGTCATTATTTATTTTCATTAAAACAATGTTGTTTCCAACTAGGCTTATAGGATATTGACAATCCCCATAACCGAACCAAACCGACCATTCGGTTCTGATTCTTGTTTAGTGGAACCGACCTATGTCGATTCAGTTCTTATTTAGACACAGACCGAACCAAGTTGCAGCCATAATAAGTAAGCCCTTATCCAACTCAATACACCAATAATTAAGAACCATGTGGTGAAGATACATAACTGTATATGTACATATGATTTGGCATAAAAAATACATAGTCCCGTGGACAGCACTAACTCGACACGTTATAATTTCTGTTCCGTTTCTAATTGTTTATTTTCATTTAGGTGCTTCATGTGCATAAGATATTCTGTTGAGCCCATTTGTTTTTCTAATTCATGTAACATCATATAGATTTCGTTCGATCGTGGGTGGGAAATGTCCCCGACAAAAAATTCATGAACAGCACCATTTACCTCAATTGAACTGCAACCAGGCAACTTTTGAATTTCTTTCTCTTTCATTATGTTCCTAACCATCCCAACATCATCCCACTTGGAAGCTTTAGCATATATATTAGAGAGAAGCACATATGCTCCTGAATAGCTTGGATCCACCTCAAAGAGTTGAATGGCTGCGGACTCAGCTAGTTCAAAATTGTTATGTACCCTACAAGCACCAAGCAACGCTCCCCAAATAGGCTTCCCTTTTAGGGTTTTAGGTATGTTCTTGATGAATTCCTTCGCTTCGTCCAAAAGGCCACGACGGCCGAAAAGATCCACCATACAACTATAGTGTTCAATCTTGGGTGAAAGATTGTAAACTTGAGTCATCAAATCGAAAAAATAACGACCTTCGTCCACTAAACCTGCATGACTGCAAGCACTTAAAACTCCAACAAATGTGACGTGATCCGGTTGCACTCCATCCTCTATCATTTCGTGGAAGAGCTTTAAGGCAAGCTTTCCATGACCATGCATGGCAAGCCCACCTATCATTGTACTCCAATTTAAAAGGTCCTTAGTGGGCGTCTTACGAAACACTTCGAGTGATAATTCTATTCTTCCACACTTTGCATACATATCTATGAGTGACGAAAATAAGTGACTATCCATCTCTATGTTATTTCTATCTATATAAGCATGAACCCATTTCCCTAATTCGAGTGCTCCAACCCTTGCACAAGCAGACAATGTACTAACCAATGTAAGACCATTAGGAGTAACCCTAGCCCTCAGCATCTCTTGAAATATTCTCAAGGCTTCATTGAAATAATTACATTGAGCGCACCCAGCTATCAAGGCATTCCACGACACAATATCTTTGTTAGGCATTTTATTGAAGATTTCAAACGCTACCTCTTTAGCTCCAGCTTTTACATAACCCACCATCATCAAAGTACAAGATATCTCATTTCTAAAGGTCATTCTCTTGAACAACAACTCGGCAGAGTCCATGCTGCCACACTTAGAATACATGCCAATAAGAGAGTTGATCAAATCAATGGTCATCTCAATACTACTTTTACTTACATATCCATGAATCATTCTACCAGTAAATTGATCCTCTAACCCCATACAAGCTGGAAGTACACTAACAATTGTGGCTTTATCGGGTTTCATATCATGAACCTAAAAACAAGTCGAGACATTATCAAATTAATATGCAACTAAAAGACAATGAAAATGTGTACCAAGATACGAAAGGATGAGTTCCTAGAAATCATTAGAATAAGACTAGCCTTACTTAGTAAGATTTGAGGTCATTGAGCTCACCTTTTGGCATCCAAATACATGATCCGATGCCACAGGGTTGTAGAGAACAAATTCTATGAACTTTTAAAAAAAAACTCAAAAAAAAGTAAATTTTCACTGTTCAATTTTAATTTAAAATTTGGGAGTTAGGTAGCCATCCATTTTCAAAACATTGGATCAAGCCCAAAATAAATTATTTATTTTAATTTTTGGATATGAGTTTTTCCATGAAATCTAGTGGACTGTGGTGTTGGATTGCCAATGTTGAAATCCATCCAAGCTCAATGACCCTTAGTAAAACTTGAAATCTTACTAAGTTAGTAAGGAAAATGTTTTTCAGATCATTACATACCAGCATATCTTTCAAAAGTAAGACTGCCTCTTGAAAGCATCCATTTGAAACATAGCCAGCAATCATTGCATTCCAAGCAACAACATTCCGGTCAGGCATCGTATCAAAAAGTTCACGAGCAGGCCCCGTACAGCCCAATCCAACATACCCACTAACCAATGTGGTCCACGACACCACATCTCGCTCCGACATTTGTTCAAACAATCGACAAGCTTCACCTATATCTCCCATTTTCACAAACATGTTCATTAAAGTATTCCCCAAATTTAAACTCATTTCAAGCCCATTCTCCTCAATATACCCATGAACCTGCCTCCCCGAATTAAAATCTCTCGACCTAGTGCACGCAGTTAGCATTCTCACAAGTGTAATTGAATCAGGAACGAACGAAGACATCTCAACCATTGACCAAAACAGAAGTTTCACATCTTCCCATTGACCCACTTCGGCATAACCCATAATTATAATATTCCAAGACACAATGTTCTTGTCAGGCATTTTATCAAACAAATGGCGGGCATTGAACAACTCCCCACATTTCAAATACAAATGCATCATTGCGTTTTGTACATAAGGATCTGCAATAGTATTTAGCTTAATTGCAGATCCATGGATTTGGGTTCCTTCAGAAAGCCCAAGAATTCTTGAACACGCCTTGAGAACTGAAGGAAATACATAAGAATTGACACAAAATGGCTCATCTTCAAGCATTTTCTTATAAAGAAAGATGCTTAGTTCTGGTATGGAACCAAGGGAAAATTCCCGGATTATAGTGTTCCAGATTATCGGGTTCGGGTAGGAGATCGAGAAGAGGATCTGGAGGATGTAATCGATGTAGCCAAAATCCGAGAGGGAGCATAAAGAACTGAGTTTGGTGATAAGGAGAGAGTCGTTGATGGTGCCAGATTTGAGTATTTGTGCGTGTAATTGGTGGAGTTCTTGAACAGAGGAGCAGTTTTGAAGAAGAGAGACAGATGGGGTGTGGAAGGTTAAGGATGAAATGTGGGTGTGTAGGGGGGTTAGATTTTTCGGTTGGGCGAGGAAGTTTGAATGAGAGGATGTAACAGCTAACATTTTGCATCATTTTAATTTGATGTTTTGTGACTTATAAATTACTAATTATATGCTACAGACTTTAGTTAATGGTGTGAAGCACATCTAAGTTGATATGCAAAAATCAAAAGATTATGTGATCTATGATAAATGGTATTGATTTTGAGATTTATATAGAAATTAGATAGTTGTCCTTAAAGGGGGTGTGCCAAGATGAGGATTAATTTACTAAATAGAAAAAAATAATAATAAATTGGTGGGAGTTCACTAGCAATCCATTTTTAGAACCTTGAATCAAGATCAAAAATAATATTTCTTTTATCTAAGTTTTTCCCCGAAATCTAATGGGTTGTGGTGTTAGATTCCGTAGTCCATTTGAGTTTAGCAACCCTTAGTATGATTTGAAATTACTTATTAAGGAAAGTCTTCCACTTTAGAATTTTATTTTGGAGGTCTCTTTCTATGGGAGAGCCACTTAATGCCCTAATTAGAGTTTTTTTTTTTTCTTTTAAAACATTAAAGAGAGTTTAACCATAATTAGTGACATTTAAGACATTTTTTTTTCCTTAAATGAATCTCATCACCACGTGAGAGGAGTTCAAGAGTTTTAATTTTGGGTGCCTTCTCTTAACTGGAGCCTTAGTCAATTGCCTTAATCGCCTTATGTTTAAGTTGACTTTTATCCCAACTTACTTGGTACGTGTGGTATTGCATGTACTTGAGGAGTTTGAGTGAGATATGATGCTCTAAGAGGCCAGTTGCACGCCTCTATTAGTTGGTCCTAAGGGTCCAAACACTCCCATCATAAATTTTTCTAAAAAAATACTAACAAATTATATTCAAAAATTACTTTTGTCTAGATTACATGGCTAATATAAGGGTTTTACATGAAATAATAGAACTTAGAAGCCAACTTATCTCTTCTAATGTGATAGGCCAATCTCTTGATTATATCAGCTTAACAAATAATCAACTTTATAAGCGACTTTTAATCATTAAATTTGAGTATTTTGCATGTGTGATCCCTCGTCATTGGATTTCATCATAGTTAAGGTAACAACCACCACCTTTATAAAACTTCCTCCAAAATTAATCAATTTAATTTCCAAAAAAATTGTCATCTTCAAGCTGTTAATCTCTAGTACAAAGTCTTTGTAACCTATCCAAACCGTCTTAAATCCATCACCCTCAATGTATTATTATAGAAAATCTTTCATCTTTCCATCTAAAATTCGTCCTCCTCTAAAATCCTGTCTTTTTAATTTTTTTTAAATTTTTTTATGATGGATCTAAAATCCTATCTTGTTCATAATTTCTAGTGTTACATTTGTGACCTAAACTATTTTGTTTGTTCAACCTTAGTCTTCAATGTCCTGCAAAAAAATTCTTGAATTTTCAACCAAAATATCCACACTCTATTTTCCTAAAGTAACCTATTTTGTACTTGAATTTTGTAGGTTGAACAAGATACAATCCAAAAATAAAAAATGAAGATACAAAATTTTACCCACTAGAGGGTGTGCCTCAATGGTAAGACTAACAACTAGAGTTTGCTCCTCTAGGTTGTGAGTTTGAAACTGAGGATCATTTTTTGATTAAAATTTCACATGTGTTGTGTGGTTCAGTGCATGTGATCATGGATTAGTCCTGTTGGGTATGATTGAGAAACCTGGATTGGGCATGTCCTATGGATTGATTGCCTAATGGATCAGGGTATGATGTTTCAAAAAAAAAAAGATAAAAAATTTTACCCAAGGATTTTATTTTACTTTTTTAAAGAAAAAACAAGGGTTTATTTATTTATTTATTCCGGTTGAAGATGAGGGCGTTTAAGTCATTTACATTAATCTCTCAAGAAAACTTACTTCGAGGGGCATGTCATCAATTTGAATATAGGGGGTAAAATCTAATATTGACTAAAACGTAGAGGGGTATTTAAACCATCCCAATAATAAAGGGCTCTTCTATCCTAAACCCACAGTTGAGGCTCTCCATCCAACAGACGGTTGGGATGGTATGGATTTTAGGGATTAGTAAACTTTCTCCTAGGGATTCATTTTTCTTTTGTATCCCTAACATCCCCACCATCTGTTTGATGGAGAGCGTCAACCGTGAGTCAAGGCTACTATTTTCCAATAATGAACGATGATGGGGTACCCATACAAAACACGAACAGAGATTTACTGTTTTGAATTTTAAGTGCTAAGCTGAAAACCAATGAAAATACGCCACGTGTATAAAACAGTAAATCTCTGTTCGCGCAACACCTACACGATCCGAGGACGATGGCGATACTTACTTTGTCTCATTAGCAACACAAGTACACGTACACTGTACACAACATTTATAAAGGAAATAAATATTAATAATTACAAACATATATAATAAAAAAATGAGGAATTAATCTAAGTGAAGTTCTCATAAAATAAGAATTGGGACAACACTTATACACTCAAATGCAAGTTGTTCATGTAATTTAATGTTTCAGCTTACTTAAGATCCAATAAAGAGTCGTTTGAGGCTCTCCATCAAACAAATGGTTGAGCCCTTGAGATGAAAAAGTACTCCTAAGTTCTTACAAGAGCTGATTTCTATGAAATTAATTCATTTTTTTTCTTTTTGTCTTCACTGTCTATTTAATAGAAAACTTGAACATAGTTTGAGATTAGAAAATTTTCTAAGGGTTTGTTACAGATTCTAAGTTGTGCTTCGAGATTCTGTGCAGAGTTTGGGAAACTCCGTTCAAAAGAATCTTTTTTGTTATAGAAGTTTAGAAAGAAGTAGTAAAGAGAGGTCGAATTGATTCTGTTGTTTAATTAATGAAGTAAGAAGAATGAGGGGTGAAATTGTCATTTCATTTCTTACGTTCTTTGGTGTTGGCTTCTCACAGTGGCTTGCGCGCGAAAACAACCTAATAAGACTTCTCAAAAACACAATGATTTCCCACAAAAGATAGTGAAGTAGAAGTCGTTATGTATACTAACAAACACACTTCTCTAACTTTTTCGACTCAAAGTCAAAAAAGCCATAGCAAACAAGCCCTAAACAATTGCATCATCTCTGTCAATTTAACTCTCATATTTGGGATTGATTAACTGAATCTTACTGTACCATCCAATTTTGTCTAAACCATTAATTTTTTTTTTTCCATTAATAAAATCATCATTTTTCTTAATTGAAAGATGTTGATATCTACTTTAATCATTTCAGCTCAAATTCTTTTTTATGTTTAACATTTCACGGCTATTACATACACGACAAATGGCTAATTTCATATGAATTTTGCATATGTCAAAGCACAGCCAAATTTTTTATTAACACTGAATTATTGCCCAAAGTTTTATTTATTGTTTTGGGACTAAAGATTTAAGGACTCATACGAAACAATTGTCTGTATACTGATTTTAAACTTGTTTTCTCACTGGTTTTTAATTTTTTTTTTTTTTTTTAATTTTAAATTTTTAAACATTAAAAAACTTTCAATAGTACGTAAACTATGTCTTGCACATGTACAACAACAAAGCCTTACCCCAAAAGATTCGGGTATGTTAAACAAATCTTCTCCTTCCATTCTAATTTATTCAAATTTCCGTTACTGAAAATAAGCTCAAAACTACTTTCATTGCCTCCATCCACTTTCTGTCGGATCTTCGTCTCGTTCCTTTGTGATCAACTTGAATATTTCTTCTAAATAATACCCTAATCGAATTTCATTATACATCCCCATAATATCTCAATTGACTTTCTCATTCATCTCAACGTCGTCGTCTCACTATTCCACTCTAATTGAAACCAAGTCTTGTGCAAGTAATCATCGTTACCACCAACATTATTTTATTATTTTATGTGTTAATATATATTTTTACTAATAATTAAGAAATGCAATTTATTGGATGGATAGGAACAACTCAAACCCAAAGTACTTCCCTAATCTCAAAGACTGGTCAAATGGGGGAGCTACAAAAACAGACCACGTGATTGCCAACCAAATGTTTCATTAACAAATATAGTATTATACAATCATGTGTGTTTGGTTGTTAACATTGGGTCGAATCCACTAACCCACACCTTCACATCCCAACCACTGTCATTTATGCCTCAACCACATCTTTCACTAATCTATCGTTTTATTATTATTGTATTTATATATTTATGTTTTTTTGCAATTGTTTCCATTATACCAAGTGTTATTGTTTGTTACAACTGATTCTCGTACACACTCGAAGTTCCAATACTTAAAAGGTAGTCCAGAATTAGGATAATAGGTTCCTATCTCATGTTGGCTACCACATTATTGTATTAAGAGATATTAAAAAGTATATATAAAAGTGTTTTTTTTTTTTTTTTAAAGAAAAAAAAACCTATTTTAACCTATATCTATAGATAATTTATTGATAATTTAATTTTGGTTCCAATTCCTAATGGTTCCGCACACAATATTTAAAGAAACATCAGTTAATCAAATTCCGATTGACAAGACTGCCTCGATTGTTAAACCTAACAATGAGTTGATATACGATGTTTGATTCTTAAGAAGATGTTTAGGATGAAAGCTTTTGAGAGCTTGGGAATGTCTCGACTTAGGTACTCGGATGTCCCTACTCAATTACGCAATTTTATCTAGTCATATCTTCATTCAATGCATGAATCTATTTTGGGTTGTTGAAAAAACAATATCATCCACACGCATAGATCGTTGGTTTAGCTAACCCCAAGGGATTGACCTAGTGGCAAGCCGGGCCTCGATAAGCTTCTCAGGAAGGGTAGGTCATGTTTTGGAAACCCCATGAAGAAATAAATTCCTTGGAGCCACCCTCCAAGGTCTGATTGACTCTCGACTCAACCAATTGCATGTAGAACTTTTTGAGGGAGTAGTGTGTGACCGTGGGATTATACTCACCTTTAAATTGTGGGTAAGTTTTTTGAGTTACTTTAATGCCATAAGGAGAGATTTGGTTCAATATACATGATCTTTAAAAGTTTTGGGTAGGTTTCTTAATTTAGTCTAACAAGTAATCCATAGTACAGATCTATAGGAAATTTGTGGTCTATTGAACTTTTTATTATTATTTCAAAGGATGGTTTTAAATTGATAAAGAAGTTTAAAAAAAGCTCTATAGGTTCTTCAATGGCTAAAACCCTCACAAGTTGTAGATCTATTTAGTGTGTTAGTGGGGAAAAACAGAACTACTGTTTGTACAATAATTTGATTAAGTAGCCTTGGGGCATTTTGAATTTTATGCGTTTTTTTTTTTTAGACATATTCACCCATCACATCCATTTAAGAATTAAGAG
This sequence comes from Akebia trifoliata, assembly GCF_017979445.1. Lineage (NCBI taxonomy): Eukaryota > Viridiplantae > Streptophyta > Magnoliopsida > Ranunculales > Lardizabalaceae > Akebia > Akebia trifoliata. The sequence continues at coordinate 26,992,019 of NC_141390.1, forward strand.
AACTTCTATTAACACCCCTACATTTTCTTATTACACCCCAATTAAATTTAAAAGATAGAAAATTAATAAGTTGAGAATATCCCTCACTTTAGGAAATAATTAGAAGGTGGCACATGCAAATGAATGTATATAAAAGTGTTTATTTGTAATTTAAAATATTAATTAAAGGGATTTTACATATTACATAGTAAAAGGGATATTTTTGTAACTAAGCAACCTCTACCAAAATGACCCTAACAATTGCTGTAAATAAGTATGGTTCACCTTCACTTGAAGCTAGAATTAATTAACATTAACTAACCTGTCGTCCACCAACCGTTCCAATTCATCACAGATCAGCGATTGCAGCCAAAAAGAATAAAAGCAAGTGGGACCCCCACTCATCTGACGCTATATGGGATGACTTGGTACAGGGTCTAAGTATCGATGCACCTAGGGATCGTCGGACGCAAGACAACCACGTGCACCCTACTTATGGGCCCCACCAACCCTATTGGTTCCAACCCGCCACGATCCGCTGACCCAATAGGATAGCGTCCACCCTGACAGGAGTATTTTACACGGATTCTGCATGTTCATTACCCTTACCACGTGGTCTCTGACTCGTTCCAACTCACTAACGAACATTGGAAAATTACCCAAATACCCCTAACCACCACCACATAAAAAAAATAGATAAATAGATTTATTGAAAAGGACAGAATGGGTATTTGGAAAATCTCATCAGATGCGAGGAATCTTTTCCACTCATCTTTAAAAGGGTGGCAAATGGCTTAAGCAAAAAAAAAAGGTAGGATTTCCTGTCTTCAACCTTCTCTACCCAATAAACAAAACAAGAGACCACCAGATCATCTTCTAAGTGAGAGAAGTAACAGATAGGAAAAAAAAAGGAAAAAAAACTGTCAAGTCAAAAGAAGGAAGAAGGTATGTCGATAAGCACATAATCAATCTTACAAACTAATCAGTGAGTGTGTGAGGGAGAGATCCATATATCATCTGTTGCTTTCTTCTCTCATTGTTGTATCTGTGTGACTATAGTTCCACACAAGATTTGAAAGAGATGGGGAAGGCAAGTAAATGGATAAGAAACTTCTTGACAGGGAAGAAAGACAAAGGAGGAGGAACTAACCAGCCTTGTTCAATTCCTACTGAAAATCCGACAACTCCGATTTCTGTTCCACCAACTACTCCGAAAGAGAAGAGGAGATGGAGTTTCAGGAGATCGGCGACCATGGGATTGGCAACCAAGGATTCAAATTCAACACATCCAGTTGCCACTACTCCACCACCAATGGAACAAACCGTGCCTGAATCTGAGAATGAGCAAAAGAGGCATGCCATGGTAGTCGCGGCAGCTACAGCTGCAGCCGCTGATGCAGCCCTGGCAGCTGCACAGGCTGCTACAGCTGTGATCCGACTAACGGCTGCTGCCAATGCAAAAACCAGTGTGGACGAAGAAATTGCAGCCATCAAGATTCAATCTGTGTTCCGTTCTTATCTGGTACAAAGTATTCCTATTTGAATTTTATCAGGAATTAAAACACTAAACAGAGATTTTTTATTTTTATTTTTAAATAAACATAAAAATTGAAGTATTTATAACAATTTTTCACTTTGTGGTGTTGTTATAGGCAAGGAAGGCATTATGTGCACTGAAAGGATTAGTGAAATTACAGGCTCTTGTAAGGGGTCACCTGGTGAGGAAACAGGCCACTGCAACTCTCCGTTGTATGCAAGCATTGGTGACTGTTCAGGCTAGAGCCCGTGAACAAAGGATCCGAATGGTCGAGGAAGCACAGCCCATAACTCAGAGACTATCCATTCATAGAAAATCTCTGCAAGATAACCGCTTTAGACAAACATATAACGTATGGTCTTCTTCTGCAACATATTACAATTTCGAAATGTTCCTCGCCAATAGAATTAACTTGCCTGCATTCACCATATATAAAAAATCGAAGGGTCTCATAATTGCAAAATTGAAAATAGAGCTTAGCAGATGTAATAAATTGAAAATGGAAGCATTGCTTTGTTCAACAACTGATATTTTAGTCTGATCTGTCTGTATGTAGGAGATTGATAGAGGCATGGAGGAGAACATTAAGATCGTGGAAATGGATCTTGGAGAATCAAGGGGAAGTTTAAAAGCAAGAAATAGCTATTCGAATCACCCACAAGTTGAAAGAGTAGATCACAGATTCCCAACACATTATTCTGGACATGTAAATCCAAAGCAAGACCATCAGCTCCAGATTTCACCGAGTCCTTCAGCTTTGACTGATATGAGCCCAAGAGCCTGTAGTGGGCATTTTGAGGATTATTCCTTCACCACAGCCCATAGTAGCCCCCAGTACTACACTGCTGTGTCCAAACCAGACCCAGCAAGAATACCTTTCGCGTTTCCTAGGCCGGAATATGCAAATTCTGTGTGTCAGGACTACCCGTTCTTTCCGAGTTACATGGCTAACACGGAATCATCTCGAGCAAAAGTAAGATCACAGAGTGCACCTAAACAACGCCCAGATTCTTATGAAAGGCAACCAAGCAGGCGAAGAGCATCAATGGAAGGAAGAAATATACCTCGGGCTGTCCGGATGCAGCGCTCATCTTCGCATGTAGGTTCCACCGCTCAAGGGTACCATTACCCATGGTCAGTCAAGCTTGACCGGTCGACGGTTTCACTCAAAGAGAGCGAGTGTGGTTCTACAAGTACAGCCCTCACGAACGCCAACTACTGCAGATCTCTAGTTGCATATGAGGTGTGTAATTACTATCCCCATATTGCGATGCTTGACCAAGAGAGTTATCACAAACACCCGAATTGTTAATTTCAGATGTTGGTTACACCTTTTCTCCAAAAGTCTGAAATGTAATTTCATTGCCTTTCTATGATTGCAGCCCCATGGGAGTAGGTGCTGACTGCCCATTGCAGTACAACTGGGCTTTGAGCGTGACCTGTAAAAGTAGAACAAATAACAGAAACTTGACAACTAGTTCAAGTTTCAACAGAAGAATGATCAATGAAAAAAATGTTAGGGCAGAAGCAGCCAAAAATTATCAAGCTCATTTAGTTCATGATTCTATTGTCTGTAAAGGAACCTTGAATTCAAGCTTCCTATGTGTATAAGTTGTGATTTTCTTTGAGTGTTTCTGCATTTTCTGCTGCTCTTTTAATGTAATTGGCAAATGAGGATGATTGAGTACGGGCGCAAATGCATTTCTCAAGAACAGAAATTTAATTGATTTGTGATTTATCAAAAGAAATATGGCGAGGGATTGGATCTTTTGAATAATACCTCCATTGATGCACCTTATCAGAGTGATATAGTGAAGAAATCTAGGGATCTTTATCTCTTTGATTGCATACCATTTCCACCATAGTACTGCTTAGTAGTTTTACGTGAGAATTCTGCAAATGTCATCCCATCTCTTAAGCGTGAGGACAGCGGTGGTACGATTTTTTTTATTTCTTCACTTAGTTTTTGTGGTACCTGGTCAGACACATGAGAGCTAATATCATCTTCAGAGCTAGATTGAATCTCCTCGTTACATGCAGTAGAACATTGCCCATTGAGTGCTGCATTTTCCCCACAGTTTCGTGGGAGAGAGAAAATTTTGCCCCAAGATGGTTGCAGAAAGACAACAAAAGTCTCTCTGCTTAGGTTCTCTTGTTTTACAGGTCTGCAGACAGAATGAAGGGTCGAACGAAGGTTCCCTTTTGATAAGATATCAGCTGATTCCCCTACTTGAATGACAAAACTATCAGTAGGGACTCTCACCACAAGGATTTTATTCTTGTTTGGGTCAAATATTTGCAAATGTGTGTGCCCATCCGGGGGAGGGCACTCAAATGTCATGCAAAGCCCATTGTTCATTTTTGTTGGTTGATGACTTGGGGAAATAAACATTGGAGCCGTCAATACAGTGAAAATTCCATAGTCATAATGCCACTGTTGCCATAAGTTGGAAAGCGAAGTTTTGCAAGACCTAGATTCAGTTCCACTTGTTTCTGGGTTCAAGTCTTCAACAAGTGTTCCTCTTGGTTCATGAGTAATTGGAAACCGATGCTTAGCTATTCTCTTAGTCGATCCTTTTATTTGCCCAACTTCTTTAAGAGTAAGGCTATCCAGAGATGAATGATAGTGTATTAGACGTCCTTTTGCAGTGCATGAGTCCAATATGCTTTGCTCTAGCTCTTTTCCACCTATGGCCCTATCACAAACCCGTGCTAACAAGAGCCCTAGCTCCATCATGCAGAGCCCTAGCTCCTTAAAAGTATTCCCAAGATTCTTAAATTCGTTAGCCTTAAACTCAAGCAACCTACTTGCTACTGGATTCTCTTCTGTATCCTTTTCATCGTTATGGCTTGGCCCACCAATTGTGTAATTGAAATTGGATCCTGTACATATCTCAGTTGCATTGCAAAAGAGGAGACAGATCTATTTGGATTCTTTAAAGGAACATCACTGCCCAAGCTGTGTTCCTGGAAATTCATAAATAAATATTTTATGAGCAATACAACTGGCTTATTAGAATATATTTACCTATAATTAAGTCCACACAATTACACAAAGATTCCTTGCATAAATATGCTCCCAAAACAGCCACATCATGCACTCAGCCTACTCCCACATCACTAATTCTTGCACCAAGTATACATAAAAAAAAGGGAAAAAATTGGCATTGTAATAAAAAAGATGCATTGATGATCATCATTTGCTGCCAGAATTTTTCATTTTTTTTTAAATAAGTAAAGAGATGTAATTAAAGAAAGGGAAAATTCGACTAAGTTATAGCCTAGATAGACAAGATGAGATGATTTTATTGGTACTTAATTTCTTTTTCTTTGGTTAAGTTGGTTGCTCTCTTCTTGGGATTTCATCCCTCATAAGATCGACGTTCTGTATTTGTTGGTTTTATTTCTTCATCAATAAATTCTCTTTTACCAATCAGAACAGGAGGAAAATTTTTTAAAAGAAAAAGAAAGTTTGGGAAATGGAGTTTTGGGTTTCCAAATTCAGACACCATAATCATCCAAATCGAAGCTTCCCTCATCCTCCAATCCAATACCAAATTGAAACAACTGATGATTGTTTTCCCAAACTAAGTGAGGATAAAGGCTCTATATAACTGCGGGTTACAATGTGAGTTATGAGACTGTCCAGGGAAAAAAAAGAAACATTGATTGTGTTTGAACAATATAGATACTTGTCTAGTATAGAACTAATATCGTGTAATCAATGTCAATAAGCACATAAAAAATTTAAAATTCACATGCCGATTCATCGCTATCACTGAACCATAGTTGATTAAGTCTACACCAAAAGACTACTGTGTAGATTGACAGACCAGAGCACTAGACAAAAGTTGTTGGACTTGGAACCATCGGTTATGAATTAAAGATTCACAAGAGTGAAGAAAGTGTCAACCACCTTTAACTCCATTGGCCAGCAGTGTACCATGTTCGGTCTCATTTCTTCCTTTAGTTTCATACGTATTGGACTATTCCTTCATCTGTCTCAGACTCTCAGCTCCTTTTGGAAGCTGGTCCACGTGCTTTTATTGCGAAACACAGATACCTTTGGGACTTTTTACCTTTTGCCATTTGTTGGAGTATCTGGAGAGAAAAGAATTCTAGAGCCTTCGAGGGGTAGACGTTTATGCGAGACAATCATTCAAGGTTACCTTTTTCTGAGGACGTATTTAAATGGGATTCCATGATTTTATAATTATATGTCTGCTTGTGTTGGTGGAGTGTACAGTAATTTGTGTTTTGGTTTGGGCATGCCTCTCTCTATAGGTCTTCTTAACTCCTCCAGCACCTACTGTAGTTATAGCATTCAATTTATCTGCTTTTAATGGATATATTTTACCCAGAAAAAATGAATTTTGGAATATGGAGATTTTTGAGATGTTATTTTTTGTCAAAGAGGTAGAGAAGTGACGTAGTGGAAGCGTGTGAATCAATACATTCGAAAGGAATTGAGAGATTGTGTTCAATGGAACACACAAAACCAGTTTGAATCAATAGATTCAAGCTTGGAAAAGAAGGGAAAACCACAAAAATAAATTGAAACAAGAGAAATAGCTAAATTGAAAGTTTATTAAATGAATTGTTATCTCAACATTCATATTTGAAGCTCCTTATATAGATAACTTCATCATAACAACTTAGAAACCTTTTAAAATACTAAAAAGTAATTTTTCTAATCTATCTATAACATATTACTAACTTTCTAATCCTATTATAACTCAATTGAAGCACTTCTAATTATAGCCAAAAAAATAAAAACGAATTTAGAAAAAAATAGAAACTTAAGAACATATTATAGACTAAACAAATTAGAAACTAGACAAAATAGGAACTTCCTAAAGTTGAAATAGAAATCCTCCTAAACTTAGAAAATAGAAGTCTTACTAGAACTAGAAAATAGAAATAAATTCTACTAGAATTAATAAACTGCTTAAGACTCTCTAACTAAAATTGAAGATGTCCTACATCAAGAAGAGTTTGTGTATGAAATGTGCCTCACAAGCTGAACGAAGGGAGAAGAGTATCAAAAGGTAATACTAAATGGGGATATTATTTTGGGTTTCCGTTCCTGGAATAAGTGTGAAAATTATGCATGGCGAATTGCGAAAATCCAACAAGAGTCATGTGCAGCTGAGAAAAAAATATAAGACATCAGGAAGGAGAAGCAATAAACAATGGTCAAACAAACCTGAATGAAAGCCTTACAGGCTTCAATACCTTGTACCCAAGTGAGAGATTGCACTGAATATACCTGATAGTGCCCCAATAAAATTACATGTGCCAATAGCGAGTAAAAATGAGGAATTTGTTAAGCATGGAAACCCCGCAGCCAGGAAAGACACAAAATTAGTCCATGTAAACATGGAATATTGAATGATTCATAGATTTAGTTCCAAGCAATGAAACCTTAAATTCAGTCCAATTACATCCAGCGCAGGTTGAAAAAAATACACAAAGTACCCAAAGGAGGGGAAAAAATCACATTTTGGGTAAGCTCAGGAATGTAATGAACAATAACCTCTAAGCAGTAAAGGTTCCAACATTACATGTTTACGCACATATTCACATGTGTAAACAACTATAAAGGTGCCCTTGACAGACATGTAGTGTGCAGACATGGCCATCTCAGTAATCACGAATGGACCATTTTCATTTTGATCAGAGGAATCCCCATTGCTAGTAATACTTCATACCGAGCAAGTAGAACTTTCACGATGACACATACCTCCCAATGGGTAAAGTTCAATGCAATCAAAAGGGTTAAGTGATGACTGACGTAATGCATTGGGCAAGGCAAAACCTAAAGGAAACTTACTTATTTCATAAAAATTATAGAATATAAATAATATTGCAAAAAAACAAATGTTATTTATTCACTGACAATCTGTATTTGCAAATCTTACAAAATGTATTGACACTAAAACCTATTTGGACGGTTGAGTTAAACTGAATTTCAATAAATTAGTGTACTTTCAATCATTGAAGATATAGAAATGAATCATTGAAGTTCATCACACAAAAAGGCACTCAAATCATACGATTTGTGATGACTATGTTGATATTTTATCTAATAAATAACTCCTTCATAGAATTTGGGAGCTTTGCAAAGTATCATGCATAGAAGTATGATTATTATAGTGGTAGATAACATAAAACTAACATTAGCTAATTTGACCAGTCATTATCAATTTTACAATTTGAATAACCTAGTAGTTTAGCACTTATAAATAAAAGAAAGAATCATGAACATAAACATACAATGATTAGCATGATCAACCAGGTTGCAATGTTCCCTGAAACTACCATTGAACAAAACATACCTAGGTGCTAGGTCATTTGAGAGGTCGATAAAATCGAGCAGGCATATGCGGGTGAGCAGGTTGCTTCCTCTACAACGAGAGAGAGATGTCACATTCAAAAACTAATATAATCCCTTAAGGCTTGAAACATGGCTAGGCAATGCTCTAGCTAAGTATTATTTATTTTTTTAGAAATTAACTTAATGTATTAGTTAATAGCTTCATTAAAATGGAAATAATGACAACAAACTCAGACAAAAATGAAACACCAACAATATTCGTTCTAATAAAAACAAAAATGAAATAGCAAAGAAGAATATTAAGTTAGAGAACTTAAAAAACAAAAAAGACAGTTTGTGTTCAATACTTTAAGGAGGTGGCAAGGAAAATCTCTTTCTTAAAGTCTCATCACATGTGAATGTGATGAAATATACCAATAGAGTCTCATTATCATATTAATATAGGTCACTTTTTGCTGATGGCTCCATGCTCGTACATGCCTAGGAGTGTGATGTCAAGCGCTCAAGTTCCCCCAGGCCTCTACACTTCAAAATTCAAAAAGTAGCAAGTGTCCAAATCACACTAGGTTAAAAAGTTCCAAGAGAAAACAAAGTAAACTGTAGAGCAAAAAGGCCATATGGGTGAGGTACTACAGGTGGGATGCTATAACAATCAATACCTTTAAGTGTGACACGAGCAAAGGGTGGGCAGGGCACAATAAGTATTGAACCAAAGGAAGGTGGAGGAAGGGAAAGATGAGAAGGTGTTGAACCTGTGAAAGAATGAGTGACATGCCTTTAAGGTGAGGAAAGGGGTATAGTCTCAACGACAAGGTGCATTTTGGTTAGTCAAAAAAACCCATACATCTTGAATGAGGCATTGGCAAAATAAACTAAGATTTGAAAAAAAAAACAAGACACATGATGTGTTTTAATCATCACCAAAACCAAGATATCTCGGATGAGAAAACAATTTGAAACATTCATGAGTATAAAGGTCAAAAGGTGGCAGGGGTGAGAAGCTGATGTGAATAGCACATAAGAACCTTGGCAAGGATTCATATGGATAGGAGAAAGGATTGATACGGATATTGAGTTTCACAACGTCTCCTCCAATTCAAGTTCATGAACATAATTTTAAGAAACCAAACTGACTTATTTCAATTTCCAAAAGGACTGAGAAGAAACACCACTAGAAAATTTCCCTCTCTGCAAAATACTTTTTAAATTTTATTTAATGAAAATAATTTGAATAATGCACAAAACTAAAAAAAATTACTAGTACTAAGAAATAAGAGTTTAGATGAGGAACACCTCACACATAACATATAATAAGTAGTTTGTATGAACTCCAATGGGTAAATCTTGTGCCCTTGACTGTTACATTGAGAATACTTTTCATGAAAGAAAATTATTTTTGTTCAAAATTAATATTAATCTATATCAGCAAGTATCATAACACTATTAATCTAGATTTTCTTGTCCCAAATGGTTGTTTCTTGTAATATTCTCAATTAGATGTACATTTTTGTCCTTTTCTTTCCCAATAACTAACAAATAAAAGTGTTTCCCAAGTTTATCTCATAATCTCTATTCTCCATATTGTGTTAAAATTTTAAAATACTTCCAAATTCAAAGAATATTTCCATTTCCAAGGTGTCCAAAACACACACCGAGATCAAAAATTCAAAACCTTGTAAAGATGCAGCAAAGTATCATATACTAATAATTACTAGACATGTTCTTCCTCTAAATTTGAATGTTTTCTAATCGAACTGACTAAGTGCATCTAATGCAAATTTCCTTCACAAATCTGGTGAAATTCTAATCAAATTCAAAACCCTACAGGTTTAGCATGATTTCAGTTAAAATTTCAAATCATCTGTAGTTGATCAACTCCAAATCCTAAATACATTAAAATTCATAATAAGATAAATCAGTAAAGCTGCATTCGGGATTGAAATTTCAAATTACCGTGAGAATCCTTCGACGATCTTCATTGCTGAGCAACGAAAGCTTTCGAGCGAGTGGAAGGAGATCTGTACGGAGTTCGGAAGCTTTTGGGACTCCAGCGATGGCTAGCAAACCAGGCCCTGATGGTCCTAGGGTTTCCATTGCAGTTCTGGAGATGGATTCGAGCCTCTTGAGCTCTTCTGCTGTGAAAGAAGAAACCCTAGAAGAAGACAGTAGTACAAGATCCGAGAAATTCAGCTCGAATGGTTCTAGAATATCTGCACCTGTTTCTTCCATGGTTTCTGTTTTTTCTATTCGAGAAAGGTATCCAAGGTTCTGAGAGACTGAGACAGGATTTGGGACTTGGGAGGGGAACCAATTTATGAAAGAGAATTCTAGGTGATTTAGATATGCCTCTCTACATTTTGATCAATATTAGAGATACGCCCTTGTATTTTCAAACTAACGACCAGCTGCTCAATGGGGTTGGCAATGATCCGAAATATATCCGATGTCTGAACCGATCTGATTCGGAAGAATAAGAAAAATCAGATTTTTGGATCAAAATGAAATCTTAGAACCAAAATAATTTCGTAACGTATTTGGATGTACCGCAATTCACTCCAAACAAAATCTAACCTTAACATATTTTAATAATAATTTTTTTTTTATATTCTTAATTTCGTATAAATATATATAGATAAAATGTTTCAGTCTTTTTGGTTTCCGTCTATATTTGTATTTGGGAAGTAGATTAAAAAAAAAAATTATATGATTTTAATTTTAATTTTAAATTTGGAAATAAGGTGTGTGTTCGGATCGCTTTCGGGTTAAGGATGAAAAGAAACGGATCGGATTCAGTTCACATATTCATTAATCTGATCGGATAGGATACACGTTTTTTAATTTTTGAATTAGTATTGGAGTGATACTAATCCGGTATCGAACTGTCCCGTTGCCAGCCCTACTACTTGACCATGGTTTTGTTTAAATATGTGAGGGCTTTTATAATAATATTAAAAAAAAATTAATATATATATATTGTAATTATAAGATAGATTAATAGATGGTTAGTCACAAAATATTATTTTAGATAGATAAAATTCTGCAAAACATTAAATAATTATTTATTTTGTAGAAAAAATAAAAGGCATTGTAATAATTAATATCAATCCTTAGTTTTTAGCACTAATAATGGCAGTATGAATGACAAAGAATGTTAGATAAACTTAATATTAAATTTACTTGACCGAAATGATTTATAAATAATTTCCAAAGTAATCATATATTTTCTTTTCTTATTTTATTTTTATAATAAAATATGTATTTTTCGGTATTTCTAGTTTTATTTTTAAACAACCATCAATTCCTCCTTTTATGACTCTCTTCATGATTTAAAGTTTTTTTTTTTTTTTCAATTTGATTTGTCATAATTATCTTTTGGTAGGTAAATTTTGTGAGTTGGTTTCAAGTTCCAACAGTCGAAGTAGGGTTATTTTATGAAAAAAATCACTTTTACTGCGTTTGGATAGAGTTTCTTGACAACTTTTGCTCCTGCGAGGAGTTAGCAAACGTTTGGATAGACTTTTACTCTTGTGCGGAGAGATTTTTTACTCTTTGTTGAAAAACTCCAAAAACCTATTCTTGCACGGAGAGGTGTATCCACAAAGGGCATTTGTTTTCTAACTGTTTTATATATGCTTGATTTTGTTCAAATTAACTTTCCTAAGAACTATTAGATTGTTAGACATGAAGCATTGTAATAAGGTTCATTATGTTACACAAAATCATCCTTATATAAGGATTATAATAAATCCTCTAATAGGATTGGATCTTACTAGATTAAGATTAAATCAATTAGAATTTGTTTTTCTATATAAACCCTATTGGGTTGGGTTTGATTGTAATTCATCGAAGAATCTTAGAGAATTAATTTAAATCAATTCTTTTTTTATTTTTATTTTTTTAGTATTAAAGCGCAGTCTCTACTGACTAAGAGATCGATTCCGCCACCGATAGTGGAAACACTACTAGCGAACAACCACTCTTTTATTTGGTCTATTAGGCATTTCTTCAATAGATTATGTGTTCCCCAATCTTACAAGTGAAAAGTCTTCCTTTCATTACTTTGTAGTTAGTTCTCAGAGGTACAAAACCAATAATAGAAGTATTAGGCATCTACATTTCACAATAACATTCAACAACATTCAGGGCGGAGCTAGTAAGGAGTTAGTGGGGGCAATTGCCCCCACCGAACTTTCAAATACCCTTATATCTTCCACAAATTACATACTCAATTCCCCCCCACCCCTCCCCCCTCCCCTTCTTACCTATTTGCCCCCACGCTCACCTCCCTCCAATTTTTGCCCCCACAAAACCTTTCAGATACCCCTATATCTTCAACTAATTACATGCCCCCCTCCCTCCCCTCCCTCCCCATTTGCCCCTACCTCCTCACCTCTCTCCAATTCTTGAAAACCCTCCTTCACCTTTTTTAAGATGATTTTCCATCTTGACTAGGACTCCTTTCGTAAACTAATTGGAAATAACTTAAATATCATTTTCTTCAACTTCTAACAAAAAATTACAAGTAGTTTGTCCTCACTACCTTAAAATCCTGGTTCCGCCCCTAATAACGTTCATATCTGATTTCGATTTCATCTCAAAGGATGAACCCAATCCAATTTACGAACAAATGAAGATCGATCAAGGATGAAAAGAAACTGAAGTTTAGTCTTATATATCCACAAGCTTCACCTTCAAAGCAATCTTCAAAGAAAACTTCAGCCGTGCATTGGATTTCAATTATGCCATCATGAAGATATGAAAGCTATAGGCATGGATTGACTTTAAGGACAGGTCCAAGTCTATGGATTAATCAGCTATTGAACAAATAAAAAAAATGTCACTATTGCCCACACGTTAAATTGTCCTCACAAGTATTTTTTCACAATTTTTTTTCTACTCTTGGTCGCCCCCCCCCCCCCCATTGTCCTCACAAGTATTTTTTCACAATTTTTTTTCTACTCTTGGTCGCCCCCCCCCCCCTCTCAACGTAGGCAAATCTTGACTCTGCGCTCCGGGCCATAGGATTCCAATAATGTCATGATCATGCTCACGGTGGTTCATGTTATTGAAGAAGAAGTTAGTTTTTGTCGGATGCTTCTTCACACACACCAGAAAGAAGCATTTAACACTTCTAATCCCTCTCATCACCTTGAAGTATTTTGTCTCACACAAATATGATATGTTGATTGTCGCTCCTTTCCCATTATTTAAAGAGGGAAAATGCTGAAGTAACACTGAAATTGACATCGTTTGGGACATTGTGATGTGGATGTGTATATTGAATCATAAATGATTTTCATCAAGATATAAGTGAAAATAATTTATAGTTTTGTCCACACCAATGTCCCAAACAATGTCAAATTCAATGTTACTCCAACTCGACTCTTAGAGAGATGTGATTTTCTGACACCCCTTGATGTGGCATGGGGTAAAATCATAGATTTTTCCCTCGGGAGACATAACTGTACATCCCCATAAATATATGCATTTGTGTAATTCGAGGAAAAGAATCTGTGGTCTTAACACATGGCATGTCAAGCGGGGTGTGTGAGAGGGGCATCAGAAAATCATTATACTTATTTAAAACAACTAAATAATGTTGATAGTCTACTTGTACAGCCCAATATCAAACCGTGCCAAGAGTCTCTTCCTTACTCTAAAGCTAGGCCCATTGGACCATGTGATCATGCTCATTCATCCATTATGAGAACTAGAAAAAAGAGGTTTTGGGTTTCAAACCCTTAACTTCATGGGCCCAACGAGCCTTAATTTGAATCCATAGTGTTAACCCCAAAAAAAGGAGCCTTTGAATCCTAGAGATCAAGCTACTTATATCCTAAAGAGCCCATGAATTTATATGAGCAAACTTCCTAAGTATTTTCGAACCTCTGAATCTTAATGGATCAAGTTCATCTTCGCCCATAGAGGCCCAATCATATATTGAAAATAAAATCCATTAAGTTTCAGTATGTCTAATCCGATCATGGCCTACCATTTCCATTTGAGTAGAGCTCTGAGCTCCTTATTTTCATCGTATTTGAATACACATTTTCTTGGGGAGAGCTTTGCTATACAGTTGGCAAATGGATTTCAATGGCATAATTTCTTCAACATCATGCATTTGGGAATCGATGATTCTACATTAGCGAAGCAAAGACAATTCTTATTTAAATAAATGAAGTGTATTGAAGGATTTAGATTTTGTCAAACTCACATCGATTTTCAATTGCCATGAGTTTGAGGAAGGGCGTTAGAGTATTAGACATGGAGCATTGTAATAATGTTTATACAAAATCATACTCATGTGATGATTATGATAAATCTCGTATTATAAGGGATCTAATTAGATTATAATTTGATCTTACTAGATTATGATTAAATCCGTTGGATTTATTTATTTTATATAAATCCTATTAGGGATTTAGGGTTGATTGTAATTCATCAAAGAATCAAAGAGAATCAATCTAAATCAATTCTTTTGTGAGAATAATATTCCACAACTAGCTCATTTGAGTATGCTTGTGATTTGTGTTTTAGATTTCCCAAGGTGCAAAAGCACTCCTTTGATCTTCTTCACTATTAATTTTTCCTGAAGTCGTGAATCACAATTTATCTTTTTTATCAATGCTTAACTTCTTCATTATTTTTTTTCTTGATTAACATGTTTTTAATGAGATCAATAACTTAATGCTGAAGGGAATCAAATCCAATTCTATGTTAGCATTACCAACATACTTTACTACCTTAGCATGCACATGTGGAATGTGGAGATGAATTTTAAGTGTAAAGGTTGGGGATAATGCTTTAAGCACATAAGTGTACATAACGATCATTCGTCGCACATGAGCATACATGCTAGATTAAGTAGTTTTTCTTTTTTTTCAACGTTATGCTAGATTTGAACCCACAACCTCAAAGTTGTATTGCAATGTATCAAACCAATTGAGTTATGGGTCTTAATTAGACCTAGATTAAGCAAGTTGGATTAGATGAATTCAATTCCTATTTAAATAGAGTTTACGACACGTAAGAGAAGAAGGGATATACAAGAAAGAAAATTTAGTTAGTCCAGATAAGATTTAAGCTAGTCTCTAGTTTATGAATTTTGTCCATCCTAATTAAATGACTCGAGAGATATAATTTATAGAAGTTAGGATAATGCAAAAGGACGATAATATCTTTAATTCTTCATGATAAATTAATCTCATTAGTACTATTGACATGTATCCAGACTCGACAAGCGTGTTGTCTACTTATTTATACATGTCACCTCATTAACTCACTTTTTACAATTGACCTAACATAGATACCATTGCCGAGCCCATCTCATAATATTGTGAAGTATCCATAATAAGTCTCCTCCCAACCACCAAATCATATGCTATATCATATGGTTGGACAATTGATTTTTAATTTGATTAACCCACCTATCAACTTTTATAAGAATTCGATAAAATATTAAAATGCACACATGGCAATTTGTTCCACATGACATGATATAAGATGTGCCGTCTACAAGAAAGAAGTAAAACCTAAGTTACATTTTTTTCACCTCCAATTCCACATAGAACACATACATCATTATGATATGATGGAGCATTCTGTCATCCATATTAAAACTTATAATGTCATTTAATGCGACAAGAATGTATACTTCACCAATGAAAAGAAATAGAAATAATGTTTCGATTGTGGGGACTCACATGTGTAAGAGATAGTACTAGCCATTAAGTGTGCTCAAATCCGTTTGTGACTGTTGCAAAGCTGGAGATGTAGTATCTATTTATACTTAATTACTAAGAGTCGTGGGTTTTTTACTCTCCCCTCTAACATACTCCCCCTTTACTCTCCGACGTGGCATGTTATAGAATCATAGATTTTCTTTCCTTGGGATAGAAAACTGCACATCCTCATAAACATGTATAATTATGCATCCCAAGGAAGGAAATCTACGTACGGTTCTATCACATGCCACACTTGGAGAGTAGAGAGGGACTATGTTAGAGAGGCGTGTCAGAAAATCATTATCCAATTACTAATCCCTTTATTTTATGGAACCACATGTGGATCATATCATCTCAATTAATCAATTTATTCAAAACTCTTAATATAATCATCATATTACATAGTTCAAACCCCGACGGGTTGGCTCAATGGCAATTTCAAACCAATAAGTGGTGAGACACAATGTGAAAAAAAGTCCAAATTTGATGGATCAAAGGGTCGAATTGGTGTCGAATTTTCCATTGTCAATTTTTTTTTCAACGGGTCGAAATTGTCAAATTAATGAACGATGGGAAAATTTCGACAGTTTTAAGCCGTCAATTTTGGGTACATAAAGAATTTTTCGACTGTTATAAACCGTCAAAATTCAATTTCTAAAATTCTTGGGCTTTGGCCCGTCAATTTTTTCTGTCAAAATTTCCAATTTTCACATAATGAGAGTATGATGTGTGAGCAATATTTCTTCAGGGCCACCCACGTGGGCATTCCCTCACTTATCTAATGCGTATGATGTGTGGACGTTTCATATGCCCTGATAAGATCCCAATAATGGGATTTTGGGACCATAATTTCACAAAGTCTATCACATTTTAAATGTTAATCTCTTTAAATAATTACAAATTTAATTATTTCTCCAAATTAAGAGAGCTGCTAATGAGATTTTATTGCTAATTACAGATGAATAAAGTGCATGTAAAAGTTATCAAATCACGAAACGAAGTCGGTTACAATGTGCAAGCAAAAATGGAGCATCCAACAAAATCTCGAAGAATTTCGCTCTCACGTCATCGCGCCGCGGTAGGGTCCTAGTGCTTCGCGATGATCTCGAGAAATTTTACCTCGAGATTTGTATAGGATGTTCCAGATACTTCGATGGTTGTAATTGAATGGTTCTTTCGAAGCGAATCATCCGAAAAGTTGACCCAATAACTCGATTACAAATGTTATAAATTAAAGGGTTGATTTCAAAGAAACGGTCCCTCTTGACCATATTCTTCTCCCTAATTTCTTTGTATTTTTTCTGATTTTTCTTTTAGAGAGAGTTTTTGTAGTAGTAAAATGATCAATTGTTCCATTTGTTCTTATTGTAATTATTTTGGAGAACTATTCAAAGAAGGAATTGAAAGTGCAGCTTTATCTTACATTATTTTCTTCCTTTTGTTTTTACTGCAACTATGACCCTTGTAATGAGTGGCTAGATCCGCATTAGAGAGATCAAGGATGTCGGAACAAGCTCATCCCTCTAATGTAGATTTAATTCTTTATTTTGCTTACATGTTAATTATTCTGAGAATTCTCCTATGATTAAATAATCTAGTTTATATTTCTGATTCAAACTTTGATAGCCATTATTTAGATAAATTCAAGAACGGCTATGCTCTGTGAAAAATCTAACTATAAATTAGACAATCTCAATCAAATCAGGATTTTTATGAATAACTTTTGGGTTACTTTCGATGATTTAACTGCTCTACCTTCCGATCCATGAGCAATGACTTGTTACATGGATTGAGTTATTTCTAAACTTAATTTGCATTATGGATGGTTTGCAAAGATTGAATTGACTTCTCTAAGCCCTCTTTCTTAGATTTTCAATCTCTATTTTCTGTTTTTATTTCAATTGCAAGTTAATGTCCATCTTATTTGTGCAACAAATTTATTTTATTTTTTTTTACCAATCTGTTTTATAACTCTATTTTAATTTTTAATTTGAATCTTCATTGTCCCTGTGGAACGAATTCGACTTACCGAAGTTTTATTTCAAATATTTGTTCATCTGCAATCTACATCAAATTTTTACATACGATCATGCCCGAGAGAGAGTCCCACATGCCTTGGTTCTGGCCAGGCTTATCCGTTCCCCCTAGTTGGATGTAAATCCAGACACCCCCATTATTATAAAAAACAAAAAAAAAAAAACAAAAAACACACTACACGATTCAATCATATAATAGATTATCTATACCTTTAGTATAATCATCATAAAAATTAATTTACAGGTAAATCTTTGGCTTAAACATTTTGATTTGAAACTGAAAAATCTGGACTGTTAAATAAAAACAAAATTACTTAATTAAACTTTTCACATGGTTAATGGTTGTAATAACATCATAAACTATTTTCGTTGGCAACTAGATTTATGGCTGAAAAGTCCATTCTAACTATCCTAATTTTCTTACATATTTGCTTGAAATTGAGAGATGGTTGAAAAATTCACTCTAATTATCCTTATTTTCTCAAATATTTTGCTTGAAATTGGGAAATGCAGACCACTCTGACAGTTCATTATTATTTGGACTTCACATTCAATATGACAAGTACAATCAAAATGATCTAACTTTTGGTACTAATGATCATAATAATGAGGACAACTCATCCAAGGATTAGATCATCCAACATGATATCCATGTGAGCCCCCACAAACGAGAGTACAAATGGATCGTAAGATCTAAGAGAAACTATAGTTAGGTGTGTTTTCAAAACTTATCGAATTGGTGGTCCAAATGGATTTTGTAATAAAATTGATTTAATGCAGATAGTGATGGGTGTATAAAAGTGTCAATTTTGCAGAAGTAATGATTTATTGGACTAAGTGATCCACTGATTTCTCTCTTTTGTTTGAATTATAAATTTTTTTAAATGTTTCTCTTTAAGTTAAGATCTTTGGGAAAGATAAACAATAATTTTCATAATGGAATAATTATTCAATATAATTAGACCTTTTCCATCCTAAGTTTTTAATAATCAAATCTTAATATCATAAATAATATCTTTTTATAAAAGTAAAAGAAATCATACATGTTTATAAATTCTTTTAATACACATAAATTATTAGGTGAATTACTATTTCTTGAGCTAAAAAAGAGTTATTTATGATTGCGGTCACTTTTCATTTTAATTACCAAAACGTGAACAATCACATTTACGTTAAAAAAAATTCAGAACGAAGTGACAATTTTGTCGGTTTAAAGTTAAATTGTCACTTCAAACCTGCGAAATAGTCACTTTAAAAACCTTCAAATTCGTTATTGTTGACGTTTTGATAATAAATATGAACAGTGAGCCAGAATTGTAAATTAGTCAAAAATTCAACACTTTTTCATAAATATCTCTAAATTATTCCAAGCAAATTGAACCATGATCCAATCATGGATCAATAATCAGACTCATGTAAGCATAAACTTACTCCTCGTGGATTTCGTTTTTACTAATTAATCTATCAAATTTGTGTGTGTGTGTATGTGTTTTTTTTTTTTTGTTTTAATTTTAAATAAAAAAATACTCTTAAGGTTTTAATTTTCTGTCCAACAATATAAATTATGAAGGGGAACGGCACTTGCCCAATTTGATATAACATGTGCATGTTACCCGATCTATGATGATTTAAGGGTTAGGGACATAGAACAGGTACAAGACAGACCAAATTAAATCCCACCCATGTGAATGGTTCTCGACATGTCCAAATAAGTAGGTCATCCCTTTGCCTTTTGCCAGTGATAAGCACGTGATATGGCACGTGAGCAAAGACTAGTGGATCAACAACATTACAATGGAAGCAAAAGAAGTCAAAATCTTACAAATTCCATGTATTCTTCTTCCTTTATTACTTCTTAGTGACACATGTTAAAGGAGACAATATTTACTTATCTGATATTAATTCTTATTTGTATTATTTTTTTAACTAACTTAATTGTCAAAATGCATTCACAATGTTGTCGAGAGCTAAGAGAAGAAGTAATCATTATCGGCAAAAAACGAGTAGTCTATGTTTTAGGATTCATCCGAACAATACTCTTATTATAATTCGATCAATAGGATCTCATAATTATTATAGGAATGAATCGATAATTGTTAGGGTATTGATTTTTCAAGCCCACGATCTCTCTAATGTTTAATCCACTCTATAGTGACAAAAGTTTGTGATTTTTTAAAAAATCACAGTTAAATCACGATTTTTTAAAAATCCCAAAGTTTTTGAAAAACTCTTTGATTTCTCAAAAACACACAATTAATCGTGATTTAATCGATAATTTTTAGCAAATTTTAAGTGTTATTTTATTTACATTTTTATACTAAAAAATTATTTTAATTTTTTAATTTATCCGATGTTTTTCTGAATTTATCAATCTTTTTACGACTTTTTCTGAAGTTTTCTTATAGTACTTAACTAATCTTCGGGACACGTGCAATCCCCCCCTTCTCTTTTTTTTACAGGATGAAGATAACTGTCAATACAACCATTAATGTGATTTTCTAACTATATTTAGTATCATACATGTAACGATCATAGTAGTACTAATTGTCACTCTTAGACCCATTATTAAGATAACTAGAATTTAAATAACTAGAAAAATCTGATTGATCATTTTCAATCTCAAAAATCTGATTCTCACCTAGTAATTTTTGGGGTTGTTGTAGAAGGGAGGATTCGAACTCAAGACCTCAGGAATTGGTCTTAGCTATCTCACCAATTCTAGGGGCTTAACCCATTTGGATTAGGCAAATTTTTTTTGTGTTGCCATCAAGTAAACCTTTTTTTTTTCCCAACGGGATCACCTATTAAACTCAATCCATTGATCTCTAGATTTCATCATTTATAATCTCTATCACCACACTAATTACAAATTTCACAGATAGGCAATGACCACCGATGGTGCAATGGATTTTTTTCGACGACATCAACCATTCAATCATGAAAGAGGAAATGATTTAAATAACAATGGGTTCTTATCACAAGTTTGAATATATTGTAAATCAATTTGATCTTCTAACCGAATCATTCATAAAAATTTGAAAAAATTGATGATTGTTCCGAACAAAGTTATCCAATCTGATGGTTATTGTAGAAATCTGATTTATTGAGTATTCTTGAATGAATATTACATGAATCCTGATAGGATATTTATTGAGATTACATCGACCAAGAGAATAAAACTAGACGAACATAAATATGCTAATTTACCTATTTAATACTAATTGAACCAAATTGATGCAGATCTAAATCTTCAAGATATATGATGAGATACACCATAGCATTGATATTGTGTTTCTCATGCACATTATTATAATGCATACATCCTATCTCTATTAGTTATGATCACTCGATTATGTTGGGCACCATTGAATTTTAAATTGTTGGACGCACGAGACATGTGGGATCCCACATCACGTGTGATACTGATGTTGACTTTGGACATAGTCTCAGAGACATGCTACAGTGACTGGTTCTGATGGTAGAAGACAATAGACCACTCCATGTAGTTTTGGAAATATTCACTGCAACCATTACTGCTGCAATTTAAACGCAGTCATATGGTAGGGCCCAGAATTCTCTACTTTTTCTACGAAATTAGACATTGTGTTGTCGCAATATAAATATTTGTGATTATTTTAATATATTTGGATTCTCAATTTTCAAAATGTCGGTGCTACATTATAAGCTTAATATATTTGCTGGTGATTTAGATATACCCCTTTAGTTTTCATAAATATTTGAGATAGAACCAATAATTTCAAACTGATGACATACTGAAGTCTCCTCTGAGAAGTTAATAGAAAATGATCCAAAGGTTCTTTTATTCAAACTTCAAAATGCATTTTTGGGGAGTTGAAGATGATAGATTTTAGAGAAGAAGAGGTTGAAGACAACTACAAATGGGTCTCAAATTTTACCCCTAAATATGGAAGAGTTTAAAGGTAAGGGGTATTTTTGATTAGATGAAGGATGAGGGCATTTAGGTCATTTTTATTAGTCTCTTAGAAGAGATGGAGATCAAGGGGTGTATCATCATTTTGAAAACATATGGGTATCTCAAATATTCACCAAAACCCTAATGGGTATTGGCTAAAGCACCCTAATAAAAATCACACCAAACAGTACTGTTGATCTTAAACTAAAGTAATAAAATAAGACAAAAAAAAACCTAATATTCAAACATTAAGGGAGATGATTGAACCATGTTCGTCTCACCTTCATCCACAAGCACCATTGCTTCACGCAAACCACCTTGACATGATCCTAAACGGTTTTCTGGCAATTCTAAGCAGTTCTCCGGTGAATTCGAGTGGTTTTCCGGTTCTTCTGATGGCAACATGAGCCTTCCTTGATTGTACAAATTGCTCAATTGATGAAAATAAGGACATGTTTTGGAGTCTAGAGATCTCTTCTTGTTTGAATCCTTGGTTTTCCTGAAATACTTGTTTATGTTCTCCCACTTCTCTTTACATTTCTTTGCACTCCTTTTGTAACCCAACTCGAACATGCCTTGTGAGATCCTCTCCCATAAGGGAGCTTTTGTGCTCTCCTTATCTTCACCATTGCTATAGAGATTGCACCTAAGGTTTATCAATGAATACACTTCTTCTTTAGGCCATCTCTTACCATGGTCTTCTCCATCATTGGGTGTACAATTAGGGTTTGGTGAGGCTATAAGTGGAGAAGATGAAGTGATGATATTTGTGTTGCTTTGAGTAACAAGAGAAGTAGGGTTTTGGGATACATTCACTAAGGGAGTTAAAGTTGGTAGATTTGGGCTGTTTTTGGTGGTTGCCCTAGAGGGAGAATTAGGGTTTTGTGCTAGAATTGTGGAAGGTGAAATGGGTGGATTTGGATTTTTTGGTGTATTTATCTCTTCATTTTGCACTACAAGACCTTGGTTTTGAGATGGTCTCGATGAAGTGAATATGTTCAAGAACCCAATGATTGTAGTCTCTCTATCACATGCAATGGCTTGCTCTTGTGCCCTAATTTCAATCTCCTTGTTAAGCCTATCCATCTTTTTCTTCCTCCAAGCTTCTTCTCTAGCAATTCTCCCTTCCTCCCTTCTCTCCATATCTTCCAAAAGCTTCATGTGCATCTCCTCTTGTTGGACCATGATCTTGTTCACAATTTCACTGAAACCCTTTAGTAGTTCAAATGTTTGGTACCTTTTCCTTTTCTTTCTTTTTGATTTTTTCACCTTATATTGATTTTGAACAATTGGGTTCTCTAAGGTTCCATTTCCTGAATTTTCTTCCAAATTTAAACCAATCTTCTCTCCTTCATTGTTTCTTATCATCTTTTCATGATCTAAGGACTCATAATTTTGGTCATCTTTGAAGACCCCTTCAAGCTCACTCAATGATCTGTAGTTGTTACCATAATTAGTGTTGTTGCAGTATTTGCTCACCTCTTCAAATTTCTCCTTGCATTTCTCAGCACTCCTCTTGAATCCCATCTCAGCAAGTTTCCTGATTCCACAATTTAAAAAACATAAAGAAAAACAACCTAAATATGACCAAGAAAATATTTCCATTGTTTACTTCACTACTGCAACAGAGAAGCACTCAAGGTGGATTTTGCTTTATTTTTCACTTCTAATCACTCATTTAAGTAAGCCCCAAACAAATTGTGTCAACAAAAAGAAGAACAAGCAGAAAATCTTCAAACAGTGATAGCTAAGTTCATTAAATAACCAACATATAAGCCTACATTATCAAACATAAGAACCCAATAAACCTTATAATATTGATCAACTTAATTAACAAAAAATCATAATCTTGTATGGTTGATTTGATCATGACACTCTTGGGATTAGTAGCTAAAGCACTAGTATTGAAAAAACCATGGATTATTTTAAGATAACTCATATGGAAGAAAACACTAATGAACCATATTTACTTTCCAATCAATTACCAAAGAACAAGAAACATGAAAAGGAAAATAATAGAACGTTTAAGTTGATTAATTAGGGAAAAAAATCCTTTCCAACACCTCAAGATGCATGATGTAGGATATGAGGCACTCTGGGACATCTTCTTGGTCACCTTTCTTTATTCACTTAAAAAATTTCATTCCGACCACCAAATCAGTTTTTTATTCCAGAGTGTCTAATATATTACACCACCATCTCGACGCGTTGAGATGATTTTAACCCTCACATATACCTTGAAATATGTACCCAAATGGAGTCTGAGAACCCACTTCCCATGCTAGATCTGATTGTCAACAGTGCAAGTACTTCTTCTTTCAACCATGGATCCATCGTTTCAGATATAGATCTCATTCTTTCGAGTTCTAAGCTTCCACCAACTACTCTATCATGTTCTTTTCCTTCATCTTCGTGCGTTGAAGAACGGTGGTGCAGTTGTTGAAGAAGATGAGATTGGAAGAGTTGATGAGAAGGTTGGAGGTCATAGATGGAGAAGGTTGGAGGGGAGACATGGAGAGGGAGAGATGTTCTTGAATCTATGATGAATTGGTGGAACTGCTCAGGGTCTCCATTGAACATATTTTGAGATCTTCTTTACTTCCCACTGTAAATGTGAAATGGAAATGTTGGTTTGGCAAATATCTTCAAAAATTTCTCTCTCTCTCTCTCATCAAAGACTTTGTCTTCTATCAGGAGAAATGATAACTAGGCATACCCCTTGACCTTTGTCTTCAATAAATCAAAGGGTGATTTAGGCATAACCATTTGAATTTTGGTGAATATTTAAGATAGCCCAAGTATTTTCAATTAATGTCATACCCCTTGACCTCGGCCATTTCTCAGATCCGGCAGAAAATGACCCAAATGCCCTTGATCTATTACAAAAATCCTAATCTTTTCCCCTAAACATCTATCATCTTCAAACTCCTCACACAGGTTTAAAAAAAAGTCGTGATAATCTGACTTAGGCATGTGGCATACTCAATCGACTTATCTGACATGACAAGCTCAGGAATCGTAGATGTGCTCTTCTCGGGATACAGAAATACACCTTTTTATGGGAAACCAAAGTTCTGTATCCCGAGGAGAGCACATCAATGATTCTCAAGCCTATCACGTCAGATAAATTGATTGAGTTGCCACGTGCCTAAGTCAGATTATCAGCACTCTAAAAACAATTGACCTTGTTTTCATTTCATCACATTCAACCTCTTGCCCAAAAACCACCATTTCAACTTTCCAAAAACTTCATATTGGTTGGATGTTGAAGGAGATATAATCTTCAAGTTGAAGATGAGCGTAAAATTTACTATTCTCCTAGAGGTTGACAACATGTTTTTGTATCATCCATGAGCGAGATGTATACACTATGTGAAAATACCCAAATATCGACGGTCCAAAATCGTCGAATTATGGATCAATTCGATAGTCCCGACCGTCGAATGCGACCATCGAATTTTTCCTTGTCGAAAAAAAATTCGACGGCTGAAAATCATATAAATTTTTATAAATTCGACAACTATAAGCCGCCGAATAATATATTTTCGACAGTTTAAGACCATCGAATCTGGGTTCTTACCATATTTTCGACGTCAGAACTTTTATGTGACAAAATGCTTTTGTTTTCAACCTATACCTGTGAAAAAAATCACACATTCATATCCACATCAATATTCACATTCCATCCCATCTATTCACATCCGATCCACACCAATTTGCATTCAATTCATAGTATAAAGAATAATAAGATTTTAAAAAGAAAATTACTTATATAATTCAAAATTTTAATCTCACATATTGGAAGAATTCCTGAGATCATGTTCACATACATTAATGTAATGAAGTCTTACAACAACAAAAATCCCACTTTCAATTGGACGTGTCATCCCATTTCTCCTTTATCATGAGGCAACTTACAAGCAAGACCATTCAATATCTGATGGAAAGCATCTCCAGATTGAAATACATCCCATTCATCCCATTTCTTCCATTACATAAACTGTTTGTTTCAATCTGACCAATGGCCGGTGAAGCACATATTGGATGAGCAAGACTCAATGCCTCTACTCATTAACAGCAAAATTAACAATAAAAAATTACAAACTTACAATCGACATGCATTAGATATGATCATGACAACTTGATACACTTTAGCATGAAAAACAAAGACTAAACAAAATCAATCAAATTGTTAAAAAAAAACCCTAAAAACAAAGGAAAATTGATGAACGATGAATAAGGAGAAGAAATAAGAGACAGTACTTACTGGAACTGAACCAATCAAATGGATATCTCAATTTGAGCTTCGAAAATAGTTGGCAGAGAAGAGAAGATCAAGGATTTGAGCTTAATTTCTTCGATTTGAGCTTCAGTTCTTAGAAGACACAGATGACGACGAGATCAAGAGGATTTGAGCTTAATTCGAAGAAGAGTTCAACAATTTTATTAATCGATTAATTAAATAGGTGAGAGAGAGATAAAAAACAGAGAGAAGAGAGATCGAGAGAGACTTACAGAGAGGAGAGAGGAGAGAGACTAACAGCCTGATCGAGAGGAGAGAAGAGAGACTGTAGAGAGAAGACATGAAAAGCAGAACGAGGAGAGTTCATTAAACGGGTCGGGTAAAACGATGAAAGAAATTCGGTGGGCTAAGCCCGTCGAATTGTTTGATGGACTTTAAACGTGGGCTTTGGGCAGACGAACTACAAATGACGGGTTAGAGCCGTCAAATTTAATGCTACAGTAGCACCGAAATGTTACTGTTTTGACGCAGTGATAGACGTGACGTCACACGTGTAGAATTCCGTGGGACAAACTAGATGATTTGGGCGATATTTTGAAATTTTTTGCCAAGTCGATAAAACTTATCTAAGTCAATTGGGATTTTGAAAAAAATAATTATTTTTTAAATTTAAATAACTATTATCTAAATAAAATATGATTTTGTCCCGTTCGCCATCTTACGCTTTATCAAACGTGTTTTGTCCTACATGAGTTAGAAGTTTTGGAATAGACTGATTTTTGATGAGGAGGATATCTATGGTGAGATCATCCTCACAAAAAATTAGCCCATTCCAAAACTTATAACCTCATAAAAAATGATTTACAAAAAATGGACGGTCCACGATTTTTCAACTTGTAAACAGGGGGCTAGAAATTTTGGAATGGGCTGATTTTTGGTGAGGACGATTAGAAGATCCTCCTTACCAAAAATCAGCCCATTCCAAAACTTCTAACCCATGTAGGACAAAACACGTTTGGTAAAGCGTAGGGTAAAGTGTAGGATGTTGAACATTTCCCATGTATATATATAAAATTATAAATTGAGTTAAATGGTTTATTTCGTACAAGAAGAGTTGACTCATCCAAGATAATCGTTCTCGTCTACAAACAAGATGAGACCTCATACTAAGTTTTGAAACCCTGGTTGGCATTAACAATGACCAAAAATTTTAGTAGAAGTTGAAGATGAGGACAATTGGTCATTTTCATTAGTCCTGCAAAGAATACTGAAGGCAAGGGGTCTGTCATCAATTTGTCAGCAAGAGCCTTAATTATTCAGCATACTCATTCATAAATTGCATTTGTTGGGATCCGTAGGCTCATGAAGGTGAAGTCATATGTTTACATATTTGAAATCCAATGGTTGAGATTTATCTTAAATATCTATAATATATTCTCAGGATACATCTTTTATCCCAATGTTGGATCTCTCATGTACATGATTGAGATGATGCGTCAACATACGAGTCCACTTTACATGAGTCTAACCGATTACATTTATGTGAATGTAATAACGAGGATAGTATTGATTGGGCCCACCAAAAATGATTTTAAAAATGCCCAAAGAAAGAGATGACTCTAGGTACCATTCATGAATGAGACAAGAAGTCATGAACAAGATTCCCATTCTTCTTCTTAATTCATATATAAATATGCAACAAATAAATATAATACTAATAAGAGTTGTGCTAGGGTGACATAGGATTTATTGTGATTCTCACAATTCTAACGTGGAGATGCATACATAACCGTAGATGATTTTTATTCATATCGCGAAAAAACACATTTATGATTATGTGCACATCCCACATCAGACTTGTGAGAATCGCAATAAATACCTTGTGTCATTTCAGCATTTTCCAAAAAATAATAAAAAATAAAATATTCTATACTCCATTTGTATGAATTTCTATTGGTGATTATTTTTCTTTGTCGTCCAATCAATGGGTCAAGATTTTATCAATAATTTGATGAGGCGCCTCAAAAGGACAATTATATTCTTTGATCACTAGCCCCATGAATGATTGGATACACCCGTAGCAGAACTACACCCAAAAAGTCAATCTGATTGATGATTTATAGCCATTGGATTAAGTGAACATTTTTAATTATGGTTTTACCTTGTCTATGAAAAATACTAAAATCAAAGAGAGATTTCCAATTGACAACTTTTATGGCCACTCCAAGATGTATGTTAATTCTTTGTTGATTTCTTATGAAATGAATTATTAGTGTGCTTTTAATAATAGTTGGTGTGGCAGTATAACCACTCATTCCAATTAGGCCAAGTTTTGGTGAGTGGGTCCAAGTGTCATGGTTCAACAGGCCTTAAAGAGTGTATCACGTGTCACTTCAACGGAGGGCGTGTCGAACCAATTCGGACCCTGACCTAATATGTATCACACATGCGAGATGTCCCTGAATTAAATCTTATCTCCTTTTTTTTTTTTTTGATAAATAGCATTTCATTAATAACAACACTAGGCCAGTCGAGATGACCAACCTAGCAAAACCTTACAAATATCTAATCTAATTAAAATTTATTTATTTAAACAAAATATATAATATAATTAGGGTTGGCCGACAAGCATTCTCTCTAAGCGTGGGGTAAAAATAAGAATTTTTTTTTTTTTGAAAGTATTATTAAATTTTTTTAAGATTAAAAGATAAAAGATGAAAATAATTAAAGGGTTAAAGAGAAAATATAGTAAAGTTAGAGAATGTGAAGATGAAAGATATTAAAGTGAATCCCATAAAAATTGTTGTTGGATGAGATGTTTATCATAACTGGACCAAGTATGTCCCCCACAAAGATGGGCTCTACAATTGTGTTTTATTATATAGATTTATATATTTTCTCATAAATTATTGGATCAAATCCCAATAACATGATTCACAATTCATTCGATGAGATATCAGATTGACATCCAAAACCCGAACCTATATGATTATATGATTATAGGGGATTATGATTGAGAGTGGGGTTTTTGAGGAAAATCTATGTAAAGAAAATACTTTGATGGGAGCTCTGCTTATGTTGACTGGCATGAATGGGATAATCAAATTGTGGGTCCTACTTGATAGAAACAAACTATTTAGGCAAAATTTAATTCGATTTAAACAGTACCAAGACATCGTAGATTTACAAAACAGAAACGAAAATTAACTAACTTGCAAAGTGAATTTTGAATAAACTGTGTAGATGCAAACCGTTGTTGAATCCAAATCATTTGGCAAGTTGCTTGAGATTTGCAAAATTAATGCAATACAAGAACTATGTCAACTGATAATGATAGTATAGCCCGAGACATGTTGTTCTAAAGGAAATATCGCTCTGCTCTTAAAGTGTTATTAAGTGACTTCGATTTTCCTATCAGGATTCAACGGGTTAGATCTCATTCTTCTAGCACAACAGTTAATAGATCTCCAAAACTCTCAGATGTACTTCAGAAGTGTTCGCAGATTAACCAATTAAAAAGAGAGATGTTTTTGTGATAAAGGAGAGCAAAAGAGAATAATATTTTTTTGTTGGTAACTAAACTGGGTCTAGAGATGTATTTAAATAAAAGAAACTTGGAGCCCAATGACTCTCCAATATGCTAAAGAATCCCCTTTGAGGCTCCGTCAACTCTTACTTGTTGAGTGACACATTGCACACAGAAAAACACATAAAAAAGACTCGATCAAAGGGCATAAAGAAAAATAAAATAACAATAAATATTTTGTATAAAAAGATAGAAGGAACTATACCACATCTCTAAGCTCAATTGAGCCCTTGCCCGACCCAACTTGGTTCGACATGGCGTGCATATGCTAATTTGGGGATACCTTTGAGTGCTTTAAACTAAGTTAGAGCACAAGAGTGTTTATTAGGAGCTTTCCAACCTCACTTTTTTCCAATGTGGGACTAAACAAAGAAAATACTTTTACCTCATTCTTATAGCTAGGTCAAGAAATAGAATAGCTAGGTCAAGAAATAGAAAAAACAAAAAAAGATAAAAGTCAAAAGACAAAAAAGATAAATGACAAAAGACAAATGAGATAAAAGACAAAAAAGAAGGTTCAAGAATCAAACTTTCACAACAGTAAAAATCAATTTCTCCCAAGGTATTTCATTCACACAATAACACTAATTTGATAGATTGTATACAACCAAAATCAACTTGATTGGTGATATATAGGCGATGTTTGTTGTTATTCTTAATTATGACTTAGACAAATGGATAAATTAAATCTTAGTATTTCTTGAATCTTCACTACTATGATTTTTTTTTTTTTTTTAGGGTACCACACATCCCTTTTGGAATGGGACTAGTCCTTATTATCGCACACCCTTCCTCACAAAATTCATAACATACAACAGGGTAGGTCAGGAGGCCACCCAGTTTCAAACACATGACCAGAGTTAGTGAGCTCTTAATGCTAGTTTTACTGCGAAGCCAACACTCTTGGGGTCCTTTTCTTTTGATTTATTGACCAAAACAGCTTTAGATCTTGGTCATTCCTTGGGAACAAGCTTGGGGTTTGTGTTTTGTGCATTTGATTTCTAAAAGGCATTTTAGGGTTTTAAATTTCGGTTTTGTGACATTCGACTTTCTACTTTTTGTTATACGTGAAGGCATAAGAATGGATGGGAAAGTAGAAGCGAAGAGAATGATTGAAGGGGTGCAGTATGTAGAGACTATAGAAAGAAAGAATACGTAATTTTTTAAAATCAGAATATCCTTTATCTTCTAATATTAAATCATTGAAAATGGTTAGATAACTTTGGTATAAATATAAAAACAGAGAGATAATTCTCAACAGACAGTCTCCAAACTATCAATCATGCAAACTTTAGTGATTACGAATCGAAAATGATCTTGGACCTAGACCAATGTGTTAATATAGTAAACAAAAGCCCATACTTATACAAGTGACCCTAAAGCCTAACCAATTATTTACTTCAAAGGCGTACTCTATGGAAGCTTAAAAAATTCATTCTTGAAAATTATTCTTTAAAAGAATTTTTACTGAATAGAAATTTAAAAGCAAACTTTAATATGTCATTTCAAGTTGGCAGCCGAGTGGACATAAACTTGTTATGGCTGTGAATGGGGATTAAATTTGTCATCCCTAATTTTGTGGTTTAAATGCTAAGGTTTATATGATTATAGAGAAAATATATTTTGTGAGAAAATAAATTTCCTTGATAAATGATCATTAGAATATGAATTTTCTAAAATATGTTTGCTTTTCGGTAGGGTGTGGGGGGAGGTAAGTGTAATGAATGGATAATGACATTAGGATTTTTTCCATCATGACGAGAAAATCATTTTTTTTTTTTTTTGCTAAGGGCCTAGGTGGGAGAATATTTTTCTGCCAAGAAGGGAAAGTTGTTTTCTTAGAAAAATTCATTTTTCCATGGAAAAATACTGAATCACTCAGCTCTTAAATTTCACTTCCCAAGAAAACTATTTTTACACAGATTTTCCCGGCCCATTGGATGATGGCTTCACAGATTTAGTGATGCTAATATTCTGCTTTATGGACTAGCCTGACCTCTGCCCCAACCCAATACAACCACCTAAATAATTCAAACTCAAGAGCCACTTTGAAATATTGGGCCAAATAAATTTGGGGTCAGCCTCTTTTTGTTGGAAGTTAAAGGCCCAATCCAATCTATTTAACTAGTGATGAACCTTAAATTTAGGCCCCAATGAGTTCAAATGGGCCTGTAAATGTGGCCCAAGACCAAGCCCAAGCCTATAGTGTAGATCGATGCTTCAAACCTCTTCTCTATAGAGAGTGACCTCCCTTGCCACGTGGAAGATTGTCCATCTCAGATTGAGATTACCCTCTAAATTGTCCACCTAGACACTATCCTTGTCCATGTCATGCCCATGGCCTACCACATAATATCTGTTTGGTTGCTAGAATCATCAAACATGTTAGCTTCTCGTTAAGCTAATCTCTAAATAGTTATCAAATCCTTTTGTTAGGGGTGCCACTGCCACTTTTAAACCTTGATCAGTCACTTTGGGAATTAATCCTTCTTCAATCCACTATATCGATTGTATTAAGTACTCTTTTTTCTTTCATAAATCAGTATTTTTTATACACTTAAAAGTAATTATTGTGATGAAATATTGGTACTAATTGCAACTAGAAGATCTCCTTTTGTTTTCCCTCAGTGATATAATAAGCAATGATGGATTAGTAAAACAAAAGAAAATGGGTGACGCTTCGTTAGTGTTTGCACCCTAACATATTTTTGAACTCGACGCTCTCGCATTCTTCTTCCCACTGTCACATGAACATCCACTCCACACTGGTCACCAAGGACATGATTACGAAAAAAAAAAAAAACTAGTCATGAACAATATACCTCATATAAGAGACATTGAGCAAAATTAAATCCAAGCTAATAGGCACCTCCTCCCCCTCCTGCTCTTGCTCCCGCTCCCCGCTGTGATCACCAAGGTCATGATTACGGGGAAAAAAAAATCACGATTTTACCTGTTCACTTAGAAAGTGTGTGTAGTCTCATTAGCCTTGAACTATACATCCCATATAAGAGATCTTGAGCAAAATTTAAAATTCAAACTAATACACTCTCCCCCTCCCTGTCCCCAAACTTGATTGGAAACCACCTATACCTTTTTCTTTGATAATCAAATGGTTTGATGATTAATAGGTGAAGGTGGGTTTTGAACCCAAGTCGTGATATTAACACTCACAAACTTTAACTAACTTAGCAAGCTGACATATTCAACGATAATAATCTGATATGTTATTTTGTACTTAACACTCAAAAGTGCTTTTTGGATTAAAATTTATGTTCATTAAACATTTGAGAAGCCCTTCCAACTTTTGTGAGAAGCCAAAAGCCCTCATAGTAATAAGTGGCTCAAACCAGCTTCCCACTACCAGCATTTGCAAGAGTGATACATAATTTTCGGATTATAACATTAAGAGAAATTTTCCAAAACGCAATCAACTTTTGACAAAATTCTGATTCCAACTTTTGTAGGTTTTTCAAGTGACTATCTTGCAGTTATACAGTAGCTAAATCACTGATATATTTTTTTCTCAAAGTGACAATCTCGAGGGTTATAAAAGTGAAGAACTTTCAATTTCACTACTTTTACTGAGATCGTCACTTTTATAGCTGATGAGATTGTCACTTAGAATATATATATATATATATATATATATATATATATATATATATATATATATATATATATCAGCGATCTAGCTACTTTATGGCTGTGAGATGGTCACTTGAAAAGCTCGTGGTATTGTTGTTCATATTTTGAGAATTAAAATGAATAATTAGCCGGAATCAGAATTTCATCATATTTGCTCATGAATTTATAACTTTACCGGTATATCAATAACCTTGCTTATTTAGATAATTATTGAAATACCTTCCCACCAAATGATAATTTTGTGGCCATGCTTCTTAAATGTTATTTCCCCAAAAACACCTAACCAAACAAAAATTTTACAACCACATCCCCATTACCTTTGCTTCTACAATTTTAGAAGTAGAAGCCCACAACAAACCAAATCAGGCCCTATAACATAATATCCCCCTTAGAAGCCCACTCCCATAGCCACATTTTAAACTTCAACGGCAATAACTTCAAAAGAAAAAAGGCGAACACTATAAGTGGCTCACACACATGCACACGCACACGCACACGCACACGCACAAGGAACACATGAAACTTGAGAGAGTGTAGTCAACTGTGTGGTTGGCTTTCCTACCCTGAAAAGTTATTTAAAAGAATCACAAAACCTAACTTTCAGATATATAGAGGGAGAGAGAGAGAGAGAGATCTAGGGCTAATTTTAATAATATAGTCTTCATGTGGGTGCCCATCACTTATATAAGTCAACTTTAATGGCAAAAGGAAAGAAAACCTTCATTTCATTTGTACCATTTCATGGATCCCTCTCCCCTCTTTTTATGCTCACTACCTAGTTTCCTTTTCTTTCTTTCTTTTTTCTCTCTTTTTGATTCTTTTCTGAAATGTTGAGGAGAAAAGTTCTTTCACTTTTCTCATCCATGTTTCTTCTATGTACATGCACCCATTTTCTTTCCACAAGGAAGGAAGATGTGACCAATCAAGACCATGCATTTACATGGATAAATGTAGTACATTTTAATGCTGGATTCGTTTGAATTAATCAATCTAACCACCACTGAATAATACATAATTCCTAGCTATACATATTTTTAAGTAGTCATAGGAATATCTTCGCATCTCAGTCGAATCTTTGATGAATAGGGGCACAAACGTTGTTTGAGATTAATGTTTTCTAAGGGAATTTCTTTTTTTATATTATAAAATTAATGATCATTCTGATTATAACGTCGAATCTTGGATTTATGATTCAATAATGTGGAAGCCCATGGTGGGTCTTCTCAATCACTTGAACAATTTAAAATATATATATGATGATTCTACAAAGATTTTGAATAAGATTTTGTAATTTGATTAAGATTAGATTCTTTTAAGCATGAACAAATGAATAAGAACAACCATGCATGGTCTGTCCAGGTAAAACTTAGCACTTGATTTGATGGGTAGGAGAAGAAGAATTTCTAATCAAATACTGTTCATGAGTCTGAGAGAGCAGAGATTCCCATTCACATCTTCCTCAATTATTTGAAGAAAGTCCATCAATTGTCACATTACATGCCCATCAAGTTTCTAATCTTTTCTTTTAGCTTTCTACTAAATTTAAATCTTATAATTATAAGGTCTGTGGGGTTGTTATCATCATCAAAGTCTTATCTCAAAATATTGGATAGGCTGAACAATTCTGGTTCCTCCATCCAATTTTCTCTCTTCATGTCATCTATTTTTCAATGCAATGCTTTGGAAATCGAGTGGATAGTCTAATTGACTATTGAAAAAAATATATATATCCTGAAGATTTGTGGTCGGCAAAACAAATCTTTTTCCTTGATTCCAATCTATCCAAAGCTAATTGTTTAATTTTAATATTGAGAGTGACTTCATATCTACTTTCACTATCTCCATCCAAATTCTTTTGGATATTTCTTTAGCTCTTTAAGATTTTAAACTTCAACATTTCTTTGTTTGAGATTTTTAAAGAGCGTACAGGATTTTTAGAAGAATTGTTGTTTTTGTAGAACCACTGGCCAAACTATCGAATCAAGTGAACCATCTATTGTGAACGGTATTAAATACAAAATTTTGACATATTCTCTTTTCAAGATAAAATTTTGAGGAAGATAATATAACCATTTCAATATTGGGGTCTCCTTTAACATCAAATTATAGTAATACATAATATTATATATATGGGGAATGCCAACATTCAAGATCTCAAGGGGATGTTAGCATTCTCGAACACATTTTCTTTTCAATAATGTTTTTATCTTTTTTTTTTTTTTTTGTAAAATAAATAGAGGTATATTGATATTTTATATAATGAATGCGTGTTTGTATCGATTGTTAAAACATTTATTGTAAATAAGACATTAGAATCTAAATATTAAATGTCCTTAACATTTATTATGTAAAATACACATTTATTATGTAAAGTGTTGGAGAATGCTATCATCCCTCTAAGATCTTGGACGTAAGCATTAATTCCACATAAAATTTAAAATTATGTTTTGTAAATATAAATTGGTCCAATTAAATTCAACCAGGTCCCATGCCACTAGTTGGACATTGGTTCAGATGGTGTTGGCTCGTAAGTTTTAAATTGGATAATTTGCAAAACATAAAAAATATTAAACCACTCGTTTTCTTCTAAAGGAATGTTTGCAAAAACTTAAAAATCATAAAATACTGACTTATGGGGTGTTTGAGACCATGAGAATCTGATAAGTAGAATCAGTTACACAAGTGAAAGCAGAGAGGTACAACCATTTCCAAACAAAATACGTCAGCTTCAATGCAGCCTTTTGGACTTGAAATCAGTGGAAGTAAAAGGACCAGAGAAGCCTATACTTACCGATAAGCATCAAGCTTTTATTTTATATTTTGTTTCCTTCCTTAGTGGAAGGAGCTTTCAAGAGTATGGGTGTGAAAAAGTAGAGAGCTAGAACACTGATAGTTGTGGATTTTATCTCAGTTTTGGCAGAACTTTGGATGCTTTTCTTAATAGAGAGCTGAGTAGCTTTTAAGGGTATATATGTAAAAGTGTAAGTGTTTGTGAGCAATGGGAGGTCTTTAGGGAATCAAGTCCTTGAAAAGGTAAGGGAAGCCTAGAATTCACTGAGAAAGTAATGATTTTTGAAAGAAGAAATTACTAAAACAGCAATGTATTTTGCTGAAAATACTGAATCACCCAAATTGTTTTTATATTTACAAAAACAGATATAAACTAGTAAAAAAAAAAAAAAAAATCTGATGTATGGTCATTGTACAAATAATTTGATGAATTTATCTTTATGCCTTTGAGTGGAATGTAGGTTCCAAGAAGGGTAAATAAATAAGAGTCGTTATAAAATGACGCGCTAACACGTACGTGGTTGACGTGGAAAGTGCACAGAATCATAGATCTTTTTCTTAGAGATACACAAGGAAAAAGATCTATGGTTTTGTACACTTGCCATGTCAACTACATATGTGTCAACATGTCGTTTTATCATCAGTCAATAAGTAACTAGCAAATGTGATCGTGCATTAAAAAAAATGGACAAATTAATGAGATTGTTAGAAGTTGATGTCAAGTTTTGCACACTGAAAACTTACACACTCTGGTATATGTGATCAAATACAAGGTTTGTATTGTACGCTAGCACAATAAGAAAGAAAAAATCATAGAGAGAAACGAGTTGCCCAGGACCTCAACCGGAATTTAATTCAGGATGAGATTTCCTAATCCAGACTCAACTCATTTTCCATATAACCCAACTCAGGATCACCCATCAATCGGGTTGAGTTTGGGTTAGCCAACCCAAGTTGCAGCCCTACCGAATAGTCCCCTAATAAATAATAAGGACCATTTAAGTCTCACTTAATAAAATATTAACCTTTTTGAACATTTTTTTAAGAAAATATCTTAAATACACTTTTAACAACTTTACAAAGTGGTTTGATGTAAAAATATACCTAGTCATAAAATACTTGACCAATTTATTTGGTCATTAATATTTTGTTAAAAATAAAAAATAAATATTTTTATTTATTAAAAACTATTCAAGAATTCAATATAATTTGATTTGACTCATTTAAGTCGAGTTAGCTAATTTTTTAATTGAATCAATTTGAAACATTAAGTTGAGTTTTAAAATTATATTTTAATTATTGAAAATTATTTATATATTTTAATAAATTTTACATACATAGATCAAATCAGTTTGACGGTGATGATGGTCATACTCATCTCCATCATCATCTTTGTTGTAATCACCATCATCTATGTATCATCTATAAAAGTTATAGATTACTAGTTTTAAAAAGAGAAAATAATATATATATTTTTATTATTCTGTAGGAGATGACCATAATCAAAGTGTGTTATCAGTTTTAAAACATTAGACTTCTTAAAATATTATCAAATAAATACATTTATTTAAATCTTAAAATTTGTTGAAGTTTAGTTACGGTATTTTCACTTCAAAAAGTCTCTTTTGACTAATATTTGATAAAAGAATGTACTAAAGATTCCATATGTTTATAGAATGAACATTTTGGTTCATATTTTCAAAAAGTAGATATTTGCGGTCATTGTCCGCATATTCATTTTGTGTGGGAATCCCTAAGGAATCGTCCCATCTAAACCACATCGAATACCATCTGATTAAAAAAATCATACATTTCTTAATCTTAACTAGCATTACTTTACTTCTGAAACTCTAGCTAATTCGCAAAGAAATTAATAAGTAGACTTCTTAGATCTTTCAATTGTCTGTCTCTACTTGTCCAAAATTTCTTGTACCATTTTCATTTAATATTTTATAAAAAAATTCTTCTAAAAATAATTCCACAGTAACACATGATGTATAATTGAAGAAGAGCTCCTTGATTGGGCATACATGAAGCATTACTTGGTTTACATAATGGAAATCATAGAAACATCTCTACAATGGTCCTACCTTCTTTCCAAATCTATTTTTTTAAACATATTTTTTGGTTGCATAAAGACACAACTGCCCAAGTACTAAACATATATATCATAGAAGCGTACTGCTGTGCCCACATCCAATTAGTATCGCATTGCTTAGACTCGACGCTTAAAATGAAGCCACACATCTTGAAGAAGTTAGTCAATGTGGATGAGAACATTTCTCGCAGAGATTATAGAGAGGTAGCAAGGGACGTGACCATAAAGGTGGCATGGGCGGTGGTGGAAATGATTATATATACCAAAGGAGCTTTTTGGTATGTCATGCGTCTGGACCACCAATGTCTGACCCACATTTCCAATACAACTTCCTTTTTGGAAGATTCCTATATGGGTATATATGGTGGGTCAACCGAAATCTGACCCACAAGAGGTCCTATTTGAAACACTGATGTTAGATAGAAAATGTAAATGTTAGGCAAAGAAGAAAGAGATTGGAAACGATTGAGAGAGAGAGAGAGACCACCTTTTTAGGAAGCAAAGCGAGGAAGAGTGGGTGGAGATCGGTAGAAGATATTGCAGGACCATGTGATATAGGTGTGGTGAAACTCCTCATATTTTTGGATTTAATTGGGACCCTATACTTTAGGAAAAATATTTTGCTCACAGAATTTGGGATCCACCAATCACAGGAGCTGCGTGTTGGTCATCCCCAATTTACAAAATTACCCTCATAAGACTTGACGTTAGGGGTGTCAATGCATACTTGAAAATTCAAATCTTGTTCAAATTTGAATTTGAAAAACCGAATATTATCCAAAAGTTTCAGATATTGAATTCGAATTTGGATCGTTTTATATGTTCAAATCCTTATCAGATACGAATTCGGATATTAACATTTCGAATCCAATAATATCGGATTCGAAATAATATATAATATATATTATTTTATTTGATTAATTTTTTATATAAATAATATTATATATTTTATTTATTTATTATATAAATATTATAACTTATTATAAGTTTTTTTTAATATTGAAAAATCAGTTATACAAGGAAAAATTAAGTTTTTTTTATATACAAATTATTATAATTCTAATTAGATATTATCCGATATCCGATATCCGATAGGATAATCGGATTCGAATTCTGATAGAGTATTTGAACACCCGTCGGATTCAAATTTGGATTCGGATATTACTGTATCCGAACCGATAAGCATCGGTTTACAGCCCTACTTGTTAGAAAGTCTATGAGCACTGTGACTAAAAATTGTGTGAGCAAAAAGGTCTCTCAATACTTTAGTATGACCATGTAGCTCATATACTTTTAGATTATGATGCATTGTAATAAAGTGCATGGTGGTACACTAAATCATATTTTAGGATTAGATCATCCAGCTAGAGATTAAGATTAGATTACAAAGTAGTAATCATATAATAAAGCCAGTTGTACCAATACTTAGCATAAAATTCCATAGGTTTATGGCAATAAAGAAAAAAAGGGGTTTTTTTTTTTAATACTCAAAATAGGGCTCTTTGCTATATTAACTCATGTTTTTGGATAAAAATGCCCTCACCTATATGTTCTCTAAGAAACCCTAAATAAATAATATTTTAAATTGTAACTTCCTCCCTCTCAATATTTTATACTATCAAAATAGGAAAAGAGAAATCCATTCTCTCACAATGTAAAAAAAAAAAAAAAAAAAGCTCAAATTTGACAGTCCTAAGCCATCAAATTTCATAAAATTTGATGAACCAAGGGGTTGAATTGACATCGAATTTTTCATTGTCAAAATGTTTTTTTTCAACGGATCAAAATTGTCAAATTAATGAAGGTGGGAGAAATTCAACAACTCTAAGCCATCAAATCTGGGAATATCAAGTATTTCGACGGTCCTAAACAGTCAAAATTCAATTTCTAAAATTCGTAGGCCTTGGCCCGTCAATTTTTTCTGTCAAATTTTCCAGTTTTCACGTGGTGTCTATACTGAAACTTACTAAAAAGTTATTGGAGTACACCAAAAAAATTCTAAATTTAAGAAACTATAATGAATCTATGTAGTCTCATGTTTGATTCACGATCCATTAACAATTGGACTATTAATTATAGAAATTGTATAGAAGATAAAAGGAAAACCTAACAATCCTAATGTCTAGCTGATTCAAGCAATACAAAAACATGATTTGATGCTCCGAAGTACAATATTCTTTTAGTATCCACCTCTCTCTCTCTCTCTGTCTTCTACACGTGTCCCACATAGTCTTTGATATTCACCGTAGTCCCTTGAGCAGGGATGACATTGTAGCCACCATAGATTCCTTCTTAACCTTTCAAGTTTCAACATTCCCCATCACCACGTGGTCACAGCACGACCTCTCTCTCTCTCATTGTTCCCTTCATCTGTTGTTCCATATCAATGGACACTTGTTTGCAACCCTACTTTCTACTACCTTTACACCTGGCAAACACATTCATGGTCCATATTCTCTTAACGTAACAGTCACCTGGGGCCCTTTGATTTCTTTTTTATTATCATTGTGATGCATGCAACAGTAATACCACATTCTATTATTTGGGACCCACATTTCACATGGTTTGTCTAGTCCATGTTCATTGGATCATCGTAGATGGTCCCTACAACTATCAGGATTATTCAGGTAGATTTTATCTGATTCATTGAAGCTCCAATGAGAGCATAGGTCAAAGCACATAGAAGCTCTATAGCCACCACTCTCGTCCACCCAAAACTTTATATATTCTTATGTTCCTCACTTGTCTAGAGGAAATGGGAGTTCACTTATAGTGTCTACCATATGTTTTGTAAATCATATGAAAGTCAACCCAATAATGTGTTCAAGAGAAGAGATCACCAAAAGCCAACAGATAATACATGACATTCAAACCATAACTTGATGACTACATTGGCCTTCTTTCATAAAGTAGTTGACAATGCATGTATATATACTATTGAAACAACTTCATCACAGTCTACAACTTAATTAGGGTTTTAGAGAAATGGACTAAGACTGATAAATGCCCCTATAACATATTTGAGAGAAAAATTGTTTGATGATCCAACTTCAAAAAATAATTATAGAGTTTTAGATATAATGTATTATAATAAGGAAGATTAGTTGGAGTTAAGAGTTTGCTTCGATTGTTTTCTATATAAACCTTAAGTGGGTTCATGTAATTCATCCAGCAATCAATATAGAATAATTTCCTTAACATTATATGATCATACCCATGTGTGTGTCTATTCTAGATACTGATGAAAGCGATGTGACAGTCTAGGCATTTTTTGTGTCGTCCACGAGAATCTATTAACATCAGCCAAAGAATTTTCAATGGATCTACTTGACTAGCATCTTGAACCCACCCCTCAAAGTTGCTTTGCAATGTTTCAAACTGATTGAGCTTTGCCATGTAGTTATTACTCGTTTCTAATATTTTTTATGTCCGCATTAAATTATCCACCCACCCCATTAGAGACTAAATTTCATGTTGAAATTACTTTGAAGAAAAAAAATATTTCATGTTGAAATTATTGGACTAATTTACATCATCACTTCCATTTTCCTTCAAATTAGCACTTCGATCATCCATTAGATTGCATATTGTTGCATATGGTGTAAAGTCATTTCTTATCTTACCTTGGATTACGTTAGCTCCTAAGTCATCACAATCTGGTCATTTTTTTATGTTGAACGTTAGAATGTTTGACACGATACTTTCATCTTTTGTACGATTTCGTCTGACTCACCCAAATGTGTGTTACTCAGTATAGATGAAAAGCTACCATCGCTCGCAGTACTGTGTGATTTGAAGTGAATGGTCTGTCACACTCTACGCATGACACGGACAATTCCCTGTCTTTCAAACTACATATATTAAATAAAGGGAAAATTATTTAAAGGACCCTGATGGTGAGATTTATTTTTAAATAATCCATAAATTTTGGACGTTAGCTTGATGGAACATTTGATAAACATTTTATTTATTAATGATCTCTCGTTTTCGGTGAATCCACTGCTTTTTTATTGAGTCTGGAAGGATCGACGCCGCGAAACATATGCAGTTTATACGTGATTGACGTGGTAAGGGCACAAAATCATATATCTTTTTTTTCGGGATACACAAGGAAAAAGATGAACGATTCTGTGCACAATTTTTACTCTCGAGGTCACTACTTTTAAAATTAAAAGTGGTGAACTCGACATTGGTATAACCCACCCATTTGTATTTTTCAAAAATTTTCAACTAAAATACATGAAAATATTAACTAAAAACTTCAGATAACAACTTGTTTAGATGACTTCAATCCAAAAGAATCATTGTCAATTGATTTTCATATAAAAACTAAGAAAAAAAATGAGAAAAAATCCTAATTTTTTACATATATTTTTAAAATATTTGAAAAAAAAAAACCCATGAAAAGGGCTTCTTCTTCCTTTTTAAATCCTTTCTAACGGAATAAAATTTTGAAACCCAATTGAGATGTCAAAAATCCAATATTTTTGGATGAAGACTATGAGTTCAATCAGTTAGGGCATTAAATCATGAAAAATGTGGGAGATGAGGTCCAAGAATTATTAAGAAAAGAAAAATTCACTAATTGGACAACTAAGAAATCGCCCAAAACTTAAGGACTATTTCCAAAAAAAGAGTAGTCATTACACCACAACTTTACACATTGTGATGATTTGATCATATATCTTGTGCACCTTAATACTCTAATTTATAGACTTGCCTACTCTTCACAATAATGTGGTTGGACCAATCAACATGCTTAAATGACCTGTTGATCTTGAAAATTGCGGGCATTTCATCGTTATTCAGTTGCATGAGATTGTACCACATCTCATTAGTAATGTAAAAAATAAGTGCAAGAAATGACGATAACAATAAGACAATATAAATAAAAAGTGGAGAACATGGCACAAGATCTACGCAAAGTTGCTTATGCCCACAGACAATGATGAGATTCTCACTGCTTTCGTGAAAAACAGGGTTACAATCCATTCAGCTCACTCCCTTTGAGAAAAAAATTCGTCAAACCCTGAAAATGAGTTTACGATGAATATATAGATCGTACACAGGCGAAATTGCCACAGATCCATAAAGTCCGTTCTTGGTCTAGAGCCCATTCTGCCAAGGGCGGATTTAAAGTGGGGGTGTGGGGGCACTTGCCCCCACAAGAATTTTCAAAGTATATCCATTAGTGACTATTGCAATAGATTTTAGTGGGGGATAAAAAAAATCTATCACTATTGCCCCACAATTTTTTTTTCCACTCTTAATTGTCCCCACAACTATCTTTTCTCACTTTTAGTTGTCCCTCAGAAATTTTTTTAGTCTAGGTTGCCCCCACATGAGCAAAATCCTTGCTCCGCCCCTGCATTCTGCCAATATAATCACACCAACAGAATATAGGGCCAAAACTTAACCAGTAAAACATATATCACTGATCACTAACTAAATATAACCAGATAGATACATCACAAGCGTAACCTATTTGTTTGTGATGCATTTATGGTTTTTGCACTAAAACAATTAGAAACATTATCATTGTTCTTCTATGGTCTGCACAACCGAAGAAATAAATGACTTACTAATTTAGGGCTCCCTCCATTCTAATCTTCTAAGGATCTATCTTTTGGGGGATAAAAAGTGTCGGCAAATCAGACCTAGCGAATTTTACAGGAATAAAATGTATAGCAACTAAGGAGACCCATGGCTGTCACTGTTAAAGAAAGCAAAACCATCAAGTTGGCCAGTATAGAGATTGATCATATTTTCTTTTTGAAGGACCACTTCTTATAAGTTGGTTCAACTAATTCAGGATATGAAGAATTGATTATTTCTTTGGTTGTGGAGAGAAAAATTGGACAGTGAAGAGTCGACATATCTGAGAAGTTCAGTTTGAGATCTAACCATTTGCCCAAATTAACTTTTTGAAGTCGTCAACGTCGACTTTGTAATGCACTTTTCATTGGCAAATGATTCTAGACTAAAAAAAAATTATGGATCTTAACTAAGACAAGTATTGTGTTAGTTGATCTTGTGAGATTATCCCTTCAACCCCAAAGAATAATGATCAAGTTCTTCAAGGTTTGAAGTCCGGAGGATGAGTTTGTTCTTCCTCAAGAGCTGACAGTGATTATGCTTGCTGATTTAACTTGTAATTATCTTCGATAGCATAATTAATAAAAGGGAGGGGTCCCTCAAA
The DNA here is from genome assembly GCF_017979445.1 of Akebia trifoliata. NCBI lineage: Eukaryota > Viridiplantae > Streptophyta > Magnoliopsida > Ranunculales > Lardizabalaceae > Akebia > Akebia trifoliata. Next base: position 27,036,130 of record NC_141390.1, read on the forward strand.
ACCCAGCTTACCGATCAAAAATAAATAAATTTGAAGTCATTCCTCTCTATCTCATACAGGAACTCTTTATAGTCCCATTTGGACTTTTTTTTTTAACCGCTTATTGTGGGTATCCCCACCCTTCGGTTGCGACTAATCCCACGATCACATGCACCGCCCTCTCAAAAAGTCTTACGTGCAAACTAGACCTTGGAGGGTGGTCCCAAGGAATTCATAGTTTCGTGGGGTTTCGAACACTTGGCCTACCCTTCCTGATGAGCTTATCAAGGCTCGGCTTGCCACTAGGCCAACCCGTTGGGGTTACTTGGACCCTACTCGTAATTAAAGCATAAAGGAGCATGCAAGAGGTTGGGCTGTGAGCAAAAAATACCCCACCCCCCGGTAGGGGAAAGAAAAAGAGGGTTTGTTGGAATGTCTAGTTCAATTAGGGATAGTAGGTCAACTTCCATACTGTGATGAGATACACAGATTGTGATTTGCGGAATTTCATGCACATCTTTATGCCATGTACCTCTATGCTTTGATACTTTTTTTTATTTCCATTCATTTTTTGAAAATCTTATTACCCCATATACAGTGTGGATACAAAAATCTGCAATTGATGATTCTCCTCTTTGCTCTGGGTGTTTTTGCACCACATGCTCTTCAACTCCCAAGTCAAAATGAGTGAGAAAAATGACTAATTAAGGGTGTAGGGAGAGAATATTGCCTACCTCTTGCTTGGTGGAATGACCCTAGAGGAGATCGTGACCGGGTCTTGTTCCCTCATTTGATCCTATCCACATTAGTAATTTCCAGATTTTATTTTATCCTTGTTTCCTGATTTATTTCCTCGAATCCTATACAAAATTTTGCTTACTTGAGACAAAAGAAAAAAAAAAAAATCTTCCACGAAACAGAAACAAATTTATGAAATATTATGTATCCTTCACTTTTTGGGATTCGACCCGATCTGCTACCCTAGAGTGATTCCTTGTCACCAAGCTATAACGATGGAGGGAGATCCTAAACCCAAACCAACCAAGTGTGTCATCCTGAGGCAATTTCCTCATATGCTCGAATGTTCTTGTGTTGAGTAACGTAGGATTTTTGGATAATAAGAATAGATTTTTCTAACCAATTGCGATGAGAGGGAAAAAACACTAATTTCCTATGGATGAGTATCGATTTCTTGAGCATAGATTAATTTTTGAAGGAATTCCTAGGAATATCTTCCCACCTCAATCATAGGTTTGACGCTCTATATTTTTTTTAGTGCTTTGACGGGCACACACCAACCATCCTAGCACGGTTTTAGTAATTAAATATATTCACTTTTTAATGGAGGGGCATATAGAAATTCAAAGGTGTGATCTACGGAGCATACACAGTCACTCTTACCATCTCAGCTAAAACATTGTTTGATGCAATAATCTTCCTATAAACTTTGCTAATTAAAGTAATGAAAAATTTATTAAAAATGTACATGGGTAAGTTAAATAACTATATTATTTTTGCATATATCATTGATAATAACAAAATCAAGCTCTTAATCATTTTATAGAAAATATGTATTGATATAAACAAGAATTTATACATAAATAAAATTATTTAGTGGATCGTGTTCCGATGACTCATGAGAGAACACATGATCCTGGCCGTGAAAACACGTAATCCAATGATTGAGATTTATATGTATCTCGAAAACACTAATCTTAGAGATGCTTATCTCAAGGTTAAATATCAATCATTAGATTGTGAGTTTAAATGGTTGGGATTATGTGTTTTTTCCATAAGTCATTTTTCATAAGTCACTAGTACCATTTTTATGGTAAATCAACTAATAACTTACAGGCTATTGCATTTTGAAAAATTCAAATGAAAATATAGCTTTTTTTCTAACAAGGAGGAAGAAAAAGAAGACAAGTTGATAGATAAAGTTTATTGCGATGAAGTACATTGTTAAATGTCAATCATTAGATTGTGAGTTTAAATGGTCGGGATTATGTGTTTTTTCCATGAGTCATTTTCATAAGTCACTGGATTAGACGCTCATAAGTCATAAGTCACTAGTACCATTTTTATGGTAAATCAACTAATATAAGCTATTGCATTTTGACAAATTCAAATAAAAATATAACTTTTCTTCTAACAAAGAGGAAGAAAAAGAAGACAAGTAGATAGATAAAATTTATTGCAATGAAGTACATTGTTAAATATCAATCATTAGATTGTGAGTTTAAATGGTTGGGATTGTGTGTTTTTTTTCATGAGTCATTTTTCATAAGTCACTGAATCTGACCCTTATAAGTCACTAGTACCATTTTTATGATAAACCAACTAATAACTTACAAGTTATTACATTTTGAAAATTTCAAATAAAAATATATCTTTTTTTCTAACAAAGATGAAGAAAAAGAAGACAAGTGGATAGATAAAGTTTATTGCGATGAAGTACATTGTGATTTATCTATTTTCATAAAATTAAATCCACACGCATCTTTACTGTTATAATGAGAGAAGGTGGGATAGAAGTGGTTTGACACCAAAAATTTGATCTCACAAATACCCGTACTTTTGGCATTTAAACTTAAAATGATCAAGGACATTTTGGTCGAAAACCAAGAAAATTGCAATCTCACTAGTTAGTTTTCAAAATTGCAAATATATATATATTTTACTATATAATTTTAAAAAATTATTTTAAATTACAAATAAACCCTTCTCATACATGTGCTTTTGCACACGCCGCCTAGTTTTAATAATCTGAAAAAACTTGAGGAATGACCCTACGGTTATTAGTTTTCCAATCTGCAAATTACACATAGGAATGAGTTTTTTTGCTCACAATCCAATAACCATTTGACATGTGATGCAAATGATATCAGCAATATAGAGAAAAATTCTCTCTCCTATCTACATGTTCTCTGTCCAAAAATTTCAATTCTAAAAAAATCTTAAAATAGGTCATTGAGTCCACATGGATTATCACATTGTCAATCTACCAGTCTTCTAGATTTATTAAAAAACTCATATTAAAAAAAAAAAGAAAAAGCTTTGGAGCTTAATCTAGGGAATTGAAAATGGATGGTTACCGATCATCCAAACTTAAATTAAAATCCAACTGTAAAAAATATTTTTTTAAAGTTCGTATAATTTCATCCTCTACAACCCTCTGACCTTGGATCATGTTTTTGAACGCCATAAAGTGATTCGATAGAAAATTTTCCGTTTCCAATTTTGGGTGGGAGAGAAATATTCTTTTATTGCTGATGTCATTTGCGACACATGTAAAATGGTTGTTGAATTATGAGCCAAAAAGCACTCTTATACAAACACAAGGACAAGAGAATTCCACCTCAATCAGAATTATTAAAATTGAAAAAGTACTGATATGGGAGTGGGGCGGAATGGCTACCAATTATATATATTAGAATTTGGATAGGAACTACTCTGATAATTGGTATGGGAAATCACACTTTATGTGAAATAGAAAATTTCAAATGTAGCTAATTAGATTCTAGGCAACCATATATTCAACCCAAATAAGTTACTTATATATGTGTGGGGTCAGAGAAGAATTTTTCCAATTAATTGGAGTACAGTAATAATATTTGCTTGCTTAGAAAAAACGTGGTACCACAACTTCCCACAAAAAAGTCAGCAATTACCCGCTGTAATAGTATTATTTATCATAAGTTGATCATGTTTGAGTATATTCGAAAAAATATGGCAAAAATTAGTGGTTTGTAACAATTTTTTTTAATTGTGAGAAATCCAAGCCGTAAAACATACACATCTGTGCGCGGCTGATGTGGTAATGGCAAAAAATCAGGGCGAAGCCAGGATTTTTCTCATGTGGGGGGAGACAAGAGTAGAAAAAAATTTGTGGGGATAATTAAGAGGGAAAAAAAATAGTTGTAGGGGCAACTAAGAGAGGAATTTTTTTTTTTTTTTTTGTGGGGACAATAATGACAAATTTCTTTATCCGTCGCTAAAACCTGTCTCAATAGCACATTAATCCATAGAATTTGAAAACTCTTGTGAGGGCAAGTGCCCCCACTCTAAATCCGTTCCTACACAGAATCATTGATCTTTTTCTTCGAGATACACAAGGAAAAGATCAACAGTTCTGTTCCCTTGCCATGTCAGCCGCGTACAGACAACATCTGTTTTGTCGCGTCGATTTATCAATAGGTTAAAAAAAATTCAGGGAATATGAATTTCGTCGAAAAATAAATTCTGTCACTTGATTACACCTAGGAAAATGTCAAAATGAGAATTGACTTTTAGGTTTAATTTGAGGGTAAGGGTAAGCATATGAGATGAGAGAATAACATTGGGAGGTAAGAAATAAAATCATTTTTCAGTTTGTGAAAATGTTTTCCCACCCAGGATGGAAAATTCAATTCCATATATGGAAAATGCACAATCATACAACCTAAAGATCCTATTTTCCAGCCCATTTTCTATACTCCAATTAGAAAAGCAGTTCACCAAGCAAAGACAAACACAAACACACTTTTGAATTAAAAAAATAAAGCAAAAGGTACTATAGATCTCTATTTTGACCACTTTGGAAAGGTAGCTTATGGTGCAATGGACTGTGGACTACCTTCAATTATTTCTTGGGGTTCATGAACCATAGGAAGTTTAGCATTATGCCATCAAGTTTTATCAAGAAATGCTATTGGCAGGCACATTTTTTATATTGCCAAACACATTAACAAGGTAATTTCAACCAGGGCCTATAGTGCACTTAATTATTTTCTTTATATTATAAAAATATACCTGGCAACGTGTATTCAAATATAAAATTATAGGTAAATCTTCACAGGGATGAGAATTATATAGCTTTTAGATTCTTTGTTGTACCTTAGGGTGTGATATATGATGGATAAAATATGTTTTCTCAAAAAAAAAATTTTAATTAATTAATTAATTTCTCAAGATAATAGTTATTGACAAAATTGATTAGTTCTTAAGATAATGGTTTTTTAGTTTTGGATAGAGGTATTGGTGAGGGAAAAAATGTTGGAATTTTTCCATCTCAACAATAGATCATTATACTAAGGGTAATTTGACAAATATTTTTCGAATAATGCTAAAGTGACCTCAAGATTGGATCTTACATCGCACACCCTGACATAAAAGTGTATGGGAACCATATATACGTTCCTAGAGATACGAGTGAGAAAGCATCTATGACACCTATCCACTTTCACATCAAGATGTGTGATATGAGATCCAATCTAGGTGTCACTCCAGCACGACTCATATTTTTCTATTCTCAACAATAATTGATGGAATTTTGGAAAATGGGTTTCTGTGGAACTACACACTTCAATTGACGAATTATATTGCTTTAAAACCATTTTCTTGGTCCATCTTTTCATGCATGTACTTATTATAAGTGGCCGCTTAATTTTGGGTTGTACAGGTGCTTATCCAAACGAAAAAAAAATACATCATTCAAGTAGTGAAATATTTGCTAAGGAATATATAATTATTTTCCAAACACCAAATATACCTCCCCCACTCCCTCCCTCCAAAAAAAATTTAAATAAAAATAATAAATAATATAAAGAGGAAGAAGGAGGGGAAGGAAAGGAAGGATAAAAAACACTTTAAGTGGCATGAAAAGGTAAATTGATTTGATTGAGGATTAAATGTAGGTCTCATCCAGGGAGGTTGTAACTCTTTTGGTCTCTTTAGGGAGTCACATTGTGACAATGTTCATTTTTTGCTTTTGCCAAATTCATTAATTAGCACTAACCCTCGAAGTCAATCTCCTTTCAAGGAGATAATCTTCATTGTTGAATTATGTTTCAATTCCTTTTTAATTTCCACCCTCATTGCTCCCACCCTTTTCAACTCTCATCTCCCACCACTTCATCATCTTATGCAGTTCTTATGTGGCGATCTTATTTTCGATAACGACCCATAATTTTTATTTATTTTTTGTCTTGATAAAAATCATTACAATTGAATAGAGAGTGATTCATGAGGCAGCATAGCGTCATCATCGTCCACGTAATAAAGATAGAGATTCTTCACATTATGCTTGGACTGCTAAATGGTTTCTTAGCCAAACAGTTGCCATTTTAATTAACAGATCAATTAATTAAGAAAATTTTACTGATTTATTTCAAATAATTTGATTAAGTTGCTAAGTGGTTTCTTCCAACAAACAAGGTATCGGTAGAAGCCTAGATTTCTTTTCCATTTTTTATTAAACTTTTTTGTTTTTTTGTTTTGCTACCCAAATTATTCTTGATCATCGAGAAGAATGGTCCAATGGTTTGCATCAACAAATAGGAGGGAATTTTTCTTGGAAGCTCTTAAAGAAGACGTAACGTGTCTGTTATTGGATGATCAAGATTGAATCACATGTCCAATGTTCATACTTGTCTTATTTTAATATGTTGAAATTAAAATTTATTGTAACTTGGATAACCATTATATTTAGAACTTAACAATGTATTTATAGAAATTACATCAATCAACAAAGATTTAAAGGGTAATCCTAATTGACCTAAATCACCCTCACGGCTATGCATGATTTAAAGTTAAACGTCCTCATTATCAATACTTCCTAATGTAGCACATGCTAATTGATATTGGACCATGTTTGGCAGCCAACTATTCGACCAATGTGTTTTGTGTTTTGTGTTATATGATTTAGAAGTTTTGGAATAGATTGATTTTTGGTAAGGATGATCTCCTCGATAGAAATTTCTAACTCATATAAGACAAAACGTGTTAGCTAAATAGTTGATTGTCAAAAGGGACCCGTTGATATCATAGTAAATATGTCATTATCCATCACAACTTACAATTTTTTATGACATAAAATGAAAATAATACAATGTATCTCATACATCTTAATATGATGCATCTTATTCTATAACACTCTCGTGAATATATGGACCTTTAAAAGAGAGAATGTCCAAGTGGTTAAATGGAATGCCGATTTCTTATCTCACAAAGTGAGTAATTGATGGATAGAACAAAAAAAACGTCCAATGGTATTTGATGGTGGTCACCGTATATTTGTGAACTCTATCACTTTAGTTGCATTCCACGTTTTTTTAGTTTGTTGAAGTTTGTGATCATGATCTCTCCCAAGCATTGTTGGAGAGGCCATTTTTTGTTTATTATTATTTTTTTTTTTGGGGGGGGGGGGGGGGAGGGGAGGGGGTTTCTATGTGAAAAAAGGATAAATTCGATAAGAGTGATTAAGCAGTACTACGTGAAAAAAGTTAAATTCAACTGATTTTAGAGTTGAATTTACCCCTTTTTCACTTAGTGCGAGGTATTCGAGTATCTTAAGACATCTGACGAAACCCCTAGGCGCACATACAAGGTAATTTATAGGATAAATCTCTCAGGGTGACCCCCCCTTAGGGGGGATTCAAACTGAAAACCTCTGCTTCGTGAGGCATAGTAGTCTTGACCATCTCACCAACCCTTAAGGGTTTTGTTGGAGAGACTTTGCTTCTTTCAAAAAGAAAGTCTTGTTCTCTAGAGATTGGTCTTTTAAGTCTTCTACCAAAATATTTGTAATACCTCAAAAAGTTCTTGGCTTTGATATTTATAGCCTTAAAGTAAGGTTAATATTTTAATTATACCCATTATTTGATGGACTTTACTAATTGGTGAATATAAGTTACATTCTGATTCTACTAACTTTAAGAATTGTTATAGCGTCCCACCCATGTCTATGGGTCCATAATCAGACTATTTGATTGTGTGTCGACTCTTCATTAATAGGTTTCTAGCTCAAATGTTAACCAATACATTCTTAATAAATATTTGGACCATGGACTTCATTCATTGAAACCTAAACCCCGCCCCTAATGAAATATCAAAGTGCTTTTATATAATTTATTGGGATGATATCTTTCAATAGTCTTCGTATCTACATTCATCCATCCCTACCATTCTCGAGTGGATATAAAGTGAAAGACCCTACTTCTTGGTGGCCACGTTGGGTTGAAACTTTAGAGCAGCCAAGGTGGCTAAACACATTGACATTGTTGGTCTAGTTGGCTCAGCTAGCACTAAGTAGAACACTAGCCTATTTTGGCTTTTGTATTGGACGGCTAAAGCCCATATACTTCATAAAATTTCCATAAAAGTAGGAACCAAAATACTCAAAAGGTAGGACGAAAATGCTTGTCAGGTTCGTGGTAATTAGGATTCCTCCTTCCAATCCCTCAACAAAGTAAAGGTGAGTCAAACAAACCAAATAATGGCCCCTTTGAAGGTTAAATTCTTGCCCACCATCATAATCTATCATCCACATAAGCGTGAAACACGCGCACATGATACACACGGGAAAAAGAGAGCTTCCTTTTATTAACGAAAGATTTGAGATATTCCCTCCACTCACTTTGAACTTGGATTTGTAGAATTAAAAACTAAGCAATAACGTTTCTCCACGTAACTCTTGAGATTTAGATTTTTTTTCTTTTTTTTTTTTTCCATTTTATAGTCACGTTTCCATTTTAGGTGTTTTTGTTTGAATTTGTGCTTGTGAAGATAGTGGAAGACCAAGAGAATGGGAAACGTTTAGATTGACCATTAACAACTTATAAGTTTAATTAAGTTTCGATTATATCATTGTAATGGATTAGGATAATGCATCTACCCAACTAAGTGAAAATGGAATATGAATGTAGGGTTTAAAATGGGTTGGATTTTATTCAAAATCCAAATAAATTAAATCTGATTTTTAATGGATTTAGTTTCTTCAAAGCATATCTGAATTAAAATATGGGTTAGATATGAGTTGATGTCCCTTGACTCGAGTTAGATACCAACCCATCCCTATATTCAAATGATATATTATTTTGTATATTGTATGTTATATTTATATATTTTTTTAGTCTATCATTTATTAACAAATGAGTATTAAGTGTAGTAGTCAAAGCTTCTTTGCAAAAGGGGAGTGGTCTTGAGTTCAAACCACATTTAAACTACATTTTTCAATAAATTACTTTGTAATGGTTCGAAATTATTTGATCCGACCGATTAATTCGATCAGATCGGATCGGATCCGAATATGGGTTTAATGAAAGTAAAAAAAAATCAGATATGGTTTGAGCTAGTAGGATCTGATCCGGATCTAGATTCGGGCCCGAATTAAAATTTTAGATATAGATATGAGTTGACACATATCCGGCCCAAACCCGACCCATTTTAAGCCATATATGTATGGTTATATAGACACTCTCTTAACCCATTATAAGAGCATCATATGTAATTCATTTTCTTTAAAAGATGGTTAGCATATATCAAAATACAACAAAAAATTAGAAGTTTCTTTTTATCTTATAGATTTATTTATTTATTTTGATTGGTAAATCTTTATTTAATGAGTTCAGTAACTCGGAGTTGACGGGATTTGAACCCAAGTCTCTGGTATCATCACCCAAAGACTTTAGCAACTAATTTAGTTGGCACATACAATCTTATAGATTTATTGTTTGTCAATGATCAAACACCATCATGGATATAGGTCATAAAATGGGTTAAATTTTATTTGAAATCCAAATGATCCGAAATTTGAATTTAGCAGATTTGGATCCTTGATGCAAATAAAAAAAATGGGTTGAATATGGTTTGATGTGCCTTTATCCAAGTTGGATCTGGGTTGAACACAAATCTATCCCTATATCCAATTATATTCAAATGATATATTACTTTGAAAATTATAATTTTAGCTTTTCAAAATATCATTTTTACAACTATAATACAACATGAATCCATATAAAATAAAAGGATTATAATGATAAAATAAAATAGCATAGCAATTAGCGATAAGGTAAAACATTAAATAAAAAAATTACAAAATGATTTGGAATTACCCGAGCTGAATCGAGCAACTTAAGTCTGGTCGAATCTAGTTTAAGTTGAATCCAGATAAAAAATCCAGAGATGATGAATTTGGATATACTCTAGTCCGATCCATTTTAAGCTCTTGATAATTGATGGAATATTTAAAAGAGAGTTGAATGGGTATATTGGCTTCAAAGTTGACAAAAGAAGAGAGGGACAAGGGATTTAACATGAGAGGAGAGAGAGAGAGAGAGAGAGAGAAGTGAAATTTTAGGAAGAGAAAAAAAAAATGAGAGGGAGAAAGCCAATGTTTAAAAATTAAAACCAATGATTGGACCAGAAGTTTTTTAAAAAGATGATTAAAATGACCTTATATTTATCAATAGAAAGATACTATTCACAAAAACCAAACGATACAATTTTGTAACAAAAATGATAAGACTTCTTTACCATGTTTTAAATAATCCTAAATGAATGGGTATTTTAACAAAGATGCATATATTGATTTGAATTTGTGAGCAAGATGCAAGGTCACTTTTCTAATTTAAAGACTTAATTAATGTGAAATCCAATAGATAATCCTTCTCTCATTATAATGGTAAAAAAGGCATTGTACTAAGATATATATTGACATGTCATTTCAAATTCTCATAAATACAATTAATTTTAAATTTTAAATTTTGTCAAATTCACAACCATCTTTATTAGTCATTCCCAACTCCCCCTTCTCCTCCTCCTCCTCCTCCTCCTATATGTAAACACTAATGATAAATTGATTGGAGTATTTTTACTCGATTGACGTGACAAGTGCAAGAATCATAGACTTCTTCTTGCCTATTCCGAAGAAAAAGATCTACGATTTTGTGCACCTGCCACATCAAAAGAGTACATATCAAATACGAATTTTAAGTAAAAAAATCACGACATGTATAAAATGTGAGTTGACTTGCTAACCCGTAACAAAATTCATTAAACTGGGGGGTAATAGTGAATTTTCTATTCATAAAATGGCACCAATGATCAGATGCTTCCAACAATTAAATCAATAGGTTAAATGAGTGAGGCTATGATCTATACTTGGGAAAAATTAGTTGATAGGACTCATTATCAATAGGTTAAAAATGAAGTCATTATATCACCCTCACCGCGAAAAATATGAATAAACCCTTAAGTTGTTTTGTTTTAAAATCACACGACAAGTGATTGGGGGATTTTTTAACTGTAGCATCCATTCACTTACAATGTAATTTTATAACAAAACCACTCACGGGGCTTATTCATAATATTGTAGGGTGGTAATATGACAGCCTTAACAATATTAGATCATATCATGGTTTTAAAACTCATTTTTCCGTCTCGTCCATGAATGAGACAAGTTGTCCTGGACAAGTTTTTTTTATACATTTGAATTGTTTCATTCAACAATGAGAAAAATGAACCGCTGATTTAAATCTAATCCGATACATTTGACTTGTCTATCCATTTTATTGGTGGACGATACCAAGACATATCGGACGAGTGGTCTCTGTCTCGGACGAGATTAAAAACCATGGATCACCTAGTATTATATTTTAAAAAATAAAAAATGCACATGAGATACACTTGCCCACTCTTAGTCAAACTCAACGACTAATACCTCTTCAAAAAGATATTACTCATGAAATTGGTAAACTAATTAATTTACTACTTTATGATTATTTAATAATTATATTTTGAGATCCGAAGACCAAAGAGAGGGCTATTTTCTTTGTCTTGTGGGAAAATATTTATATGCTCTTAAGCCACAAACTGTCAACACGACCTGATGACTCAAATATATTCAATTGGGGTAAGGTGGGGGAAGGGAGGAATTTTTGGGTCGGATATAGACAAACAAGAACATTATTTTTCATTTTATTTAAATTAAGAGAGCTGATATTGGCACTCCAATTTCTTAAATTATTTATCACACCCTGATTAAAGATTAAAACACACCATTCAAACGTTACAAAAGTTTGATTCAAGTTATTACTTCATCAGTTGTTTACAATTAGAATTAGACCACATAAATTCATAAATCTAACAAATAAAAATAAAAAAAATAGAGAGAGTTTCTACTGGCACCCCCACCCCAACTTTTATTTATTATCAATCATTTGCTTAATTTTTTTAATTTTAATTGTAGTGTAATAAGTAAAAGTTGAGGTGCCAATAGCAGTTCTCTATATTAAATATATTTATAAGTCCGAACTGTTGCAATGAGAGGTCAGTGTGAGAATTTTTTATGCAAAATTACATTAATTAATATTATAAAATATCCTTGACTGGATTCATTCATGCATTTTAAATAATATATCTAGATTTATGATAAAATAAAATAAATGATAATTTTATCTTTTAAATTCTCTTGACAGATAGACAAATGAGTAATGACAAGAAAAAAAATTTAGAAGCCTCTACCCTTGAGGCACCTATCTCTTGCCTAATAATATATCAATGGAAGGCCTTGTCCTTTGTAGTTACTAAGGTTTTAAATCTCGTCCGTGACAATGCGAGTCATCTTGGCATTGTCCATGAACGAGACAGATAGACAAGGAGTCTCATATGTGTAAAATCTCGCAAGATAAATGAGATGATTGGAACGATATTTTAATATTTTTGGCTGAGTCAATAAAACTCATTCACATCAATCGGAATTTTGTGTATTTTAATTAAAATAATTAATTTTTTTGAAATTGACTTATTTATTATCTAAGTAAAATATAATTTTATGATCAAACATATTTTTATCTACCTTATTTTATACATATAAAAAATTTATAACTATTTTCATATAAATATGTGTTTAAATAAGTAAACCATGTTAAACAAATTATCTCGTTCGAGATGAATTGACTCATCTAAGACAACTCGGTTTCGTTCATGAAATAGATGAGATGAGACACCAAACCGAGTTTTGAAACCATTCTCAATACTGAAAGGTAATGATTGAACAATTAGTACACCATGGTATTATAGTATGTCTTGAAAGTTTCTTCTTTTAAGGATTGAATATTAGAAATATTACGTGACAAGTGACTAAAGATTTCATGGAATACTTGGATGACCAAAAGTCCAATCGGAAGTTCTAATAATACTAATAGAAATCAAGAGGTCCACCATCAGAACTATGCACCGGCCCAATTTGAATGTGTGGGCCAGCTCATCTAATAAGATATGAATCAGCGTGACGTAACGTATTAAGACTTAAATCTTACTAAGGGTTGTTAGGCCTGCATGGATTACTACATTGAGAATCCAACACCACACCCTTATAGATTTCATAACAAAAACTCGGATTCAAATACAAAAACAAAAACAAAAAGCTATTTTGAGCATAATCTAAGATGTTGAAAATGAAAGACTATCGAACTGTCAAATTTAAAATTAAAATTCTCATGAAAATTAACATATTTTTTCAAAGTTCATAGAATTTTGTTCTCTACATTCTTATGGCATCGGATTATGTTTTTGAATGCCACAAGATATTGTAGTCAGGAAACTTTCCTTACTAACTTGATAATGAAAGTTTGAAAGTGTTTTTTTATAAGATACAGAATTCATTTGACAATTTTAATGTCTACACGTATAAAAATTAGGTATAAATGATGAATTTTTATTTGTTGATCTAAATGTTATTAAGAATTTAGGTGTGATAAAAAAAAGGTTTGATTCAATGGTTATATATAAGATTTTCAATCTTGATTTTTTGTCAAATTTTAGTTTCATTTACAATATATCAAGCTTCGATTGAAAGAGTCATCTTGATTATCATGGACATGAAGAAAACAAATTTCCAACAAAAATAAAGAAATAAATAAAACTAAAATACTAACTGAAAGATACATCTGGCTGTGTTTTCCATTGCACCCTCCATCATGCTCGGTACACCCACTTTCTTTGATGCATATTCACTCTAAAATGTGTTTTAGGTGGGTGCAATGAGCACAAATGGTGGGTGCAAGTAGCCTGATCCTTTTGAAAGTCACCAAAGTATGGCAAAACATCAGTCACTTTCGAATGATTGAGGCGGTAAATAAATTTAAATTTAATTACATACATTGAAAAAAAAAAGTTATTTAAATAAAATCGAAGGTCAATTTGGTCTTTTTGACTTATTCAAAATGTGTCAAATAGCACATGCGTCAAAACATCTAATCGAAAAAGTTTAAATGTCAAAACGATAATTCTTGGTCAATCAGCTTAGCTTCAAACTATTAACACGTGTCGAGATCTTATGTTGTTTCTGGAGAAGAGTTCGAGTTTGATACCAGCTCCTCCTCCTTATGAGAAGCCCAATACGCCATTAAATGTACGGATTTGCTATATTTCTAATATATTAAGTTTATACTATTTAAAGAAAATAAACTTGATTTGTGATTTTGATTTTCAAATTTGATAATATTTCGAGATCAATTCTAATATATTTATCACAAATAGGAAATTTGCATCTATGATTTATGTAGGCCGAAGTGGACTTCCCATCAAACTCGTTCAAGCTTACCAAACGTACACTCAAAAACAATAAAACATTTGAGTCAATCGTGATAATCTGACTATCTAACTTGAGAAGTTTGATTAACGTAGGTCTACGCTCCCCGAGATATAAGACTGTATTTCCCCCATAAAATATGTATCTCGAGAAAATCATGTATCACAAAGAGTACAAATCTACGATTTTTGAACTTATCACGTCAAATAATCGATAGAATATACCACGTGGGGTAGTCAAATTGTCACGACTCTTACTAAATATACCTTGGGCGTTTGTCTTTTTGCCCAACAAAATCAGCCAAACCCCAAAAATGATAAAGACTACATAATATATAGGAATAATTTTTATATGATCCCAAGATTTTGGTATATATACGTTTTAGAAATTATATTTAATAAGAACATACGGTAAGGACATCTTTCTTAATTCAACATGTGTTTTTGCGGCCGTATCTTACCAATCCAGTTAGTAAAATCTCTTTCTTATTACTCCTCGTCTCGATAAAATGACAAACTCAAAAGTGATTTGAATTGTTGATTTTGACAATTTGAATCATCAATCTCAGAAAAGGAAAAGAGTGGTTAAAGGGTATTAAGAAAAAGAACATTTGGTAAATGGCTGGACTATCAATTATCGTAAAGAAGTGCGGAATATTTAGAAAGAAATGTTTTTATTAAGGTTCGTTAAGTAGTTTTTTCAAAAGATTTTTATGAAAAATATGATAGGGCTGGACTATGTAGATTCATGAAAATGAATAGAATAAAAATACTTAATCCTAGCAATTATAATGTAACATCCAATTGCCAAGATTTATTCAAAAGATAAGGGATATAGTCTCTGGATACATCTTTTTATTTTAACACTAGATTTTATAATTGAGAGATTTATTGTGCAAACGTATCTGTTGCAATTTTATTACAAAAACTCCCTTACTTTATCAAGCATGTCACTTTTATGAATCATGCTAACATGACTAAGGTAGTAAGATTTTAAGTCTTACTAAGGATTATTAGACACATGAAATATCAAACTAGCAATCCAACAACACTGACTTGTAGATTTTATGGAAAAACTAAGATTCAACAAAAAAAATTCAAAACAAAAAACCTTATTGATTTTGACCGTAGGCCTTGAAAATGGATGGCTACCAAACTACCAAATTTAAAACTAAAATTAAATGGTGAACATTAATTTATTCTTTTTTCGATTTATTTATTTATTTTTATTTTAATTTTGTTCTTTATAATCCCGTCGCATTAAATCATGTTTTTGGATGTCATAAATTCACGTAATTAGAATTTACTCCAAGTATGTTAAGTAACAAATTAACCTCATAAATTTGAATTTTATTATGTGGGTCCCACTCCAAGGTTTGCTGGATAACAAACTTCGTAAAGTAAGGTTCTCTTAGAATAGTCAAAATTCCAAGGAAGTTTTTGTGAAAAAAACACAACAATTGTGTCTGTCAAATAAATCTCTCTTTATAATTTAGTAGTTGTGATTACATATGTTAATGTCCAAAATTTCATAGGGACATTATCATTCCCGAATTCTAATATATATGAATCCTCATAAGCTATAGGAAAGAGGTCACAAGCAATCGTTATCAAAATTAATAGTTATTTCCAAATCAGTTTAATTGAATTAATAAATATATAATAATTCAATTTTATTTAACTTAGATTAAGAGATTCATAATCACAAAATGTCATTTTAAAATGATTACAAACATGTACATGGATAAGAATATTATATAAGAAAAACAAAACAAAACTCAAATCAAAATTGATTAACTTAGTCAAGCTTGAAAATTAGGCTGAGATTTTGATTTGGATAGCAGACAAGAAAATTTGACCTTTGATTTAACAGTAGATATATCTCTTTCGAATTTTCCTATAATTGAGAATTTGACAGGTTCTACAATCTTATTATATTTTTGATCTCTCGAACTGGTTTTCTTTTTTTCTTTCGTCAACGAAAATATGTTTAGATCATTCTCTCCACCTCCAACTACTTAATCTATTTTTTTAATCCCAATCAAGAAAATCTGTATTTTTTTTTTTTTTAAATGCAAATTGTGGAAAGGGTTGTATCCTTGGGTAGTCCTATTTGGCACCAATGCAACTCATCATAAATTAATGTAAACTTTGTAATAATTTTTTTTAATAAGTTATTGTAAACTTTTGCCGGGTAAATTATCACAAATTTTACATATTTCACAATTTTCCTTGAGAATTTCTGCAAAATTATAATTATATTTATAAAAAATAAAAAACACTTAAATGACACAGTAAACAACAACGTTTGAAACAGAAAATTGTAACGTCATCTGACCCACTAACGAACATGATTATAACGTCAGTTAGTGAAGGATCAAGGGAAGTAGTGTTAAAGTATCTTAAGGAAACAGGTTGGAACTCCACCTAATAATACTTAATCCCTCATGAATAATGCCTCCAACTTCATATTTATTTCTTTCGAAATTCAACATTTACCACGTGAGTCCACATGTGGGTCCTATTCACCACTAACACCTCCTCTTCTCCACTATAAATTACAACTCCCAATCCATCCTACCTTCACACTCTTGCTGCAACCTCTCCTCCTCCACCTTCACCTCCACCACCACAACTTCCACATCTCCAAATTTAGTAGAACCAAACCCATAGTAAACCTATAACACCAATGACACAATAAACACTAGCTTTTTCCACCAAATATAACTAGCACCACCTTTAAATTTAACACCAACAACATCAACCAATACTAGTGCAATTTACTAATATGGGTAACGCGGACTTAGTCTTCCCATCGACGAACATCGAATGCACACATCGTGTAGCAATTCCTCCACCACAACCATTCATCAAATCACTTAAAAAATCCCTTAAAGAAACCTTCTTCCCCGATGACCCTCTTCGACAATTCAAGAACCAATCACCGTCTCGAAAGTTTGTATTAGGCCTTCAATACTTCCTACCGATGCTCGAATGGGCTCCTCGATATACTTTCCAGTTCTTCAAAGCTGATCTTATTGCTGGGATTACAATTGCAAGTCTTGCTATACCTCAAGGGATTAGTTATGCTAAATTAGCTAATTTACCTACTATTCTTGGCCTATGTAAGTGGTTTATTTTTCATAAAATTTTTGGAAATTTTGGTAAATATTTGAGTAGACCATTGAAAATATTTGAATTTGTATTGAAGATTCGAGCTTTGTTCCGCCGTTGGTGTATGCTTTGATGGGCAGTTCAAGAGATTTGGCTGTGGGTACTGTTGCTGTTGCATCACTTCTTACAGCTTCTATGTTGGGAAATGAAGTTAATGCTTCTGAGAATCCAAAGCTTTATCTTCACCTCGCTTTCACCGCGACATTCTTCGCTGGAGTTTTTCAGGCTTCCTTGGGCTTGTTAAGGTTGGTATTTGGTATGCTAAGAACAATAATAAGTTACAGAAGAATAAAATTGAAATTGGGTTCTCCTCTTCACACCAGATAAAATATTTTCCATTAAAAATGGCAATCATGGACTTAGAAATCACTTTTTTTTTTCCATGAAAAGCATTTTCTCATATAAAATTTTTTTGATCATAGAGACCTTAAGGTCCTTTCTCTATATATTTGGTTAAGCAAATTTTGTTGAATTAGAGAATCCTCTTGTGTATGGGTCTCTCTCTCTCAAAAGTTAGAGAACAAAAAAATTGATTATGTTAGTTTTTGGAAAATTTTAATTAATGAATTATTAATTGTTATTTGTAGGCTTGGGTTTATAGTGGATTTTCTCTCACATGCAACCATAGTGGGCTTCATGGCCGGTGCAGCCACAGTTGTGTGTCTACAACAGCTGAAAGGGATCCTTGGACTCGAGCACTTCACTCATGGAACTGATATTGTCTCAGTGATGCGTTCCGTCTTTAGCCAAACACATCAGGTTCTCTATTTTCATCTTCTTCTTTTTTCTTTTTTTTTTAATTTTCCCACTTTAAAAAAATTATTATTTAGCTGATTTTGTGTTGAATAATCATGAAAATTAATAATTAGGCTCCTTTCTTTTATTTATTTATTTATTATCTAATTATTGGTTCTAAAGTGGGTTGTGGTGGTTGTTGCAGTGGAGATGGGAAAGTGCTGTCTTGGGCTGTTTATTCCTTTTCTTCCTCCTTCTCACAAAATTCTTTGTAAGTAAATCATGATCAGCTTTAATTACTTGCTTAAACGTCTTAGTTTCTTTTACATCGACTGCCAACCTAACGTAATTTTTTATGAGTCATGCTGGGGTGACATAGGATTTACTGTAATTCTCACAATTCTAACGTGGACATGCATATATAACCGTAGATGATTTTTTACTTCTATCGCAAGTAAACACATCTGTGGTTATGTGCACATCCCACGTCAGATTTGTGAGAATTGCTGTAAATACTTTTTATTATTCCAGTATTTTTCATTTTTTAGTTGTGGACAACTTACTCACTCCAAAATAATAATAAAATAATCCATATGTGTAAATCTTATAAAGTTTTTCCTATTAAATATCTTTGATTTTATTGAAATCGTTTAGTATTCAAATACCTAAGAAAATTTTCATTTTAAACTTTCACACAAAGACCTACTTTCAAATGGTATTCATTTTAAGTAAGCAAAATTGCTTTTTTGACTTCTATGATTTTTGTCATATTATGCTCTATTTCTTGCCTACTTTCCTATTATTTAGTCTAGGTTGCTTTTCAATCACATCAAATAATTGATATTATGGGCAAAAAAAATAATAATAATGGATTGTTGTTTCAAGGAGCTCCCCAGGTGTTTGGTTACAACCCTGTTCCTATCTTTTTCATTCCATGTGTCTCTCTATTTGCCCCCTAGCCATAAATGTTTTCGCCTATCAAGTATGCTAACTTAGTGATGATTCCATCATTTTGGGTTTGTAAATCAAAAACCAAAACTAATTAGGAAAAAAATGATCAAATCACCCATGTGTTTGATTACAGCCTATTCCTAACTTTTTCATGCCATGTGTCTCTTTATTTTGGCCCCCCTAACCATAAATGTTTTGGCCCATCAAGTATGCTAACTTAGTGATGATTCCATCATTTTGGATTTGTAAATCAAAAATCAAAATTAATTAGGAAAAAAAATGATCAAATCCAATGGATGGAAATCATCTTTAAAGCTTTCATTGTGTGTGTGTGAGAGAGAGAGAGAGAAGATTCATTGAAGGGTGTGCCAAGCGTTTATAGATTTGTGTGCCTAATTTTTTTTTCTTTGTGGCACTAGTTGAATTACAGAATATGGGGACCCAATATTTAATTACTCTTGATTTTTGGTAGGAAAAGTAATAATATTTTGTGATTTGATTGACGACAAACAGAGCAAGAGACGACCAAAGTTCTTTTGGATTGCAGCTATGGCGCCTTTGACGTCAGTTATTTTGGGAAGTTTACTCGTTTATCTGACCCACGCTGAAAAACATGGTGTTGAAGTGGTGAGAATCCCTAGACCCCCTATTTTATTTCACACTTGCAGAAATAGTACTATTAAAGTCTCATATAATATAACATCACATATCTATTAATCATGATTCAATCTAAATCATCCGATAAGGGGCAGGCCAAGATTTGATTGTGTGGGGTAATTAAGAGTGAAAAAAAAAATTGTGAGAGCGATAATGACAGATTTTTTTATCTGTTGTTAAAATCTATTTCAATAGTATATTAATCTATAGAATTTGAAAAATCTTGTGAGAGTAATAATATCCTGTCAAATGCGACCCACAATTTACATTAATCTTTAATTATTTTTTAGTTAAGAAAAATATTATCCATTATTTTAAAGAAAAATTATACCATATGATTCAAATTGAATTTTAAAGTGCATGAATTTAATTTTTTTTTTTAAATCTATAAAAAAAAAAATTTGAACTTTAACCATTGGATCTGACTCATAGGTTGATCTAAGGCACAATTTGCCTTTTTTTTTTTGCCAATTTAGAGTTCAATTAATCCCGGCCTAAACCCGTAGTAGGGATATTCTATTACCACACCAACTTTTACTAAGAGCACCCTAATACATGTGATATCGAAAAAGAATTAGCCCAAATCTTGGTGTGCTCTTTGTATAAATTGGTGTGGCAATGGAAGCTCTCTAAGAATAAGGGAGATAAGGTCATCCGACCACAAAATGCACAACTACACCTAGGTGGTGGGTCCTACTTTTCTATTATCATAATGAGGGACAGGAGACATGATTGGACGGTGACGATTTGAGGGTCCACAGTATGATGTTACATCAGTTATGCTGCGTGCAGAGTACACAAACATTTATACTGTGCTAGCGGATTTATGTACTAGAGTTTTCTACTATGTTTGGTACTGTAGGTTATATATGAAAGAAAAGGTTTTGATACAGTGCATACGTTTGTTATTTTATTATTGTAGATCGGGCACTTGAAGAAAGGCTTAAACCCAATTTCTGTGACTGATTTGACTTTTGGGTCTAAGTATCTGATGATAGCCATTAAAACAGGAATCATCACAGGTGTCATCGCTCTCGCTGTAAGTCTAACTTTTCTCTTGTGTGTAACTTTGTTAACGTGCACTGATAGCACCATATACCCATAGTAGGTTTTTTTTGTCTAGCTGACGTGTACACGTCATGATGGTGATGGTGGTGGTGGTGGTGGTGGGCCCAGTTTGTTTATCACTTGTGATTCACACATTATGTCAAATTTGCCAACTTTGCCCAGCAATTGTGCCAGTATTTTTAGCTCATTTAGTATTGGATAGATCTAAACCACATCAGACTATTAATGGTGGGCCCTCTAAACTAAATGGTTGCATCGCATGTGATCATAAAATGCCAAATAATCTGGGAGTATATTAATATATTACCACGGGATACGCGGAAAGTACGCACTTGGTGGCATCCAGACTTGTGGTCTTGGAGTAGTGCGCACGTGGGTGTCCCTATGTAAGAGTAAGACCATGAATGGGCCAGGCTTGGATCTGGCCCATGTAGGTCCATATAAGAAAGTGATGCTTTAACTTGGGTCCGGACTGGTTAATAAACAAGCTCAGATACTTGTGATTTGGGCTGGACTTGGGCTAGTATTTTGAGGCTTGAATAGCTTCAGCCAGTTTATGAACGGCTCAGGCCATTGATTTGGGTTTGTGTTGAGTGCCAAGTACAAGTTGGATTTGGATTAGGCCCAACCCAACCTTAATTTGGTCCACGAATGTTGTTTTTGAAAGATGAAGGAAGGGTTTATATTAATTTGTTGATTCGTCGATCTAACAGGAAGGGATCGCAGTTGGGCGAAGTTTTGCCATGTTCAAGAACTACCACATCGATGGAAACAAAGAGATGATCGCTATTGGAACGATGAACATAGTTGGGTCTTGTACTTCTTGCTACTTGACCACTGGTGAGGTTTATATTAAAGATTTGCTATTTATTGAGATTTCCATTAGTGGACATAAGTGACTTATAATTTTAATTTCAGGGCCATTTTCGAGATCGGCGGTGAACTTCAACGCAGGGTGCAAGACTGCAGTTTCAAACATTGTGATGGCAATTGCAGTGATGATAACATTGTTATTTCTAACACCATTGTTTCACTACACTCCCCTAGTGGTGCTCTCAACCATAATTATCACCGCGATGCTTGGCCTGATTGATTATGAAGCTGCCATACATCTATGGATGGTTGACAAGTTCGACTTCATCATCTGCATGACTGCATACGTCGGCGTGGTCTTTGGCAGTGTCGAGATTGGCTTAGTCCTAGCGGTATGTAATTTCCTCAATTGCATCACCATCTATTTTCATAAAATTTTAGTATGGAATTGAAAGTAAGAAATAGGAGTAACCAAGTCAATCCAATCCAAGTTCTAACTCTGTTGCCAAACGAGTCAAATATTGGTCATCGAACGATGTATGAGTGTATATTTTAGGGTCTAAATTCATCTTTTACACCTTGAGATTCAAGCCATAAACAATGAGGGATTTCGATCCAAATGTCTTCCAAGATCTAATATGATCTCTTTTTTTAACTTAGATTTATATCGAGATACATCTTGCAAGGTATCTTCACATCCTTTGGGATAGGTCTAGTCCTAATGGTTGCACACCCGATCTTACAGAAATTTCCTAACGTGCAATAGAGTAAGTTAGAAGGCCACTCAATTTCAAACACACGATCACAAGGAGCAAACTCTTTGTTACTAATTTAAATACTGAATCAACCCCTAGTGGGTAACTTGCTCGGTTGATACATGCAATCTATAAAGAAAGCCTAGGGTGTCTCACATGTTAGACTAAAAGGTTTCTCCCGAATCCAATGAACCCAAGGGCATATCAAGGATTCGAGATCTCAATGTGACACTTGTACGGTATAAGATTGAACCCAAACACTTAATCGTATCGATTCCACTAAGTTTTGAGTTGGTCAATAAGTTTTTAAACCATGGACATGATAACAAGTGCCTTTCTAATACTAATCTAGTAATTAATTTATGTGAATTCAGGTTGCCATATCTATGATTCGAGTGATATTGTTCGTAGCGAGGCCAAGGACCTCAGTCATTGGCAACCTTCCCAACTCGATGATCTATAGAAATGTAGATCAATATCCAACGGCTGGTACTATCCCTGGAATTCTAATCCTTCAAATTGAAGCTCCAATCTATTTTGCAAATTCTAGCTACTTAAGAGAAAGGTATATATTTCGACAAAACCCTTTAAATACTTTACCATATAAATTAAATTGTTACACACATACACTTACATGCATGGATGATAAGTTTTATTTATTAAATTTCATTTTTTTAGGATCTCGAGATGGATCTACGAAGAGGAAGACAGGATAAAATCATCTGGAGAGACCAGCTTACAATTTGTTATCTTGGACATGAGTGGTACGAATAATAGCTATAAAAGATGTTTATGTTTTATAATCTATAATTCTCACCTCACCTTACCTTACCTCACACGTGTGAATTTATTTATTTATTTATTTATTTTTTTTTTTTTATAGCTGTTTCTTGCATTGACACGAGTGGAATTAGTATGTTTGAGGAAGTTAAGAAGAATATCGAAAGAAGGGGACTTAAGGTAAGAAATAAGAACCATTCTTTCTTCTTAACAGAGTTTATATTGACACACCAAAATTTTTAAATCATCAAAGAAGGATAAGGACACACCATTTAATAAAATTGAAATACTCTCTCATGCACACCATTTATTGATAATTCTTTTGTACATTTTGTTTGCTAAATTATATATACTGATTTACATATCTTCTTGATGAAATAGATGGTGTTGGCCAACCCTGGAAGTGAGGTGATGAAGAAACTTAACAAATCCAAGCTCATCGAGATTATCGGCCAGGAGTGGATCCATCTGACGGTGGGAGATGCCGTAGGAGCATGTAACTTCATGCTGCAAACATTCAAACCAGACCCAACCAAAGTAGAATCATCAACAATGGACATCAATGTTTGAGCTAGAAGGATGTTTTGTCTTGACAGTTGTCGCATATCAAGTGGTAGCAGATCAATCAAAATTAATCTCCACCCTTAAAATATTTCTTCAAATCCTTATTATAATTATTCACAAGGAAGTAGAAATATATTTAATAATGGAGTACTGATATCAGTGCATGTTAGCATCCTTTGATGTGGCATTTAGTGAGAATATAATCAAGTTTTAATACAAAGTCGTCTTCGCTTTTTTGCCAAACAAAATAATTTATGTTTCACTCGATCATTAATCACTAAAAGGTTAGAAATATATCTTCGTTTGAAAGAATTTTTTTTTTGAAAGGTAAAGAAAAATATTTATTCGTGCACGTGTAGACTTTTGATGACCAACTAACCCATTGTTTCCCATAGAGTAGATCCAATTAAATTGTCCATGGATGCAATCGATTAGATCCAAAATCCAATATAATAATTTAGGCTTTGAGTCAAGGTCATGGGATCCATTGATGATCCAATCCAATGAATTATTGGTTCAATTCTTGATCAACTCATATACCATACTCTAATCTGGGCATGACCAATAATAAAAAAAAAATAACAAACAATGGAAAATAAAGATAACTGCTATTGGCATTCCAACTTTTACTAGTTACAACCCAATTAAAAATAAAGAAAATAAGCGAATGATTGAGAATAAGTAAACGTTGGGGTGTCAATAGAAGCTCTCTCTGGAGTTAGATATCTATTTTTGGGATTTAGGATATATACGAGCTTAATCATAATTATAAACTACTGAAATTGTTTGAACGACTATTATAATGTTTTGTAATGTTGAGATTATAATTTGAGCCAAACAATTTTAATCTTTAATTGAGGTGTGATAAATAATTCAAGCAATTGGAGTGTAATAAGAAAAATTTTGGGGTGCTAATAGCAGTTCTCAAAATAAATTAGAGAACCTACATTCACACACCAACTTTTCATTATAACGTACCAATTTATCATATTAAATAAAGAGAGCTGCTATTGGCACTCCCAACTTTTACTTATTACACCTCAATTAACATATTTTTTTAAACTGTGTTAGATTTAGGATTTTATGTGCGCCTAATCCTAATTGTAAGCAACCACAGAAGTTGTTTCAATGTGTTATCATGGTTTGTAATGTTGAAGCAATGACTTGAACCAAACTTTAGTTACGTTAGAATGGTGTGTTTTAATCTTTCATTAGGTAGTGATAAATAATTTAATAAATTGAGGTGTAATAAATAAAAGTTGGGGGTGCCAATAACATCTCTAAATAAAGCATATCAAGTAATAATGAGTGAACACCTACTCTCTCAATTTCCTTCAAGTTGTTTTTTTTTTTTTTTTTAACAAGAAAATCCTCTTTACTTTCTCCTGTAAGGAGCTAGCAAGCGTTTGAATAGATTTTGCTCTTGCGCAGAAAGGTTTTTTGCTCTTGTGCAAAAAGATTTGGCTTCTGCTCTTGCACGGAGAAGTGGCCTTAGTAACCATCCAAAAGCAATTCACCTCAATGTGACCGGAGAAAATTATTAGAACCCCTACAACCATGCATTCCTAGGGGTGTCAATGGATAGTCGAAATCCGAATCCGAATTCGAATTCGAATTCAAAAAATCGGATATTATCCGAAAATTTCGGATATCGGATTCGGATTCGGATGTCAGTTTAACATTCGAATGAGTTTCGGATACGAATTCGGATATTGCGATATCCGATTCGATAATATCCACTCCGATAAGAATATGTATATCGTGTATTTATGTTTTACAACAAAACTTTAACACATATATACATGGTGATGTGTATTTATGTTTCATAACAAAACTTAACTTATAAAGTCATCTTCTCCCCCAACCTCCATCTGAAATGCAGAATCAGTCGGTAATGAAGGCTATGGCCTGTGCGAGGCTGCGAGCTACATAACCCACCGTCTTCTCCGGCCGGCGTCATCCAGGTACATACTCTCTCTCTCTCTCTCTCTCTCTCTCTCTCTCTCTCTCTCTCTCTCTCTCTCTCTCTCTCTCTCGGTAAAACCCATCTTCTCGACTTGTGCGAGCTCCATTACAGTCGTCTTCTCCGACCGACTAGCATCCAAGGGTATTTCCTCTATCTCTCTCTCTCTCTCAAACACAGTAAAACCCTATTTTACTCTCACACAAAGAAGAAAATCCCATTTGTAGGATTTTTGTCGGATCGGATATTATCGGATATCCGATATAATTTTCAAGTTCGGATTCGAATATTTGTTAGTGCTATCCGATCGGATTCGAATTCGAATTCGGATATCATTCTTTTTTTTCGGATTCGAATTCGGATATAGCAATATCCGATCGGATACCTATCCGTTGACAGCCCTATGCATTCCCCCTTCTCACATAGAACCCTTGCAACACTCTTTCATCTTCTGAAATGATTTTTTCTTCTTCAAAGCAAACTCTCTCTCTCTCTTTCTCTCTCTCTCTCTCTCTCTCTCTCTCTGTATGTCTGTCTTCCCGAGCTTGCATTTGGTTTATAAAGAAAAAAGACAGGTGGACAGTAATTGGTGTGTAATGATGAGAAATCAGCAGTTGAGAAGGAAAGGATACACACCTGCAGAGCTATGGATGTGGGCATACCCCTATGTAAAATAAAAATATATGAAAAGAAGTCTTCAAATCTACATGCAGAGGCTCTCAGGGAGAAGCATTAAGACCAAGAATTTCCAAAAATACAACATAAATGAGTTCTAATAGATAATTAAGTCGTCATGTTCTAAAGGAAACACTCTAAAACATTAGGAGTCCTAAATCATATGGTAAATGAACCATTTCCAATAACAGCTGTTTCTAAATATCCAAAAGAAAGCAAATTATTAAAGGGTCAATGAACTGAGTACAATGCGATTGCTTAGCAACAAATCTCTCATTCCCATTAACGATGACTCTTTGTGGTTAAGTTGAGAGGGCATCTTTCATCACATATGCCAAAAGATAGTCCATTAAAAACATAGTAGCATCCTAGGCTAAAATCTGACCCAATTGAATTCTTTAGGATAGTAGGGGAAAATATGAATATTCCAGAAAAATACTATTGGCGAGTACAATTTAGATGGGCACTTGAGCAGGAAATAAAGTTCCTTTCAAACATTTCAAAACACACCAGCACACGAGTCATACAAACTGGTCATACATTTATCACTAGTGCACTTTTCCCAGGTGAATCAGAATCAGAGGATACACAGGCCACACCACCTCTGGTATGGACCCACCCCGCCATACTACCATAAGAAAGGTAAATTGTAACACTTGAAAAACAACCATAAAAAACAAAACAAAAAAACTAAAAACCAAAAAATAGTTGGGAGTAAGCTTGCAAAACCATCGCAGTAGAGTTCAAAATTTGGCAATAACTTCCACGTAGTGAATGAATCTGTAAAGCTTTCTCTCGCATCTGCTTCCCATGCCCATGCAGGAAATCAAGTACCAAATATGGAAAAAACTTGGGCACCCAGAACTGACTTTTTCACTTCATTGGAGATTTATCTCTTCAAAGGATACATTTTCTCAACACTGCAACTAAGGAGAGTATTGGGTATTTGAAGCAGTTTCTTTGAAAATACGTGGAAGCAATTCATGGGAATTCACATCTAAAACTTCAGGATCCCTAAAATGATATAGGAAAAAAAAAAGACATTAGATCCACTTATAATGGCTTTAGATGACACCAACTGAGGAATGTACAAAACAGTAATAACATAGACAGGACACAACAAAGATGGGCCACCAATGCAATTTTAAGCTATAACATATTAAAGAGGGCACTAGAAGACTGATTGGTCTCAAATCTGGACCTACTAGAGCTACTCAAAACTCAGCAGGAATGTTTTATATTATATACAAACTTCCGCTGTCGACAAGATTGTGTGAAAGGAAAAGAGTGAGTCACCTGCACAATGTTCGCCCTTTTTCAGTTGAACTAGGAATAAACCATAGTTTTCGCAAGAAAGGTGACTCGAATTGAACAAAGAAACCATCACTTTGCCCATGCCTCCACTTTCTTGACCCTTGTCCTTTCCATACCTGCAGAAAATTTTGCCCACTTAAATTTGCAAGAATAAGCCATATAAAAATCGTGTTAAGCAGCTTTTTTTTTGTAGGTTCAGGCATTCGGCCCGTATCTTGATTTTTGTTGCAGATAATGCCTGATCACAAGTATATCATGGTTATGCAATGATGGGTAAATCACTAAAACTACTGTCAGAGTTGTAGAAGCAATTTTTCGCTCTATACCACGAGATCTTGATTTGGATCAAGATCCAACAAATAAATCACATAAAAATAATCAAAGAAAGGGGAAAGAAGATGGAAAACACAATATTTTACGTGGTTCGGCAAATCTCCAATTTACATGATTTCTCTCATCTTTCTTTCTCCTCTTTACAATGGTTTAACCTATTTTATAGAAAAGAAACCCTAATTCCAAAAAGGAATCATAATCTTCCTTATGTTTTAAAAAATCTAAATAAGAAATCCTAAACCATGGTCTTTTTTAAAAGACTAAAGGAAAAAAAAGATTTTTTTTAAATCTCACTTCAAGCGTTGGGCGCCTAAATAGGCTAGGTGGCCGCTTCGGCGCCTAGGCCCCGCTTTTGACAATTATGTTATTGATTTTTGAAGCTATCTTGTTTCATATTTAGCACAAATATGATCTTCCAGTTGATTGAACTCCCATAATAATTTGAGGTTTCAATAATAGAACCGACTATCTTGAAAGTGGGGTTGACTCCCTGAATGAGCCAAAACTTTAACAAATGATAGAAGAACCAACCAATAATCTAAGTTATGCTTAGATCCCAGAATGATCCAAGACTTTGATAAATAATAAAATAACTGACCAAAGACACAGATCGGGCTAAGATCCCAAAACGATCCAAGACTTAGATAAATAATAAAATAATAGACTGAAGTCCCAAATCGAACTTGAATTAAGGTAAATCAAATAGTTACAATTTAAGGAAGATTATGATTCCTTCTGAAATTAGGGTTTATTTTCTATAAAAGGGGGTAAATTATTGTCAAGAGGAAGAAGAAAGACGGGAGAAATCATGTAACAATGAGATTTACAGTGGAATGGCTCATCAAGCCCGTGTTGCTGACCACGTAAAATATCGTATTCTTCGTCTTCTTTCCCCTTTCTTTGATTATTTTTATGTGATTTATTTGTGGATCTTGATCTAAATCAAGATTTGGAGGTATAGAGCAAAAAATTGCCTCTACAAGGCTAAGGATGACACTTTAGACAAATAAGAGGATGATCAACAGCCCATCCCACAAAGCGAAGATATAAAGGACCAATGTAGGGATCTCATCATAATGAAAGATATGAGGAAACAGGAAAGCATGTAAATTAAAAAAATAAAATAAAATAAAAGAGAACCCATGAGCACCAATGATCATGAAAAGATGATTAGAAATCAAATGCATTCTTCAGAAGGTCAGTGTTCCCATCTTCCAAGTACAAGTCCATAAGAATGGCGCACACACAGCTGGGACTCACCACTACTGCTTCTAGCCAAGACCAAATTGGGTAAGACAGGATGAATTGCAATCATCAGATGTATAAATATTTCTCTAAACCATTAGTCATATTTTTTCTTCTAATCATCCAAAAGAATGCAATTGTTCAGACTTCAAATGGTTAGTCATTTAATAGGACTGGAATTTTTAGTTATATAAGTATATTTTTTAATTCAGACTTCAGAGATCTCCTAGCTAGGACCGATTGAATAGTGGATCAAAATGCACAACCAACATGTTTACAATACAAGGAAGACAGGGCACTCTTGTCTCCCAAGAATAACCAAGGTTTGTTCTTAAGAAAATATAAGATCTTAAAAGGTTACCTGTGGATAAGAAATAATACCCTTGGGCACCACTAAACAAGCTGCTCCGGAGTAAGAATCATCAGCATATTGCCTTAAAAATGAAGAACAGCTGAGGTGTGTATGGGGAGATTCAAACGCCTGGTATTAACAATAAGATAAATGTAAGCATTGACATGCTCCCACAGAATGACAGCACCACACAAAGCGATTAACAGACTAAAGAAACCATATCGTTAATTATTAAAAGATTAGCATATGATAAGTTATTTGCTTAAATCCAACCAAGGAAAAGAGGGTCCCCTCTCAAAAAAGATTGCAATAAACATTAAGATTTTAGGAAATGATTAAAAAGGAAGTTGGATGAAATAAATCACAACACAAGTGTTAATACCTTATCAATATTGACAATTGGGGCATACTTATCGGTATCTGTCTTCTCTTTATCAAGAAGGAAATATACTCTTGCATCCACTTTAGCTGTTTCATGCCATGACCTAACAGCTGACTCCATGGTATCAACAGTAAATAAGAAGATATCCTTCCAGCACTCTTCAGCACCATATTTTTCTGACTGTGAAGAGAAAAAACTAAGTTTATTTTGAATCTTGCAAATTTCTGTAAATACATTAATCACCATGGTCCCACAAAATGCTCTTCAACTTTTAGACGAGAACATAATAAGTTCTTGCAGGAGTATAATATAGAAAAAAAGCATGCAGATAAGCTTATATATATACATAGACAGCAATTTAATTTTTATTTTAATTTTTATTTTTGCTTATCGTGGGTATCCCCACCCTTCAGGTGAGACTAATCCCATGGTCACACACACACCGCCCCCTCGGAAAGTCCCACGTGCCAACTGGTTGAGTCGAGGGTCCCTCGTGGAGTTTCAAACACCAGGGTGAGTAAACCGATAAGTGGGCTTCAAGAAATAGTGAATGGGTTTTATCAATATAAAAATGTTTAAATCCCCAGAATTTCAATTGCATTTGTATTTATCACCCTAGGACTTGGGTTCATGCTTTTTCCACCCGACAACATGTTGACGGCAAAAGTAGAACCTCGCATTTCTTCTAGAGAATGTCCTAATTGTTCAAAAGCCACTAGAAAAGTATTATTTAACCAAAAACATAGTCAGCAACTTCAGTGACTTATTGAAAAAATCGTGTTTAAATAGTGACTTTTTTCGTTCACCAATTTAATCATGACAAAAAGTCACTATTTTTACAAGCTTCATGATTAAATCATAAACTTTAGTATTATATAGAGAAAAATAAAAACGGGGCATTTCAATATTGTATTAGTAAGTTGGGG
This sequence comes from Akebia trifoliata, assembly GCF_017979445.1. NCBI lineage: Eukaryota > Viridiplantae > Streptophyta > Magnoliopsida > Ranunculales > Lardizabalaceae > Akebia > Akebia trifoliata. The sequence goes on from NC_141390.1 coordinate 27,067,148, forward strand.
TACATCAACCTAGATAAAAGTCAACCTTCCCTTATCCAATTCTAGATGATAGTCTAGTAAGAAGATATGACATTGGTGAAGATGACGGTGAGTGTTTTATTAATGAAGCATCTGATAATGAGAATGATGTTGAATTTGAAGATTTGTTTGCAGTTAATGAATCCATGTATATATATATATATATATAACAATATAAACCTTGAATGCATTGTGGACCTGTGTTACTTTCTATGGATGTATGGATGATATTAATATGAGATCTTGTGATTTATCATTGTAGTTTGATATGAACTTTATAATATAATATGAGAACACCACTTCGTAGGAACAGTTACATGTCACATGGTCCTAATCATGGCCCAATTTTTTTTCCCATTGTTTCTTGATCCCCCCCGCCCCCTCTCCTGTTTTCCCCTATGTGTAAACCCTGACTTGGTGACTGACCAAAACGAATTACATTCAGATATAGGGTATCTATCCAAAAGTTTTGGGAACTTAATAATAAATTTTGGGAGTTTTCTAAAACAAAATTACGAAGTGCCTTCCTTTGTCTTTATTTGGTGCAATTAATTGAGCTGGACAAGAGAAAACCCTCACGTCCAATTTTGAAGGGAGGCATCCTATCAGAATCTATCCAATTTTTTTTTCTAACAAGTGAGCAGGGCACGATTTCCTATATGGAAATCTCAAACCCTTTATTTGCACACACACACAAAAAAAAAAACTTACCAAATCAGATTTCAATGGATCCAACTGTTTTTTCATGTCAATGTTAGATCTAATGTTCTCCACTTCTTCAGATCGCTTTTTCTCTTTTGCCAACTGTGTGAGCCTCTTGATTTTTCTCGACATCTCAGTACTCTGTGGATTGTGCTGCAAAGCCATGTGAAATGCAGCTACAGCCTAAAATTACATGAACAATAATAGTATCAAAGACCCAAAACCATGATTACAAGACTAGAAATTTTTCATAAAAATAGAATAACATGTAAAACGTACATCATCATATCGTTCCATTGCCTCTAATATGCATCCTTTCCTGAAATATCCCTTGAGGTGCATAAGAAAGCAATCTTTTTAGTGAAAAAGCATGTCGAATCAAAGAATATGAATGATGAAAAAGATTATATAAACCTTTTCCCATTGTGGGTTCAATTTAATTGTTGTCTCAGCATCGACAAGTGCTTTGTTAAGCTTGACCAATTGCAGAAATGCGGCAGCACGGTTGCTGTTAAATTATAAAGAGATAACAAACAAACAAACAAAAAAAACTAAAAATTACATATAAAAAAAATTTATAAAAATAGATACATATTTGCGATTCAACATTCATTTAGTCACTAATTATAGAAAAGAATCCAAGTTAAAAAAGATATAAATTTTTTACAGTTAAATCAAACTAAAACACTGCAAAATTTAAATGCCCAGATTAGATGAGATGGAGTAAAGAAAACCTATAGAGAGTAGGATTTGAGGGATCTTTTTTGATGGCCTGCGTGTAAAGAGCAGCGGCTTTGAGATAGTTTCCAGATTTGAAGAATTCGTTCCCCTGATCTTTCAAACTTTCTCCTCCTGATGAGGATGATGATGATGGTGGAGCTTCTTCTGCCATTTTTTTCTGTATGTTTTTAGGGTTTTGTTCGGTTTTTGTGTTTCTAACTTTCTAGGGTTTCTGGTTTGCTCTGTTTTTTGGGCTGTAGTGATGGTAGTCGAAAGAGACGAGTGGAACTGCGAGAAGGGGAAGTGATTTTGCTAAAATGGTCGAATATGGTTTGACGTAACAGATTCGGGTCGAAAACGGATCCATTCCAGTCCGAATGATATATTACTTTAAAAATATTATTTAAAATTCTTTTTAAATCATTTCCTACTACGTTATTATAATATGAATTCTTATAAAATAAAATATGAGGATTATAATGGTAAAATAGAATACTATAGTAAAAAAGCATAAAAGAAAGAAGGATGAACTGTAAAAAATTATTCGACCCCCAACCTAAACGAATCAAGCAATTTGATTTAGATTGGATTTGAGTATGGCTTCAGATCCATATAAGAAAAATCATATCTAAATATGAATATACTCAAATCTGATCTGAATTTAATCCGTTTTAAGCCCTACCAAGAGACTTAAAAAGAGTGTAGTGTTCTAAATTATTAAGATTGTCATTAATTAACTCTAAATCGATTATCATGGACCCAATCTATGTTACCTGATTCGTGGGTTTGCTCGGTTTGAATTCGAGTTTATGGTGGGCCACTCAAAAATGAACTCTAATGATAGAGATAGAGAGAGGCATTTAAAGGTTGAAGTGATAAGTATGGTGAAAAATAGATTGAAGATGAAGGTATTTAGTCATTTTTCATCGACCTATTAATAATGATCAAAGTAAAAAAGACACGCTGTTAGTTTAAAATTTTAAGGGATGTCTCAAACATTATTAATATGTGGAGGGAGGGGCATGTGAAAAAAAAAAAGCAATTCATTGAGTTCACTAAATTTTACGAATTGTGAGCGAACTATATCACGAATTGGTTCGATTCGAAATAATTCACGATTCAATAACCTGCCAACAAATTAGGTTAACCCAGGACCCACTAATTTTTTGGTCTAATTTTGGGTAGTCATCATAAGGATTTGATAAGAATTGGATCTCATTTGGATAATAGAAGTAGTAAATTTATTTTATTTACGATCAAATAACATTTGAAGGAAATACTAATCAAAAGATCTCTCTCTTGAAGTACAACTACTTTAATCAAAATTAAATATATAAAGGGAATGCAAAGTCTTGTGTTGGAACATTTATTTATATTTCACATTCTCCATCAAATTCAACTACAAATAAATGTTTCATATGATAAATTTTTAAGATTATTTTTCACAAGAATTTGATTTGCTTGAAAAATAAATTGTTGATCTTAATTCCCAATTGAAGAATTAGGGTACCCATTGCCGAGAACCAAAACTACTCAGGTTCCTTCTCTTCCCTAATACTAAGTTCTAATGTAAATTACCTAACTGCCTTCAACAATATCATGTTTATGTATTAGATTATACATATGTAATAAGTCTAAAATTAACACATTGGTTTTAGGTATAGCACACCAAGTTGTAGTTAAATACTAAGGGTTCGTTTGTTATAGATTCTAGTTTCTATTTTGAGATTGTGTTTAGAAGAAGAAGAAGCTCATAATCTGAGAAACTGCAATCCAGGAGAATCTTGTTTGTTACAAAACTGGCGAAAAAGTAGTAAAGAGAGGTCAAATTGAGTTCATTGTTTAATCAATGAGTTGAGAAGAATGAAGGGTGAAATCGTTATTTCATCCCCATACGTTCTTAGGTGTTGGCTTCTCATAGTGACTTACGTGGGAAAGCAACCCTAGCAAGACTTCTCAAAAATGTAATTTTGGATTTTCCACAAAAGCTAATGAAGCAGAAGCCATTATTAATAAACATGCTCCTCCGGGTTTTTTGATTTAAAGCCGAAAAAGTCCCTGAAAAATAGTTGTAACAAACAAGCCCTAAATAATCATTTTAATTTTACAAGTATTGGTGTGTTGTAATAAAATTGGTGTGCCAATAGAAATCTATCTTAATCTATTACTACAAAACGTAGTATTTTCCCCCAAACTGTGTGTGGGGATTAGGGTTTTGTGCTGTGAGTCGCCATCTACCTCTGCATCTTAAGCAGCCCTACTATCCTCATCTCCATCGATAATGGCGGTCGGGTAATCCTCTCTCTCTCTCTATCTCTTTCTCTCTCTAGTTTTATCTCTTTTTTCATCGCTAATGAGTCTTGTCTTCTTCGTTATTTACAGGAAGAACAAGAGAATTTCGAAGGGAAAGAAGGGTGGTAAGAAGAAGGCGTAAGTAAATTGAAACCCTAGCAATTTAGATCCCCATTTTAATTTTCTCTTCCTAGCTTCTCAGACACATATCTTTTTTCTTTTTTCTTTTTTAATTTTTTTATTGATACAGGGTTGATCCTTTTACCAAGAAGGATTGGTACGATATCAAAGCTCCTACGATCTTCAGTGTCAGAAATGTTGGGAAAACCCTAGTTTCCAGAACCCAAGGAACCAAGGTAACTGCTTTCTCTTTATTGTTTTTTGTCCTTAATTTGAGTTGTTATTTGTGAATGTGTGTTAAGTTAATAAGACTAAAAATGTAAACTTTGGGTTGAGAGTTAGATATTAGAATCTCATATTTGATTGAGTTATTGACATAAACATTAGATCTGAAAATTCCTATGAAACTTCGATATTGGTTTTTCGAATAGTATTAATTATTGCATTATAGTATGCCCTTTAAGAAATTTGTTGATGTCTTTGTTGAGATGCAATTGCTTCAGCTTATACCCTTCCATGTGTAATTTTGTGTAATTTTATACTTCGTGATACTTTTGATGATATGGTGCCAGTTTTTATGCTCTACTTATTGGATTTTGAGTGCAACAACATGGGTTCTATGAGTTTGTATTTTTGTATTTTTTATTTTTTATTTTTTTCTTTCTGTGTGTATGTGTTCTTTGCTCGAGGGGGAAGTCATTTAGTTACCGATCAAAAAAAGAAAAAAAGATTGGTCATTTAGTACCCAAAGAAGAACAGTGTGTGGGATCAGTTGACCCTGGAACCATGTCAATGGCAGATTTCTTTGGATTCCACAGCCAAAAAATGTGTCAAAATCATTTATTCTCTTGCCTGGATTTTGCAATTTAACTAGCTTGGTCCAAGTGGTATTAGAAACTGGAGGATATTCTTTGAGATCTAAAATAATTGAGAATATTTTTAAATCATTCGTTTATTAGTTAAATCCCATAATGCATAAAAATAAAAAATAAAAAAAATTCGTAATGCAAGCTGAATCTAAGCTTTCTTTTCTCGAGTCTTACAATCCTGGTAGAATCTCAATTTGAATATATAGTAGACATTTTCAGGTCAAAGCATTAATTCCTAAGTTTAAAAACATTGTTCAGGATCATAATTTCGGATTTCATATGTGCATTTTTTTTTTCCAACTAGCTAAATAATTTTTTTCCCAACTAAATAAATCTTCTTTTCTTTCTTATTTCTTATAGATTGCTTCAGAAGGACTCAAGCACCGAGTGTTTGAGGTTTCCCTAGCCGATCTTCAGGCTGATGAGGATCAGTCGTACAGGAAGATCCGACTGAGGGCAGAGGATGTCCAAGGAAGGAATGTCCTCACTAACTTTTGGGTAAAATCAAAACTCTTATGTTTTCACCATGATAGCTTATTTTGTTCAAGGGCAAAGAAAATAATAATAAAAACAATAATTCAATTTGGATTCTTCAGGGTATGGATTTCACAACAGACAAGTTGAGATCTCTAGTGCGCAAGTGGCAGACATTGATTGAGGCACACGTGGATGTGAAAACAACGGACAACTACGGTTTAAGGATGTTTTGCATTGGATTCACCAAGAGGCGCCCTAACCAGGTCAAGAGGACCTGTTATGCCCAAACCAGTCAGATCCGACAGGTAGAACTAATATTTACAAATGCTAGATTCATCTATTATGGTTTTATGGGCTTTTTTTGTAACAATAGTTGCTTTATGTGCACACTTGTGTATTATGTGTGTTTTGGTATTCTTGTTAGATTCGACGTAAGATGAGAGAAATCATGAGTAACCAGGCACAATCATGTGATCTGAAAGAGTTGGTCCAGAAGTTCATCCCTGAGGTGATTGGGAAAGAGATTGAGAAGGCAACATCCAGCATTTACCCTCTACAGAATGTCTTCATTCGGAAAGTTAAGATCTTGAAGGCTCCCAAGTTTGATCTTGGAAAGTTGATGGAGGCATGTCTCTCACACCATTTCAATCTCCTTAATAGTTAAAATTTCTTTGACCCTTTCAATTATAAAAGCTTTCCTAAGCTAACATGACTTTTTCTTTTTCTATTTTTTTTTTTTTTTTTTTTTGGGGGGGGGGGGGGGTGTTAGTTAGACCCACAGCTCAGTTGGTTTGACACATTGCAAAGCAACTTTGGGGTTGTGGGTTCAAGTCCAGCTTACCCATAAAAAAGCGTGATTTATTTCTATACCAAACTTGTTTATCCTTCAATTGTCCTAAGGGACTGTGATGAGTTGGTTAAGTTTTGTGTCAGCTTCATATGTTTTTTTAAAGAAACCTTGTTTTCTGTTGCCATCTCCAGGAAACACTTATTTTTATAATTGAAGTTAGTTATGCCTGATGCACAAAGATTGCCTAGTTGACCCTCACACAGTATTCAAGGAATTGGTTTCGTCAGTGTTTTGTTATTCCAAGTTCACACGTGCTCAGGCTATTTTTTTTATGTAAAAAGCATTTAAATGTTGTTTTCTAATGATTCTGTAAAATTTGTTGCATGCTTAGGTTCAATAGAAACTTTCAAAGTCAATATTTTATCTTCATTGGGTGCATTTTTTTGAACCATATCATATGCTTATATGAGGCCGAATTTACTTGGTTCTTTTTTATTATTTGGGCCCATTAGGATTGCTTTTTGATTGTTGTTTTTCCTCAAAATAGAGTTCAAGAACTCTTTTTGAATAAAAATTATTTCTATGACTGGCAAAAATAGCTGTACAATCCATAAAACAGACAGACGATAACCTATAATTTTAGCCAAATATGTAGCTCTTTATAGAACGACCTGTGTTATGTGGGTTTTTGTATCAATCGTTGGCGATAGCTATGGATGGATGTTAATCTAATTTGTCTATGATTTGGTTTTTGGTCATTTAGGTGCATGGTGACTATTCAGAAGATGTTGGTGTGAAGGTGGAGAGGCCAGCTGAGGAACCGATGGCTGAGGGTGAAACTGAAGTTGTTGGGGCTTAGTGAAGGTTTAATCTTTATCTTTTCTTCTTCTTCTAAATCTCTCTTTAATTTTCAAGGAACTGTTATCCTTCATGTCAACGTCGAACTTGATTAGATAAATGGTCTTTTTGGTTTACACCAAGACGAGATGCGGAATTATTTTGACTTTCAAAGAAGGAATTGAATTTTGTGATTTTAATAGGATGGAAGAAGGTACATTTTGCTGCATGCCCTTCTGTGGTATGGTCTTATTTTCGATTCTTTTGGTTCTCAAGATTTTCAAGCAATGAAGAATGAATGAAGAAATGCATGAGCGCAGTTTTCTTATTTTTTATACATGATTGTTGCTTTCCCGATTTGTATGTTTGAATGGCTATATGTCACCATGGAGAATTGATGCGCAACATCCACTGAAGAGTTATATTGAAAAATCCAATTAAGTTGCAGAATTATGAACACTTCAATTAGCTTTGAAGTATTATCCTTTGGGTTTAACCTTTTCATGTCCATCTATTCCCAATTGATGGTCGATGTCTGGATTACCCAAACCTAGAAATCTGTTGTCTACGTGCTTGAAAGTGTTCAAGTGCTCCCTTGTGGTGCGTATACATGGGATCATAACTTTCAATAACAAGATTTGGCTCCGGATAAACAGGATTGACCCCAAATCTTTGGGAAAAGGTTTTGTTGTATGGATAGTTGTAGTACGCTACTTTTAGTAACATGATCCTTCTGTTAGGGAAGTCACTTCTACTTTCAAACCTCGTTCTCGTGCTTAGGGAGCTAATCCTTATCCAATCCTCTCACTCAAAATATAGTAATGTGCTCCCAAAATATTGGAAATTCACTCTCCATAAAGAGTCTTGCTCCACAATCATGTTAAATAGTCTTTATTTCTTTAATAGATATAAGTCATGTTTCTCCTCAAAAACATCAGTGAGTATTATAATTAGAAGACAGCAAGAGCATTGAAAGTTATACTCAAAATAAATATCATTGGGATATGTATTGTTAAATGATTATCTACATAAGATTTTGTTTGTGTTATAAGTAAAAATTAATTTGTTAATAGAAGCACTTGGTGGATGTTGTGTAAGTTTATTCCAGTAGTTGCAATTGTTTTGAGGTATTTGATTTGGAAGCTTGCGGGTTATATATACGCAATTCATGTGTGTTATAAGTAAAAGTTCTTTTGAGGTATTTGATTGGGAAGGATGGGGGCATACCCCCATTCAAGTGTGTGTGGAGACCGAAGGATCATATAGAATCTGAACTGAGGTCCTCATTTGGCCACATTGGCTATGACACCTCTGCCCTCTTGGGTTCATGATTTTTATTTGATTTAAAATATATCTAATAAAAAATAAAAAAGCCTTTTTTTTTTAACATCTGATTAAGGCTTCAAAAATGGATGGACATTGACACATAATTGGAGTCCCAAGATTCTCAGATTATTCTCTCACAATAACAATACCAATCGAAAGCAAGAACTAATAAATGAACAGCAAGTAATTCTCCTAAGCTAAGTGGGTACATATCCTTGCAAAATTATCCAATTTACAGAAGAGAGAACAATTAAGATTCCCCACGTAAAAGGCAGTGCATGGGTACCACTTGCCACGTCAAACCGTAATCCACATAGATATAAGGATACCCTCGTAGGCTTGCATGCATCAATACATAATCATACACGTGTGCAGGATCGATCAATCCTAACAGAGATAAAAATTGAGAATCTTGAACAAGTTCTCTCTAGAATTACAAATTTTGATAAATCTTAAATATAAAAAAAATTAATAATAACGAAAACAAGTTCTCTAGAGATGCTTTTGATTATTCAAGGTTGGCATGTACACCTTTCTTTGAACTAAAGATGACCAGTTTGTAGCAAATAAATAAAGAAAACCTCTCAAGACAACCATCTCTAGGTAGGAACATAAAATGTAAAAAAAAAAAACAAGTAAACTAAACTCATCAGTTCATGAGGTCTACAAGTTGTAAAATTGTATAAATTTGCTCACCTCAATCAACATTTGTCGGAGGTCTGACGCACATACAAAACGGAACTTTCTTTTGCCTTTGCCCATGGCTGTTTCTTCCAACCCCGTAGAGGTAATCCCTCAAAAGAATTTTTCTATCGGTGACGACTGTAGTTCCTTTGCTTTGCTGTTCATCATCAAGTTTCAGCAGAACAAACTGAATCCTCTGCACCTCAGACTGCAAACGACCAATCTTTTCCGACCCTTGCCGTGTCCCATCGGTTGAAAGGTGACCCTCTTCGGCATTCTTTGTTAATTTTCCGTTGATATCAACCAACTGCATGATGGCCATCTCGACCTCCTCTAACTGCCCTTTGATGATGCTATATGCACTATTCTTTGGCTTTTTGCTCATCTCAGATTGTGCCACTTTCTTTTTCAAGTTTTCGACAGTTACATGAAGGTTCGTCAGCTTATGATCATCGGATGCTAGTGTCTCTAATATCTTCCTTTTGTTCCCTTCTCGATGTCCCTGCAATTCCGAAGAGGGATGTTCACTCTTCTGCTCCACCACTTCTTCAATCTGATGGCAAGCGGTTTCCCATAACTCGAGCATCTGTTCATCTGTCTCAGCATTTTCTTTCCTGCCCATTGCACGCAAGCCAAATCCATGATCGTAAGATGAACCATTCGACACCTGATCTAGTGGAATATCTTTCATCAAGATCTCATTCCTAATGTTGGAGATTTCAGATTCGGTTTTCGTCAGCTTGAGATTGTTGGGATCATCCCTGCTTTGGATTCTAACTCCCTCCCCTTGAACCAAGCCAGTTTTGGATTTTTTTAACTCTTCGATCTCTTTCTTTGCAGTCTCTAGTTTAGTGTTGGTGTCTAAGCTTTCCTGCCTTCCAAGCCTAATCATTTCCATCACGGCCTTTTCAACAGCTTTAACTCTAGTCTGCACCTCTTGCAAATACAAAACTAAGCCAGTTTTGGATTTTAACTCTTCGATCTCTTTCTTTGCGCTTTGATCCTCATTTACTCGTTCATAATTCATGTCATGCGAATGACTAGCTAAAACAGCACCCTGAAAACATGTTCATGTAAAAAAAAAAAGAGGTCACATGAGCTGCAGTTAATACACTTGCAATATTTAAACACTATTAAAGGGCTAAAGATTCCCGACTAAGTTATAACGCAATTTCAATCTTAGATTACCCAAGTTTTGACAATTCCAACTCGGGTAAAGTGATTTTGGTAGATACGGTGATTTATATAAGGGTCAGGATCCGTAGACTCATGAAAAGTGAACTCATATGTTCACACACAATCCCAACCGTGTATATGTGAGATCAACGGTTGAGATTTATTTTAGAGATCCGTTATGTATTGTCAGGAAACATCTTTTATCTCAACTGTTGGGTCTCACATATACACGGTTGGGATTGTTTGTGAACATTATGAGTTCATTTTCCAGAGTCTACGGATCCCAACCCTTCATATAATAATAACAATAAGAGAAAAAGAACAGGAGATCAAGATGACTTCCCCCTCTAGCCCAGAGCCTTACAAAGTGATTCCATTTGCTCAGAAAAAAAAAAAAAAAAACAATCAGGCCAAAAAATACTAATGATCACTTCCTGTAACAACAAGTTCTCCTTCCTGTAAAAAAACAATCAAACTCCTACTTGATGGCATATTTGTTTTAAAAAAATTCCAAATTAAAAAATCAGCTCATGATGATGAATGTAATCAACTCATGAGCCAATGTAAAGCTCGTCAAGATTATAAACTAGTGTATTGCTAGTTATACAGGGGAAAAACGAGTTGACTTAATCGTGCTTGGACTAAACTCGCGGAGTTTTTGATACATAGAATTAAGACCTAATTAGTTACAAAGGAAAGAACATACCACTGTTTCCTGATTATCGGCAACACGAATCTTTGCTTGTGAAAATACATTATCTTCAAGTGACATTATATTATCCCTCAGAGTTGCTAAGATAGGAAAATATGCAGCCATCTCGGATTTTATTCCTTCATTTTCACCTTCCAAGACACCAAGTATTTCTTTCAACCGTTCAATATCTGCAATTTTCAAAGACCTTTCATCTTCAAAGCTCTCACATGCTCTGACGAGCTCATGTACTTTCTCTTCAAACAGAACCGCACGGATGTTGGAGATCTCAAGGTCCCCATACAATGTTGAAGCCTTAGTCTCCCAAAGTTCAACCTCATTGCTTTTCTGTTGCAGCTCAGAACTAAAAGTTTCTTCTTTGGTTTTACGTTCTTTGATTTCTTCAAGTAATTTAGCCACATTTAACTCAAGCCTCTCATTCTCTTCACGAAGACGTCCAATATCCTTGTTGTGTTGTGCATCATCTTCTGAAAGTTTGACAATCTTCTTCTCCAACTCTTTTCTTACCACCGTAGCCTCGTCATACTCCCTTTTCAGACCCTTGACATTCCTTTGTAACTCTAAGCTATCACTTTCTGTAGCTTTGAACTTCTTTTCCACTTCTGACAGCTCCTTCCCCAACCCTTCAACTGACTCCTTGAGATGTAAATTTTCCATTTCTATCAATCTCAACCTTTCCTCCAAGACACCATTAACCCCATGGAGACGGTCCAAAACATCACTAAGCCCTTTTAATTCCTCAGCTTTTTCAGCTCCATATATCTTGAAAAGCAAAGAAAGGTTACCTAGAGCCATGGCTTCCCCAAGGATAACACTGTTTTCCTCTTCAAGCATGCAATTTTCCTCCTTTAGTTCCGAGAACTTCTTCATCAAATGACCTTTTTCTTGTACCAACTTGGAGTTCACATTTTGTAAATCTGTCAACTTTGCACATTGGTTTTCCAATTCAGAATTTAGTACTCTTTCTTGCTGGTCCCTCACTCTCACTTCTAATCTCAACTTTTCATTGATCTCCAAGAATTCACACTTTTCGCTTTGCAGCATCAATACTTCCTCTGTCCTGATATTAAACTCCTGACCGAGCAGAGTAACGAGAACTGATTTTTCAAAAAGCAGCATTTGCTTCTCATCCTGGGTTTCCAACAAAGCACTCTCCATGCCTTCAATTTCCCCTAAAACCCTCTGAAGAAGTATTTGATCTTCTCTCATCTTATCTTGACACACATAATCTGGATCAATCTTGAGTGACTTCAACATCTGATGAATCCCCATCCTCAGAATTTCAACTTGGTTTAAGAGGGATTTTATTTTAGTTTGTTGTTCAAGATTTTCCTGTTCGAGATCAGAAATAAGTTTCTCAGACAATTTGGATGTTTCGAAGCGTTTCTGACACTCAATCAACAAGGAGAAATTCTTTTCTTCCATATCTCGGATACATTTTTGCAATACGAAGATCTCAAACTGAGCTTTATGGATCTCATCTTCCAAATGGATCAGTCGGGTCTCACTTGCCTTGATAGAGCTTGCATGTCCTTGTTTTTCAAGATATAAAGACGCTCGTAATTCTTCTAATTGATGAACTTTCGATTCCTTCTCCTCCTCCAGACTTGCATACTTCACTTCTAATTCTGTGTATCTTTTCTCTATCTCTTCCAACCCTTGTTGAGAACTTTTTAATCGAGGGATCAGGCTAACTATTTCAGTGAGAAGGCCTGACTTCTCATTGCTGAGAGAAAGACACGATTCTTCTAAACTCTTTGATTTTTCCCTTGAACTTTCTAGTTCAACGTTTGCAGCAGATAGAAAATTCTCCAGTACGGCAATCTTCTCCGAGAGCTTCTCCATATTCTGAGTAGTAATCTCCAACGTAGAAACCAGGATGGCTTTCTCATTGTTTTCCTTCTGGCATCTCTCTTTCAGATTCGAGTTCTCATCTTGCAAGCTCTTTACAGATGATACAAGGCAATCTGGTTTCAAGCCCACAGATTCGACTTGCTTGACGATACCGATGTGTCGCCTTCTCAAATCATTGATTTCTTCTTTGAGGCAGAACATTTCTTTCTGAAGAGCATTTCTTTGCTCCACTTGGAGTTCAACCTCCTCTTCAAGTTTCTCTTTCATCTCCTTCAAGCTAAAGATCTCGTCTTGTAGATTCTTTATCGACATGTCAGAAGACAAATTCTGCTCATTTAGGCTCCGGTTTTCGTCTTCGACTCTCCGAACTTCGTTCTCTAATCCGCTGTTCCTAAGCTCCACGGCCTTCAACATCTGAACTCCATTTTGGAGCTCCAATGCGAGAGCTCTCTGCTCAATAGTAAGCCTTCTGGCCTCCTCTTGGGCAAGAGAGATCTCGGTTTCAAGTTTCGATATTGTCTCCACACATTGTTGGTACCGAAGAGCAGCGGCTTCCCTCTCTTCTTCTAATTTGACAGTAGTTTGCTTTAGGGACCAAACTTCAGTTTCGGCTCTATCTGCTCTCTCATTAAGTATTCTAACATCCTCCTCATAACGAGAGATTTTCATCTCCATCTTAGATATCTTCTCCAAACATTGGTTGTATCGAAGAAGACTAGCGTCCTTTTCAGTCCCTAGTATAGAAAATGCTTGCTTTAAGTTTTGAGCTTCATTTTCGGCTTCTGCTTGATCATGAGAGATTTTGGTCTCTAAACTCGATATCCTTTCCAAGCACTGTTGGTACTCAACAAGACATGCTTCTCTTTCCATTTCCAATTTAGTGAGATTTTGATTTAGGATTTCAACTTCAGCTTCAGCTTTACTTGCTCGCTCGTTAAGGCCTTTGGCGGCCTCTTGTGCACTTGAGGCATCACTCTCCATATTAGATAACTTCTCTAGAACCTTCTGGTATTGAAGAAGGCCAGCTTCCTTTTCAGCTTCTAATTTCGTAATGGCTTCCTTTAGGGTGTTAACATCGATCTCAACTTTATACTCGGAGGATTTTTTGTCTTCTCCATGAAAGTTCAGACCTTTTCTCACCCATCCTTCTGGAAACTTCACATGGTGTGATGCCCCTTCTCCCGAGCCAACCATATCATTGAGCTGTTTCAACCCTTTTTTACTCGTCATCAAATCAAATTCATCAGAAAGGGCCACATTCCTTTTGAAGGGATGGAATTTGGGGGACGAGAGTCCCAAAGCATCTTTTTGTGAGTCATCAGAGTCAAATAACACACGTATTGGATGTGGCGTCCCGATCGTGTGTGGCTCGATCTCAGGAGCAGAAGCACTTGAAGGTGAATCATCGGCCAGCACTAAGGGAACTTGGTTGGGGAATGCTTCTTCCATAGTCCGATGGGCCTGTCGGAGAGCACCCATTGCATGATCATATCTTTCTGCTAAAGCACGGTATGCTCGGTAGGACTCCTCGACTAGTTTCATAAGCTCTGGACGTTTCTTGTAGTACATCTCGGCCCTTCGTGCAAAGGAATCTGCATCTTCTTCTATAAGCTTGATCATCAATTTGACCTTGGCATCCATATCTGTTCAAGTAGACGATGCATGTCTTATTAGTGACCCATTAGTTGTAAACTTGAAGTCACTTTAACTTCCTTATTTGCACAAAATTGATGTACAACATTTATGATTAGAAAACATGAAAATAGGATTTAGATTTAGTATAAATGTTTACTCAAATAGATCAGAAAATTGTAACCATTTGATTACAGAAGTAATAAAAACCAACTGTTTGCTGACGTTGACGATTAAATAATCAGAGTTACTAGGATCCATGTGAAGTTAATTGTCTTCTGAAAAATGAAAATGGGTCTTTTTTACAAACTCCAAAATAGAAAAATGAATTTCCAAATGTGCTTTGTGGATTAGTTAAAATTTATCTCAATTTGTAAAACAAGAAACCAAAGAAAATCGTAAAGGGAAAGCAATACCTGTAAGATTTTCCTGAAGCCATCTTGAATTCTTTGGGCTTATATGGCTGTCCCACCACCACGAATACAATCGTCTCGACTCAGAATGTAATAAGGAGGCCATGACTCCAACCAGGAGTGCCAATACAATCCGTTCCGTCTTGTTAAAGCCTGATCCTTTTAGCAATAATTAAAATCCAAGTAATGGATCCAAGCCAGAATCAAACCAAAATGGAGGATTCAACCACCCAATTCAGTACTAAATTATGCATTTAAGTTATCATCACTTCTTCTACCTACAAACCCAAGATCAAGAACCATATGGAATCAGCTTTTTAAAGACCATATAGAAAGATAGTAACTTTCTGATAGAAAATTGAAAACTACCTGATGGAAAGAACACAAATCAGAATCAAATGACAATGGAGGATTCAACAACCCAATTCAGTACTAAATGATGCTTTTAAGTTATCTCCACTTCTTCTACCTACAAACCCAAGATTAAGAACAATTTGGGTTCAGCTTCTTAAAGATCATATAGAAAGATAGAAACTTTCTGATACAAAATTAAAACTACCTGATCAAAAGAACACATGTCGAATAAGTCAAGAAACAAATGCCAATCTTTGTTCCACAGTATGAAAATAACTGCAAACACATCCAGACCAAAAAAAATTTAGAAATCCTCAAAACCTTAAAATCAAATCAAGATACAGAGCATCAAAAACTTGAACAATGGATCAGAACCAACCTCATCATGCAAAAGCCAAGGAATCAACATGCAATTTCCTCTCAAGCTTAATTTGATCACCCAATACCCAAAATTCTAACTTTTACAGAATCATAGCTACCTGATCATCAACACCCACATCAGAAAACCAATACAAATTAATCGAAAAATGTTAAAAAAAAAAAAAAACTGAACAAAGAAAAGGGCACCCATAAATCCAAAAACCCAAGAAAAGTCCTAAACAACTGAATCTACCATTAAAGTAACACAAGAAAAATGAGTTTTACGCAAATGGGTCTTACAAAACATTGAAAAACTGAGACTCCATGAATTAAAAGATCAAGAACTTACCAGAAAGATCAAAGCTGGTGCTGGGTGTTTGATCAGCAGCTGTAACTAAAGATCTTCAGTTGTCTTTCCTCCCATTCAACCCATTTTTTTTTAGATTCCTCTCTCTTCTCTCTCTTGTTTTTTTGTTTTGGCTTTTCAGTCTGTCTTATTCAAGAGTTAAAAGGACTGACAAAAGAAGAAACAAATCAAAGAAGAAAAGAAAGAAGCTTTGAAATTCTTTGTTAATTTTAGAAGAAAAATCTCTAACTGTGTGGATTCATTAATTACTGAATAACTACAAGGAAGAGCAACTAAAAATTAATTTGTGGGCTTTCTCCATGAATGCATTTATAAAACAGGAACATGTTCTCTGGTTTTTTTGCTCTCTTGAGAACTGAAGATGAAATATCTAAACTACCCTTCATTGCGTCACCAATGTTTTTTCTTGGGTTTCTATTTGACTTTGTTTTGGTGCAGTGTTAAGGCACCTCCAATTATTATTATGAAGGCACCCCACTTCATAGTCAAATTATTTTGTCTTATATGAATTAAAAGTTTCACAATGAACTCTGATTTTTTGTGAGAATACCCCCTGTTAAAACATGTTCAAAAATCGTAAATCATTTAATTTTTTTATAAATCACTTTCGATAGGGTTAGAAGTTTTGGATATGATCTTCTCACCATATAGATTATCCTCATAAAAAAAATCAATCCAATTTGAAAATTTTAATTCATATAAGATAAAATAAATTAATTATAATGTGAGGTGCCCTTTGTAATAATTGGGATGCCTTTAATCCGACCCTTTGTATTTTTAAGAAAAATAACAACATATGGCACTTAAGCTTTCTTTGAAAAATAAATTTTCTTTAAAAAAATAAATAAATAAATCTTTTTTTCTGAAAATATTTTCTCACGTAGTTTGTGGTACAATTTCCCTAAATTTATTGAGTCATGCTGGGGTGACACAGAATTTACAGTGATTCTCACAATTCTGACGTGAACATGCGTAAATAATTTTTACTCGTATTTTCCAAATTTATTTGTTTGTAAAAAATAAAGGATTTTGTCAACGTGTGCATTAAAGGCACAGTTAAAGCGCAATAAATACACTTGTGAAAAATCTAAGGGTATTTTCGTAAAGAGCAATTTTTTCAAGGTCATTTTCGGTACAAAATCCAGTTTCCAAAGTGAATTTCAACGTGTGACAAATTAAGGGAGAAAAAAAATCAATATTTAGATGTCAATTTGTGTTGAATTTCTTTTTTGGGAAAAATGTTCTAAATGTTGAAATCACCTTTGCTTTGTAATATTTGTAAGGGCACCCAATTCATTTTTTATTTTTTATTTTCAAACAAACCAGTAGGTGAGTCTGCCAGACACATTAAATGATTTTAAGATAAGATTATCACCTATTAATTATACTCTCATAAGGAAAGTATTAACCTCAATTAATGTTTGAGGTAAATCATCGAAAGGTCGAGAATCAAGATGGAAAAATATTTCTACGGATTTCTTAGAAAATGAAGGCCGAGGAATTTTGTACGATCCCCTTATTTTTTCTTCTTCTCATCTTAATTGTTTTGACGCTCTGTCACAAACGTGGATTGAAGAATAATCCCCATTTAATTTACTTGGTTAAGTTATCTTTTCTGTTAATCCATCATCATCAAAGCCTTATCCCAAAAATTACTGTTAATTGAACAAATTAATCTTGTTCTTCTATTCAAATCTCCGCCTAAAATGAGCTAAATATCAAGACTCATGTTAGGAGATGGTCGTGAAGTAAATTTACAAAAATAAATAAATAAATCATTATTGTTATTTGAAAGACAAAAGTTGAAGCTTCATTCAACATTGCACAATGTTTTACTTGTCATAAACATGAATTCTTAATTAAAATTTTAAAACAATATCAAGCTCTAATAACCCAAACTATATCTCTATATTACATTTTCAAAACAACCTCTTTATTTAAAAAAAAAAAAAATTTAATTTGAGACTTCACCACAATTTTAACTGCTCAATTAATAATAAAAAATTAATATTTTATAAGTCAACTTAATTATCCGCTCGCTCTCGATGTGTTAATTTATATTGTTTCTTCCTCTAGTTCTTTTATATTATATGCAAAATAATTTGATTGTGTAGCCTATATTAAATAACAAGTCTAAGGCTGCAAGAAAGCATGAAATGTTAGGTTTACAGTAATGAGGATGTTTTCATACTTGGGGAGCATTTTATTTGGACTATTTAAACTTCCAAAAAGAAAACACCCTTTGATTGAGTTATATTGATTTGAAGGATGGAAGAGTGGCACTTTATGGATTATTTGAGTTGAAAATGAAATAGTTCTTCTACTAATCAATTTTTGTTTGGGTAGCATAAAGTTGGTTATATCAAGCTCTTTGGAGTAGTGCTCTTAATGGATTGGATTTGGATCATGATTTTAAAACTTGTTTTGACGTCTCGTCTCATCCAAGAATGACATCGAGTCATCTTGGATGAATTTTTCGATATGTTTGAGTTGTCTCGTTCAACAATGAAACAAATGAATCATGATTTTAAATCTCGTCTGATACATTTGACTTGTCTATCCAGGGGTGGATTTAGAGTGGGAGCACATTTAAAGTGCAATAAATACACTTGCGAAATTGAAATGTGATGGTATTTTCATGAAGAATAATTTTTTCAAGGTCATTATCTGTACACAATCCGGTTTCCAAAGTGAACTTTAATGTTCCAAATGTCGAAATCACCTTTGTTTTGTAATATTTGTAAGGGCACCCAATTTTTTATTTTCTTTTTTGCAAACAAACCAGTGGGTGAGTCTACCAGACACATTACATGATTTTAAGATAAGATTATCACCTATTAATTATACTCTCATAAGGAAAGTATTAACCTCAATATGATGTTTGAGGTAAATCATCGAAAGGTCAAGAATCAAGATGGAAAAATATTTCTACGGATTTCCTGAAAATATAGGCCGAGTAATTTTGTACGATCCCCTTATTTTTTCTTCTTCTCATCTTAATTTTTTTTGACGCTCTGTCACAAACGTCAATTGAAGAAAGAAAACATCCTCATACTCATATTTTACATAGTAAAAATATTCCACGTTTAATTTACTTTATTAAATTATCTTTTCTGTTAATCCATCATCATCGAAGCCTTATCTCAAAAATTACTGTTAATTGAACAAATTAATCTTGTTCTTCTATTCAAATCTCCGCCTAAAATGAGCTAAATATCAAGACTCATGTTAGGAGATGGTCGTGAAGTAAATTTACAAAAATAAATAAATAAATCATTATTGCTATTTGAAAGACAAAAGTTGAGGCTCCATTCAACATTGCACAATGTTTTACTTGCCATAAACATAAAATCTTAATTAAAATTTTAAAACAATATCAAGCTCTAATAACCCAAACTATATCTTTATATTATATTTTCAAAACAACCTCTTTATTAAAAAAATATTAAAATTAAAATTTGAGACTTCACACAATATTAACTGCTCAACTAATAAAATAAAAAAATATTTTATACAAAATAATTAGTTAAAATGTTCTATAAGTCAACTTAATTATCCGCCCTTGATGTGTTAATTTATATTTGTTTCTTCCTCTAGCTCTTTCATATTATATGCAAAATAATTTGATTCTGTAACCTATATTAAATAACAAATCTAAGGCTGCAAGAAAGCATGACATGTTAGGTTTGCAGTGATGAGGATGTTTTCATGCTTCATGGATTATTTGGTAGTTCTACTAATCAATTTTGTTGGAGTGGCATAAAGTTGGTTATATCAAGCACTTTGGAGTAGTGTTGTTAAATGGATTGGATTTGGATCATGGTTTTAAAACTCGTTTTGACTTCTCATTTCAAACGAATTTTTCGATATGTTTGAGTCATCTCGTTCAACAATGAGACAAATGAATCATGTAGGGGCACAACTTGATTTGGTTTGAGGTCAAATTGAAACCGAACTGACATAGGTCGATTCCACTAAATAAGAATCAGAACTGAACCAAATTCCATTGAATCCAAAACAACCCAAACCGAATTAAAGTCAGATTGGTTCAGTTCGATTCTACGGATTGCCAATATTCTATAAATTGTAAGTAATATTTTTTAATGAAAAAATAAACATAAAATTTCATACAATAAATCACAAATCTATCCATAAAAAGTCATTAGTTTACTTATAAAAAATCATTAACCTATGTCCTAACTCCAAAAATAATTCATAATAATAATAATAATAATAATTATTATTATTATTATTATTATATATTGCATAGGGGTTCAGTTTTAAATTTGGTTTGGTTCTATACAAGCTTGATCCGAGAGCCAAACCACAACTTGTTCCAAACCACCCCAAAGCTATCAGTTTGATTCGATTCTCGGTTTGAATCGGACCAAGTTGCACTCCTAGAACCATGGTTTTAAATCTCACCCGATACATTTGACTTGTCTATTTGTCTCATTGGTGAATAATACCAAGACATATTGGACGAGTCATCTTGGTCATAGACAAGATTTAAAACCATGATTCGGATCAATTTGGGACCAATCTGATTGGATCCAAACCAGATTTTATGCATAATGGATTGGGTCTTGTCAAATCGGGTTGTTGGACCATAAATATTGGATTCAAATCCAATCAATTGATATTTGGCTATCGGATAAAATTCGATATTTTGATATAAAAAATCTAAATATACATCTAATATCTAAACAAAATGTAATATGATTTATACATTGAGGGGTCAAGAGGCTGCTGTAATAAAAAGTGGTATAGAAAATGATAATTTATAATAATAATAAAAAAGTACATTTTAAAAAAATTATCTAATATTATTGTAAATTAACTTACATGGAATTCCAACACAACCCCCACCCACAAAATAGAAAAATAGTCAGACTCTTTGACTTGACTTAAATTTTCTTAAACCCCACCCACAAAATAGAAAAAAAGTCAGACTATTTGACTTGACTTAAATTTTCTTAAATTTTACCAGTCCAATTAAATTACCAAACAACACACTTTCTATGTAGATTGGTTATTTCTCTATTGAAAAAAAAAAAACCAAGGAGACAGAATTACGAATGTGAGTTGATTTGGCCAATTCCTTGATTGATTTAGAGAATTTTTAGAAATATTTGACTAACATTAAGTCCACAAAAATATGGCCCCTCTTATAAATTGGAAGTAAAAGGAAAGTAGATTAGCATGCTGACATGTGCTGATTTTTAAATTTAAGGAAAAAAAAATGTCCATCTTTGGATGGAAGACCATACGATTAACCTCGATCTACATAAATCGTCATGATCTTCAATCCAATGATGGTGAAGAGCTGCTCATTTTACTACATGAGTGATCCAAGCTTTATTTCTAGCTTAAACTGGACATCGGGATGTAGGTTTATAATCCCAACTTGAGTTTTTTTTTGTGTATCTTGTAGTCGGGGTTGTGGGGGACACAGGCCTAGGATGTTATATATATTTCAAGTTCAGAAATCCTTCATAGTTTTCATCAATAAAGAATTATCATCGTCATCCGTTGACGTAGGCAATTTCGCCAGACCACGTAAATCTTGTGTTCTTTGTTTTCTCTGTTTTAATCATCGTAGTTTCTCAATCTTGATCGATCGTTGAGAGTTTTTCCGTAACACGTGATACATAGTGGACTTACAAGGTTTTTTTTTTTTATAAAAAAAAATCATTCTGATTGATGATTTGTAGTAGTGGATTTGAACTTTGTCATCATGAATCATAAGTAGGGCTTTTATGGTCTGATTTTGAAAATGCTCAAATCTAATTATTAGCAATAACTTATCAAACATTTTTCTTTGTTTGGGAGATCCACCAAATAATGGGTAAAATATTTTATTGGCTCAGTGGGCCCAAAAAATTAAATAAGGACATGTGGCAATATTTGGTGAGATCAGCGCCTAAGGTTTCCTCTTAAAGGCAATTATATTTTCACATTGAACCCAACTTCTCAACCACCACCACCATTACTTAGGATCTCAGCTGTAAAGGAACATTAAAGGTCAAATGGGCCCTAAACAAGATCACAGACAAATCATGTATTTGGTTGTAGTGGAGCAGCCACGCGCCATGTCTCCCAAGAGATTCCAAAAGCTTTTCTACTGTTACAATAATTTTGTTGCAATAAGAGACACATTGAAAAGCTAGGACTAAGAAGGTTCCTTTTTGGGAAAATTACTTAAAAGACCCTGGTGGAGAGATTTCTTTCTAAATTAGTTCCAAAGTTTTGTGTGGTTTCTAAATAGTTCATTTAGTAAAACTTTTTTTTTTCTTCTTAATGATCTCTCAGTATTGGTGAGCTCAGAAATTTTTATTTATTGTCGAGGTTAACATTTTTATTGTTGAGCTCACAGCTTTTTATTGATGAATTTAACATTAAAAAAATGTCGAACTTGACAATAAAAAATGGTGAACTTGACGCTGGTAAAATCTACCCATCTTCGTTTTTTGAGTTTTTCTAACTAAAATACATGAAAAAATCGACTAAAAACTTGAAATATTATCTAAGATGATTTCGAACCAAAAGAATCATCCTCGATCAATTTTCATTTAAAAACGAAGAAAAAATTTGAAAAAATCCTAATTTTTTTATATACATCTTCAAAAAGTTTGAAAATGACTTCTCCCTTCTTAAATCCTTTCCTATGGAATGGAATATCCAAAACTGGATTGAGATGCTGAAAATCCAATTTTTTTGGACGAAAACAGTGAGATTGAATGGTTAGGGCATTCAATCATGAGAAATGTGGTGAATGGGGTTCAAGGACTGATTAGAAACGAAAAGTTTTATTAAATGAATTATAAAGTAAAGCCTTGAAACTTGGGGACAAATTAGAAAGAAATCCTGCCGCCAAGGTCCTTTAAGTAATTATTCCTTTGTGGGCTCTCAAACTTTGATGATGTTCTTTGATCATGGGAAATGGTCCCCAATGGATGGGCAAAGTTGCATTCATCAAATGGTAGGAACCCAACTTTTTTTTTTTTTTTCACATTTGGACTAAAATCCAGTTGAGTGACCTGAAACCTTGGATTAGGATAATTAGATTGTCTAGATACACGCATTTCAATCAATCACCCATAACTTTGATTTTTTAAGCATTTGATTTCTGTGATTTTGGCTGCAGTCCATCAAGGGGTGGACCATTGCCTTGGGGTCCCCCTGGCAACAATGCCACATGTAAGGCATCTACGTTGAGTGTAGGAATTCTTCATATTCTTTAATATATATAACCGCAATCACCCTCATGATTTTAAAACTTGTTTTGACGTCTCATCTCGTCCATGAACAAGACCGAGTAGTCTTGGACGAGATATCCAATTTATTTGAATTGTCCCAGATGAGATTTAAAAAATAATGCTTTGGAATTAGAACCATTCCTTCGAGACAACTACTTGTCAACTAGTCTTGTTGGTGAACAAGAAGTCTCGGTATCGGACAAGATTTAAAACCATGATCACCCAAGGTAGAACTTTAACGCACTCATAGAGAGAGCAAAAAACCTAATTGATTGATAAAATAAGCTCCTTCTCCCTTTGTTAATCAACCAACAACTAGTCTATTGGAGAGGAGGACAACAGTAATTCTTGCAAAAAGTTTGCTGTTTCCCCGTCGTATCAAATGCCCCACCGCAACTGGCTATATTATCTGGAAATTTAGTACACTTACCTCTGTGAGACACCGCTAAATCCTCCATTAAATAAACTGTCGTAATCTTCAAATCAAGAAACGTAGAAATCAAGTGGACACGTTATGATATAAGAAAGAGAGGCAACAAAGAACAAAGGAAGAAAGATTTTAAATATAATACAAAATTGTTACTCTTACAAAGGTTGCCAGACAGTACAATGTGTTAAAGAAGGCACAATTTTATTATACAAGTACCGTAGAAAGACTGAAACCACTTGTACAATTAAACAGCATACCTCAGCACCCAGATGAAGACGTCGATCACATCATTTGAACTTCACTCGAAATCACTGAAAATCATCGGTTTCATGATGAGTGAGAGATGGGAACGAAGGGATAGATTGCAGCACCAATTTTCGGCTACTCCTTCGACCAGGAGATGAAACACACTCACTGTGAGGAGGAGAGACCCTCTTTCGATTCGGGGATACAGTCTTCACACCACTGATAGGTGAGCCATTGTCTCTTAGAATCTCAGGGGTACCATCTTCGGGAAAGATATGGAATTTCTTCTCAAACTCGGGTTGCAGGGGCTGAGAAGATTGCGGCAGATTTCCAAAAGAGGAAAAAGGCAGTTGTACCGATGTTCTGGAATCAAAATATCATGCAACATTTAATAACACAACAAAGAAAAATATTTAATCCAAGACGCAATTGCTGTATAACATTAAACCTGCAAATCTGGAAAGAAAATGTGATGGGCAGAACATGATCTTGATGTTGATCTTCATCGTTATGCACTCCACTATTCTGTGAACTTAAATCCACACCGTACTTTTCACCAGTTTCTGCTTCTTCCTCTTCTGGCTCAACTTCTTCTGTTCCTATTGAAGTGGATCCTGTGTTTTAGAAGGAAAATAAAGAATATTGAAACATTTAATTAAAGCAAGTGTGATTTACCAAAACATGCACTGAAAATTTAAAAATAAAATAAAAAAACCAAAATGACACACTATTCACTTTATTTCTGAAATCCAAAAATTCCACTTTATCGAAAATATCTTAATTCCAAAACTTGTAATTTACCATTTTCGGAATTAACATGAATAGTGAAATGTTTTCGGAAAATTTTCAATTTTTGTCTACCTTTTCGAGAATTTTCCCTAAAAACAACAACAGCATGCACTATGAAAATGAGGTAAATGGTAAAGATAATCAAAAGAAAACCTTTAGGAAGAAAATTATTATCAAGATAAAGATCATATTTAAGTTTGGGGAAAAGAAAGTAGAATATTTGTTGCCAAAATCCTCAATGGCAACCACTTAAAACAGTGTCAGGATAACAAAAATTGAGAGCCTGCTCTCAAATAAGTAAATTTCCAAATTTTTTGTGGTTTGCACGAAAGAAATGAAATGCATTAGTATTGATCTTCATGAAAGCTTAAAAACTAGGAGATAAACACTCACCATCTTTCCTACCAAATGCATTCTTACAGCCTTCACATCTGCAGTTAATGGAGCATCCCACACCTCCCTTTAAAGACAAATCACAGTATATGAATCAGAGGATACACAATATAGAGAAACAAATGGAGAATGAGCCAAGGGACAAAACCTGATAGCATTCACAATATTTCTTAAGGCAGCTTGATTTCTTGCAGTTGCATCCTCTTTTATGCCGAGCCGAAGCTGGAGTTTTATTAGATTCTTCCTACAAAGGAAAAAACTTCTAATTGTTTAACACAATTCAACATTGCCGAGTCATTAAAAGCTAATTTAATATTTATTTCCCAACCCCAATTTCAGGAACAGGCTCAGAGCTCCTAATCACTTTAGGAGCAAATGCAAGGGGGTTGCGTGATTCGATCTGTCTGCGAGTTGCCAGGACAGTATCTTCATGAATAGGCTTGTTAAAGCATTCCTGACACGAGCAAGGCTCCACACAATACACACCAGCAGCAAAGCATTCGCAATAACTGTATGGGAATTTTCGACAAGTTAAAACATGAGCAGTCCAAGAGAAATAAGTGTGGCAATAATTTCTGAGTAATCCAATGTATTCACATAGTCAAATACTTTTTTGTGCTTTCGAAACTCATAAATGATTCACTGTGATCTTTAAAGCAATGATGACATATCCAAATAACAATCTCAAGTAAAAGTCCCAAAATTATCAATGACACCTTTTATCCATATGAGTTCACACATAGAATGAGGCACAGCCATATAACACACCTAAACACTTGAACTTTGCATTGACATGTTTATTACACTAGCATAATATCAAATATCAGAGAAAACACATATATACCGAATAACAACAAACGGTGCCTACGTGGCACGTTTTGGTTGGATTAAAAACACATAGGGCTGCGTGCATGGCTTGTTTAGGAACCCAGTGTGTTTTAAACACCAACCAAATCTTGCCACGTAGACACTGTTCTGGATCCTGATTCATATAACAATTAACAGCAAGATGTCCTTGTCACATGTCAAATGATGTGATGAGGAGTGATTATATGAAAACAATTAATTGACTCACATGAACAAAATGAGCAATGAAAAGATGAGTAACGGAATAATACAGCAATCCTCTAACTGTCCATATCATGTAGAACTATTTAATTGCTTATACTCATGTGACAAATACTTAACATTAAGCATGACTGGAAAATCTGCGACGTCATATTCTCAGAATCAAGCTTACCTAACCAAGTCAAGCTCATACCTATGCTGGCAAACCAGAAAACCAGTGACTTTAAGAACACCTTAAGTCTCATAAAATTTACACCATGAATTGTCATCAGAGGTGATTTATGGGGAGAAAACCCCAAATATACCAGAATCCCCAATGAAAATGCTATCCACACCTAAGATGGTGTTTATACACAACATGAGAAAAGAGGACTTCTTACAGAAGACAGCATCTACTAGCATGGCTACGGTAAGTAACCTAAGAATGACAAAAAACTTGGAATGACAAATGTCACATCATAGCATCAACTCTTTTATGGTTGACGTAAAACTTGGAATGACAAAAGCATTATCATTCCATCAACCCTTTCATGGTAGCTATAAGATGCATATGTAGTGTTGTACACAACACCTCCACAGTCCTGGCTACTCCCTTTGAGTGTACCAGTGGCAGACATTCCCTTTAGTATGATTTCTGGGTTCGTACATATATCGTTGTTACTGATGAGCATATATTTGAAGAGTACAAGAAGTGAATGGGCCATTACACTCTTAACATTATATCATATTGCACAACGTAATGAAATGACCATGCAACATTTCTAGAATAATATAAATATAACTCTTAAGTTATCTGTTAACAAATATTATATTTTATTTAAAGGAAGAACATATCTTTAAGGTCATTATCTGATCATTTCTTCCATCTGCAATAAAACAATAATGTTTAGCAGATCAAGGGAGCAACGCTTCCAAGGATGTGTGGTTTATTTGCATAGCAATTCAACCAAGACAACCAACTCTATGTAGCACAACTTGGCAAGAAAATAAAAAACTTACAGCTTCAAGCATTTTGACTTTTTACAGTTACAGCGCTTGCAGGCCTCACTTTCTCCATCATGATCCACCCTGCGCCTGCATAGTATGAAACCACACATTCAAGTGAAAAGATAAAAATAAAACTGAATGCAAAATAAGGAAAATCCTGGGAAATAAAAAAGTCAGCAAAGGACACATGCCTCTTCTTCTTGGGGCTGCTATCATTTAACTCCTCACCAACTTTAAATGCAGATGGTCGAGAATTATCTTGCATAATCTGAAGTTCACTGTCACCTGGAACCATGTCTTTTTCCATTGAACTTAAAGCCAAGGATTTATTTTGAGGTTTTTGTTCAGATGAAGAATGAAACGAGGCCATAGAAATTGGCATGCTTATTAACTGCTTTCCAGAAGCCAAAGTTTCATGCTTGACAACTCTTAGGTCCTTTGTGGAAGATGCAAGAGCATTCAAGTGCAAACCAATACCAGGTAGCATGCATGGTGAAGAACCAGTTCCAGGCCTGATGGGAAATTGCTTATTATCCGAAATAAATTTCCCACCAGATTGGGAAGAGACTGAAGAGCTACTATTAGATTCATCCTCAAACTTCTTTTTTTGAGCTCCTGACATCTCAAAAACTAGGCAGCGCCTTCGAATACCACGCTGCTGCTGAGAATGAGGATTTACATAAACAGATTAGAAAACGTGGGTACTTTTTTAAAACAACTTAATGGTCACTGAAAAGTGAATCAAGAAGTCCTAGAAATATTAATCAAGGATTAAAGACTACTAGTTAACAAGGAAATAATATGATGCAGCAAACAAGCAAGGCTCATTACACAAATACCAAATCCATAATAATCCTCGGGTTCATTTGAAGGGCGTCTTGGTCATTCTTAAAATGAATAGTTACCTTCCACAATGTATTACTTCCCACCCATTAAATTTTTTTATTGAACCCAGCTCATTAATATCAGCTACTTTAAATGTTCCTTTGCAGAATTTTGAGATGACCCAAGAAATAACCACTAATCATACCGAAACTTTTCGTAATCTACATTGTACGTACATGTATAGTATAGGTGTTTGTGCACTATTTGTTTATCAGTATGTGATGTGCTCCAGTGTTAGCATAACTAGGGCCACCACTTGAGATTGTTTGAAGTTTTATGTAGAGTATTACAGGGATACGAAAGGAATAAATATCAATTCCACAATATTTGCTAACAAAACAAGACAAAAAAAAAACAGATTGTTACCATTGTAATTACTTGTCTCTCTCATCCTAGGGATCACAAAAGGAAAAAAAAATTCTCAACTCTCCAATATTTGCTAAGTCTCTCTCCACTGCTAATCTTCCTTTGAAAAATAAAAGCCAATCATGAATTGGCCTCACTACTACTTTGTTTTCTGAATGGTTAAAAAACATTCTGGTTAGAGTGTCAAGGGTACAGAGATTAATGATATTCCTTCAAGTAATTCTCTAAGCACGTTTATAATTTGTTAGCATATAATATTGTGTAGGTCGTATTTGTCTCCTACAGCGTTACACTTGTAAAACAGCATATCAGATTTTTCAGCCCAAATATGTACTCATACTTATACGTATTGTAATATGGGTGGTTACTGGTTAGAATTAACTCTTCACTTAGTTAAGTCTCCTTGAGACACTTGTCTCTGCTAACAGTAATGGCTACTAAACGTGTAGAAATGGAAGATATTCAAGAAAGTATAAAATAAGATTTTGATACATATGTTTGTTAGCACTCGACAGGGATAGTTGCCAGAAGTGCAATAATTGAAATTTCAAACCAGAATTATTGGAGTCCAAATATGATGTTTCCTGAACAAACTATACCCAAATATAATCTTTAATGTTATAGTGAAGACTAGGGGGAGTAGAGGATTGGAAACGTACAACTCCCTAACCATTTTAGTTAATTTTTTTTTTTTTAAATTATAGAATTATCCTTTTATTATGTTATCTTCAAATCACCTTAGGCAATATTTTAAATTACAAAAAATGCCTTTGCAATATATGAAAGAGTTGTGCTGAAGAGACCTTATTTTGCACTTTTATGACGTGGAGGTGCGCACATAACCATAGATGCTTTTTACCCGTATCTCAATGAAAAACATCTATTGTTCTTACACACCTCCACGTCAGCAAAGTGTGAAAAATGAGGTATCTTTGAGGTCACTTCAGCATTATTCTGTATTAATGATAAAATGTCATACACAACTAGGTTATCTAACTAAAAATTTTAAATTAATTATAAAAAAAAATTAATCTTAACTTTTTGGGTAGCATGCCCAAGGCAATGCTTTTTTACATAAATAATAAATTCTGTAATACATGTGCATTTGCACATGCCTCAATATATAAAGATAATAGAATAAATAAATTATATATGCAAAGTCAGGTTACTTCCAAGTTATAACAGACATAGTAGCATACCTTGCAACCAAATGGAATGTGATATCTTACTTCATCCATTTTCTCACGTGGAAAGTTAACCTCTTGCTTATTCTGAAATGTACTTGAAAAAATCTGTGGTGTAGAATCAGTTTCCTTGTGTTCCCCAACTTCACCCAATTGAGCTGCAACATCTTTCATTTCATGTTGATTGCAAGAACCAACTTGAACAGGTTGAGCTTTCTGCATATCATCAGGACTAACTCGTGGGAGCTTCGACACTAGAGAAGTAAAGTAACTAACCTCGGGTTCAACTATTTTCTGATCCTGCCCCTCAGAAGCCTCTGCATCGTTGGAAGATTCGAAAATTAACAAATCGGTGGCATCAGAAATCAAATTATCCCAATCACATCCAGTTCCTTCTTCTTTAGTTTTCTCAAGCTGATGCATCCCTTGGAAGTCCATTGCAGTTTGAAATGAATGACATCTTTCTACTGAAACCTCTTGAACAAATTCAATTGTTGTGGGATTTGTTTTAATAGGAACTAGGTTCATGTCAGGGCTACCACAGTCATACCTCAAGGTTCGTGGCAGCTCGATAGGAAGCTCTAAATTTTCGTTAGTTGGGTCATCAGTGACCTTTCTAATTGAACTCCCAGGATCAAAATTTTCTGTTGGATCAACAGAGCAATCAGACACTTTAACAGAATCCAAAACCCCAACACTTGTATTGCCTTCGTCCCCATTGTCAGAAGGAAGCTTGGGTTTTGATGGGCCTGAGAAGTAATGCCTGACAACATAAAAGGCTAAATCATAAAGCTCTTAATATATAATGTATCTTCATTTTGTAATTGTCCATGTAGAAAACAGCAGTTACCTTTTTAAAAATCTAGATTCTTTTTGTGAAGAGACATGTGGCGAAGAAAATACAGATGGAGGGGATGCAAAACTAAGCGAGTTGAACGTCTGAGCTACGTTTAGAGATTTAACTGGCTTAATAGGAGAAAGACTGTTGATATAGTTAAAGACAGGAGAATCCTGCATGTGAAATGGAACATTCTTAGAAAAACATCAAAAAATAGATAAAAAGGCTAGATTTTCATGCATCAAACATTATCGAGGATCAAGAAATAATTCTACAATAAAAATGATAAGTTCAAGTGTAAAATGTCAAATCATCCGAATATGAGTAAAAGATAGTAATATAATAAATAAATAAAACACAGATTTTTCCCTTGATAATGAAAAGAAACCTGGATGACGTTACGAAG
Source organism: Akebia trifoliata (assembly GCF_017979445.1). Lineage (NCBI taxonomy): Eukaryota > Viridiplantae > Streptophyta > Magnoliopsida > Ranunculales > Lardizabalaceae > Akebia > Akebia trifoliata. The sequence continues at coordinate 27,097,702 of NC_141390.1, forward strand.
TTATGAAATAAAAGCATAGTTTTTTTATTTTCCTTCAGTCAGCACCACACTGCTTGAAACAGCAAAAAATAGAAAACTCAATGAAGAACAAACTACCTTGAAGTTGAAGTAGGACAAACAAAAGTAAATCTGAAGCAATCCAAATGATATAACATAAATTCAATCTAATCTAAAGGATCAAAAACAGGTGAAAATAACCAAAAAAAACAGCAAGAGAAAAGTAAAGAAAATGAAACCATATCAAAACCTGCCTGGCCGCATGAAGGATTATCATTTAAACTGAAAGTAGTATAAATCATTGAAACCCCCCCAAAAAAAAAACTCTAAAAATCAATTATAATGACCAAGGATCTCCCTAGATATATTAAAAAAAATCAAAACTTGAAATCTCATTTGGAAGCCAGTCCACACCAAAATCCAAATCAGATATAACAGAACAGCAGAAAGTTCATAAATGGTTCAAATGCACAATTAGACTGAACAAATCAAGAATAATAAAAACAAAGCTTGAGAGGGGGATCGAAGTGGAATCAGAGCCCTTACTGCACAAAACCCACCAAAGCAAACTCATTTCATAGAAATATATAGAAAAAAATTAAAGATCCCACGGAATTCTCAAATGCACCACATAAATTAGGCAGAAAAGCGACAGAATCACCTCAGACTGACAAAATCAAAACCTAATTCCATGAAAATACACAACAAAAGTGCACACAAATCGACTCTTAACACATGCAGAACCTTCAAAAATCAGGTTAATTCATCCACATGCGTCAGATAACGAAATTCAAGCCCTAATCCACTAAAAAAATCCTCAAAAAGTAAGCAGAAAATTTGAAGAATTCCATTCTACCAGTCACCAGAAACCAAATCAAAACCTAAATTCGAAACCACCAAAACTTAAAACTTCAAAAAGCTCAAAAAGATCTGTTTTTTATACAACAAAAGCGCGAGAAACCAATTCCTCAACTTGAATCTGCTAAAGGAAATTAAAAAACAGAACTAAGATAACGAAATCGAAGCCCTAATAGACCAAACAAAAAAAAAGCAGAAACATTCGAAATTTACACCAACTCTCCAGAAACAGAAACAAAGTCTTACAAATCATTCCACCACCCAAACTCAAAATCCGGAAAAATGGCTAAAAAATAAAATTGCACCCCAGAATCAAACAAAAAAGACTCAAAATCATTCTCAAATCGGCCAAAAAACCAAAATTGAGACCACCAGATACAGTAAATCACCTCGAATTTGGAAATTGGAGTACCGATCAGGGTCCGATCTGGTGTATCCATTCTGAGAGAAGCTCGAAGCGCTCAAAAAGCTCTCCCACATCTCTCTCTCACTTTCACTCTCTCTCCACACTATTAAGAGATAAATTCAAGCAGAGGCGCGAAGGCGGGAAGAGAGATTTTCTCGTATACGAAGACAATGGACCCTACCACGACCACCACCTCCACAGCTGTCCAGAACTAGAGATCTGGAAAAACGGACAATTTTTTGGATAATTTATACATACACCCTTCAAGTAATGTGAATATTTGTGACACCCCCTTATTTTCAAAATGATGGTTTAGACCCCTTGACCAAAGTAGAACTAACCTAAAATGACCTGAATGTCCTTTCCCCCACACGAGTGAAAAATTGGTCAAAAAACGTATATTTCAGTGTTTGATTTCTCATTTTCTGTATAAAAAAAAAATTTACCATTTCATCTAAAATTTTAACCTTTGTAAAAATTGATTTTCTGATCAAATATTATAAATAAATAAAAATGAATTTCTCACCTACAACCCAACCCCATCTCTCTCTTTGCCCTTTATTTATATTTTTGGACCGACTAGTTGCACACCATTTGTTGTTGGTTGCATCCCCAACTTAAAAAATGACTTTTTTAATAATCTCGACATTAACCTACTAATTGCACTTCATTAGAGTAATCCTGTGGTTTAGTATTTATTCATCTTCCCGTCGCTTCTTTGCTCTTGCACTATTTTTCTTGTGCTCTCTTTGGCCTCAATTGTAGTTACTGTTTTTTCGATCTGGATTTAGACTTTTGTTTAGAATTTGATAAGAGCATTTGCTTGGATACTATCTCTTGGAATTTCATGATATCTTATCAGTTCCTTAAGCCTCACTTTAAAATCGTCAACAACAGTCCTCTTTTGGCTTATCAATCTAGACACAATGCTACCTGTACAAATACTAGACTACACAAAAAGAATTATTGAAAATGAGTGCAAAGGGGGATTTTTAAGTGATGGGTGGTGTGCAATCAGTTGGTCTTTTTTTTTATGGTTTTATAAGTATAATTAAATAGTGGAATTCAATTTTTTTTCAAAAATTATATTTCCACAGCATCCATTTTATTAAAAGATTGTATTTTCAAGGAATTTGAATTTTTGCTCAAACTTTTACAAGAGATTGAAGATGGGGGCATTCCAGTCAATTTTTTAATTTTTCTAAGAAGACTGTAATCAAGGGGTTTGTTAGTAATAATTTTCATTGTCAGATCATTAGAAAGTACGCTGTATCAGAGCACAAAATAGCATTTGTGGTCTGGATTTAATTAACTTTATGGATTTATTACATAACAAATTTCTCGGTTTTTTTTTGTTTTTACGTCTCTTCCGTTACTGTACAATAAATTCGTTGGGTTAATGAGGTAGATATTTCTTGAATTGTTATATAATAAAGAATTGTGATAATTTGACTTATCCATGTGGCATACTCAATCGACATTCCTGATGTGATAGGCTTGGAAATTGTAGATCTACTCTCCTCGGGATACAAAATTATGATTTCCCATAAAAAAGTACAATTTTGTTACCTGAAGAGAGTAGATCTACGATTTTCGAGCCTGTCATGTCAGAGGTGTCAATTGTGTATGCCAAGTGCCTAAGTAAGATTATCATGACTGTATAATAAAATATATTTCCTTTCTAATTTACTTTCCCTTTTGGTGCACTATGTTTTTAAAGTTTCATGTCGAACTGACTTCTATTTCAATTCGTGTTGGACCGACCGATACACCAATAATAAAGTCTCCCCATTAGAACAAGAAGTCAAGAACCTAAGATGGTCAAAATAAGATGGGTTTGATCGAAGAACTAAATACACACTTTATCTTAAACAATAACTTCACTACCTTAAATCAAATCGAGTATTAAATGTCAATTTAGAAAATTAATATTGAGAACTAGATAAGTATATCCAAAAATTTCCCTTTCGATGATCAAATTTTAGAGAGCAGATATTTTTCCTATAGTTTATTTTAAACAGTAGAGAGGAATCTAGTGGAAGGAAAAAACTAACGCTTCAACCATGTTCAAATCATGGAGGAGATCGGATTTGAAAAAAAATTAAAATTGTACAAGACCTTATCAAAGGCTTTGAAGATGAAAGGTCCTTGAACTTCCAATTTTTAACGACTAGATTGTTATGCCTATGTGATGTGATGCTTCCTCAGTTATCAAAATCTCCCACAGACAACTGCAAAGAAAAAAGTACTGCAAAGGATCTGCTCCCCAAAATTCGATATAAATTATAATTTTATAATTTTTCATAATTCCTATTTTAGCATTTTCATTGATTTTTGTGGTATTTTGACTCTATTATTTAGAAGGTTGTTATTAATTATTTTAAGGTTTATAGAAGATTACTAGTTAAATTTCTTGTAAATTTTGTTATTGCAAGTAAGTATGATGATAATAAAAATTAGAGTCAAATTCGGACTATTAAAGTCTATTTAAACCATTGTAATCGATTTTTTCTTTTTTTCATTATTATTATTATTCAAAATTTTAATAAACTCTTAATTTTCTGTGAGAATTATTTAGAGTGAATTTGAAATTTGCATTGTGGATTCAAGGGATGAAGATGGTGATCTTCTCCTATCTCCTCTTTCAATCATCTGTTAAGACCCAAACCAATGCTCCAAAAGTACCTAGGTGCCAATGGAGTGAAAAGTTTAAGTCTAAACCTAAGAATCATAACATACCCTCACACTTTGAGGCCACGTCCTCATTGGCCCACTTTACGGTGAGTCCCCCCTAGCCATTTGACCTTATTTCCAAGTACCAGGTACTTCTTTCTCTTTTTTCATAAGTTGTCCATTCCCAGATAAATCTGCTATAGTGAGTTTTTTTTTTTTTTTTTCCGAATTCCTTTCATATCCCATACTATAGAGGAGTCCATTTTTTTGTATTCCATTCCCATAAAAGACCCCCCGCCCCCTTTTTCTCCATAATCGCCTTCCCATGTCTCAAACCCTGATACCAAATGTTACGAACCTGAAAACTAAAATAAATAAAAATTAATAATTATAATTGCTTTATTGATATGACCACTTTGAGAGGGTCGAACCTCCTTACATCTTGCATCTTCGATGGGCAAAACCTCCCATAGGATTTCTCCCAAATATTTCTTCTCTCCTACTCATAACATAAATTACTAAAACCTTATTTATAGCTATTTCCCAAAAAATATAAGATTATAAGATAAATCTACTGCAACTGATCAAAATTTTAAGAATCCTAATCAAACACAAAATCCTGGTAAATAAAATATTGTTTACTAAATCTCTAATTTTATTCAACTACTATATAGAGATCATAACATTATTCCAACACCTTTTGAAGAACATTGTCCTCAAGGTTAACTTGAAAATTCACTGTAGAATCTTCAAATCTTCCATTGATCACAATTCATTGTAGGATATCCAAATCTTCCACTGATTACAATCAGTTCTTCAAGTCTTATCATCTTTAAATTGTCATGTAAATGCGATGTAATTATTGAATGGTAGCAAAAGTAGAGGTGACCGCTTCGAGGGGATTTTCCTCCATCCTTTGTTTTCACAATATTCTCTTCCTCCGTAAAACCCACAACCTTTAATCAAGAATGTACTCTAATATCATTTGTTAAGACCTAAACCAATACTCCAAAGGTACCTAGGCATCAATGGAGTGAAAAGTTTAAGTCTTAATCTAAGGATTGTAGCATCTTCACTCTCAAAATATTATTGCATCGTTCCCTTGGTTAATTACTCATCTCGCATTGAATGTGATACCATGTTCTTGTATTACCTATTTTATGGGTTCTTGATATGTGCGCGATTAGAATCCAATCAACGGCTCTAATGGACCCCTCTCGCACTGATCTCGAGGTCGCTCCAGGCGTCCCCCTCATTGTGGTGGCCTGGTACCTGTAGTATAGGCTATAATCATGGGATCTCTACTGGTTCTGATGGGTTGTTTACTTAATCGGGATATCTTGGAATGATTGAACTTATCTGTAATGATTGCATCCAGTATTTTCGGAACTGACGTGCACGCAACAGTATTGTGGTTTTCTTGAGACCTTGTCTGCCCTGCTTGGCAGGACAGGCCGTGCTTAGTGTTGTGCTACCCTATTAGCCAGATTAGGGAGGTCTCTGCTCTAACTTGCCCTGCTTGCCGGGCAATGCCTTATTAAGTGGTCTGTGTTAGATACCCTCTAGCTGGCCTGGACACGTGTATGGCTAAGATTGATGTGTAATTATTTTCTTTTACAATTACCCCCTCTCGAGGAGATCGAGGAGGCGTAAGGCCTTTTTCGTCTCCTTGAGATGTAATGCTACTCTTTTACTGGCCATTTAAGCCCTTTATAATTGCACCTGTTGTTTCGAATCGACGCGTTAAATGCAACGTCGTTTCGAATCTCTACTAACAGCTCAGATGGATTCGTCATCATCTTTAACCGCCCACATATCCCCTAGCTTCCTTACACTACCCCCAATCTGTGACGCTTTGGTTGGACTCAAACTATCCTTTCAGGCGTATGTGCTCCTGTGCATTTCCTTATAAATAGGGGACTTAATACGTTTTCCGTCTGCTATCGTACTAAAACTTTGCATATCTGTTTCTTTGCTTTTCTGTGAAGACTCTCTCTCCTTTTCTCATTCTTCTTTGCTGCAATAAATCTCGATATCGCTCCCGGCGTCCCCCTCCTCGCGACGGCTTGGTATCTACCACAGATACTTCGACGCTCAAGTTAAAGCGACAGAGGAACAATAATCAGTACTGGTCCATATTCGATCATTCCAAAGGCCTTTTACCATCGTGTCATATGTGCTATTTAATTTCCCTGCCTTTTTCTAGGGTTTTCCCCTCTATAAGTTGCAATATAGGTTATAATCATGAGATCTATGTTGGTTCTGAGGGGTTATTTACCTAATCGGGATATCTTAAAATGATCGAACTTATCTATAATGATTGCATCCAGAATTTTCGGAACTGACGTGCACGTAACAGTATTGCAGTTTTTTCGAGGCTTTGCCTACCCTGCTTGGCAAGGCAGGCCGTGCTTAGTGTTGTGCTGCCCTACTAGCCAGACTAGGGAGGTTTCTGCTCTAACCTACCTTGCTTGCCGGGCAGCGCCTTATTAATTAGTCTATGTTAGGTACCCCCTGGTCGGCCTGGACACGTGTATGGCTAAGATTGATATGCAATTATTTTTCTATACAATATAAAAAAAAAAAAAATCATTTATATTTCATATTATGACCATGCTTATAATTTGAAATTGAAAGGGTTGGAAATGCACGAATATTAAATCAAATATTAAATAATAATTAGATCTTAAATTTTATTTGAAAGGATGCCTCAAATCTTGAATATTATGGTAGTTGTTAAAGCAATATGGCGTCACTTGATCATCTAATGGTAAGATCATGTCCCCTTGATGTAGTTGAAGAAGGTGTACAACTATCAAGGTAACTACCTACCACTATTGGTAGTTATAATAATAATAATAATATAATAATAATAAATCATCGATAGATACTAATTCTTATTAAATAAGTCAACATTTTGTGAAATTGAAAATTTGTTTAGACATCTAAATTTTACTACAAGCACCGGTGGAATTGTGCATGACCATAAAAGGAAGGGAATTTTAGTAATACCGTTCTCGAAATTGATGATATTAATTTTATCCCCTTGATCGAAAGTAAACCTCTATTTTTGCCGATGAATTATTAGTGAAATTTTGATTTTATTCAAAATACCCATTTGACCATTAGTTTAATCAACATAAAGGAACATTGACTTTTGGTCAAGGATAACTAATCTTGTATTTCTGGGGATAAATCTTATATCACCAATTTTGTAGGGAGTATTACTAAATTTTTCTAAAAGCAAGAAAAGAGAAGCAACTCATTTTGTGCAACCCATCTCAAAAGTATTTGATAGAATTTATCCCCATAATACCCATTTCTACAATCAACAACAACAACATCTAAGGGAAAAAAAAAAGTCAGTCAATCTGTACTTTAAAGGGAAAAAAAAAAATGGGGACCATAGTCCAGAACCGAGTTTGACTTGACAATCTAACCATATTGATATATTAATCCAATAAAAAAAAGATCTGTCCCAAATTTTCAAGGTTACCTTTAACTTTAGTTCTAGCTTCAGCCTTTTGAAGTTTAATGGGTTGTTGGGTCGAGTGGTCCCCTAGTGATATGGTCATTAGGAAACCAAACCCAACAACTCTATTCTTATCATGATGTCTTCTTCTTTCCCCACTCCCCACACATATATTTTGGTAGATCATGTGAGACGATGATGATAGTGTCCTCTCATGCGCACTTTAGATAGCACGTGCCACATGATAATGAGTATTTTACTTGACACACATAGAGTCGACTCAGTAGTGAGAGAGAGAGACCTTTCTTTCTTTCTTCTTTATTTGAGTGTATCGAAATGATGAAACCATGATTACACGAATAAGTCTACGCACCATTGTCACAGTTGACTAAGATGGAATGATAGAAGAAACCGAGTTGACTCAACTTATGACTCGAATGAGTTGCGTTATTAGAGCAACTCCAAACGTGCTACCTATACCTATACCCATTTTAGTGGTTATGGGTATTCATAGGGTAGGACTTAAAATGGGATGGATTTTATTAGAAATCCGAGTGCACCGAATTTAAATTTAGCTTGTTTGGTCCTATTAAGTATATCTGAATTTGAATATGATTTGGATATGAGTTGAGGTCCCTTGATCCGAGTCGGATATGGATTCATTTCTACATCCAGCAAGATCTGAATGATATATTAATTTGCAAATTGTATTTTATATTTTTCAAATTATCTTCCATCAATCAATAATAGTTGGGTGTAATGGTCAAGACTCCTCTTTAAAATCTTGAACTCTTGAATTCAAGTTATCATTTGATCACATTTTAATAATTTATTTAAAATAACCTCAAATGATTTCACATTATCTGACCTGACAATTCAAATCAATTAATTCGATTGGATCTAAATATGGATTTGATAAAATTAAAATGGTTCGAATATAATTTTAACTATTAGAATCTGAATCAGATTCGGATTCGGATCCGGATATGAATCCAAATAAAAATTTGGATATGGATATGGATATGGACATACTCATATCTAGACCGTATTTAACTCGTTTTAAGCCCTACAATGGGGGTATGCACTTCAATCGTGTTACCCATAAATTTTTAATAATTTTTTAATTTAATTCAAATTTAAAACTTTCTGAAATTAATTTATTTTCAACATGCCTAAATTTTTTCCTTCTGAAAAAGATAGGTAACCAAGTGAGAGTACCTATTTTGGGTATCAAAATTGTCAATACCTAAAAAATGGTGAGGGATGGATCTTGCGTTGGAGACACCATTTTTGGATTCCACTACCCAAAACAACAGTTGAGAAGGGATGGATACTAAGTTGGAGTTGCTTTTACATATACAAATTCAGTCCAATAACAATCAGATTGAGTCTAAATTGTATCAAAACCCATTGAAATATGAAATCTAAATAAATCTCATCTACAAAATAATATATATAATATAAGGGTAGCGTTCAAGGGCAAACTTTTTAGCAAACTTTTTGGCAAAACATTTTTCAAAACATGGGTTAGAGGTTTTGGAATGGGCTGATTTTTGGTGAGGATGATCTCTACGGTGAGTAGATCATCCTCACCAAAAATCAGCCCATTCCCAAACTTCTAACCCATGTTTACCAGTTGAAAAATCGTGGACCGTCCATTTTTTGTAAACTGTTTTTGATGGGGTTAGAAGTTTTGGAATGGGCTGATTTTTGGTGAGGATGATCTCTACGATGAGGAGATCATCCTCACCAAAAATCAGCCCATTCCAAAACCTCTAACCCATGTTTTGAAAAATGTTTTGCCAAAAAGTTTGCTAAAAAGTTGGCCATTGAACGCCCCCCATAATATAATTTGTATACATTCTCACATTTTTCGAATTGGATCCTTACAAAATCCAAATCCTTGATCTAGATCCAATTACAAAGGATCAAAACAGATCAGATTTTGGGTTTGATTTGATCCATTGATAGACCTACTTGTAGAGATATCAATGGTTGGGTGGGTCAGACACAAAATAAATCCAGTCCAATAACTTTGGTTCTGGATCAAGTATCTACGATTCAGTAAAGATGCAATTTGACACCTTGTCTTTTATTTATAGAAATTGAGGTATTTAGACCTTTTAGAGTGTCTAACTAATCCTTAGGGCACTTGCAATCCTCTCACAGGTAATTTTAACAATAAAATCTTGAGATGGAGATTCAAAACCTCCACTTCTCGAGGCGTAGTCTTGACCATCTCACCAACCCTTAGATGATTCCTGATATTATTGTTAATAATTATCATATTGGATTTGAAACTAATATTGAGATCGAACTAGGGCCGGTTCAAGCATAAGGCCACTTAGGTGGTTGCCTCAGGCCCAAGATGCAAACTAAAAATAGGTTTTAATTGAGAGTTATTAAGTCGATTTTAATATATATATATTATATATATATATATATATATAATATATATATATATATATATATATATATATATATATATATATATATATATATATATATTAAATAGTAGAGATTCTTCTTTAAAATAAACAAATTTGTTTCCATTTTCCGACTAGATTCATGGACAACCATATTGTCCTATTGAAGAGGTAAGACCTAGGAATGAGTTTCCAAGATGATAAAACAAAGCTTTATATATGTGGTTGAAACTTGAAACAAATGTTGTTAAGCACCATTTCCGAGTTGAGTATGTCTTATCGGTCTTTTTAATATGAGAAGTCAGATTCGAGTTCAGTAAGTGAAGTTGACCCGCTTATTTCCCACACAAGTGGTATTAGGGTTAATAAATAAAATAATGGGCATTCTATAATTCTATTCTCCAATTATATAATGTATATTTTCGTCCACTCTGGTTGTATCATACCTCAGTTAAATCCTGTGATCCTTTTATATTTGTAGTTCTCCCCATTTTTAATAGACCTATTTTTTGGAGTAGTTTGTTGGTTAATATGGCATTAGAGTCTTTGGTTCTCATAGGTCATGGGTTTGATTCTTTTCACCTTTATGAGCGAGGGAAAGTGTTGAGTGTATATTTTCCTTTACTTTTTAACAAATCGGTCTTTTGGAGTAGTTGGTTGGTTATATGTAACTTGAGTTATATAACATGGTATTAGGATAAATTCTAATAGTTGGATTTCATGTTTTGACTTTAGAAATTGTGTCTATGTATAAGGCATTTAACATAAGCCAAGGATCCTAATCCCTTGAAAAGAAAAAGGATTAAAAAAAATAAAAAATGAAGCAAATATTTTAAGTTGAAAACATGTTAAATGTTATTTTGGAGAAAATATTCTTACATTGAAAAGTTAAAATTGCTTGACGACTACAATTGTTGGGCCTTTAATACTGGGCAAATTATATTTAATTAGTTAGGTCAGACTTTTTTTAATGATTCAAGTTAGAAGCAATATTTAAGATTTTGCTTGTTTGCACTGTAGACAAATGCAAACAGAAACATCTACGTTCGTTTGCGGGATGTGGGTGCTTGGATACTAAAATTCTAGTGAGTCCCACCGTAAAGCAACACAAAACTTAATTAAAATTACAACGAAATCTCCGTAAAGTGTTGCGGAGAAAATACCTCCACAAAAATTTACGTTATATTAAGTTTTCTCTTTCTCTCTCTCTCTAACTTCTTAAACCTTTCTCTCTGACTTTCCCCAACTTCTTAAATATTACCCAACATTAATATAATTATTATTTAAATAAAAAATTGTGAGATGGAATCTTACTTGGAACTAGTTTCTATTTATATTTTAAAATTGTAAAAAAAAAAAAAAAAAAATTTAAATATTGACATTTTTTTAAATATAAGAAAAACAAGAGATAAATGCTTACTTTGTTAATTTATATTCATTTTTTATAAATTAAAAAAAAATGTTTTTCATTAGATGTAAGGTATTAAAATGAGTTTGGGGCGAGTTACATTAGGCACCATCAGTGCTAATATTGACATATTTGGGGTAATGGGGTTTCTTTTCAAAATGAAAAATTAGCAAGTAGAAGTTGGTATAATGTAGTAGATGTTTAAGGTAAATTGTAGGTGATTAAAGAAATTTTGAATTTTTATTATAATCTTGATTTAAAGAGAATAACATTGTATGACTTATATGAAAATGCTTTGTCTATAATTTTTTGATTTGTTTTAAAGTAATATGTAACTATTTATCCTTTTTTATTTAAATTTAAACAAGATTTTAAAAAGAAAAATAATAATTTTTTTTAGTTATTTTTTTTACGTTATAATCAAGCAAACATAAAATTTTCCATTGGATACAAGTAAACTCTCTAATCACAAAACTATGTAAATTTCTGTAAATACAAAATTATGCAAATACAAAATTTTGTATTTGTGACAGTTTATGTTGCAAAAAAGCAGGGCCAAGTTAAAAATTATAATAAAAGGAAAATCCAAAAAGAACTTGGGTGGAGATAATGAAAACCAATATGAATATCCTTTGATACAATAGGGTTGCAACCTGAGTGGGTTGGTTTGAACTCAACCAAGGCTCAACCCGATTGATGGATGAGTCTGAGCCATGTTATGTATAAGATGAGTAGAGTCTGAGTTAGAATATCTCAACCTGACCTCAATTCAAGTGGAGGATTTGGGCAAACCCAAACCAAATGCTAGATTATTGATATATAAATATTTTCATATTATTTATAAAGTTTTTTATTTAATTGTTTTATTCCATCTTGTTATTATAACTTATGGACAATTGGATATTATTAATGTGGGTTTTGGTTTAGTATGATTTGTCTAAATATTCTTTTAATGATGGATTTGACGGTTGTATCCGATTTTATTTACTAGTGGTTTTGTTTTTTATGTTGTATTTCTTAAAATAAAAAAAATTATTTGCTAATCAAAATGAAATTAGGGTTATTCAACGAGCCCAACCTGATCAAACCACCCAAAATTGCCTAACCCAGTCTCAACCCTATTTTAAAAGATCAAGCTCAAGTTAAGCTTGAGTTAGGAAGTTTAGGCCCGATTGTCGGGTTGAGGGTTTTGTTACTTGGGTTGCACCTGGGCCTACCCTCCAAACCGCCCCGGTTGCAGATCTAGAATCCAATGTGGAATGAAGGAACATGATTCGACCCAAACAATATCAGTGCTACCTAGGACTGTAAACCCACCCACATGTAGGGTTGTCATTGGGCCAGGTCAGATTGTTAATGGCCTGCTCCTAATCAGGCTTCAAAACCCTTGTCCAAGCCCTCCCTACAGGTAATCCAACCTATTTATGGGCTGAACTGGTCCATAAAATTCTTCATATATTAGAAATAAAATTATACGATATAAGTTATTGGTCTAGACCCATTGACAGTCCTATTTTCAAGCTTGAGCCTGATCATAAACATAAATCAGGTCTAGCCCAATCTAGATCTGACCCAACAAATAAAGGCTGAAAAGCTGTAGTGCGCTAGTAGCATACATAGGTTCCCTGGACAGAGAATTCGCCTTAAGGTCACAACTACCTTAAATAAGGCGTTCAATGAGATGGGATGATCTAGTCGGCTTTAAGGCGTTCAACTTATGTTATGTGAATGTAATTGCATCAAGAGATTACTTATCATTTGAAAACATGGGTATTTCAAATGTCCACCAAAACTATGATGGGTATGTCAAAAGTTACCCAAAAGAGAAGAAAAAATGGAGATAATGAAGAATAAATGGAGGGATTTTATCTCTTATAAGGCTTCAACATCACAAAAACAACTATATCAGTAGTCAAGAGTGAGATAGAAGCAAAGGCAATTTTACATCAAAGCAACACACAATGAGTCTCCAATAAAGCTTATCTAGTAGTTGAAGATCCTTTTGGATAAATCCCACTAAAAGACTAAATACCCAAATTGAAAATTTCACTTTATTCACTTGGCAATAAGTGGGAAACTTTAATTTGGAATCCCTATTTTGGAATTCCTTTTGAAACCTATTAAGACATTTGGATTTGATTCTTATGCACATTAAATCATCAATGTGGAAGATGGGATGCCAAACAATTTATTCTTTTAAGAGCTTTAACCAATAGATTCTGCAACATTTTAACTTGAACCAGAAAGAAAAAAAAAAAAAAAAATAGTAGATAAGCTTATTGAGTGATTTTCTGACTTCTTTCCCCTTATTGGGTAGATTAGCTTAAAATAAATAGAAGATGAGACTTGTCGTCCACTCTCTTTGCTGACCCATACTTCCACTACATATCTATCTGATAGCTACATGTGATGATTCCATAATCTCTATCCATTCCATACATCCTACCTAAACCCATACTTTCAAAAGAAATCTTAAGTTTTTTATATAATAAAAAAAAAAGAAAAAAAAAAAAAAAAGGCCAGATGTCATTAATCCAAGGCCGTGAATATTTAATAAACCCATACCTTGAAATGTTACACGAAACCCTAATTTTTTTAATTTTATTTTTGGTGAGATGGTAGGTGGGGGGGATGATCTTTTAATATGAGGTGGCAGAGATCTCATATATGAAGACGTCTGCCACCTCATTATTTGTTGAATTATCCTTAATAACCCTTTGGTGGATTTGTACACAAAAATCAATCTAGTTGGTAGCATATCCAAATAAATAAATAAATAAAACGAGCCAGAGGAAGACAGCATTGATTAAGATGATGAAAGTGAATGTATAAGAATATATTTCTACTAGCATAAGGTGTGAAGGCTTGGACCCATTGATCGATCGATTTGATATATTGCAAAAAAACTTTGAGATCGTGAGTTCAAATCCAACTTATTCATAAAAAAGTGTTAATTGAAAAAAAAAAAAAAAAAAATTGAATGGAGGAACATTCAGGCAGCAATTTGGGAAGGTCAAACCCGAACCTAATGGGTTGAACCCGACCTTGGGTTGGGTTTGGTCTCGGGTTCAAACAATCTGATTTGCTCAAACCCAAACTTAATATGGCTATAATTTATACATTACTCAACTAATGTGGAAAGGGCGCAGAACTGTTAATCATTTCCTTGTGACAAATCAAGTGAAAATTTTCATGTCAGAAAATCACGACTCTTTATAAATATATCTTATAGGTTTTTTTCACATTCATTTAGTATGTATATTTTTGTTTTTCGATATACCAAAATTAGTGCGTGATTATTTTCATAAAATGAACAATTATTTTGTTATTAATGATTTTACTTATGTAATTCTATATTATCTTACAATGTAAAGGTTTGGTTTATTGAAAATAACAACTAACATTAAATGAATTAAGATGTTAGCCTTAATTAATCATCTTTTTAAGACTTTCTTATAATTTTATATATGTAAATTTTGAAACACAATTTCAAGACAAGTTATCATTGTTAAATTATTTAGTATTAATGAGGAATAAATTAATCCGACAAACTTAAATAACCCTACTTGAGAAGAGTTTGAATCGAGTATTTCTAGTCCGTGGTGGTATTGGGCACAAGTGCAGATTGGTGTTTGTCAAGTTCAGTTTGGACACATGTTGATCCTCAACTCAGTCCAACCCACACGGGTAGCAAATGGTTCTATCTCATCATGAAAAATGTTCAAATCTAATGGTTAAAAATCATGTATCAAGTGGTGTTCGGTTCTATACAAGTTTCATCTAAGAATCGAATCAAATTGATCGATTCTTCATTTTTGTAATTCGGAATCCAACTGTAACTTGTTCCAAACCACTCCAAAGTTATCGGTTTGATTCGGTTCTCGATTCTGATAAGAATTCTAATGATTGATTAAGAGACTGGATTTCCCACTAGGTTTGTGGGCCACACCTAATAAGCTAATTTGTCCATAATTCTGTCCAAGTTCAATTTGACACAAAAGGTCTCGAAACGTGTTAAGTTAGAGATAGGATTATTACTGTCCTTGGTTGCTTTAACGTATTTGGATTGTCCATCCTAACACCGACAATGACTTCATGAATCAAACTAATTATCTTAGAATTTGTCTATTGTGAGTTTTCTATCATTTTTTTTTTCCGCTCCTTTTGCTCTACTATTTTTAAAGATTCTATTGCCACATCAACTGTTGTTAACAGCACTCCAATTCATATGAAAATCACTAAAGAATTTAATACAAATCTTGGGGTGTTAATAAATTTTTTTTCTCCATCTTATTATTATGACTTGTGGACAATTAGTTAATATTAATGCGAACTTTGGTTTAGTATAGTATATAAATATTCTCTCAATGATGGTTTTGAAGGTTGTATACGATTTTATATATTAGTAGTTTTATTTTTGATTTAATGTATCTTTTTTTTTTTTTAATATTTAATTTATTTGCTAATTAAAATGAAATTATGATTATTCAACAAACTCAACCCGTTTAACCTGACCAAGGCATCCAAAATTATCTAAACTTGGGCTAACCCAAACTCGACCCGATTTTATAATATGAAACTTGGATTGAGTTTGGATTAGTGAGCTTAGGCCCGATGGTTGGGTTGAGGGTTCTACTACTTGGGTTGAGCCTAGGATTATCTTCCAATCTGCTCAAGTTGCAGTCCTAGAGATAATAACCAAAAGATTTTTTTCGAAGAAGAATTATTACAAAAAAAAAAAAAAGATGAAAAAATATTCTAAGAAATCTAAAGTAAAGAGAAAGAGAGGAAAGCATAAACCAACAGTTAAACTTGAAGAATAAGAAACTCTTAAAAAGAACTAAAAAATAAATAAATTCTAAAGGATGGAAAGAGTTGAATTATGATTGTGACGTCCAAGTGGTGCTATTTGATTCTTGAAGAAACATATGCGATATTCTTTTTCTAAGATTTTTTTTCATAGAAGAAAATTAAGAGTTGAAAATATTTAATATTTATTCATTTTATTTAGTGTACAATATTTAATTGAATTTTTTTTTCAAGTAATTATCAAAATTTGCAAAAATACCGAAGTATTACATGTGTTGACAAAATTATCACATAATGTTGATAAATCGTTCTTGAAATATCATTATTATGTTATAGTTCTTTCTACACTTGTAACACTTTTGGAATAAACAAAAATGTTTGTATTTAGTTGAAAAAAAAAATCCTTATTTAATTTCATTTATCGGTATGTTATAAGAGAGCTGTTATTAGCATTTAGCACACTAACTTTTACTTCTAAAACAAAAATCGAAAAAATATAAACATATTTCAAAAGGATCGATGTATTGTTAGTAAATATTGGTGTGGCAATATGATTTCTCATGTTACAAACCCTTGGTCCGGCTATAGAAATTCTTGTCATCTATTACTTATGGACTTTTTAACAATTTTAATAAAACTTCAAGGTTATTCTAGTAATTTAGACTACTACGAATACTAATCGAATCAAATGGAAGGACATTAGAATATGTATCTGAATTCTATTCGAATACTAAAATAACATATGAATTTGAATCTAATATCCAAAAAATTTGGATACGAATTTAAATCAGATTCGCAATTCGACTATCCATTAACAGGCCTCCGTGGTGGTGTCGTGCACGTTTCAAAATTCATTCGAGACGTATCACCCGAGTTGTCTCGGTATCAAGCATGGATAAGACAGAATGATAGGTTAATTTTCAGACGAGACTTAAAATCCTATGTTCATTTTTCAATTTTTTTGAACGAGACATATCAAATGAATCGAAAAAATCGTTCGAGATAACTCGGTATCTAGCATGGACGAGATGAGACACGAAATTGAGTTGTAAAACTATAAGTCCTATATCTTGATAGCAATTCAGAATACGACAAAAATTTAATTCATGAAAAATTTGAGTTCTATTCTATTTTGTAAATGAAAAATATGTGGGATATGCTTCATGTGTGTATTATCTGTTTCATTTCAAAAATTCGAAAACCAAAAATTCGACCATATGATAGTGATGTTAATAATGATGGTGGTGATAATGAGGACATTGATATTATTATTCCATTGATTTTTAAAAGAAGACCAAAGTCAAAGGATAAATTATCAATTTGAAAAATTAATGTATAATCTCAAATAAATATGGAGGGTCGTGTCATTATTTCCTTTTTTTTTAAATAAAAAAGACATTTATCATGTAAAAAAGTGGATTCCTTCAAAATTTTGAAGTATGGCCACTTCAAAGTCGACTTGTATTACATGTCACAACTTACAAATTTACACTTCGCAACATAAAATAAGTTATAGTAGCATTTTTTCTTTCACCGGATTTTATAAAAATTTGCAAAAGTTGTAAAATTGGTAAAAACTGTGTTTATTCTTTTCAAACTTAAAATTCGTGAATTATCCTAAATAATTCAATAATCAGTACAATAATGATTTGATGGAAGAAAAAAAAAAAACGAAAAATTCGCGAATTTTTCAAGAATTAAACGGGAGATTGCTCACATTACTCGTACCATCACTTATAAATGCTTAAACCACATTCGGTGCTTCAGTTGTTCCAGTAACGGAGAAACGTTTCCATATCTCCATCCCAAAGTCAAAACTCAACGACTCAGAGAAAAAACCTCCTAATTCGGACAGAATCATCCAAAAGTCATCAAACTGTACATCTCTAATGGGATTCGGAAACGTTGAACCCTCTTTGGCGATGTCAGATTTCCTCCAACAATCCGGGGGTGGCTACGCCGTGATCGATGGCGGTCTCGCAACAGAGCTCGAACGACACGGCGCAGATCTCAATGATCCTCTATGGAGCGGAAAATGTCTCATCAGTTCTCCTCATTTGATTAGAAGGGTAATTATCTCTTGTTGTTCTTAATCTTCATTTTTTTTTTTTGGGTGTAATTTGGTTCTCTATGGGTCTATTTCGATCATATCGTTCTTCCTTCGATCTCTCTATGTTCTTCGATGTTCATGGATTCTAGGGTTTATGTTGCAAGTTGAAAGAATTTAACTTTCTATGTCATTGTTTAGTAGTGATTTAGTTGTAGTTATGTAAAGGTAGAATTTTAGTACAGATTTTAATTTAATTTGTTTATTTTTTAGTTAATTTATTGGAGATAAACAAATTTCTGTGTTCATATTTTCTTGTGATTTACTTGTAGTTATGTAAAGGAAGAATTTTTTGTAATTCAGATTTTGGTTTAATTTGTTTCTTTGTTCCTTTCTAGTTAATTATTCGGATAGAAAATTTACTATGTCCTCATTTTCTAGTGATTTTGTCGCACTTATGTAAAGGTTGAATTTTTATTATACAGATGTTAGTTTAATGGTCCTTTCTAGTTAATAATTTGGATAAAAATACATAAATACAGATATACTCATATACATTGTTATAACTTATCTTGGCGGATTTATCAATAACAAAAACAAAGTTTGGCTGATTTATTGAAGGTTTGCTGAAAATTGTGAAATTCCCTTTCCAGTGCACTATTCATTTTGATTTCGAAAATGTTAATTTAACATTTTTGGAATTTTTTTTTTTTTTTTTACCAAATAGGAGAATTGATTTAAATTGCAAAAATATCCTTTTGAAAAATGTGTTGTTTAGCAGTAAACACTTAGGGGTATTTTAGTAATTTAAAATAGTTTTTTTTTTTTTTTCCCTTTTCCCGGAATTAGGTAAAAGTTTAATTTTGAAAAAGGTTAATTTGCCGTTTTAAAGTTTTCGGAATTAAAATGCATAGTGCACTGGAATGGGAATTTACCATTTTTCTCTACCTTTTTTTTTTTTGTAATTTCCCCTATATTTTTTTTTCAAGTGTTTGTTAATTACCTTAATGGTACAGGTACACCTCGACTACCTTGAAGCAGGTGCAGATATTATAATCACGGCATCTTATCAGGTACTCAGGTTATCTTTCTTTTGCATCAGTATTTAACTGATGTGTGGTTCTTTAGAGAATCTTTGAATGAACCTTGATATTTTTTGCATGCGAGGCAGGCTACCATTCAGGGTTTTGAGGCTAAGGGTTTGTCTAGAGAAGAAAGTGAATCATTGCTGCAGAGAAGCGTTGAAATTGCACGTGAGGCACGGGATATATATTATGAGAGAGGTGCAGAATCTTCGTGTAGTGTCATTGGAAATGAAAAGATTCTCAAACAACGGTCTATCTTAGTTGCAGCCTCAGTAGGAAGCTATGGGGCGTATTTAGCTGATGGGTCTGAGTACAAGTGAGTCAACTTGGTAATCTTTATTAGGATAGTTGCCCACTTTTGTTTGGGTGCCTTTTATTTTAATTACTTCTTAGTTCAAAACATGATCAAGTGTTCAAGTTCCACAGAGTTATTTTTGAACATATATGATATTTACAAAACTTTGTTCATCACTTCCACCATTAACAACTGCCCCTTTTTGATTTTCTTTCTCGTGTGACCTTACAGTGGAAACTACGGTGATGCTGTAACACTGGAAACTTTGAAAGAATTTCATAGGAGAAGGGTTCAGGTTCTAGCAGAGTCAGGTGCTGATCTGATTGCCTTTGAAACAATTCCAAATAAGCTAGAAGCTCAGGTACATCTGCTAGATTTGTGGGAGACACGTTGTAAATTTTAGTTCCTATGATCTATTTTCATTGTAAATTGGAGGAAATATATTTAGGCATGATGATCATCATAGTCAATGAACTTTAATCCCATTCTAACATGGCCCAGAGATTGCTAGTTTTAACGATCAAAATCAATGATCAAGTGGGCTACTTATAGGTTAGGATAGTAGGTTTAAGTGAGAATAATGGATCCAAGCCTATTCTTGGTCTCACCTGTTTCTATTTTTCATATTATTTCCATTACACTATATTGCTAGTCCCAAGTGCGGATAAAGGAAAGAGGGTTGCGACAGGTTGGCAGCTGACGTTAATCCTCCACATCTGAACTTGAATCCCAACCACACATTTCATTCTGTTCTTGGTAGGGAGCTCCCCAGAACGTGGCCGTGATTCATTTAGTTGACCCCAAATGTTTGGGGATATGGCGTTGATGATCATGATGGCCTGTTTTGATTTTGTTCTGGTCTCATGCTGCGACTTTTGTTGGTTCTCATGCAGGCCTATGCTGAGCTTCTTGAGGAAGATGACATAAAGATTCCAGCATGGTTTTCTTTTAATTCCAAGGACGGTGTCAATGTGGTTAGTGGAGATTCTTTGTTTGAGTGTGCCTCAATTGCTGATTCATGTAAGAAGGTTCTCGCTGTTGGAATCAATTGCACTCCTCCGAGATTTATTCATGGATTAATTACATCCATTAAGAAGGTATAACTCTCTAGGCTACAATTCTTTTACAGACATTGAAAACCCTAATAAGAGGTTTTATTTCCATTAACTGCTAAACCATAAAAAATAAATTGTTTGTTTAAGAAGGAGATTGGGTTTTCTTCTATCCTGTCTATAATACTTTTAGTGTGATAAACCAATTCTAATTAATCTCCACGACCATCTACGCTTCTGTTGCATGTACTTGGTCGTACAGAAACTATTATCTTAATAATATTGAAAATAGATTACATAATGAACTGGCACACCATTATAGAGTTTAGAAGTACTTTGGTATTAGCGCTGCTATCTAAAGACAACTAATTGTTTGGCAACCAGTGACCTATGCATACTCTCCGGTTTAGCTTTTTCATTAGATAGCATATTAGATTTGAAAGACCTCTAACCATGACAAAACACTGCTGAAGAAATTTAGAAAATCATTTAAAAATAATAATCTCGTACTGAATCCTGGAATAATTTGAACCCAAAAAATCTTCCCCAAAATCCAACTATTATGTAATGAACAAATCTGACTAATATGCGATGTTAAGGAATAAAAAGGAACACTAGAGCTGCCTTGAGTAGACTTTGGAGTAAGCCATTAATCGGATGACTGGCTAGCATAATATGAATCATGGCACTAGAGCTCCTCCTGCAGGCGCTAAAATATGAGAATATATTCTTGTTGCCTCATAATTGGAAATTCCTCGTGTACTTTGCAAACATGACTATGTACATTTTTGCTAGTTATTTGGTTGTTAAATAACTTTAAGTTCTGGTAATTTTATACAACACTCCATTTTTTGAATAATTATTGTTTCTCTGGTTAATCAATTGTGCAGGTGACAACTAAACCAATACTTATATATCCAAACAGTGGTGAGACATATGACCCTGAGCGGAAGGATTGGGTAGTGAGTTCATCCATTTCTTTTATTTTTAATTACTTTCAACAAATGAGTTACTTCTACTTCCAAACCTCAGTGTTCACAAATTAGAGTTCTTTTTTAAGTGTTAATATCTGTTGAAGATGAACTAGCTTATTCCCAAGTTTAGCTTACACTCTTTTGTCTCTGCAGCAATCCACTGGGGTCTCAGATGAGGATTTTGTTTCATATGTGAACACATGGCGTGAGGTTGGGGCTTCACTCATAGGTGGCTGTTGCAGGACGACTCCGAATACTATCAGAGCTATATCCAAGGCTCTCTCTAAGGAATCTGCTTCTCCACAATCACTGCTACCATAGTTGTCCTCCTCACCGGATGCTAACTATGGTAGAGAGTAAAGTGAGCTGTAAATATCACCTTGAATGCTGTGGGTTGGTTTTCAAAAATTATCTGTAGTATGTTATTTTATTCGTATAACTATGAACTCTGTGGTAACTTTTTATTTATGTCCACACAATTTTGAAAAACAAAAAATGGTCACAATTTTGTGCAAGTTCGGCCCGATTGACTTTCTTGCTTGTTGTGCGTGTTGGTTTATATGTCAATTTCTTAAATTGTATCAGTGTCGTCCTACTCGCTACTGTGGGTATCAGATAAATCGGTGCTGGTCCCGTTTCCAATTTTCCAGTCATCCAATGGGTTGAGCCCCAATTCGTAATCCCTTTTCTGACCATGTTAGCAAGAGGGGACCCACCGTTGCAAGGATGTTTGCTTCACTTTGTTCTGGCAAATACCATCCCTTGTGGGTATTGAAGTCACTTGATTAGCGACAGAGAGAACAGCCTTGAATGCTTTGTTATCAATGTGGGCTGAGAAGAAGGCCGCATCTAGCAATAGTGACTCAAGAGGGAGTGACACGAGTGATGGGGAGGAGTAGGAGACGCATTTGTGTGCCCTCCATGTATTAAATACAATTAAGCAAATCCCTGAGGAAACCAAGCGTCCCCAATAGAAGGGACTTACGTAGATGGACATTGAGCTTAATTGGAAGAAATCTCAGGTTATGATGGACATATGAGCGACTCATAGCTTCATTACTCCCACAGAGGCGAAGTGCCTCAACTCTTGAGAAGGAGATGTGTAGGATGAAGCCGTGCCAATGAAAGTGGGCACGTGGAAGGGTGTAATTGACTTGCATGTAACGTAATCCCTTAGAGAGTTCTTATACTCTAGGGACCTGCACGATGTCTGCTTTATGTGCCAGACACTCATCTTCTTGCACATGAATTGCCCACCTTTTGTTGGACCTACTAGACCAATTTTTATCATGATTGATGATGTCTACACCGTCCATTAGAGCAACTCCAGCGCAAATAGGCATATGTGCTAAGCATTTTATTGTGAAGAGTGAGTTTGCCCAGTCAAGGGGTCTTCACTCCAACTGTGCTAGCCAAATGACTCTCCAAAATTCAACTACAGTAAAATGTTTCCCAACAACGATCGTTTTTACCGCCAACAGGTAGAAAGAGAGAAATTCACTCTTTTTGCCTCTCCCACTTTCTCTCTCCAAAATATTTCAAATTAGAGAGCTAGAGCTTGAGTGCGTTGAAGTGCTTTAGGAGGACTTTGACTCTGTAAAATGGCAGTTGGGAGAAGATATAGAACCTGAGTTCTAATGCGTTAGAGTTGCTCTTATTCGTCAATTATCAATCTGCTGTCAACCCAAAAACTGCATCAATCATATTGGATCAGATGCATTATTTGGATAGCAGACATCAGTGATTGGACGGCCTGGATTGATTATACACACTATGGAGTATGACTTGGGGAACATGTATCAGTCCCAGAAGAACTATATAAACCCTCACGTTAGTGAAAAACACTTGACCGTCAAGACTTATTCGTAATTTAATTATATAAAAAAACTCATTCTTAATTCAGTTAAAAGGACCGTTGCTAAGGTTAAACGAAATTACGATAAACAGAAACAGCAGCCATGGCTGCCACACTTTTTCCGACTCCATTGATTTTCATCCCAGAAGATGGAATCCTCACCGTCCAAAACAATTCTAAACTAAAATCTAAGGATAACTCTGCAATTGGATCACTGAGAAATTGCAGAAATATGAAGGAACTAAAGCAATTACATGGGCAGATCACAAAGACAGACTTCAATGAAGCTCCCTCTGCTTTAACCAAGCTTATTGCTTCTTGTGTTGAAATCGCTTCTATTGAAAGCTTAAATTACGCAAGAAAGGCTTTTGAACTCTTCATCAAAGATGGTATGAGGGGTAATTTCTTGTTCATGTGGAATTCTTTGATCCGAGGTTACGCTTCCGCTGGAATCGGTGATGAAGCCATCTCACTTTATCGCGGAATGGTGACGGAAGGAGTCGAACCCGATCACTTTACCTTCCCTTTTGTTATAAGTGCTTGTACTAAGACCTCGTCGTTTGAGGAGGGAAATCAAGTCCATGGATCTTTAATCAAGTTGGGTTTAGGTGCCAATATCTTTATACAAAATTCTTTAATTCATTTTTATTCAGAATGTGGGGAGATGGATTCTGCTCGACTGGTGTTCGATGAAATGCTTGACAGAAATGTTGTATCGTGGACAAGTCTGATATGTGGTTACACTCGTAGGGATTTTCCAAGGGAGGCAGTTTGTTTGTTCTTTGAGATGGTTGCGTCCGGGATCAAACCTAATTCGGTTACGATGGCGTGTGTAATTTCCGCTTGTGCAAAGTTGCAAGATCTTGATTTGGGGCTAAGGGTCTGTTCTTATATCGAAGATTGTGGAGTGAGGCTTAATCCAATCTTGATGAACACTCTCATCGACATGTACATGAAGTGTGGGGCGATAGAAACAGCAAAGCGTCTCTTCAATGAATGTACTGATAAGAATTTGGTTCTATACAACATGGTGATGTCAAATTATGTGAGAGAAGGTCTGGCGAAAGAAGCACTCACTGTTTTTTATGAAATGTGGCGGTGGGGTTTGATTCCCGACAGGGTTACAATGATGGCCTTATTTTCCGCTTGTGCAGAATTAGGCAATCTGGGTTTTGGAAAGCAGACCCATTGTTACGCTCTACGTAATGGATTGGATGGTTGGGATTCTTTGATTAATTCAGTCATCGACATGTACATGAAATGTGGTGAGCCAGAGATTGCTTGTAAAGTTTTCGATATCACGTTGAACAAGACCGTGGTCTCGTGGAACACATTAATTTCAGGCCTGATAAAAAACGGGGATGTGGGTTCTGCTCATACCATTTTTAATTCAATGCCAGAGAGGAATCTTGTGTCATGGAACACAATGATTGGTGCTTTGGTACAAGAGAGTTGGTTCGAGGAAGCAATTGAGCTTTTCCGAACTATGCAAAATGAGAATGTTAAGGCAGACAAAGTAACAATGGTAAGTGTGGCTTCTGCATGTGGGTACTTGGGTGCTCTCGACCTCGCAAAGTGGGTCAGTACCTACATTGAAAAGAACGAAATTCAGTGTGATATGCAGCTCAACACTGCCCTCGTTGACATGTATGCTAGGTGTGGTGATCCCCAAAGTTCAATGAAAGTGCTCAACAAAATGAGAGAGAAAGACGTGTCGGCTTGGACTTCAGCCATTGGAGCTATGTCTATGGAGGGAAACGGTCGTCGAGCAATAGAGCTCTTCGATGAGATGGTCAAACAAGGGGTGAAACCGGATGGTGTTGCATTTGTGGGTGTGCTGACTGCATGCAGTCACAGCGGGTTAGTCGAACAAGGCCAACGTCTTTTCAAGTCTATGAAAGATGATTATGGAATTTTCCCACAAATAGTGCATTACGGGTGCATGGTTGATCTACTTGGCCGTGCTGGGTTGTTGAGAGAAGCATGTGATCTAATTGAAAGCATGCCAATGGAACCTAACGACATTATTTGGGGGGCTTTGGTAGCCGCGTGTCGGACACACAACAATGTCGAACTGGCAGCTTATGCAGCCGAGAGAGCAACTAAATTGGCTCCTGAGAGAATTGGGATCCGCGTGCTTCTCTCAAACGTATATGCTTCTGTTGGACAATGGACAGACGTCGCAAGAGTGAGAATGAACTTGAAAGAACATGGTGTCCGGAAGCTTCCTGGGTCTAGCTCAATAGAGGTGAATGGAATGATTCATGAGTTTACTTCGAGTAACGAGTCACACCCACAAATGACCCAAATAGCAAGAATGCTTGATGAGATAAGTTG
Source organism: Akebia trifoliata (assembly GCF_017979445.1). NCBI lineage: Eukaryota > Viridiplantae > Streptophyta > Magnoliopsida > Ranunculales > Lardizabalaceae > Akebia > Akebia trifoliata. Next base: position 27,123,396 of record NC_141390.1, read on the forward strand.
TAGACTCGAGGAAGTAGGCCATGTGCCCAATCTAGCTAATGTTTTGCTTGATGTTGACGAAGAGGAGAAAGAATACGTGCTCATGCATCACAGTGAGAAACTAGCTATGGGTTTTGGGCTCATTAGCTTGGGTCATCAGGTACCAATCCGTGTAGTTAAGAACCTTCGTATGTGTTCTGATTGTCACTCTTTTGCAAAGATGGTGTCAAAAATATATGATCGAGAAATCATTGTTAGGGATAATAATCGGTTTCATTTTTTCCGCCACGGGTTGTGTTCTTGCAAGGATTATTGGTGAGACAACATAAATTAAACTGTATGTCATGTAGACCCAAAGTTTTTATGAATTGTAAGTCATTAGAACTCAATTCTACCTACAAAAAGAACCCAATTCATTCTGCTCGAGCTCTTTCTTTCCATTTGTACAAAAGTGTTGGTGGGTTTATTAAAATCAGAAAAAAAAAAAAAACTGTTAGAAGGAAACAAAAACAAGGTTGATTTGGTAATTTCCTTAAGGCATGATGAACATCATCTTTAAAATTGCATTATCATGGAAGATCACGAAGCAAATGAGACTGAAAATGATCGAACTTGCATGTAGAAAAGTGTCAAAATCTCCAATATTTCATTAATATATCTACTCATCCCAATATTCACTTTTATAATCCGAATTTCTTAGTCTTTTGGTCGACCAAGTCGATGAATCTAATCAAACCCAAGATCTGATTCCATTCCAATAGCTTTGGATACAAATCGAGGGTTCAAGTTTCAATAAGAATCCAATTTGATAACATGTCGGATCAGTTCTGGATCAACAATGTCCCAATCCGACAAAGACCCGATCCAGTAAAATGCGAGGAAGTATGTATTACATTGTATATTTTGTTTAAATATAATTTTTTTTTTCATGCTTATATATCAAAACATATTTGATCTTATTCATAAAAAACAAAATGAAAATAAAAATAGAAAACTTATTTGATGCATTCCATCCCCATTGTTATCTTCTTGGTTTTTGGATTCTAATACTAAGAGCCCAAAAAAACCCAACCTAAAAAGACATGGTTGATGACAAATTTCACAAATCTACCTTGAGATTCGTGAAATAAGATCGCAAATGATTTTATTGATTTTGATAAAAAGGAGATACAAATTTCAGTATTTTCCTCTGATTAATAGTTAAGTACAAAAATGGTGGTGACACTGCGTAGCTTTATTCTATTTAGGCTTCGTGCGTGATTGATTGAGAAGATTGCTTTGACGGTGACTTTGTTGGCGCTTGATCTTTTATAGAGATTTTTGTAGATTTTCTTATCTCCGAGCTTCGCCTCTTATCAATTGAGAATGATTTTTTGACTTCTAAAGAAAGGTTTTTGAGTTTGATTTTCTGTAAAAATTTATGTAGATTTTCTTTTCTTCGGATTTTGCGCTTTATCGATTGAGAAGAATTTCTTGACTTTTGAAAAAAAAAGCTTTTGAACTTGATCTTCTCTTGAATCATAATCCAAATCACTCTTGAAGAAGTTTGTTTCGTCTCTCAAAGAAGACTTGAGAACTTCAGTCTTTTGAGATAAAGTGATCCAGATCTCCCTCTCTATGAAGGAGGTTTTGGTATTTATAAACTTAAAGTAAATTTAGCTTTCCTATTATGCCCCAACTTAAAGGACTTTGATTGATTTGTTTAAAGGCTAAATTCGTCCAAATCTTATTTTAAGGATACTATAAATTGTTGGTGAGCTCAAACTTATTTATTTGAATGTAGGGCCCTTTAATGTGGATCACTTGAATTTTCTCTAGATCATGGGCTTTATCTTCAAAAGCCCAAACCTAAGTTTTAAGATACCCATTCCTTGTCAAAGGCCCAATTTGAATGTGGGGACCTATTTATGACTTTTAATGACTAGGTTTTGATTTACAAAATTTGTAAGGACCTTCATGAAATTTTGATGCTTAGAGACATGATCGATTTTTATCTAACCAATTCTAGATCGATTCCTATTGTTTGGCATTGGTTCAGATCCGTCCCAATTGGTTTCATACCGATCTATTATTAGCCGCCCCTAAAAGCAAATCGGCCCCTCAAAACAACTCCTTAACGAGCTAGGGTAAGTTAACTTAGTCTCTCAAGTGAGTCAAACAAGTCTTTGTAACTCGCCCGTGTCTTTCTCTACGAACTAGTAGGTTAGGGGTAGCAATCTTAACATAATACGAAATTACTGGGTTTAAGACAAAGCCTAATTGGGTTTGGGTCATAATAGTGTCGACCTGTCTAACACATTTATTAAATGAATCGTGTCTAGGTTAGAGACATCGACCTGCTTAACTCATTTATTTATTGAGTAAATTTTCAAAATACCCTTACCTCAACACGATATGACTTGACCCATTGCCACACCTAGATCCAGATCCTTATTTTCAGTGCCTGATTAGAGTCGAATCTAAAAGGAATTGGACTGAATAGGAATCAGAATTGATTGGTTCTACTTGATGGGTACCCACGCCACGAGTACCTGAAAATGATTTATTTTACCATTTTTTACTATTGTAAATGACTTAAAGACATTTGTACCCTTTTAAAACAAATATATATTACCTTCTTTTTTTAATTTTTTCATATAAATTTATTTATTCTAATTTAAAATGTCTATCTTTCCTATAAGTTTACCACTGGAAAAGAAGATGGATATTAATTTTTGAAAAAAATTAACTCATATATTTATTAGAACAATTTATAATCATGCAATTAATGCTTTTATAGATGATATATTAAGTTCTTTAAAGGAGGTTTTTTTGCAACAACTTGTAAATACTATTTATATATTTATGATTAAAAAAAATACTTGTATATAAAGAAAATAAAACACTATTATAGATTTTGTTTTGTCTTATCTGTTTATCAAGAATTGGAATCGATGGGTACCCATGATTTTTTGATGGTTCCAGTTCCATTAATTTTAAAATCGAAATCAAACTGACAAAAATCGGAATAAAAAAACAATCATGCTTCTGGTTCTAAAAACATTAATTAATCGATCCATTGACACTCCTAGATGTTACAGACTAGGACTGCAACTTAGACGGGCCAAACTCAAATTCAGTGGGTTCAACCTAACCTTGGGTTGGACTTAGGCACAATTAGTTAGGGTTTGGGCAAATAAAATTTAACTCGAATCAAATCAAGTAGGGTTCAAGCACAGATTACCCGAACTTAATATGGTTATAACTAAAATAGGATAAATTACACTTTGACCCCCTATAATTTGGCATAATTTCATTTTGACCCATAATGTTTTGATAATTGCATTTACCTCCCCTTTCATTGATAGTGTTAACATTCAAATGTTATTTTACCCTCTTATTTTATATTATTATTAATTAAAAAAATAGATTTTAAAATAATAATTAAAATGCCCAGTCTAAACATTCATTGAACCCATTTTTTCAAAGGCATGCTTTATTTATATAAAAAATATATTAAAAAGGGCAAATTATCTTTATAAAAGGAATTTAATTGTGAGGTTGACAACAATTTGAGAAGGGGGTAAGTGAACCCCTTAAATAACTATAAATAACTATAAAGGAGGTAAGTGCAATTATCAAAATATCATAGGGTCAAAATGGAATTATGCCAAATTATAAGGGGTCAAAGCATAATTTACCCATAAAAATATCTTTTTTTCTCTTTCATTTACTATTCACATTTCAAACTTTAGACAATCATCATCATGTTTTTGAGAAAAAAATAATTGTAAATTTTATGTTTTTTACATACCACTTATACTTATATAAGCCATTATTACTAAACCAACCTGACTTGAGTTGAGCAGTTTATGCTTGCGGTCTGATTGGGCGTGGACATAGGTCGATGTTTGTCAAGTTTGGGTTAGGCACATGTTGATCTTCAATCAGGCCCAATCTGCTCAAGTTGCAGACTTAGGAATTTTTTTAAAAAAAAAACAAGGCTAAATATTTTAATATTTATAAAAACAAATCTATTTTTTTTTAAATTATCAAAAATGCTGGACTGTCCAGCATTTTGACGTGCTATTCTCTCTAGGATGTTAAAAGAAGTTATTAAAATGCTCGTCTGTCCATGACTTAAATGGTTTTTGAAATATCTTTTTTTTGTAAATAAATTCTTTTTTGGAGATATTAAAATATTTAACCTTCTTTTGGTAATTTTCACTTCGGAATTTTAAATCTTGATAAAAAAAAAAAAGAGGGCTACTTTTGCCACTCCACCTTTACTTACAACACCCCAATCTTTAATTTAAATAAAATGTGAATCTCCATTTCCTAGGTTTGAATATGAAAAAATTTCAAGTTTGATACATTATTTATTTTAATTTTCAAAACGTGTTTTTTTTCCAGTGAATTCATCATTTTTATAATTTATAATTGAAGAATGCTAGAATGACACAAATATGATAAAAATGATGTGGTGGCACGCACATATGCGTGACACCACATCATATTGTCACATTTGTGTCATTTCAGCAAGACTCTTTATAATTACCAATTTGTTACTTTTAATATCAACGAATTCAGAGATTAAATACTAACCATTTTTCCAAGAGAGTGAAGGGGGGAGAGTTTGGAGGCCGTGTTTAGAAGGAAACACGAGTGTAGAGACTGGTTCCGATGTGTTTGATATTGTGTATAAAGAATTGGCGTGCCGTAAGTAAAAAATTGATGTGGTGATAGAAGTTCTCTAAAAAGACCCACACAAGCCCAGGGCAAAAATACTCAGTTTTGCTTCGTTTGTTGGCGGCTGCTGCTCTGCTTCTTCCACAAGGTATCTTTCTTCCCCACCTCTCTATTTTGTCCAATTTTTGGTTGATCAAATCTTATTCAGAGAGACCAATTTTTTTATTTTATTTTTCTCTTTTTTACCCACATGGATTTTTCGTTTTCTTTTTATTTTTTATTACCATTCTACCATCTCCAATCTTTCAGAAACATATTCTGACATTTTTTTTGATGTTGGGTTTGTCTGAAATTCTCACAAAAATGATAAAGTAGCAACCTTTAAGCACAGATGAACTGAATACAGTTATGCCCATACGGATTTTTTTGATGATTCTTGTATTCATCCATGTTTGAGTGATGTTTTTGGGTTGTTCCATGTTGGGTTCGTCTAAGATGCTCTCAAAATTCAGACTTTTTGAAGTTTTTACGTTTTTTGGACTGCGAAAAACCTTGAATATGAGTAGTGGGTTTACTCACAAGTGTTTCTGCAGCATGAATGAGTCCTCTGAACTTCCCGATTGGGTTAAATTCTCTCCGAATGGGGGCTCTTCTGTTGCAGATCCTGAAGATGATTTTGTGCTACCTATGATTGTGAATTGGGTTGATAATCTGAAGGTTCATGATCGGAACACTGATGTTAAATCTGTGTCCACTCAGAGTGTTGATAGTGATGTTGATAAGATTAGTGGGATTATAAAGAATAGGTTTGTGTCACCTGGGGCAGTTGTTCAAGCTTTAGATGGTTGTGGTATCGATGTTTCAAAGAGTTTGGTTGACCAAGTGTTGAAGAGGTTTAGTAATGATTGGGTCTCAGCTTTCGGTTTCTTTAAGTGGACCTGCATGGAAATGTGTTATAAACATTCGGCTGATTCTTACAACTCAATGGTTGACATTCTAGGAAAATCAAAGCAGTTTGATATAATGTGGGATTTGATGGAGGAGATGGTTCAATTGGGAGGGTTGATCTCGTTGACAACAATGAGTAAAATTATGAGGAGGCTTTCTAGGGCCGGTAAATGGGTAGATGCAATGGTTGCATTTCGTGAAATAGAGAGATTTGGTTTGAGAAAGGATACTTCAGCTATGAATGTACTCTTGGACACATTGTGCAAAGAGGGAAGTGTCGAGCATGCACAAGATGCATTTTTGGAGTTCAAGAATGAGATACCTCCCGACTCGCAAACTTTTAATGTCTTGATACATGGGTGGTGCAAAGCTAGGCAGTTAGACAAGGCCCGGGTTACTATGGAAGAGATGGAAAGTTACGGGTTTAATCCTTGTGTGATTTCTTATACTAGTTTGGTTGAAGCCTATTGTCGTGAGAAGGATTTCCGCAAAGTTGATGTTATTCTTGAGGAGATGCAAACCAAAGGGTGTCCTCCAAATGTTGTGACTTATACTATCATAATGCATTCTCTGGGGAAGGCTAAGGAAACTTCTGAAGCTTTGGAGGTTTATGAGAGGATGAAGAGGAATGGTTGTGTTCCTGATACTTCTTTCTATAACTCTTTGATATACATCCTTAGTAAAGCTGGTCGGCTTCAGGATGCTCGTAATGTATATGATGATATTTTTAAGAGTGGAATGACGCCAAATATAACAACTTATAATACAATGATTTCTGCTGCTTGTGAGCATTCACAAGAAGAAAATGCTCTAAAGCTGCTTCAAGAAATGGAAGAAAGCCTCTGCAAGCCTGATCTTAAAACATATGCCCCTCTATTGAAAATGTGTTGTAGAAAGAAATGGATGAAGGTCCTTTTTTATTTATTGAACGATATGTTTAACAAGGACATCAGCCTTGAACTTGGAACCTATTCTCTTTTGGTGCATGGGCTATGTAAAAGCGGGAAACTTGAACACGCGTGCTTGTTTATTGAGGAAATGGTGTTGAAGGGATTGGTTCCTAGATCCAGTACATATAGGATGCTAGTGGAGGAACTTGAGAAGAACAACTTGGGAAAAGCAAAGGAAAAGATTCAACAATTGATGGAACAGACAGAAAGTGTGGAATAATGTATCGGAGTGAATAGGTTGATTAACTAGAGACGTGATTTTGGAAATTCTGGGTCTACTCTTCTATTGGTGCAAGATGAACAAGGGCTTTGAAGGGTTTTCTTCGAGGATTTTGTTCTTAGATGGGTTGATCTTTGTTCTTAGTTGGTGTATGTTCATTATGATTTCCTATTCTATTGTGCCTGAACTTCATTTCATAGGATTTTCTATGTGCATGGATGTCTTTGTAAGTTGTAACAAGAATATAAACTCTATAAATGGTCCAACCTCTTTCTGATCTTGTGAATGATGCAAGCAAACCTCTATGGCCAACTCTCTCGCTTGATGCTTATAATCCACTAATCATGTAAATGAGTCAAAATTGTTTTTATAGATGATGAATGTGATATGTTCCTTCAGTGAGGTAGGTGCATCTAAATTAACTGCAGTTCTATTGCAGCTTAAAATGTATTCTTTAAGTTCATGTTTTGTCTTCTCTACTCCCCATCTCCCCTTAAGATTAAATGTTGTAACTGCACCACAACTACAGCTCCTTTGAATTTCGCTTGTTTCTTTAATCGGTTAATCTGGCCGGTATGCTTGACTAAGTACCATGATACTTGCTGACTTTTGTGGCGTTCATGACTCATGACTTTTACACTTCATAGGCTTAGAAAATCCGATCTATCTTTTTCTTAAACATTCTAGGGTCTGTATGATTGCTGGGAGTTCATTTTAAGGGAATATGAATTCCTCGGGGAAATGGTCACGTGAAGATAAATTCTACCATTTGATTGTACATGGGAAAATGTTAAAACAAGGTTTGGTTTAGAGGTGAGAAAATCAATTTCCTGGGGGTTGGAGTGGGAAAACATTTTCCTTCCCAGAGGGAAAATCACTTTGAGCGAGAAAATAGTTATCCAGGGAAAATGCTCAATCTTACACACGAAAATAACATTTTCCAAGGAAAATCATTTTTCAGCTCATTTTCCATGTAGAATCATACAGTCTAAGACTTTGGACTTTTTGATAGATTGAAAGATGCATTTATACTTCTTTATTAGACTCATATATAAGAATGCCAACAAGTCAGTGACTTCAAAAGTATTATCTGTTCAAATGGTTCAAGGATCACAAAATAATTTTTCTAGTAACGCTTCTTGGGGAAAAGATATGGGTGGAAGAGGGATTTGGTATTTGTGCAATGCGATTAATCAATTTTCTTGGTGGAAAACTCAAAACAACAGTATAACTCTATTAGGGGGTCACAACGAGTTCTTACTCGATTATTGTTAACGGGAGTCCGGTGGTTTTTTTTGGGGGTCGAGAGGATTGAGGCAAGGGGACCCCTTATCCCCATTCTTGTTTCTTATTATAGTGGAAGCCTTGGGTAGATTATTCAGAAGAGCGGTCGATTTAGGTAAGCTTTCGGGGTTTAGGGTGAAAAACGGACCACATATCTCCCACTTGCAATTTGCGGATGATACACTTATTTTTTTTGGAGCATTCAAAGGATCAGGTGAGGGTGCTCCGAGTTCTATTATGTTGTTTTGAGGCGATGTCAGGATTACACATTAACTTGCAGAAGAGTAAGCTATTTGGGGTAGGAGAGGTGAATGATATTCATTTGATGGCTGCAACTTTGGGCTGTGGGTACGATACCCTGCCTACGTCATATCTGGGATTACCGTTGAGAGCACCCTACAAAAGTATCAAAATTTTGGATGGCGTGATTGAGAGATTGGAAAAAAGGTTGAGCACGTGGAAGGCAAAATTATTTGTCGAAAGGTGGGAGAGTTACTTTGATCAAGAGCACTTTAACGAGTATTCCAATATACTTTTTCTCGTTATTCACGCTTCCGAGGTCCGTCGAAAATAGATTGGAAAGGCTAATGAGGAACTTTTTGTGGAATGATAAGAGTGGCATGAAGAAGTATCATTTGGTCAGATGGAAAGTGATCTGCAAGCCCAAGAAGAACGGGGGACTGGGTATTAAGGGGCTTAGACTAGCTAATAAAGCTCTTCTAGGAAAATGGCCTTGGAGATTTGGGGAGGAGAGGGATAGTTTGTGGAGGAAGGTTATTAGGGCCAAGTACGGAGAAAGGAGTTTAGGCTGGTATAGCGGCGGGTCTAAAGAATCGTATGGGTGTAATGTTTGGAAAGGGGTTCTTAAAGTGAGCGAGGATTTTGAGAAAGGGATTAGGTACAAAGTGGGTTTGGGAGATAGAATTAGATTTTGGGAGGATAGATGGTGTGGCACCTCATCTCTGGCAATTCAATTTCCGTCTTTGTATGCTTGTTCTATTAAGAAGAACCGCTCTATCCAGCAGTGTTTGAATTGCAATGAGTCCAGTTCTACTTGGGATTTGGGGTTTAGAAGAAACTTCAATGATTGGGAGCTAACTGAGGTGGCATCTTTCCTTGATTTCTTGCATACGGTCCACCTCAACGACAATGAACAGGACAAGTGGGAATGGACATGGGCAAAGGATTTGAGATTCTCTGTCAGGTCTTTTTTTAAATGGCTCAATCTGTGTGCATAACGATCCCTATCGTGACTCATCATTTGGTCCAGGTTAGTCCCCTCAAAAATTTCTTTTTTTGTTTGGCTGGCTTCTCTTGGTCGGATCCTTACATTGGATAATTTGATAGTGCGAGGTTGGATTACTCCCAATTGTTGTCCCCTTTGCTTGAGTGATGGAGAATCGGTTGATCATATTTTAGTCTATTATTCCTTTTCTTATATTTTGTGGTCAACTTTCCTTGATCTGTTCCGTATCAATTGGGTCTTTCCCCGTAAGTTCTCCTCATTGTTAGAAGAATGGACCAATAATGCCTTTCATACCAGAAAGCGGATCTTATGGGCTATGCTTCCTTCGGCTATCGCTTAGGGGGTTTGGAAAGAGAGGAATGATAGAGTGTTTAATAACAAGAATAGTAGCTTTTATGCGACTTTCTTGGAGATCTTGGGTTGTTTATACCTTTGGTCCAAACAGAACATAGAGTTTGCGGGAATTTCTTTTGATGATTTCGTATTTAGATGGCACTCTCTATGTAATCACTGAGATTGTAGTTTCTTTTCTTTGTTTCTCGGGAGGCTTTCTCGGCCTCCTTGTATCTTTTGCCCTTATCAATATATTATACCTTTTCAAAAAAAAAAAAAACAGTATAACTCTATGGTCTCCTAATGATTTTTTATTTATTTTTGGTTTAATCTTTTCCTTACATGGGCACTATCTCTTGGTAATTGCAGCTACTACAATTTAACCGTAGAGAGCTCTTCGTTATGGAGATCAAGAAGGATGAGAAAAAAGAGGGTTCTCTCGTTCTGTTGAAGCAGGGAGCAGAAGCCGTAAGTGAAGTCACTATTTTTTTCCCCTTAAATGACCTATAAAAAAAACCGTTTAAAGATTTGTCTGGAGACATATCAGTTAGCGATGATCATTTTGGCCTTCTATTTCAGAGAATTTTTGAGTCGACCTTCGTGGGGAGGAGATCGATTGTCAAGGAACGTTTCTCCAAGAAATACAGACATCCATCTCTAGACTCAAAGTTGACACTCAAACGCTTGAATGCGGTCAGTTTCGCTTAAGAAAGTCGTTGTTCTTCCTCCATATTTTTATGCTTCTACTCATAGTTCAATTTCCGATCCAGGAGGCTCGGTGCATGACAAAAGCAAGAAGACTTGGTGTTACCACGCCAGTGTTGTACGCTGTGGACCCTGTGTTACATACTTTAACATTCGAGTACGTGGAAGGACCAGCCGTCAAAGATGTCTTTCTTGACTTTGGGTTTAACGGTGTTATTCAAGAACGAATGGATGATATTGCAACACAGATTGGCGATGCAATCGGGAAATTACATGATGGCGGCCTGATTCACGGTGATCTGACGACATCAAATATGTTGCTCCGAAGTAGTACTAATCAGCTGGTGAGAACTTGGACCTCATCTTTCACATACCCATTTGTATTCCAAGCTTGAAAAATTGTCAAAGTCATATTCCATTTTGACCATTCTCATCTTCTACCAGGTCCTCATTGACTTTGGTCTGAGTTTCACATCAACGCTTCCCGAAGATAAAGCTGTTGACTTATACGTGCTCGAGAGAGCCTTGTTGTCAATGCATTCCTCATGTGGTAATGTGGTAAGTCAATATGGCCCTTTGTATTTTCCCTATTTCCTTGTAAACCCTTACTTTTCTCATATTTTTGTTCTCTTGAATAGATGGATCGGATACTCTCTGCATACAGGAAGTCGTCCAAGCAATGGTCTTCCACATTGAACAAGTTAGCTCAAGGTGAAAGCTCCATTATTAGTTCATTGTTTTTGGTCTTTTTTATTTTTTTTTTATTTTTTATTTTAAATAAGTAGGTTTATTAGTTTATTTTTTAGTTTTAAAGATTGAGCACTCATAATATATTTACGTTGCTCATTTTATTTTTCTATGAAAATCTTTTACAGTGCGACAGAGAGGTCGAAAGCGTACCATGGTTGGATGATTCCTCTTTAATTGAAGCACATGTTGCGTATAGTGGCCTGTAAGGTGACGTAAAAGAGATCGCTTTGTAGACTAGTAGTGGATAGTGCAGTATATTTGAAGGAAAATGCTGAACTAACATTAAATTTGACATCGATTCTCACATTGCTGATGTGGATGTATGTATGAAACCATAGATGCTTTTCATCAAGATACGAGTGAAAATAATCTATGGCTATGAGTGCACATCCACATCAGCGATGAGAGAATTGATGTCAATTTTAATGTTACTCCAGCACGACTCATTAGAATTCCGTACTATATTTATATTTGTATTTTTCATGCATTATCCCTATTTCTTGCTATCTTTTTCTAATTTTTATTTACTTAATAGATATTGGAATTGATCAAATGATCAAACACTAAATTGAAAATTTCTGACGTATAGTAATTCGGTTTCAATCCACAACTTTGGACTCTCTAGAATTCTAGGTAGAACTTTTATTGATAGTGTGATACTTGGTAGTGTTACTGTCAGCATTGATGGACCATCATCCTGAACAGTAGATTGTTGTCCAAATGGTTTTTTTTTTCTTGAGTCGTGATCCAGAACAGTGTCCCGTTCCAATAACAATGCTAGGTGTCTACATGGCAAATTTTTGTTGGAGTTCAAACACATCGGGCTGCATGCATGGCTTGGTTAAGAGCCCTAGGTGTTTCATACTCCAACAAAAATGTCCCATGTAGACACCTTACCTTTATTATAGGAACAGTACACCATATTGGATCAGGGGAGGGGATTTGAGGGATCTGGGCCTCTTAGAACACCCTGACTAATCCTCTGGGCATGTGCAGTTCAAACTCCAAATGTCACTAAATACTATTAAAGTCCTTCAAAATTTTGGATTATATCACAACTACCCCTTTTTAAAACTTCTAATAGCGTATAATATGTATTATACAGAGATATAAACGAGGGTCTAGGCCTTGGGACGTGGTTTGTCGAGAATGACACCATATTTTCTCATTTCAATTGTTTTGTTTAAGAAAAGACATATATAGTAGCGATGTTGACGGAAGTGGTAAGAGAAAAAATAATGAAGAATATGTTTTCTTTATACATATAATTTACTGAAATAAGAGAAGACACGACAGGAAACATCTCTCACGAGGTCGAGCGGCCAACAAAAGAAGTGCACCAAACAGAGAAATAAGCAAAAACATAATATAACTATTCAAAATTTCAGTGAGGGTCAAAAATCAAGGATTCCTATCTAAACATGAAATCTTAAACCAAGGTACACTGAACAAGGCTTGACAAAATACATTGAACAAGAAGAAGAAATGAGACTACATTTGACTACCCACATTTATATTAAAAAAATCATTAGGCGGCTAACAATTTCAACACCCTATTCATATAATTTATGACTCGATAGTCCACAATGATATATTTATCAACAACTAGATGGCTAATTGTACGAATTTTTTTATCGAAAAACTTTGAAGCATAAGTGTTGATGTAACTAGTGGTTTATTGTGAGGTCAATATGTTGGAATGAGTGATCTCCATGACTAATCAACAACCCCATATTGAAGACGACAGACATTAGCTCCCTAGGAGGACAAATACATTTTGATTTGATAGGCAACATGGAAGGCAATAAGTGCAAGGGATCGACATGACAGAAGAAACCTTGACGAAGCCAGCGATGTTTCTACTTAGTAAAAGTTCCATTTGTTAGTACTTTTAAATCTTGGAAAAACGTTTCATCTCATTCACGAACGATACTAATACGAGTAGGATGCACGACTGGAGTGGATCACATGATGGTGAAAAAAGCCAAAAATACTTTATAGGTCTAGCCCATTTGAGAATTCGGATCCTATATTCTTTACACTCATGTGGCATTCCACTTCTAGCCCATCACCCATGAGAGTTTGCCCCCCCCCCCCCCCTTAAAAACCAAAAATTATTGGTAGCATTTGGGATTGTGTTTGGGGGCGCTTATATGGTTTTGGCCTTGAAAGATCTTTAGGGCCTTAAATTTTGATTTGGTAATAGATCGACCTTTTGCTTATTGTCATCGTCAATCGTGTAAATTGAAAATGAATTACAAACAAGCTAAATCAACTTTCTGCTTCCAGCGTTAACAGAAACTTGAAATAACAATTTTTTTTGGATGATAATGTTTTTTTTTAATTAATAATTAAAATACACTCGATGTGTATCTAAGATATTGAAGATCCAAAAAAAATTTCTAATATAATTATCAAAATGTCTCCTAGACAATGTCACCAAACAATTAATTAGGCAATCGTGAATATATCCAATGGAAATCCTTCCACTGGACCCAATCAAGACAATTCTGACGGGTGTATTTTCCAATCGACTCGAATATGTTTTCTAAGAACAAACAGGACATCAATATCAATATCTACCAAAGGTGCTTTAGAGTTTATTTATTTCTGTGCCAAGAGAATTAAAATTGAAGAAAATGACATAAGAAGTAAGTAGTAGTGTAGAAAAATAAAAATCAAATTAAAGAGGCAAACAGTACCTCAAAATATGTTCAAAGTCTTGGAGGAAAAGCTAAGCAAAGACAGCTTATACGAAGATGTTTCAAAGCTGAAAAGAAAAAGAGAAGAAACGGCCAAGCAAAAATAATTTGCCCAAAGTACAAATCAAAGATCTCCCTTTGACTGCCTCGTGACTCATGATTTTTCGTTTGATTAAAGAGGGTAGTTTTGGAAATATTATTTAAAAGGTAAAAAGATGTTGTTTGTTCTATACTTCTAAGAATATCTTCTTTCGTCTAATAAGTCCGATCAGTAGTTTTATTAATTTGGAATATTAAAAGAGGACCCACAATTCAATATGGGTCCCACCTTGAAAATACCCTAGATCAAAAGCCAACCTGATTTTATTAATTGTATTGTCGTGATATGATCTATAGATTTTTTTTTTCAACCAAATTTAAAATAGTCCCAAATGAATTTCATGGGATTCAATGGTTGTCATTACTTGTTCATATTTGCATCTAGAATAATGATTTTCTGATCCCCCCCCCTCCTCCCTCCTCGTGACATATGCTCCCATCGCAGAATTATAGATCATTTGCCTCGGGATCTGTAGAATCACAAATCTTTTTCTTGTGTATCCCAAGATAAATGCTCTACGGATTTGTGATGGGGGTGTCAAATTATCACGACTCTTGTATCTATTTACATTGAGACCCATTGTAGACTTTAGAGAGAGATGGCTTGTTGATAAGGTAAATATTAAGAAGGGGGGGGGGGGAGGGGTTTGGTTCACGACTCTTATTTCTATTTACATTGAGACACTTTAGAGAGAGATTGCTTGTTGATAAGGGGAGGGGCGGGGGGGGGGGGGGGGGGGGGTTCACGACTCTTATATCTATTTACATTGAGACCCATTGTAGACTTTAGAGAGAGATTGCTTGTTGATAAGGTAAATATTTGGGCCTTGTTTGGGAGTGCATTGTGTTTCACGGAAGTGCTTTTGGATGCACTTTGAGTGAAGTGTTTTTGCACAATAGTTCGTTTGGTGAGAGTGCTCATAAGGTGTTTTAAAAAAAAAAAAAACTTCATTGATAATTATTTCCACAATTTTTGCCTTTTTGGATACTGATTTAATATCTTTCAAACATTTTGGAGCATATTAATCATTAACTTAAAAATAAAGACGGTGACGTATGAAAATATTTGTAGTTTTAAGTTTTGTGAGATTCTCGCAAATGGTGAAATTAAAAAAAGTAGATTTGAACTATTTCCCACTTCTGTTAATTTTCAACTTCTACAAGAATTGGGAACTAAGGTCTTATCAAATTATAATTTCAAAATCCTAAGGCAAAGCGGTCCCCCACAACCGTTCCGAATGCTAGATTCGAGTCGGTTCTAACACTACCAACATGTCATCTTGTAGTAGGTGAGAAGGTACAAGTTTAGATTTGGAATCATAAAAATCCATGATGTTTCCATAGATTCCACTTATTTGATAAGGATGGATCAAAGCCCTCTCAAGAAAAAAGAAGAAAGATTGGCAGTGTAGGGTCTCTCCCTCCTGCCCCTCAGATACAATTGATTTGCTTTTACATGCTTGAGTTGTATATCATTCTATGTTCACTTTTCTTCATTGCCTCAAATGATTTCAAAGACCCACTCTTTGGAACAAGCCAAGGACACATTGTTCTGGATTTCATACAAAAAGCACACCACCTACCCAACTTTGAGGCTTATTGGTGCATAATTATGTTGATTAGATAACCTTGATGTACAAAACTCATCTTGGAAGTCTAGTTGTTAAACAAGCTCAACAAGCTGACTAGAAAAGCATTTGTTTAAGTAGGTGAAGGTACTCGGATGCCACGTTGTCCGACATGTAAACTTTTGGTTGGACAATCAAGTGACCTACACAAGTCTTAATCACCTCTAATTGGGACCCATTTGGTTATAATGTTAGTGGAAGCTTCACTAATGCATGGGGAGGTAAAAATTTATTTGTTATGACATTGTCATGTTATGTATTATCTCGAGATAAGCATAATACGAGATTGTAATACTATACAATGAGATAAGTTTGTTAAATAGTAAGTCTCAACCTAATTAACAAATAACATTAGATTTGTTAAAAAATAAAAGAGAATCTAAATCCAAAATGTTGAGTCAATTGGATCCCTAATTATCAAGGGAAATTATGGTGGGAATTTAATACTAAGCAATCAAATAGGAAAAAACATATTTAGATCTGCTATTAAAAAATTGAAGTAACAATTAATCAAACCAAATTTATAAATATAGAAGAGATTCAAGAAGGGAGTGAGGGAACAAGATACAAACACTTGTTACAATTGTTTTGATAGGGCTTTATTATCACTATTTTGATTATGACTAATGATTTTCTGACATACGCCCCCATCACAAAATCGTAGAACATCTGCCTTGGGATACACAAAATCATAAATATTTTTCGTGTGTATCCCGAGGTAAATGATCTACGGTTCTGTGATGGGGTGTATGCCATAGGCCAGATTATCACAACTCCTTGCTTATTGGTCAACTTTTTTATTTATTCAAGTCCTATGCTGAATGTTGGCGTGGAATTAAGCAGCACCTTATCGGTTTGGAATCAATGTGAACACAAAAGACACAATCTCAATGGTTCATGGCACATTACAAAGTGTGAAAGCCGAAAATTGGATTCGTTAGGATTCCATTTTGAAATGAGGTAGTGCTTATTGGGACAATAGAATTTTTGGATTGTTTCGCCGTCAACACAATAAATAAAACTAATGCACTTCTTAATTGTTAGAGACACAATAAAATATGAAACTTAATACTAAGCCAAGGGAACCAAACACAGTCTCCAATATGAAGCATGTGTATTAGAATAAGTTCATCTATAATTTTCAAATATAAAGAGCTTAATCCAAGAACTTACTTTGCTAGGGAGGTGTGACGGGACACGATCCTCGAGGAATAACATGGCCGGTGATCTAGGGCACGTGTCAAGCTAGGGTTTGCAAAGAAGTATTTCCCCAATGAGGGCATTTCTCAAGCACAATATCCACATTACCATTACAATACACTTGAAAGTTTGGACAACTACCCTAGTTGCCTATACAATAGTCTAGATTGAGCCAAATATACCTTAAAGTTGTTAAACAATTCCTTATATCCATGCAATCTCAACTCTTGGGGTGTAAAGTTATAATCAAACACATTGTTCCACAAAAAGTAACAATGAGGGCTTTGAGGAAATCTTCAAAATCTAAGAAACCCAAATTTTATTTTAAAATATAAGAAACACCCCAAAACCCACATTGAAAAAAAATCTAAAACCCTTTCCCAAGACAAATATTCAAACATCACCAAATACCCTTAATGTATTTTAGGAAAAATAAATAAATAAATAAAAGAAAAAGAAAAGAAGAACTTAAGAAAGAGAGAAAACAAACTATGCAAGATACATTCCCTTTATCTTTTTTGATTCTTTAACTGCTTTTTCTTCGCTCATAGAAGACCAAAGAAGAGGGTACAGATTGTAGGGTATTGGATGACCGTAACTTTGCTGACCAGAGGGCAGACGGGCAGCTGCCCGGGCAGTTTTTTTATTTTTATTATGTATAATGGGTGTGTGAGTTTGTGAGAAAAACAGAGCAAACCAGTGCCCCATGTTGGTTTGGTCTTTAGATTTTGGGGTTAAAAGCCTCCAGACGGACCTCTCCTTCACTTTATTCTCTTCAAATTCTATGATACTTTGCTGTACCTAAGAACGAGGTTTTGAGGAGAGAAAACTCTCTCTCTCTCTCACTGTCTCTCTCTTTTTCTTTGTCTGCTACATTGTCTTGTTCTACATTCAGAATCTAAACTTCTCACTTCCAAACGTTAGAGTCTTGTCTATCTTTCTTTCTTTCTCTGTTCCTTTCAGGTTTGAATTTCAGAGTTTTCTTCTCTTTAGTTCTCTGGTACAATATATAGAAGAGGAAGAGAAGAAAAAGAAATTTCAAAGAACCCATTTTTGTTAGAGTTTTGAATTGGGTTTCTTTGAATCTTATTTAGTCTGAAAAATCCAACGCGGAGAAGTTGACTTTTTTTTTTATTTCCTCTTTAATTAGTTTGTTGTTACTTGTTGATTTTGTCGTAAACTCTGAAAATAGAGGATTAGTAAAAGTACCCATTTATTATTTCTATCTCTTTTGAGCTCTGTTTATCAGAATCTGAGGATCAGAGAAATTGAGTTTCTTCTTTTTGATCACCACCTTGTCTTATTTGAGAAAACCCCGTAATTTGGGAGGAAAAAAATCCCTTCTTTGGGTTCTTTTGTTTGAATTGTTGGGATCTTCCTTCTGTTGTTTTTTCTTCATTGACACCATTTTTAAGAGAAATCCAGACAAGCTGGAGAGCTGTATGAAGAAATACTGAAACAATGAGAGATGGGAACCCAAAGAAATCCAAGGTTTTGAAAACTAATCTCATTTGTTTCTAATTTTTTTTGGTTCTTATTTTTTATTTGTTTTTGAGATCACTGACTCTCTCTGTCTTCTATGCAAGAAGCTTTCATGGTCCAAGAACCTGGTTAGGAAATTGTTCAATATCAAGAGCAAAACAGAGGACTTTCATGCAGATGATGTTGTTTATGGAAGTGGGTTTCTTTTCTTTTCTTTTTTTGGTTTGTTTTTCTGAGATTTGGGTTTTCTTCTTTGTTTCTACATTGTCTTTTTATAGAAACAATGGATTTTGGGGGGAAATGGGTTTTCATTATTAATTTGATTCTTTGCTGTAAGTTCTTCTTCTGCATCACTTGTTTTCTTCTGCAATAATAATTTCTGGATTTGATGGGGGTTTTTTGCAACTTCTTTTCTTCTTTGTCTTAATCAAAGTTCAAATTTTTTTATGCTTTTCTATTGAAGATGTTAGATTTGATACATTACCAGTGATCCACCATAGCTTTTACAACTTTATGTATTTTCTTTTTCAGGTGGTGATGGAGAATCTAGGCACAGCTTCTCAGAGAGGGAGACGTATACAATGAAGAAAAACAAAACAGGTTCACTATCAAGATTACGCCACCATTGTAGCTTTGGACCCCTCTTTTGATTTTTTTTTTTAATTTTAAAATCTCTTTTTCCCATTTGGGTGCACAGATAGATTGGATAAGAGGAATTCTGATCGAGTCCGACGAGGAAAGATCGATCTTGACGCTGCTCAAGTCATAGATGTGCAGAATTATAGGTATGTTTTGTATTTCTCCTATTGAGTTTCTTTGATCTTATTTGATTAATTTCATGGGAGATTAATTTTATGTTTTTTTTTTTCTTCTTTGATGCGAGTGTAGAATCTTTGTGGCTACATGGAATGTAGGTGGAAAATCACCACCAAGTTATTTGAGTCTTGAAGATTGGCTCCACACTTCGCCTCCTGCTGATATTTATGTTCTTGGGTATGTGTTCCCCTCCTAATAAATTTTAAATTTCTTCTTCTTATTCTCTAATTCTGCTAAGCTTTAGTGGCTGACTGAATCCAATATGATCCGTTTCTGTTCCAGGTTTCAGGAAATCGTTCCTTTAAATGCCGGAAATGTTTTGGGAGCAGAAGACAATGGCCCTGCGAGGAAATGGTTGGCTCTAATTCGAAGGACTCTAAACAGCCTCCCAGGCACAAGTACAAGCGGCAGTTGTCACACGCCTTCCCCCATTCCCGATCCGGTTGTAGAATTGGATGCAGATTTTGAGGGATCAACGAGGCAAAAGGCTTCATCTTTCTTTCACCGTCGTTCGTTCCAATCCTTAAGTCGCAGTATGAGAATGGATAATGACATGTCAATTCCACAACCAAGACTTGATCGGCGATTTAGTGTTTGTGATCGGGCTATTTTTGGTCACAGGCCAAGTGATTATGACCCTAATTTCAGATGGGGTGGTTCGTCCGACGACGAGAATGTGACCACGGATTCACCTAGTAATTTCTTCTCACCAATGTCTTATGGTGGTTCTGCTCCTGTGGAGGATAGGGAGAGACCTTCGGGGCACTCAAGGTATTGCTTGAAAGCTAGTAAGCAAATGGTCGGAATATTTCTCACGGTGTGGGTAAGGAGCGATCTCAAGGACGATGTTCGGAACATGAAAGTCTCTTGTGTCGGCCGAGGATTGATGGGATATCTTGGAAACAAGGTACATTGTTTCGATGATTTTATTTTATTTTTTAAAAAATTGTAAAATTTTGGTTTTTTGGGATTTTCTCAAATCTTGAGAACAAATTTTGTACTACTTAACAAAAGATGCAATATTTTACTTTGGGTTTTTCAGGGTTCAATCTCAATCAGTATGTCTTTGCACCAAACAAGCTTTTGCTTCATATGTAGTCATTTAACTTCGGGTCAGAAGGAAGGAGATGAGCTAAGAAGAAACTCTGATGTTATGGAGATACTAAGGAAGACGAGGTTTCCACGGGTTAATGAATTGGGCGACGAAAAGTCTCCCACAACAATACTTGAGCATGAGTAAGACCCTTGTTTGTCTTCTTTTTTTTTTCTTTAAATGGGGATTGGTTAAAATGAGGGAAATTTCTCTATTTGTGGCTCTGATAATCCAAATTTGTTTCCTCTTGGCCAAGTCGAATTGTATGGCTTGGAGATTTGAATTACCGAATTTCCCTCTCTTATCGTTCTGCAAAGGCACTAGTAGAGATGCATGACTGGAGGGCGTTGCTGGAAAATGACCAGGTAAGATATCTATGCATCATCAGCTATTTAAGAATATTCGAGATTCCACATGGACTCTTATTCCTCTTCTGTTCCTATTATGAAGGCTTGATAATCTGAACGCTTGGCTGTTTTTAGCAGCTCAGGATAGAACAGAAGTTCGGTCGTGTCTTTGAGGGATGGAACGAAGGGAAGATATATTTTCCTCCAACGTACAAATATTCAAATAATTCAGATCGATACGCTGGAGATGAAATGCACCCTAAAGAAAAGAGACGGACCCCTGCATGGTAAAACACCACACACACAAAAAATATATAAAAAAATTGATTATTTGGTATTTTGATTCCCAATATAGATTTTAACGATAGCATGTGGAACTAATTAGCTATTTGTTTACGTGAAGGTGTGATCGTATATTATGGTACGGAAGAGGCCTCCATCAATTATCTTATGTTCGTGGCGAGTCTAAGTTCTCAGATCATAGACCAGTTTATAGCATTTTTTTAGCAGAAGTTGAATCTATTAACCGTAGCCGAATTAAAAGAAGCATGAGTTGTTCTAATTCTCGGATTGAAGTGGAAGAACTATTGCCTCACTCATATGGATACACCGACCTTAATTTCTTTTAAAGGGTAAGGGAAAGTCTATATAAAGACCCAAACTTAATCCCTCTAGTATTCCTATAGCAATCTTATTTATTCTTCATTTCTAAGAGTATTTTCTGTATTGGATTTCAGTTAGGCACTAAGTTGCTCAAGGAGAGAAACGGTGGCGTTGGGTTTAAGAGAACTTCAGTTTTACAAATCCTGACAAACTTCAATGCATTAAAACCACCAATTCTTGTAATTGTTTCCATAAGGTAAATTTCAAAAATAAGAAAAAAATTCAAATGAAAATCAGTTAATTGTTTTTCTCTACTAATTGATGTGGTTCTTATGGGCTATAATCAGGAATTCTTGCAATTATCAAACCTTTTGGAAGAATTTCGATCTGTATTATGTTCTCTGCCAAACAAGGTGATTACTCTATTCAACTTTATCATAATTTCTAAATTGGGTAGCTCTCGATCTTGCAATGATGAACCCATAACAAGGTACCCATTTGGGTCTAGTTTGATAATTTAGGAAAAATCAGGTTATTTGAATCCATTTTTTTTCCCACAACATCTGATATCTCAACTAGAATTTGTGCTTGGCATGTTATCTGAAAGTGATGTCTGTAAAATCACATTTTCTCTGTTTTTAAAAGTTGTCCCGAACACATTCCTTACTTGTCCCTATTCTTATCCTTTTTATGGTCCCCCTCTTGCAGGCAGAGATTGTTTGTGAAGAAAACCTTTGGGCCTCAATGGGTGATGAAGACATTCCATCCCCCACAAACCTATAAAAAGGTAAGTTCTTTTGTTATTTTTCCATTTTTGTCTTTAATTGCTTCAAACTGTACTTTTGAATTCCCATCTCTTTGATGTATCTACACCTTTGGTTTAATAATCTCCATGCCTATTACATGATTTCAACAGGTACAGATTTATAAATTTTGACGATAACTAACATCACACCACCAATTTGCGATATTTTCATCTCCAATTCGTACTTAAAGCTGCTTACTACGGTCATAATTGATACAAAGACCATCGTCGTGCACTTTAACTGCTAACCCATTACCTTATTTGATTTCCCACGAAGCGAAACTCCAATTTGTTCGAGCCTCTATAGTCGAAATATCTAAAATTCTTTGTGGGATGGACTCACCGGATTCGAATTCGCCAAGTGGGTATTTGTGGAATATTTTATTCTTTTTTGGGATCATTGTTTTGTTGTTGTGAAAAAAAAAACAAATTCTTTGAAGAATTATTATTATTTTTGCTTGAATTATCATAAAGAGAGGAGTACTGATGTGATGATGAGTACTAATTACCAAAGTGATACAAAAAAGAAAGAAATGGAAGTTATGATTGATGATCTGATGCTCTATTGCTACTTATAATTTCTCACTGAAAAAGTTAATTTTGATTGATTATATATCACTTCATGGCTATGGGGTTGAATAAAGCAAACACTATACCTCACAGTTACGGCAGGTATCATTGGGAAGTCAGTTTTAAAGGGTTTAGATCCCATCAACTCAAATTAAAAGAAAAAAAAAAAAGGATAAATTGGGAAATTCAGAAAAGACAATTGGAGGATTCAGTATGTTTGACTTTTCCTTTTTTGGGGGATTTTGGCTGGTTGGTTTAGTTTCAAACGTCAAATCAATTGCCACTTGTCTAATTCTGATTGGGTACTTACATGTATGATGTTTGGTCTTTTTTTGTAAATGAAATAAGTGTCATTATTTCTGATGGGCAATTCATTCATAAAAGTGTAATAATTGTTTATTAATTATTACTAACAACTTGCTTGGCACAGAAACGAGTGAGGGGTATTTCCGTCATAAAGTGAGCTTTACAGCTAGTGATGTCTCTCTCACAATAATTTCTGTGACCAAAGTACCCTCGTCCTTTAAGACTAAGCTCTAACTCCAAGGGTAAGTCGTATATTTTTATCATCACAGTTCTTGTCTGATCAGTCAATCAAGACCGTCCAAACTCGTTGCCCACTCTGTTTTGACTATAGATGGAAAGATCTCACAAATCAATCATTTAAGAAGGTCAATGAATATGAAGGTTATAGCATAGTCCAATATTACAAATCCACTTAATTAAACCATGGAAAAAACTTTGAAGTGGATATTCGTTTCAAAATTTTGAAGGAACCCTCTTCATTGGATTACATGTGGCATTTTTAGGAGTTATTCCAAATTTGGTGAAAATGTAGGGGCGTGAAATAAATTCAAGACCCACTTATCTTGTAACAAGGAGGGTTGCTTCAAAATTTTGAAGATGTTTGCCCACTTCAAAGTTGGACTCGTTAACCCATGGCCCTCGTGATGATGCCCGAAGGCCCTTATTTTCAACTTTTTCCCCCACCACCACCACCACCACACAAGAAAAAAAAATCATCAAATTTCTTTTAAGAAAAATGTTGTTCTTGTTTTATTTTTAAGATTAGAATAACGTTAGAGTGACTTCAATTCACGCATTGTTGACGTGG
Source organism: Akebia trifoliata (assembly GCF_017979445.1). Lineage (NCBI taxonomy): Eukaryota > Viridiplantae > Streptophyta > Magnoliopsida > Ranunculales > Lardizabalaceae > Akebia > Akebia trifoliata. The sequence goes on from NC_141390.1 coordinate 27,146,938, forward strand.
AGGTGTGTATTGAACCATAGATGCTTTCAACGAGATTCAAGTGAAAAGCATCTATGTTTTTGTGTGCATGTCTACGTCAATAAATGTGGATTGAGGTCACTCCAGCACGACTCTTAATGTTAGGGGTTGTGTGGAGCCTATTTTCGTCATGCCGTGAGATAAGGACACATGTCCTCCCCAGCTCTTTAGGTCTGACCTTAACCTTAGACACTTCGATTCAGGAAATTGCATAGTCGATTAAGAAGTCAAATCATTCGAAAAATCGAATCGAGCGGAAAGGAGCATGCCAAAGTAAAGGTCGGTTAACTCGATACAATAAGACACAAATGAGGCATGATCATGTGTCAAATACTTGCATTTAATGTAGAATCCACGAGTACGTATCGAAGCAATGTTGATAACGATGTTTCTTTGACTCACCAACCCCCTCAAATAGTAAGATCTGATCAACTCAATAATTAATGCACTGAAACACTTTAAATCAAATTCAAGTACTACTATCAAGGAGGCATGGTGTAAGACCTGAGAACACAATCAATTATTGTAGCCTGCTCATGACCTACTCGACAAAACACTTACATGAGCCATGCGGTGATACCTATCTTAGGCTTGAAACTATAAAACCCCCACTTAAAGTGGGAGAAGGGAGGGAAGGGGGAGAATTTAAAGGAAGAAAGGCTTAAATCTGAATTCCCTCTGCAACTCATTAGTCATCATCTTCCTCATTCTTATTCAAACGTACACATGTTTATCTTTCATCTAGATTTATTACTTAATTTTCGGATGACTTTTGACAGGCAACACACCGGGACCCCAACCTTCTCCTTTCAAGTCTTCAAAGACAAGGAATCGACCATGTAAACAAGAATCGAGGTATACGATCGAATGAGCAACCATCGAAGAAAAAGAGTCGACTGATCAAGAATTGTCAAACTTGATCAAAGACTTAACTCATCTCGAGGAATGTGATCTAAAAAACCCTCAACTTATTGGATTAGGTTTTAGTTCGATGTTAATTATCAAACTAATAGGTGTACTAGGTGGAGTATTTTTAGGGTAAGATAATTATTACTTTTCCCCTAAAACAAGTCAATGATCATTTCAAATGTAATTTAAATGGAGATGAGACATAAAGACAACAAAAATTGAAGAGCCATCCAATAGAGCTAGCTTCAACTTATCATGCTCTTTCAGCAATCTTCCCTTATCTTGGAGACACATCCTTATCATCTAGCCATTATACGTGAGACTGGTAATGGAGCTTTCTCTCTTCCATGACCTCAATGACTTTGATCCTTCATAGATCTCCCCACCACAAGTTTTGACACGATGGTGCCCATTCTAACACCATTGTACCGAGGTGGGATGTGTTCATGTGAAATAGAGATGGTTCTATCCATTGCCTATTATGAAAATGAATGTTATTGGCAGGGTAAGACGACTTCCAACAAAGCATAAGGTAAAAATAAATTTTCACTGTAGTCAACCTCAAAAATATATCTCCTTCGCTCTCGAAATCTTTGGAATAATGAATTTGGGGAAAAATTAAAAAAATAATAGTTTTTGACCAAATATCATTGAATTGATTGAAGTTAGGGGCAGATTTATAGTGGGGGCACTTGCCCTACACAAATATTAAAAAAATTTATATTCTCCTCTTAAGAATTTGATATATTTTAATTCCCGTCCCGTCCCCTCACTCCCTCAAGTTTTGAGTTTATTAAAAACGTCCTATTTAGTTAATATTAGGCAATTGCCCTCACTGGACCTTTATCGTCACCTTTACTAGATTTTAAGTGTAATAAGGGTTATAAAAAAATAAAAAAACTGTATGAAATTGTAATTTCACTCTAAAGAGGGTAAAACCGTAAAAGTGAGAAACGAGTACTTCCTGAGAGTTAGGAGGGTGTTTCTCAGTTATTAGTATGCGCTGCGTTTCTGTCCGCCTCAGGAGCAAACTTTCCATAAATCTAGTGATTTGATGGTCCTTGAAGATTTTCAATCGGGAATCTCGAGAAATATTCAAAAGTTGAGATTCTAAGGAGAAGATTTTCCTGAGGTGGATACATTAATTACCCTTTCTTTACACCTGAAAACATGTCTCCATCTTCCCGCGGTCACTGTTCTACGTGCCTGTGCCGACCCCAACAGCTTCTCCGCTTTTTACTATCGAGAATTTAACTGTTTTTTTTTTTACTATGATTTGACAATGAGGGTAATCTATTTTTTTAACTCTCCAGGATTTCACCCTTAATAAGAGTCTTGGGCTCACCTCTTGACATCTAAAAACATGATCAGACACTTCGGAGATGTAAAGGGCTGTGTGTTGGATTTCTGATTTGATAATTCATTTAAGTAAAACGACTCTTAGTAGGGCAAAACCTTATTAAATTAGTAAGGAAAGGGTTTAACAATTATTTATTATAAAGAAATAATTTTTTTTTTATAAAATAAGTAAAACCCATTAAATAGTAGAAAAGAATAAGTAAGGAGGATTTTTTATGGACCTAACCACTTTTTTTTTTTGGAACAACATATTATACTTGCCAAATAAGCTTCAATGCCTAAGTCATACTCATTTTTTAGGTAAATCCTCGTTAAAAAAAAAAAAAAAAAAAAAGGATATAGTTAGAGTAACATTGTGGGGGGGACATTTCCAACGTGGAAGTATGTAGGAGTCATAGTTTTTTTTCATTGAGATCTCACTCGTTTCTCGACAAAAAACATCTATGGTTACTACACACTTTCACGTCTGAAATATCCCGTATAATGTCTCCCACAATGTTACTCCAACACAACTCAAAAATAAAAAAACAAACAAACAAAATCACTATGAGACTTTTCTTTTAAATTAGTTTACTCTTCATCTATTTTGAAAAATTCTTGTCCTTTTCATTGCTAGTGCTATCTTTGCATCGTTCATACATTTTCAATAATAGTGATCGTCACATTTTTGAGAATTACATCATTAGTTATGCATATATATGACATTGTCACTTTATTGTTCCATATCACAATATCTTTTTTATTAGCTCTTTCAATGGGATCCTCAAATATCTTCTCGTTTACTAACTCCGAGTCAAGAATTCATATAGTGAGATTGAACATTTGACCTAAATTGAGAACTTCTTGTCGAATAGATTAGATTAAAGAGCTACTTTGAGTATTGCTTGCAATCCCATATTGAAATGATGCCACTGACCATTGTCAAATCATCAAAGCCATATCCTAAAGATTTTGAATTGTGGATTGACTAAAGAAAGGTTCCACTGCCACACCAACTTTTGCTAATGCCACTCCTAAGATGTGTGTTATTTTGTTTTTGGTGATTTACATATGAATTGGGGTAGCATTAGCAAAAGTTGGTGTGGCAGTATAATTTTTATTGATTGGATTTTTTTTTTCCTTCAATTTTGTCGATAATCACGTCCGAAAGTACACCATTGCACAAAGGTTATAAAAGCTATCAACAAGGCATGCTTACTGTAATAATTCAACATTAATCATTAACATTCGTATGAAAGAGGTGATGAAGTTTTTACCAAAATGTTCTAAATGTACCATTATTATTACTTTCATTTCAACAAAAGATATTTTGGACGAAGGTCAAGAAAACGAATTTTCTACATTATCAAAAACAAGTAGGGAATAATATCTATTGGTTAATGTTATAATATATGTAACAAAACAATATTATTGCAATTCTTTTAATCTAGTTTACAGGTAACACTTTTAAAGTCTAAAGTCTGGAAACAAGAAATAAGACTTCAGACGTTTCATCTAACATCCCCCATTATCAGTTCAAAACTTTTGAACGTTGATTTTGAAGTCTAAAATTTGCAATGAAATAAATAGAGCTAAAATTTCTGAAGTTTGAATTTTAAAGATGATCCATTCAGACTTCAGAAATGTGATCAAACACACACTAAATTAATCTGCTAATTATAATCATGAGATTAACGATAGATTCAACCCAATTCATCCACCTAAATTTTGCATAATTTTATTAACAAAATTAATAAAAAGTAATAATATTCAAATCAATAATTTAGTTCAATTATTGACCTTTTGACCTTGTGAAACATTCCAATAAGAAACGCTAATCCAACCAATCAAACACTTGGAGGAAGATAAAAAAAGGAAAAATATTATAATTTAAGTACGACTATAGGACATATATATAGTACGATGTACCATTGATTGAACTATTAACAACAAACAAAACGAAAAAAAAACCAAAAAAACGTTTACGTGGCCCATTTACCGAGAGGTTTGAAATCCAGCTTCCGTGGCCCCTACACCTATGGGATCAGTTAGATCGCAATCAAATCGTTTCAGTGTTGCGATCACGAGGTTGCAGTTTCAATTTCATTTTACACTCAAAAAAATATTCCAACAAACATAAAAGATTCGTACCTTATGATTGGATATTTGATGGTCGTTTGTGGGACCCATCAAAATAATCACATCAACGACGTGGAAAAGCATGAGGTTTTATGCAACGAAGAAGCACAGGAATACTTTTCAGTATTCAAACACGACAATAAAAGTTGGATAATTGACGGTAACGGCTATTTTTGACGATTTTGATGGACATGACATTGGCCTTTTTTTTGGCGTGATTTAGATTTTAGAGTTATGTATTTTCCGCCCTTTGGTTCTTGTAAATATATGATAGAGTAGTGCTGGGGTAACATTAAATTTAACAATAATTCTCACATTACTGATGTGGAGGTGCACACGTAGCCATAGATGCTTTTCACTCGTATCTCAATGAAAAGTATCTATGATTCTGTATGTACATTCACGTCAGCAATGTGAGAATCGAGTTAGATATAGCTTAATGTCCCTTGACCTGACTTTGATTTGGGTTGGGTACAAATTCCTCCCTAGATCCATTTGATATTATATTTCAAAATTTTAATTTTTAAGTTTCTCAAAATATTATTTATTTATTATTTATTTATATTTTGAGATGTCTAGTATTCTTCTTGTATTTGGACTTTAAGAGGTAAAATAATATCAAAAGGGACATTTTCCTCTCGACCTCTTTTCCATGTGGGGGATCAAAGGGAGCACCCTGAAGGAGAATTTTTGGGTATATATATGGGAGTTGTTCAGGTGCCAACTATTTGGCCAACATTTTGTCCTACATGGGTTAGCTTGGATTGGATCTCATTTTAGTAAAAACAAAATGGTTCGTGTTAAGAAAAAGAGAAACAATTGAAACAAAACACAAATCATGCATAAAAACACAAAATTTTACGTGATTCCCTCAAGATTGAGGTACATCCACAATCTTGAAGATGTACACAGATCACATTGATTCCGTTATGAAGAGAAAACTTACAATTACATATTACGCCCTTTCATAAAAAAACGAGAAATATAATTACTCAAAAAACGTAACTAGGATTTTACATAATAATAGTGAAATTACGAAAATACCTAGCTCAATCAGCATAAAAGTGTGGCTTGATTTGTAGTACCTCCTTGTTGATCAGTACTATCATACTCCTTAAACCACAATAGTTCGCACATGATCTTAATAAATATGATTGAGTTGGATCTAGATTTGATTCACCATAAAAAAAATATATATGGATCTTCTCCAAAGTCCAACCCAAGTCTAATCCACTTTGTCCTCTTAAATATGTTTAAGTATTTGGAACTATGAAGTTTTGGAGAGAAAAGGGTTTAACTTGAGATTGAAGATGAGAGCTTTTAAGGCATTTTTATTCGCCCTCTTAATAAACTTACGTAAATGGGTTTATAATCATATTAAAAGTACAGTAGTATCTCAAATATTCATCAAAATGTTTAGGGTTACATCCAAAATCACCTTTTTTTTTCTTTTAGCATGAGAGATTAAAACTCTTATATGGGCTTTTCGCTATTACAACGATTTAGACCTCGACAGTCGACAGCAACACAAAGTGTCACATGGCATTCTCCTTGGGTCCACTAGACCCATTGTGATTGGGCCCACTATTGTTTTTCTTAAACACCAAATCAGCCTGATTGGAACATTTTTGTGAGTACTGTAGTAGTGTAAACATTCATCAATGGAGTCTTGGTCCCCAGACAACAAACCACTTTTTTTTTTTTCCTAGAAAACAATGAGTCTCCTGAGATCTAACAATGTGGACCTTACTTTACTAAGGCCACACCAACTCTGTGCAAGTCTTTATATAGGAATTGGTGTGGTATTGTAGAATTTGATGTGGCAATAGTAGTTATCTATTTTAAATAGGATCTGAATATATTTTTTTTATTTAAATATTTAAATATTATATTTACTATTTGTTTAAGGAGTAAAAAAATGATGAAGGTAACTTTCCCCAATGATACGGAAAGTTACCGACCGGATTTGATCACTTGACATCTACTTGTCCCTTGCTCTATCAATCACTCTTGAAAGTCTACGTGAATCAATTTTATTTATTTATTTATTATTATTATTTAATATTATTTTCGAATATACATGATTGTCTTTTGTGTATTTTTAAAAATACCCCTATTAAATTTGTGATATTTGGCTTATCCCCTAGCAAAATGTAAGATTAAACTCACCCCCTTGACCGTAAGTCAATGTTCCGTTTTCATGATGATTTACTTGTGAAGTTTTAATTTTTTTTCAAAATACTCTTCAAATACTTGAATTATTAAATTAAAATTTGGATAAAAATTAAATTTTTACTGTTAAATCATCAAGAAAAGACAATTTTGCCTTACGATCAAGGGGGTAAGCCTAATATCACAAAATTAAGAATAGGGATGTATTTCTAAAATACTCAAATCTCCTAATTTGTTGAATAAAATATTGTAAGAGACAAAAATACCCTTTTTAAGGAGAAAACATGGTATAAAAATATATGATATTCTGAAATTTGTTGGTCCAATCAATTGGTTGCATTTAATTTTAATTGTAGATTTAATAACAGAAGACTTGACTCTAGAGTCTAGAAATGGCAAAATAATTGAACAAAATCTGTTTGACTGATTAATTGTACGCAAGATGAGAAGTGTTTTTACGTCAATCACTTGATTGTCATCAAAATTACAATAAAACCTTCCACGGAAAGATTTCATCTATATCATCATTATCGTCATCATCGTGTTAATTGCTCGTGAATTTTCGAGCAACGTAATGTAAAAGAAACACTGATAGGAAGAAGAATCTTATAAAATAAAATTAAGGGGCTTTCAAGAAAATCTTTTAAAATATAAGGAGGTTATCAGGAATTTTCTTCTTTGGCTGAGGTGGGGGCAGTGGGGCTAAGACAGGATCTTCTTTAACTTTAATCTTCTTCTTCTCTTTTTTGATAGGTTGTTGTTTTAATATATAATTAAATATTAAATAAAGTAAATTAGAGACAGAAAATCTGGTGGGGTAGGCTTATTGGTTCCCATTTTCTCAAGCAAACTATCCAGCTTTTAAAGAGCTCAAATTCCCAAATTCAACAAAACATACAAAACTATTTGACCGTTATTAGATATAGAGCTGTTAATTGTACCCCACTAACCCTACGTATTTTTATTTAAGGGTAATTTAGACATACACCTTACTATTTTGGTGAATATTGAGATGATCCCTGCCTACAATTAATAACATACCCCCCTTGATCTATGTCTTCTCCACTAGACTAATTTAAGAGTACCTAAATGTCCTCTTCAACTTGTAATCATAATAAAAACTCTCTATTTTTCTTTCCAAAATCGGGCATCTTTAACGGATTGGGTAAAAAAAAATGAAAATTTCCTACCCTTTAAAACATAACAAGATAGGAGCCAAGTAGATGTAGTTCTAACAATTTGACTTGTTTATTTGTTGTAATAGAAGTTTGTTCTCACAAGGTTTCTCATTTCATCTCTCACCTAGATGAAGGACAAACTTAAGGTTCAATTGTGCTTTGATTATGATTGACACTTACTCTTAAGGGAGGAGTTTGTGTGTCAAAGTATCCTACTTGAGGGGAAAAAGAGATGATAATGAGGAAAGAAAACCCCTCAACGATTTTTCAAGATCGATTTTGAAATAAATCCCGATCATTGGTTTATTTGTGACTATATTGGCCATATCTTTAGCCTTGACCCTAATTTATCTTGTATTGGGAGGATGTAATAAGGTGTCCCGTTCTTATAGACTAGGAACAGTACCTATGTGGCACGTTTTTGTTGGAGTTACAATTTATCATTTTCATATGGTACATAGTCCGATGCATTTAATCTCCAATCAAAATATGTCACTTTACACCTTATGTTGCAAAATATATATACGAAGAAGACACCATGCCAATGTAATCAAGATTTAACATAATTTTTGATAATGTGGCATGTTTTGAGTTGTGGGAAGGATTTGGATTCATTCTTTTCATACTAAACATATAGAGATTGACTGCCACTTCATTCGTGAAAAAGTGGTTCGGAGTGATATTGAAAATCGTTTTCGTGAAGTGGCTGATATATTTACAACCCACAATCACTCGATCCGTGTTGGGCTCTTCTTCCTCCACATCAAACAATCCAATTCAAGATTGAGTCCAGCTCATTTGTGGACTCTTCTTATTTCATGCCCATGGGTTCATAAATGAGAGAATCCATTAGAGGAAGTTTATTACCTATTTAAGAACAACTTTTTAGCCACTTAAAACCTCACGAAACAAATCCCATACCAATCTGTAATCATAAATGTTGTGATGCACACCAAAAACCAATTAACACACACTATAAATTCCAAGAGGAAAACCCACACTTGGCTTCATCCATAAGAGTGAGAATTGAAATTAAACTCTTAGAAGAAACCTTCAACATTTGTGAAGATGGCAAAGCTCTCCCCAAGCTTTTACTTCCTCCTCCTTCTCTTGGTCTTTGCCTCAGGTCTTTTCTTATTTCTAACTTCCTTACATCTTAACTCATACTTAGTTTTACTAATAGTTTTATAACTCATTGAGTCGACTCAATTCAATTGGATTTTGAGGTAACTTATTCGGAAAACTCAATGGAATAAACTTGACAAATCATTGAGTCAGAAACTCGACCTCGTCAGTTAATATTGTGTATTGTGTAGAGAACGATAGATAAATATTTATTTATTTATCTTAATATAAAAAATATATATCTTAAATATTTATAAATTTATTATTTTTATTTGACTTATTCGAGTTGACTCACAAGTTTTCAAGTTCTAGAACTCAGTCAACTTGGAAAATTATTGAAAAAGTCAATCCTCAACTCAGTCTACCAAAAGATGCACTGAGTCAGGGTAAGAAACTTGACTGAGTTATGCAGTTATATTTAGCCTTTTTGGGAAGAATAAAACTCAATTGTTACTATTATCTGTTTAGAATATTAAGAAATAAATGTAATTTATTATTATTTGACTCGTCTGAGTCAACTTGTGAATCACCAATTTGATTCAATTCGATGGACATTGGAGTTGAGTTGAGCCGAGTTTTCTAGCTCTAAAACTATGATTTTAACATTGAAAATAGATTTAACTTCTCATAACAAATGAATCTTTATTTATGTTATTGTTTTTATCATAAATTTGATTGTGCAGTTGAAATTACAAAGGTGCCCATGGTGGAAGCAGCGGTTTGCCACGCTTATCTTGTTTGTGACAAATTATGCAACTATGCTTGTAGTGTCCGATATTACAAAGGGAGGGCAAAATGCGAAGGCGATTTGTGTCATTGTGAATACACTTGTTGAACTGGTTAATGTATCAATCGTGATGCATTATAATAAGGTGTAATGTGATACACTCAATCATTAACTATGTGGATTGGGATAAGTATATATAATGATTAGAATAAGGATGGATCTGATCTGATCATATTAGATTTTCTTAAGATTCTGTGTTCTCTATATAAACTCATTAGGGTTCTTGTAATAATGAAATATTACTGTGTCGATCATGTATAAAAAATAAATATTTATATGTGTATTTTGTTTTTAGGTGTCACATTAAAAAATCAATCCTCTTGGATTCATGACCTAGATTTAATTTAAATAAAAAATATTTGTTGGATATGATCAAACATTTGAAAATGGACGGCCACCGAACTCCTAAATTTAAACGAAATGATGTTTTCTTGATGGCATGTCACGCTCTCAATCGAGGACAAGTGCTATAGGCTCTTGGTCTTATCATGATCTTTTTTATCATTGAAGATTTAAAAAATTCGATTAGTTGATCTTTTTCATCATGGGCCAATAACATATTAATTAAATCCCAATATGCTCAATGTTCTGTGATTGCTTAATCTAAGCTTCTCTGAAATCCCTGATAGACTTTTTTTGTGTGCCAAAAAATTCTTCTGGTGTGCCATGGGAAATTATGAAAAAACAAACGAGCATCGTGTGGGATGGCATGAACATAAAAGATTTGTGTACTGAATTATTAATAATAGTTAGGAGAAATATAAGTTAAATTAAATAAAAAAATGTTACACTGTTGCACCATCAACAACAATGGAAGAAAATGAATATTTTTTGAAAAAAAAAAAAAAGAAAGAAAAAAAAGGGAAGTGACCAATTAGATACTGCTTACAATTTATTACATTTTTTCTTAAAATTTCAGAAGTGCATCCTTTGGAGGCGCTTTCTTGCTCATCATAGAGGTTAGGCATTCAGCTTAGCTGCACAAATAAAACAAATATTTAAAGATTAAAGAAAATCACCATTAAATAAACATTACTCACCAATTTTTGTGGACCTATATATATATATGTATATAAATCAGTTTGATTGATTAAATTCAAACAATTGGATTAGATTTTTTTTAATCGTGGGTTGAAATTATTTTCTTAGCCCTCAAAAACCCATTAAAAAAAATGCCAAACCAACATTTGAGTCAAGTTGAGTTTTCGAGTTTTACGGATGTATTTACTATATAGCATACGTATATTTGACTCAACTCCATCAACATTTGAGTTTAATTGAATTTCCGTGTTTTAAAATTGGAGCCGTGATAAATTGACATGCTAAAACATACACGGTTTGTACGGGGTTGACGTGGAAAGTGCACAGAGTCATAGATCTTTTTCTTTGAGATACACAAGGAAAAGATCAATGGTTCTGTGCATTTGCCATGTCATCACCACGTATGTTTTAGTGTGTCAATTTATCATTAGCCTTAAAAGATAAGGTGTTTCTTACCGGCTATCTCTTTAGCCTCGCATTCATTATCGCACTTGACTTCACATAAGGAGTTTCCTTTTCCCTCAGTCTTACATTCATCGTTGCAAGTATTGAAACAAGTTTTAAATTCCTCCTGAGCCTCCGTCACTCGTGGCTGTATCGTAGCAAGGAGGACAATGCACATTACAAACACTGCAACAATCTTCTTGGCCATCTTTCTTTCTCAATTTTTTAAAAAATTAGTAAAGGGGGTGGGGTTTTATAGGTCATTTGGTGGCTTTTTTGGGGTAACAGAACTCTAAAAACATGGGAAGATTTACTAATAATTGGGTGCTTTTATTTTATATCCACATTTCTAAATACAAACAGCTCTTCAATGCTTAGTTGTAGTGCCCTACCTAATGTTTACATTGGCAACACTTGTATGGATCCCTTTAATTTGGTTAAGGGCACCAACTTCGTCCACACAACACATTCTATAATCCAATTTTGAAACTATGGGTGGATCCTCAATCCCTTGCTTAGACTCACACCACACATTCTACATTCCAATTCTAAAACTAAGGTGTATATATATTCAAGTCAACTCTTTGTCTAGAAAAATTAAAAAGTTTGAATATGATCTTTATTTGTAGTTGAAATAGAGATATAGGAAGTACAAATGGATGGTTTGGGATGCATCAAGTTATCGGGCAATTGGGTACCCATTGACACCCTTAATTTTAAATTGACGTCTAGTTTAAAACTACAACAAGATGACTCATCTTGTTTGTGTCGATTAAACAATCCGATCAGATCTGACTACGTCAAATTTATCAAAATTAATTGATATGTATATATTAATAATTTTAAAATAATATTTTTTCTTTTAAACAGATCATAGATGCTAAAATCATAAATCTTACGATTATAATGAGAAAAAGGGTGAGAATAAATTATTGTTTATTTAAACCCATATTAATTGATTCTTAAATTATAAAAATACTATTCTAACAGGAGAATGGTAAGTATTATTGACAAAAATCTAAGTGCCTGTGTGACCATTGAAGCTGGAAATACTTCAAGAAAGAGTTGGAGTTGAAGTACTTTTTGAAGTTGGAAAAGTACTTTATGATAATATGTGTGTTTGGGAATCAATTTTGAAAAGCACTTTGAGAAGTGTTCTTGGGAGTTGTGATAGATTAACGTTTGGGAGACATCTAACTTCTGGGGAAAAGATGAAAATGCCCTTTTATGTAGAATCACCCAAGGGCATCAAGCTTTGATTAGAGCTTTAATGGAAGTTTGCAATGAGATCTATGGAGATCGATAGCTACACTTTGATCTGGGTTGTGAGTTAGATACTTGACCTTCGATGCGCGGGTTAAGTCCCGAGATGATTTGCGCTTAATTTAGGTAGTTAATGATGAGAAAAAAGTGAGGGAATTGTCTGAATTGTTTTTCTTCTTTTAGCTTATTTTATTTTTCTCATTATTTGTTCTTGACCTTGATGATCAATATCCCGGTTAAATCACAAGATGGATCATGCTTAATTTAGACACTTAATAATGAAAGATTAAATTGGTTAATTGAAGGACTCGTGTATTCTGATCCAAGTGCATTTGTCTGCAAACCGGATAAAGATAAAATTAATTGTTCAAGATAATATATTTTGATTCCGAAGCGTTTACTTGCTCGTCTGATCGAGACAAGAAAGGACTTGAACTTGGACATTTATTTATTTTTTATTATTATTATTTTTAAGTGGAATTGACCCCTCTTTATTTATGTTATTTTATTTATTTATTATTTTTTTTATGTTTTTAAATTTATATTTTCGATTCAATATTCATCTATCTTTTGTTTTAATTTCCTTTCATAAAACTTTACTTAAGCGTTTCCTTCCCAATTTCTTAAGTGCCCACATTGTGTTTATGGATTCGACCCTTGTTTGCCCTAGGCTTGTAAGGTAATTATAAATTAGTTTTTGGTGTCCCAATGACTACTAAGGGCCGTCTATCAATATCTTTGCATCATCTTTTAAGAAGTACAAGTGGAATAAAATTACAAATAAATATTGATTTTTAGGTATAATGATTTTCCAAAGCCCTCTTTGACATACACCCCCTACGCTCCCATCACAGAACCGTAGATTATTTGCTTGGGATACGTAGAATCATGAATCTTTTTCTCGTGTATTATGAGGCACATGATCTACAATTCTGTGATGGGAGTGTCAAATTATCACGACTCATTTTCAAATTATAAAAACACCCTTACATTTTATTAAATTACAAAAATGAATGGAACAAGAACAATTGGGATTGGTGACCAACTTCATCATGATCATAAGTTATAACCATCTAAAAGTTTTAATGACAAAAATACCTTCAACCATTTCTAAAAAATCCAATTCTATGTCCACTTGAAGAACTGTAAATCACCATTTTTATGGGGTTAAAAGTTTTGGAATAAGTTAATTTTTTGCGAGGATCATCTCTTTATCATTGAGATCATCCTTACTCAAAAATCAACCCATTAAATATTTTTAAAGTTTTAACTCATAAAGGAAAAAAAAAATTGGTTATAGCTGGAGCGCCTTTGGTAATAATTGGGGTGCTTTTAACACTACCCTTTCATCATTTCTTGTCCCTCAAGTCGAACTCGAAACCCACGCATAAAATCACAATTTCTTCTGCTTTCTCCATCCCTCCTTCCTTACTTTAGATAACAGAGAGTGAGATTCGAAAGAGAAGGAAAGACAGAGAGATAATGGAGTGTGTGTTTGGATTAGTTGGTAATGGTTTCGCTTTGGTTGTAGCAGATTCGTCTGCCGTAAACAGCATTTTGGTTCACAAATCCAACGAAGACAAGATCATGGTTCTTGATTCTCACAAACTCTTGGGCGCTAGTGGTGAGAGCGGTGACAGGTCTCTCTCTCTCTCTCTCTCACTCTCTCTTTCTGAAATTTTCAATTTTTTTTTGCCCTAGGGTTTGGGGGATTAGCTGAATTTACAGTAATTTGGAAATTTTAACAGAGTTCAATTTACGGAGTACATACAGAAGAACGTTGCATTGTATCAGTTCCGAAATGGGATTCCTTTGACGACAGCTGCTGCTGCCAATTTCACCCGAGGCGAGCTCGCCACCGCTTTGCGAAAGGTAACTTTTATTTTTTATAGTTTGATTTGTTCTTCATTTTTCCTAATCTAGGGTTTATAGAGATTTAGAAATTCAATGGCATTATATGTCTATGTGATGTGATCTGACGGTGAGTGATGGTTTAGGTTTTAGCTTCAATTGAGAAAGTGTTCTCAACTTTTTATCCTTGAGGGGGTTATTGTGATGTGAAAGTGTTCTCAGTTGGATTTCCTTCAGACTAATGGATTAGGATTCTCTTTTTTTTTTCCGGCTTGGTTTGTTTTGTGATCTTTAATTGATGATCTGCCATAAATAATATATTAGTGTTCAAGATTGTTGTAACGATGAGAGAAATTAGGTACAAAGTTTAGTTTGATTTTTTGTTCATTTTTCTTAATCTAGGTTTTGTTGAGACTTAGACATTCAACGGTATTGTATATCTACATGGTGTGATCTGACCGTAAGTGATGGAGGTTTTACCTTCAATTGAGAAGGGAATTGATAGGGTTTTGATTCTCAATTATTTAAAAAAAGAAGATAATAATAAATAAATAATTGAGGGGTTATTGCGATACTTGTGATATGAAATCGTTAGGAGTTGGATTTCCTTCAAACTAATGGATTAGAATTCTCTTTTGTTTTGGCTTGGTTTGTTTTGTGATCTCGACTTGATGATCTGCCATGAATGATATGTTAGGGTTCAAAATTGTCTTATCGATGGGAGAAATTAGGAACAAAGTTTAGAATGATAATTGTGGTGTTTGAGGATCAATGAAAAATATTTTCCCAAGAATGTTTCAATGGTTTTTTTTCTTTGAAACTTAACAATCTTATCTCCATTATTACTTCTATTTTTTGGTGGTAGTTTTGTTTTTTTTACTTGTCATTACATAGTGGGAACTAGAATTTGTTGGACACATCTGATCTTCATGATGCATCGAGATAGTTTCTATGCAAGTTTAAAAGCATACTGTTATCTTCTGTATGGTTATATACAGTAGAGGACTGAAGGTAGATCAATTTTCAATTATTTACTTCTCATTATCGGGATTTAGTCTTGACCTTGGAGACATGTACCATTAAAGGCTGCTGTTGCTCAGATTTATGATGTAGGAAGTGACATTGGGATTTTGGATGAGAAAAGTTCTTTTCATTTGCTTGTGAGGGATCTTCCCTCTATTCTAATGTTTAAAATTTCCTAAATGGTTATGATGTAATAGAGAGATCTTTGGTATTGTGGTAAAGGAAGTGGTATAGAATTTAGTATCCCAAGAGTAAAGCCAATTTCTAGCTTAGGCCAAGCCCGTCTAATTGATTAGATGGAATATTCATCATTCTTTGTAACCCTCCCGAACGTAAAACACTTCCATTCTTTTGAATGAAACTTAAAATCCATTCTACAACTGATTTTTTAGAAACCAAAAAGAAATTTCCCAAATAATTACCGAAGTTTTTGGAACCGAAAGTGTTACATGTGTTGACAGAGCTATCACATAGTATTGACAAACCATTCTCTAAGTGACAACATTATGTGATAGCTTTGTCAACACTTGTAATACTTTCGGAATAAACAAAAATGCCTATAATTACTTGGAAAATTTTCCAGCTAGAAAAAAAGTAAATTATCGAAATGCATTATCTTCCCTCTACTAGCTTATGTTAGGGTTGATGCCTCAATTTTTTTGTTTAGATCATACATGAAGTGGATAACATTCTTTGATAATGATGTTATACTTGTTTGGTCTTCCTTCTAATCGTACCAAGATCTAGCCTTGGAAAAGTTGAAAGAAAATATACAACTTGGAGAGAATTTCTCCTTTGGGAGTAGGTCACTTTGATCAAATTTGTTTTCGGGATAGATTACTTGGATTGTATTCAATGTTCATTTGGAGATTTTTGTCTTAATAAAAAACTCCTAGTACAACTCCAATTATTAGAATTGAAGGAGCCTTGTGAAGCCAAGAAAGATAAGGATTTAGATGTTGAGAGCATGGGAATAAGAATCTCAGGCAAGTGGTTACAAACATTCATGGGGAGCTAGTATGGAGTTAGGGGTTGGGATGTTACTATAAAAGGTATTGGTTTTAGAAATTTAGAACTTGGAGGTGTATTTGTTGGGTAACAATTGTTATTCTATATAGATGGTTGTGTAGTATGTAGGGTTGGCAATGGATCGGATTTTATCCGGTATCCTATCCGAAAAATAGGATTCAGATATGGAATTTTGGATTGGATTCGAATTGAAATTTAAAGATCCAATAAAATTCTGGATTGGTTTTGGATTAACCTCAATCCAATACGATGAAAATCCGATCTGATTTCTTAATACAAAACTCTTTATTAAAAAAAAAATTCTCCCTTGAAACTCATCGTCCTTAAGCAGAGTGTCACACCCATGTTTTAGGATCTAGATCTTCTCAAATCTCAAGGGTGGAGCGAAAAAAAATCCAAATGAAGATCTTCAAAGCTTAAATACGATATGGATTTCTTCCAAATAATTTTGACAGAGTTTCCCCTAAAAATTGAACTTATGAAAAAATTTTACCTGTAGAAATATACATGTATAATCAAAATCCATATATCCACTGCATTCCAATTACCATATCATAACGAATATACATCACTTCAAAAACATATTATAACACAATCCAAAAGTGTACATAGATCAACTACACATCTCATATTGATCAACAGTTGTTCACGTCATAAACATTAACTCTCACTCTCTAGACATATACATATGAAAATACACAACACACATGATGCTAATATATAAGGAAGTTCAAAATTGCACAAAATAGTTTCACTAAAATCAAATCTCACCTCACATATAACATAAATAGTGTTTATCATCCTGATCTTGTGATCCCTCTATATAATGTTCTTCATCAGTAATAGGTATCTCAATAATTAGGACATCTGTAATATTTTGTTAGTAGGGTAAGTAATAAGGAAGTTACTCAATAGTTAATTTACATTTCAAATTAATAGTCCTAATATGAATGAATAAACAAGCTAATATATTATAAATAATGCAGATTTTTAAATAAATAAACAAAATGAATAATATTCGAAATAGGCTAATCTTTAATAAAACGATAACGAAATATTTTCATCTCACAATAAATAAATAAAACATAAACATGTCATAAGAATATCAATCCTAGTGGTGTATGTGATAAGAATGATGAAGTGCACGACCGATATAAAAGTATCGATTTATATATCGATTTTCTAGTACTTAACTAATGTGGAACTCACAGTTGGTTCCTGATTTTATGGTCAGTTTGGCAATTTACCATAATTGATTGATCGTGTTTTCCGGCTCAAGTTGGCCGTTGATCCGTAATGGAGATTAATCGTTTGACTATTATAGACTGTAAATGATCATTTGACAAGTCAGTTTCATCGTACCTCTGTGGTATGAATGTGTCCTCAATCAATTTAGTCATTTACAAACCATCTTTACAGTATAATTTGTTGTTTTCTAATAAAGATAAGATGATAATTTCCCGAATAGTAAGTACAAAGATATTTTCAAGTGGTATCCCATATTACCAGAGAGAATATTAAACCCGTATTATTCTAAATTAATTGGTTGTTTCTGGAAAGAGCTATCGATTAATCTAATGGGCATTCATTACCTTTTTAATGGATAACAAAAATAATAATTATATTTTCAAAATTCATTTGAAATAAATTAAAAAACAATATGCAAGTATGACGATATTCCTAAGTATTCTAAAATTACAAACATGCAGCAGTATATCGAAAGTAGTAAACATACAGGTACACCGTCCCACGATTACCATCCTAATTGCATTTCATGCTCTAATACACAATGTTCAAAAGCACTCTGAACCTGAAAATTCCTAAACACAAACACATACAGTCGAAAATCCCATTCTCGATTATAAACAATCGAGACTTTCATTCTCGATTTCAAATTTAAACTTAAACATTTCATTTTTATTTTAATAGATAATTACCCAATGAAAATATATTTTCAAAACATGGCGTCTTAACAGTTTTTAAAGCGAACACTCTACGAAAATTACTATAGAAATCAATTTGTTAAACAAATTGATTTTCTGGTTACACTCACCCAAATTCATTTATTTTTATTTCACGATATTTAAATATCAGAGAAAAGATACAAAACAATTATTTTACAATTTGATGCATGAATTTTTGAATTTAAATCATAATAAATTTGAAACTAATTATCAAAATTGAAATAAAATAGATTTCATTAAAAACTATACTATGAATTTAAAATTATAAGTTTCCTACCTTCACAACTGGGTTTTACATGTCCCTACGGTATTAAAATGATTTTTCTAGCTAATTTTTTCGGCAATTCGATCAAATACTCCGGTGATTAAGTAAATATTGAAGTCGTGGATATTCGGTTCTTCAGTGTCGGATCTTAATTCACATCATAAACGCGTTTAAATCTTGATTGAAGGTGACGTACACAAACCCACAATAAAACCCACTCGTTTCTGTTTCTGATTGTCTCTTGTTGTATCATCGCCAATAAGCATACGTTATAATATAATATAATATTATAATATAATAATATAATAAATTATATTATCATATATAAAAAGTAATATAGCTGTTTGTCTAATATGTTAACGCATCAACTTATAATATATTATATAATATATAAATATAAATATTATATTATATATTATTATATAATATTATAATATATTATAAGTTGATGCGTTAACATATTAGACAAACAATTATATTACTTTTTCAACTTCCTTTACGGCTCCACCTCACTCTCAATTTCTTTCTAGATATGCCTCTCTCTCTCTCTCCCAACCCTAGGTATTATTTCTTCCCCCAAATCCGATTTTTTTTATAAAATAGTTATTGGTGTTGGATCGGTTTGATTTGGTTTGGTTTGGTTTTGAGTAGAGTGAAATCTTAATTGGATCGGTCAGATCGGATCGGATTTGGATCATAGGCAAAGATTTCAGATTGGTAGCGAATTGGAACTGATCCGGTACCAAATTGATCCATTGCCAGCCCTAGTAGTGTTGGATTAAGTTTTGGAAGATAAATTTGAACCATTTATAAACAAAACCTGGATTCTCCAAGACATTTCATATATAATTTAAAAATATGATAGTGTCTAACTGATGGGGACATCAGAGATCAAGTAAAGGTTTAATCAGAGATCATAGACCTTTTCTTGAAACTCTTTTTTATAATTTTTCTTTCTACTTCACCACCAAATTAGCCTTTCTAACATCCTAGAATCCAACAAGTATAGGTTGTCCTACATCACTAGCTTTGATACAGGCCGAAGTAACATAGGTTGGCGACCTTAATGAAGATCGACAGATGGTTTTCTTGGATTTAGATGAGAAATCTATTCGCTTTCAAATCCTGAAACTTCTCCATTTCCAAAATTATGGTAAAATGACAATGATGATCATCCAATGGCATGAGTGGTTGAAATGCAATAAGCAATTATGGAAATATGTGGTGAATCCTATGGGGAGATGGAATAGGATGCTGACAGGTACCAATAAACTCAAATTGTATGGTAGCTTCTATAGCTACCACTGGCCCATCCAACCTAAAGGGACTTTCTAGATATGGAAGGGGCACAATATAAGGTAGCTTTCTTGGGTTCCACTGGAGTTAAAGAATTAAGTGAAATTGAAATGAGAGGTTTGTTGGAAGGCTTTTACATTTTCTGCAACCATTTGAGTCTTAATCCCGTCATATAGGTTGTTGAATCTCTCAGTTTATTTTGGTGTTTGTCTAGATATTTTGCGGAATTATTTGCTCCATAAATGAGATTAGACTGGTTTGAACTTTGAACAATGGTTAGGAGCATTTTTCCTGGGGCTAATAGTATGTGGTAATAGATGCCTTTATATGTTCCGGAGTCATATCCTTTTTGCTTCCAATATTGTGATTTATGTTGGGTGCCTTGCTTTCTGTTTTCATTTGTTTTATTTTACTCCCCCAAGAACTTTATTCTTATAGTTTTTTCTTTTTCTTTTGCTTTTTATTTGTGTTTTAATGAATTCTTTAGTATTAAAGAGAAAAAGAAATCCAACATGATTTGGACTACAGTGTTTGAGCAACCTAGAATTTGGCTGATTAGTCACATTTTATGTCTCATGGACTAACAGAATCCTTGTGAGCTATGGAATTAGTGTTTGGGAAAGCATACCTAAAGAATACTAGAAACGTTTTTGAGGTCTCAAATTCAAAGTCGAAATAGGCAATAGAATAATATTTTTGAAGGATACATGGTGTGGAGATGAATCCAATTCTAAAGGCCTTACTATGTTTAGGTCATTTGATCCCTTGGGAAATCTACGTTCCTTTTCAGTTAAACTGACACACTCATTTGATAAGTAGGAAGACAACGACTTGTAACTTTTTTTTTGAGTTTGCAAAGCTTCTCAATAGTTTGTGAGTCAAATTTTAATTCAATGGAGCTTTATCTTAGGTCTAGGTATTACTTTTCTTGAGTTATTTGGATTCTATTGGATATTTTGAAGTAATTTTCTGGAGCTTATGCAATGCTAGAACTTGAGGGTATTGACATTGGGAGGATTTATATGGAGTACGCTCCCCTTGCAATGAGGTGTTAGATTCTGGTGGTAAGGAAATCAAATAATGCTAGACAATTATAGCACCATGGTCTTGGTGGTTAAGACAGTAAAAGTTAATCTCATTGGTCTATCAGTCCAAGGATTTCAATGGTTTTACTATTGTGAAAAAAAATAAAAAATATAGAAGCTATTGTAACTCTTGTTAAAAAACAATTGAAGCTATTGTTGAAGGCTGCAACTCATGTTAATACTCGAGTATCTTCTCTTTTGAGCTGAGGAGGCCGCCTTCCCCTTTGATATTTTTATGTTGGAGCTTTATCTGGTTTCTTTTGCTTATTTACATTTATATAAGCTTTAGTTAGATTTAGATGTATGAAAGTTGACATATATGTTCACACATGGTCATTGAGTCCAATGTGGAGATCATCCTCATAAGAAATCAATTATAGACTCATCTTCGTGTGGGAAGATAGACATCTACAATCCTGGCCCTAACCATACGATGTGTGCTTGTTGCCATGATTTGCACATGAAATAAGTAAAAGACTGAACCCAAATCAAGCTGAAGTTCAATATCTCTGAAACCATCGAAGTGGTATTAGAAATTTACGAACTGACACTTAAATTGGGTTGGCCTGAGTGTCCAGAGTTGTACCTGTCTGAATTAACTTAGAAATCTACCTACCAATTCATGCCAAAATGTTCTAAATGACTTTTAAGGCAATTGGATATTATTTCGAGTAGAATATTAAGGTTGCATTCTCCAGTAAATAAGAAATTGCCAACGAGAACAAACCCTGTTTCACTGTTGTATTCATCAAGGTATGAGCTCAAGTGTGGGCGTAGTAGGTTGTATTCTCCAGTAAATAAGTTAATTGCCAAGGAGAACAAACCTTGTTGCATTGTATTCATCAAGATATGAACTCAAATGTGGGCATTCTTAGAAGGGACCCTGAAATTTCTGAATCTCTTTCGCCTATGGATCACATTCAATCCAGGAGAGTTATATTGTGTCGGTCTGAGTAATCAAGGTAATATATGTGTTTATCTTTTTGTAGCTTATTTGAATAGTATGATAGTTACAATAATACATGTAGACATGATTGTAATGTCTCTAATTATGACTTGTGATTGTTTTACCTGGTTCTTATCATTTGAGTTACCAAATTAACCCTCTGGAGCCAAATTTTTACAAAAAATATTCCTTTGGTGTATGCTATATTCAAATTTATACCTGTACCTTTTGTTGAATATGTTAAATTTTCAGATATTTAATTCCTTCTTATAATATATGTCTAAATTGCTTTCTATGAGTGTTTCCTTACTGGCATTCATGTTGGTGCCAAGCTAAGTCTTGTCACCCACTTTGACAAACTTGCTTGTAAGGGTAAATGCTAGTTTAATGGCTTTCATCATATGGATTTTTCTTGATTCTTAGAAGTGAAACAAAGTCCCCCAATCTAACCAGAAGATCAAACTACACACATTTCTTACCAAATCATCCCAAGGTTGAGAATTTGAGTTGATGCTAAATGTTTTGTGTGATTTGGAATTTATTTTTCATCCCTCAGAAGTTTTTGGTGCCATTTTATGTTTATCTGCTGATATCCAACTTGGTTTAACTGTTGCAATCCTGGTTCCAGAACCCGTACATGGTCAACATTCTTTTGGCTGGTTACGATAAGGAGATTGGCCCATCTCTCTACTACTTGGATTACATTGCAACCCTTCACAAGATCGAGAAGGGTGCCTTTGGCTATGGATCATATTTCTCCCTTTCCATGATGGATAGACACTACCATAGTGGGATGTCTGTGGAAGAAGCAATCGATTTGGTTGATAAATGCATAATTGAGATCAGGTCCAGGTTGGTTGTGGCCCCTCCGAATTTCGTGATCAAAATCGTCGACAAGGATGGAGCGAGGGAATATGCCTGGCGTGAATCCATCAAAGATGCTGGGGTACCTGCAGCATGAGTTAGTTATGTGTTTTTCACTCTAGTTAACTTTTATGTTTTTCATCTTTAAGAGTGGCCACTTGGGATTATTTTGTCTATTGTTGATGAAATAGCTGAACTCCTTATTTTTTTCTTCTAATTTGTGGTGTTGTTTTAACTGTTGAGCAATCATACATATGTGGACTTCATTGATTTGAGGTGCTCAGAGTTGAGAAGTACAAAAATTATGGAAGGGCTTTGTTTTTCAGGTATTTCCAAATCCTGTTTGATTGGGGGAGATTTCTTGCCAATTGGATTTGAGTTGTTTTTTTATTTTTTATTTTTACAATCAATTTCAAGGCCTAAATGAATACTCAAGAGTCGAGATAATATGACTCGCCCAGTGGCATACTCAATAGACTCCTTGATGTGGACAAGTTTGGGAATTGTATATCTGTACACCTCAGGATACATGATTACACTTCCCCATAAAAAATGTATGTATCCCGAGGTGTATGGATATACGGTTCTTGAACTTGTCCACCTTGCGACTCATATTATCAAGGACTCAATACTCAATCCGATGGTTTGAATTTGAAACAACCAACATATTAGGTGGTCCCCTACTAATGGGGCTGGGCAGAAATTCATGGGGTCAGTGGCGTATAAGTTTGCCACATGACATGGCAATAATTTTTACTTTTGTCAGGATAAGAAAGATCAAATATTCACGCTTGGCAAAAAAAAATTCTATTACTTGGATAGACTTAGTTCATTTAGGTTGAACGGCTTTACACAGATTTACATCTTTTATTTTTATTTTTATTTTTAATTGTGTATACCTTTTGCTTAAATTACGTTCATATATTTTATTTTTTTATGTAAAAAGTAGAAAATTTGGTCGAACCTGATCGTCCTGTAAGGTTCAGTTGTTGAAAACTTGGCAGAAATGTAAAGCTATTCCTGAGCCATTCTATTAACGTTTTGCTGATCTCGATAAACTTGTACCCCTAATGTTAATTTTAAATCAACCTGATTAGTGACTTCACACCGTGAGAGTTGTGTTTCAGTAATTTGATGGGAGGAAGTGGTTCAAATCATCGGGCATGGATTGGCGAAGTCGGTTCAGTAGTTTAGGTTCTCTAATAAGAAGTGAGCTATACTAAATATGGTTTGGGTTTAATATTATATACCGAATCTGACTAAACCTTAGCCTCAGGTTAGTGACAAGTTTTTGACTCAATAATTTGAGTAGTAAGCCTTCAATTTTAGAAAGCTAAGCATGCACGAGCCTGCTCAAGAAAAAAAATATGATTTTTCTCATAAAATATAACCCACGGAAAAGACCAGCAACAAAGCCTTATTCCAAATATTTGATGTTGGCTAAACAAATGTTCATCTATAACACCTCTTTTTTATAATTCTTATTTTGTGTTTGACTTTCATTAGTCTCATCAACTAATAATACTACATCATCCATAAATAATAGAATAACAATTTTCTAACGCCCCCCCTGACAGAAGCTCCTTACTCACCACAGAACCATTAAATCTTTTCTTATGTATCCTGAGGCAAATGATCTACAGTTCTGTTACGGCGGTGTAGGTCAGAGGGGGGCATCACAAAATCATGGCTCTAAATAATATAAAACTAAGTTACACGCTTGTCAAAACGAACAGTTACTTCATCTACAACTAGAGCAATTACTTCATTGACAAGTAGCGCAAACAAATATGGACTGCAACAAGTTGATTCCAAAGAACATCCCAACAAGTTGACTGGATTCTCACACCAGCTACCCAATCTAACGCAACCCAACCATTCTTCATCTGAGGAAGTCGGCAATGTAATGTGAAACTGAGCGGAGTTGTATGTAACAAAAAAAAAAAAAAAAGATTTCAACAAATCTAGAAAGTAGTGAAACAAAAACCTAAACTTGTTTGTTACTAATCTATTTGAAGACATCCACCATTTCATGACTGCGAATGTATCCTATTTAATAAAATTTAGCAACCTTCTGTAGGTCCCTGTTGGTAAGTAATTGGCTCTGTCCAAAAAGTATGAGGTGGTATACTGATTAAAGTACATTTGCACCCCATTTCAAATAAAATTTGCTAATTGATCAAAAGTAAAAGAAATACATGTAATGTTAAAGAGTTCTGCACGTCGCTATTAACATGAGATTTATAACATTATCAAATGGTTTTGCAAATTGAAGTTGGAAAGATTGAACTATTTTTGGGTGAAGAACAATTGGAAAGGTGGTCTCCAACTAGCAGTTAAGGACTTAGGAAACAAGATAGAATAATGCAGAAGTGACCTCAGGCTGGAACCTCATATTGCACCTCTTGGCATGAAAGTGTATGAGAACCATAGATGCTTTTCATTGAGATACGAGTGAAAAAGCATTCAATCCACTTTCACGTCAAGAAGTGCGATATGAGGTTCCAGCTTGAGGTCACTCCAGCACGACTCAACAAGTAATTATTGCTGATCAAGACCAATAACAAAAGCTTACAATTTCTCCCTTCAACTTATGAGCAACTCAAGTATGCGATCGTGACCGTACAAATTCCTCCAGCCTGCCCCATACTTCTAGAGCTGCAGCTCTGTCCTGGTGTCTCTTATTCTTGCTAATCTGCACATTCAAGTTACATTTACATATAATGTTGTGCACATAGTATGCTAAAAGACAAGAGAGAGAACATAGGCTCCAACCCATGGCTCAGTAGACTAATATGTATGTGTGCAACTTTGAGGTTGTGGGTTCGAGTCAAGCTTACCCATCAAAATAAAATAGCACATAACATATTCATCAATTTACATTAATGCTAGTCAACATTTAAACAATTAAGGATCTCTAGAAGAAGCATTTGCTCACCGAAATGATCTTCACATTCCACTGTTTCACCATCTTTGCAGACTCCACACTGTCATCTTCAAAACGCATGAAAAACCCTATAACTGCATAAGAGATACATTTTACATCAGTGTATTGTTTCTCTTGCCCAACTCTAGTCTCGTCAGACAAGGGAGACCACTCACAAAGATAAATGTATCTAATGAACCTCAACGAGCAAGTCTTGGGAAATAATTTAAAAACAAAAAGTAAATAACACAAAAAAAAAAGAAGAACAAACTATTTAATCATTCCCATTTAAGAGTTATATTCTAATTTCAATTGCACTTCTTTTAAAGGATATAATATGTGTTGAGAATCGAATGTCCTCCTTCATCTATTAGGTTGGGAAGGAACACAAGAACAGATTGAAGCGCTACCTAGCACCATAAGTGTCAAAATAAAGGAAATTCAAATCCACGATCCCTCCAAACTCCAACAATAGAAAACCATCATTGCTGAGATACACTGTTGAAATATCCCACAAAGGACTACAATTTTTTACCCATCTATATATCTTTAAATAAAACAAACTACAACTCTTTATAGGGCTGCAACTTGGCAGGCAAAACCCAAACCCAATGGGTTGAACCCGACCTTGTGGGTCTGGGCACAGCTAGCTTGGGTTCGGACAAAAAAATTTGACTGAATCAAATCGGGTTGGGTTCGGGCATAGGTATCGGGTTTGATCGATTTAACCGAATATGAACTTAGTATGATTATGGATTTTGTTAACGTGTGCCCTTAAAGTGCAATAAATACACTTTGGAAATTAGAATCTGAGGGTATTTCGATAAAAAATAATTTTTTCAAGGTCATTTTCAGTACAAAATTCAATTTCCAAAGTGTATTTATTGCACTTTAACATGTGCCCTTAGGGCGCACATTAACAAGACCCTATGATTATAACTTAAAAATATTTTCAAATATGTTTGTTTCTTTCTCATTCACAATTCACATTTCAAGCTTTAGTTAATCATCATCTTCTTCTTCTTTGCATTGCTTATAATTTCATGTATGTAAACTTTGAAATATATTTTTAGGGCAACTAATTTCAAATTTTATATTTTTAACCAACCCGACTTGGGTTGGGCTCTGAGGTCTGGTTGGGCGCAGGTTGGTGTTTGTCAAGCGTGGGTTGGGTGCAGGTTGATCCCCAATCCGCCCGAGTTACAATCCTAACTCTTTAGGAAAATGCTTAAGTAACATTAAAATGTGCATTGATTCTCACATCGCTGGCGTGGATTATGTACGAAACCATAGATACTTTTCATCGAGATACAAGTGAAAAGCATCTATGGTTATGCGTGCACCTCCACATCAGCAATGGGAGAATCGATGTTCATTTCAATGTACTCCAGCACAACTCAACTCTTTATCCAAGATAAAAGCATAATAAGAACAAGTGCCCCCAACTCAATTCAACAAATTCTTATCTTTCTACAAAGAACAAATAATTCAAATCCAAAAATCAAATAGTAAAGTTCAAAACATTTATTACTTACTTTTATTGAAGATCTCGACATGATCCTTAAAAGGCCAATCCTTGAACTGCCACTCCTTCCCCAACACGAAAACAGCAACAACTCTATCCCAATCCTCCGCCTTCAAACTCGAAGGCTTATCTCTAACCTCATAAGCCGTCACCACGCGATCCCTACTAAACTTCTTCTGCACCGTAACACAATCCGGCTTCGCCCCCTTCATCTGTTTCACCTTCACATCTGTCGGAATAAACACACCATCCTCCAAAAACTCCTTCACATTATAAATAGTAATCAAAGTCTGAAAAGCACTCGGCACCAAAATTATGGGCACTCCTTCCCCAATTTTACTACCCTTCAAATTCATCTTCGGCTTAGGGGTCGATTCAAACCCTAATTCCTCCCCATCTTTCCAAAACCCTCTATCATCAGAACCCATTAACCTACTTTTTGCCACCAACCCATCTTTCCTCTGCTGCGACTCAATCCGTTGCCGCTCTTCCTCACGTCTAGTCGACGCCAATAGAACACTATAAAAATCCCGATGCCGACACTCCAACAACGATTCCCTATCCTTCAACGGTCTCTCTAAAGCCCTAATCATCGAAACATAATCGATATTCTCTGAAACCCTAACCCTAAAATTCTCGTCTTCTTCTTGATCAGCAACCAAAGGGGCCCTAATTCCAACCAATCCAGGATCCTCTGGTCGATACTCTTCAACATCGATTGGAACCACATCAGAGAATTTAGCGTTTTGAGGGACGACGAATTCGATCGCGTCGTTTGATGAGACCTTGCCTTGTAAGTATTCAAGTAAGGGTTTTCGATCTGGTAGGGTTACAAGTGGGATTTTCTGTGTTCGAGCGTTCTGGAGATACTCTGTATGCTTGATGTGATGGTTCTTTACGTAATAAACGAGAGAATCTAGGGTATATAAATTACCTTGTTTGGATCGGTAGGCGGTCTCGGCTGAACAGGGGAAGATGTAATCGTTGCCGAAGCGAAACTCGTCACCGACTCGGACGATTTTGTCTAGCTCACCTCGTATGGTGAAGTCTCTGAGAGCAGAGAGAGGATCCATGCGAGAGTATGAAATGTAAATTTGGAGAAAAATAGAGGGTATGAAGGTCAAGGGATTTAGTTGCAGAGATGTGAGGGAAGAAGAAGAAGGAAGAGTGGGTTTAGACTTTAGATATTGGAGTGTTTGGATTGTAATTTTAAGGAAAAAGTAAGGTCTTTTGGGGGAGAGAATGAAACACAAGTTCGCAGTGACGACTAACGAAGGTGTAATACACGTAAGTACTTGGTGTTTATTTGATGCGAGATCGAAGTATGAGAAACCCTGAGAAGGGCACAGAGACGGACACGTGATAATATAATGGGATTATTGGACCAAACTAAACATCAGAAGTTATGTGTTCAAGAAAATACTCAAGTTACACCATCGATGGTCTAGATTTAGGAGGAAAAAAAAAGAGAGAATCTAATTTCAAAATCCTATATTAAGTATAGACTTCAGATGTTTTAATCTTATTTATTTTGTTTTAGATTTCAAATTTTATAATCGAAATTCAGAAGATTTGAATTAACGACGGGGGACGTTGGATGAATCCAGAAGTTCTGAACCAAAAATAAAAATGTAAAAACTAGTTCCAAACTTCAGACTTCAGTAGTATTATTAAACGCAACCTGAATCCTAAATTTAAAATTTTATTTTTAAAATCAATGATGACCTTACGAGAAATTTTAGATTTCAAAAGCTTACATTGAAATGGAACTCCACGAATAATTTATCCACAACTCTCTTTGTATGGATTTGGACTCCGTTTCACTTTGAAGAGAAAATTTGGATAGATTTGAAGGTATGGTTTCAATTAGTCTCATTTGAGACAGAGTCATCTTGGTATCGTTAAAGAATGAGACATATATTCAAGGTGAAACGTCGTGCTTGATTTCCCGTTTGACAATCAGATGACTCAAAATGATATTTTGAAAATCTCGATTTAGTCAATAAAACTCAGTCAAGTTAATCTAGAGACGATGAGATCCAATTCAACAGTTTATTTTAGGCAAATGTACAAGATGTTCAACAAGATAAAGAAATTGATCTCTTCTGACTTTAGCATGAATATTCAATTTCTACACTTAAGCAATTTAATACAAAAATTGAAATTGTTTCCTTTCTTTTCTTTTAATGGATACATGCTGGAAGATCTTTTTTGGTTTTTGGTGTTTTTTTGATTTGGAGTAATGGAGAGAGTAATAGGCCAAGTTTACTGATAATCCTACTGTCATTCAAAATTAGAAGTTTTTTAATCATCTTTTATGACAATGGATGTAAAACAGATCCGTCCAAGCCTGGAAATGCTACCAAGAGACGAAAAACTTTGCGCTCTAACGATAAAGAGAAATACAAAAAATGATCGAATGGGACTGCCACCAACCAAGTTTGGACTAATAATCCAAGAACCAGTACTTTTTTCGCAGATCGATTGAAAAAACTGGAAGTCAAAATTAAGCCAAAACCAGTACATGCATTTTTGTTGCTCAGCTAAGCCAAGATGGCACATTGATCAATTCGAAGGAGGCTTCTGTTCACAATGCTTTATATATTTAGTTAAGTTCTCTCTCATGGTTTGTCCTTGTGAGTCGACCTGCTGACAGCTTTCTTCACCATAGCCCGAGTCATGGTGATCAGGCAACGGGACATCTGCGTGCAGTTCATCTCCATTGTCAATGATAATATTATGTAGCAGACAACAAACCAGGATGATACTGGGCAATTTCCGCTTGTCGGGTCTCCACATAACTTTGTGAAGGATTCTCCAAGTACCCTTTAATTGTGACAATGCCCTCCCCGCAAGCAATCTCGCGGACTTATGCTTCGCGTTGAAACAGACCATGGAACCTGAGAGGCTCTTATTTTTATAAGGAGCGATGAGCCACGGGAGAAGAGGGTATGGGGTCCCACCAACGATATATTCTCTGATTTCTACTCCATTGGGTAAGGTTTGATGCTACCATTTAGACGATCCCCGTCTCACATAGTTTGTAGAATCCGGAATATTTTAAAAGCTGTTGGATGGTCATGCCACCAGGCCACCCAGTAACGATATCAAGAAATCTCATCTCATTGTCCACAATTCCCTGCAAGAACATACTGTAGTTATTCTCTTGATCGCACCAATCATCTGAGGTCTCAACTGCTGGAAGGGTCATGATGATGTGTGTTGCATCAATAGCCCCACAACAGTTGGGCAATCCATAGGTTCCTTCGAACTTGGCCTTGATTTCCTCCACTTGATCTGGTTCAGGCCACTTGAGATGGTGCTTGGCTCGCTCCTCTATGGATTCAATGAATCTCCATGTCACCTGAGACACTGTTGACTGCCCAACGCCAAAGGCCCGTCCCACTGAAACTTGGGATTCTCCGGATGCCAACCTTCTTAGGGCAATGGCTACTTGCTTCTCGACACTAAGAAGCTTTCCCTCAATGTTTATGAGACCTGAAGGGGGCCTTGACACAAGATCTTCTCTCACTAGGGAACATATGTATTCAAAAGTCTTCTTTGATACCCTAAAGAAATATTTGAATCCTTCCATCTCATTGTTGGGAACCACTGAATATGCATATCAAAGTTGTTAAAATAAATAGTCCATCTTATAAAGAAATGTGTGCAAAGCTACAAGCAAAACATACAGAAGGAAAATAAGCAAAAGAAAATAGAAATACAGTCTGATTCCTCAATATATTTTGTGTCTTATTTCTCAAATTGGTTCATGTATACTACAATTCCCAAGAAGAAATTTCTGGTCTAATTTGAATTTTGTTAAGAAACAACCTTGAAGCCCCTATGTTGTTTTGCTTGTCATTTTCAAGCTCCATTCCACCAAACCAGACTTCCCCTCTCTCTCTAAGCCATCACAATCATAGCCACTCCCAACCAGCAAATGCACACCTCACTCATTGTCAAGAGCACACAGATTATGTGTAGTGTAACATTAGCAAAAACACTCATCAAGATGAGATGTTAGCAAAGATGGATGGGTAAAAGATACTCTAAAGAAATAGTCAACCATTTCGTTTTTTGGTTACTATTATCTATAATGACGTACGTATTGATATGATGCTACTCATAAAAATTGAGCTCAGACCCATGGCTCAGTTGATTTAATATTGCAATTAAACCTTACACCAAAAAAGAAAAAGAGAAAATAAAAAAAAAAGTAATTTTTTTGGAAGGTTAAAAAACGAAAGATGTTACTAATAGAATTAGTGCTTGTAGCTAAAGCTGAAATAGGCGTTTGGAGTCTACTTCGGCAGACACGTACCAAGCAAACTAAATGGAAAAAAATTTACAGGACAACAATAAGACTATGCTTTATGGTTTAGAATGTTTGGCAACCAGAAAAGAAACATGTTTATAAGATGATCAGAGCAAAGATGAGAACGTTAAGACGGATGAATAGAAAGACTAGGAAAGAAAAAATCATTGATTAGCATATATATGAGGATCTAAAAATAGTTAAAGAGAAGTGGTTTGACATGGTTTGAGCATGAATAACAAAAATCAATGAAAACACAATGGGGAGCACTTTGATGCACAGTGAGAATTCTAAAAGGGCAAGAGGAAGGCGGAATGAAGTGCATTGAGGTAGCAAGTATGATATGAAGACACATGCCTTGAAAGAAGATATAGTTGAATATCGATTTTACGGGTCAAACTGGATTTATGTTGGCAACCTCAAATAGTTTGGATAGGTTTGATACGAAACTGAAACAAAAGTTGCAATTGGTTTGGGTAAAATTTGGAAAAATGCACTACATTAGTTATAATGAGTATGGGGGCTGATTTCCTCACCAAACAAGGACGACATCATTCCCATACTACATACAAAATTAAATAAGGGATGCTTGTCCAAAGACACAGCCATAGGATTCTACATGCAAAATTATATACATAACCCGGCAAAAGTGAATTGATGGATAGATACAGAATGGGGAGGAATACATGTCCACATGGAACCCAAATCTCTATCACAACCTTCCATACATCACAAATTAACGTTTATGATGAGATACACGGAATATGATACAGTGTATCTCATGTACCATTTTATATTGCAACATCATATACTTTACCATCCTTTCACAATTGCATAGTCCTTTGAAAAAAGAAAATGCAATTAGTTAGGTGGAATATCAACTCTTGATCTCATGTATATGAAGTCCATCAATGCCACATCCAGCTCCCCTTTTTATTTATTTTTTGAGTCTGTCGGAGCCAGTGGCCCACTAGATCAGATCGATTATGCTCTCTTCCAAGAGCATAGGAAGTATGATTGTGCAGCTTGAATTAAAAAAAATCTTGTTGGAGAGATATTAGATTTAAAGAAAAGTGGAGATCATGAGGCATGAGTGTGTGGATTAGGGAGGTTTTCAAAGATATAAAGGAATGAAATATTTTTATTAAAAGAAAAAAGAGAGTAGTAAAGCAAAACAAAATAAAAACATCTAGGTTCACGACAACAGTGGCTCGTTGTTGAAGAGCAGCCAACCAAGATCAAGCTCTAATACATGTTAAAGAAACATTATTGAGATTCATGGATGTCATTACAAGAACCCTTGGTTAGTTTCTATAGAAAATTATACGAATCATAAATGCTAGCCAGCTTTTCTCCCTTTGGTCAAGATCTTTCAGAAACCTTACATACAAAGCCAATTTCAATGCAAAGGGCGAATGTGGGGGGTTGGTTACCGACAGGGATAAGAAAAAAAAAGAAGAAAAAAAAAAACCATTATACTAGCCTTCCAAATATATTTCCTAATCTCTATCACACAACCTTCCATATATTACAACTTGCCAATTTGATGAGATATGCGGAACATGATATAGTGCATCTTACGTACCATATTATATTTTCATATACTCTACTAATCCTTACCACAACTCGAATCATAGAAAATGGGATTCAAATTATATAAAACACACTTACAATCAGCTTAAAAAAAAAATTTGAGCACCATAGCACTACATCACTAAGCAAACATTGAAACACCACATTATGGTTCATCTAAAGTATGCCAATAATGACCTTAAAGAGAAGCATTTAGAATACCATCACCCATGTTGTGTGCACAGCAATAATATTCCTATATATAGTGTTAATTGAGAAGTACTTGGTGTTTTAGATATAACGAGTATGAGTTTATTTGATGCGAGATCGAAGTATGAGAAACCCTGAGAAGGGCACAGAGACGGACACGTGATAATATAATGGGATTATTGGACCAAACTAAACATCAGAAGTTATGTGTTCAAGAAAATACTCAAGTTACACCATCGATGGTCTAGATTTAGGAGGAAAAAAAAAAGAGAGAATCTAATTTCAAAATCCTATATTAAGTATAGACTTCAGATGTTTTAATCTTATTTATTTTGTTTTAGATTTCAAATTTTAGAATCGAAATTCAGAAGATTTGAATTAACGACGGGGGACGTTGGATGAATCCAGAAGTTCTGAACCAAAAATAAAAATATAAAAACTAGTTCCAAACTTCAGACTTCAGTAGTATTATTAAATGCAACCTGAATCCTAAATTTAAAATTTTATTTTTAAAATCAATGATGACCTTACGAGAAATTTTAGATTTCAAAAGCTTACATTGAAATGGAACTCCACGAATAATTTATCCACAACTCTCTTTGTATGGATTTGGACTCCGTTTCACTTTGAGAGAGAAATTTGGATAGATTTGAAGGAATGGTTTCAATTAGTCTCATTTGAGACAGAGTCATCTTGGTATCGTTAAAGAATGAGACATATATTCAAGGTGAAACGTCGTGCTTGATTTCCCGTTTGACAATCAAGATGACTCAAAATGATATTTTGAAAATCTCGATTTAGTCAAAACTCAGTCAAGTTAATCTAGAGACGATGAGATCCAATTCAACAGTTTATTTTAGGCAAATGAACAAGATGTTCAACAAGATAAAGAAATTGATCTCTTCTGACTTTAGCATGAATATTCAATTTCTACACTTAAGCAATTTAATACAAAAATTGAAATTGTTTCCTTTCTTTTCTTTTAATGGATACATGCTGGAAGATCTTTTTTTGTTTTTGGTGTTTTTTTTATTTGGAGTAATGGAGAGAGTAATAGGCCAAGTTTACTGATAATCCGACTGTCATTCAAAATTAGAAGTTTTTTAATCATCTTTTATGACAATGGATGTAAAACAGAACCGTCCAAGCCTGGAAATGCTACCAAGAGACGAAAAACTTTGCGCTCTAACGATAAAGAGAAATACAAAAAATGATCGAATGGGACTGCCACCTACCAAGTTTGGACTAATAATCCAAGAACCAGTACTTTTTTCGCAGATCGATTGAAAAAACTGGAACTCAAAATTAAGCCAAAACCAGTACATGCATTTTTGTTTGCTCAGCTAAGCTAAGATGGCACATTGATCAATTCGAAGGAGGCTTCTGTTCACAATGCTTTATATATTTAGTTAAGTTCTCTCTCATGGTTTGTCCTTGTGAGTCGACCTGCTGACAGCTTTCTTCACCATAGCCCGAGTCATGGTGATCAGGCAACGGGACATCTGCGTGCAGTTCATCTCCATTGTCAATGATAATATTATGTAGCAGACAACAAACCAGGATGATACTGGGCAATTTCCGCTTGTCGGGTCTCCACATAACTTTGTGAAGGATTCTCCAAGTACCCTTTAATTGTGACAATGCCCTCCCCGCAAGCAATCTCGCGGACTTATGCTTCGCGTTGAAACAGACCATGGAACCTGAGAGGCTCTTATTTTTATAAGGAGCGATGAGCCACGGGAGAAGAGGGTATGGGGTCCCACCAACGATATATTCTCTGATTTCTACTCCATTGGGTAAGGTTCTGATGCTACCATTTAGACGATCCCCGTTCTCACATAGTTTGTAGAATCCGGAATATTTTAAAAGCTGTTGGATGGTCATGCCACCAGGCCACCCAGTAACGATATCAAGAAATCTCATCTCATTGTCCACAATTCCCTGCAAGAACATACTATAGTTATTCTCTTGATCGCACCAATCATCTGAGGTCTCAACTGCTGGAAGGGTCATGATGATGTGTGTTGCATCAATGGCCCCACAACAGTTGGGCAATCCATAGGTTCCTTCGAACTTGGCCTTGATTTCCTCCACTTGATCTGGTTCAGGCCACTTGAGATGGTGCTTGGCTCGCTCCTCTATGGATTCAATGAATCTCCATGTCACCTGAGACACTGTTGACTGCCCAACGCCAAAGGCCCGTCCCACTGAAACTTGGGATTCTCCGGATGCCAACCTTCTTAGGGCGATGGCTACTTGCTTCTCGACACTAAGAAGCCTTCCCTCAATGTTTATGAGACCTGAAGGGGGCCTTGACACAAGATCTTCTCTCACTAGGGAACATATGTATTCAAAAGTCTTCTTTGATACCCTAAAGAAATATTTGAATCCTTCCATCTCATTGTTGGGAACCACTGAATATGCATATCAAAGTTGTTAAAAGAAATAGTCCATCTTATAGAGAAATGTGTGCAAAGCTACAAGCAAAATATACAGAAGGCAAATAAGCAAAAGAAAATAGAAATACAGTCTGATTCCTCAATATATTTTGTGTCTTATTTCTCAAATTGGTTCATTTATACTACAATTCCCAAGAAGAAATTTCTGGTCTAATTTGAATTTTGTTAAGAAACTACCTTGAAGCCCCTATGTTGTTTTGCTTGTCATTTTCAAGCTCCATTCCCCCAAACCAGCCTTCCCCTCTCTCTCTAAGCCATCACAATCATAGCCACTCCCAACCAGCAAATGCACACCTCACTCATTGTCAAGAGCACACAGAATATGTGTAGTGTAACATTAGCAAAAACACTCATCAAGATGAGATGTTAGCAAAGATGGATGGGTAAAACATACTCTAATGAAATAGTCAACCATTTCGTTTTTTGGTTACTATTATCTATAATGATGGACGTATTGATGATGATGCTACTCATAAAAATTGAGCTCAGACCCATGGCTCAGTTGATTGAATATTGCAATTAAACCTTAGACCAAAAAAGAAAAAGAAAAAGAAAAAAAAAAGTTATTTTTTTGGAAGGTTAAAAAACGAAAGATGTTACTTATAGAATTAGTGCTTGTAGCTAAAGGTGAAATAGGCGTTTGGAGTCTACTTCGGCAGACACGTACCAAGCAAACTAAAGGGAAAAAAAATTACAGGACAACAATAAGACTATGCTTTATGGTTTAGAATGTTTGGCAACCAGAAAAGAAACATGTTTATAAGATGATCAGAGCAAAGATGAGAACGTTAAGATGGATGAATAGAAAGACTAGGAAAGACAAATCATTGATTAGCATGTATATGAGGATCTAAAAATAGTTAAAGAGAAATGGTTTGACATGGTTTGAGCATGAACAATAAAAACCAATGAAAACACAATGAGGAGTACTTTGATGCACAGTGAGAATTCTAAAAGGGCAAGAGGAAGGCGGAATGAAGTGCATTGAGGTAGCAAGTATGATATGAAGACACATAACTTGAAAGAAGATATAGTTGAATATCGAATTGAAGGGTCAAACTGGATTTATGTTGGCAACCTCAAATAGTTTGGATAGGTTTGATACCAAACTGAAACAAAACTTGCAATTGGTGTAAAATTTGGAAAAATGCACTACATTAGTTATAATGAGTATGGAGGCTGATTCCCATACTACATACAAAATTAAATAAGGGATGCTTGTCCAAAGACACAGCCATAGGATTCTACATGCAAAATTATATACATAACTCGGTAAAAGTGGATTGATGGATAGATACAGAATGGGGAGGAATACATCTCCACAAGGAACCCAAATCTCTTTCACAACCTTCCATACATCACAAATTAACGTTTATGATGAGATACACGGAATATGATACAGTGTATCTCATGTACCATATTATATTGCAACATCATATACTTCACTATCCTTTCACAATTGCATAGTCCTTTGAAAAAAGAAAAAGCAATTAGTTAGTTGGAATATCAACTCTTGATCTCATGTCTATGAAGTTCATCAATGCCACATCCAGCTCCCTTTTTTTTTTTTTTTTTTTGAGTCTGTCGGAGCCAGTGGCCCACTAGATCAGATCGATTATGATCTCTTCCAAGAGCATAGGAAGTATGATTGTGCAGCTTGAATAAAAAAAATCTTTTTGGAGAGATATTAGATTTAAAGAAAAGTGGAGATCATGAGGCATGAGTGTGTGGATTAGGGAGGTTTTCAAAGATATAAAGGAATGAAATATTTTTATTAAAAGAAAAAAGAGAGTAGTAAAGCAAAACAAAATAAAAACATCTAGGTTCACGACAACAGTGACTCGTTGTCGAAGAGCAGCCAACCAAGATCAAGCTCTTAGTAGAGCTTAAGCACTAATACATGTTAAAGAAACGTTATTGAGATTCATAGATGTCATTACAAGAACCCTTGGTTAGTTTCTATAGAAAATTATATGAACTATAAATGCTAGCCAGCTTTTCTACCTTTGGTCAAGATCTTTCAGAAACCTTACATATAAAGCCAATTTCAATGCAAAGGGTGAATGTGGGGTGTCGGTTACTGACAGGGATAAGAAAAAAAAAAAAACCGTTTATACTAGCCTTCCAAATATATTTCCTTATCTCTATCACACAACCTTCCATATATTACAACTTGCCAATGTGATAAGATATGCGGAACATGATATAGTGCATCTTATGTACCATATTATATTTTCATATACTCTACTAATCCTTACCACAACTCGAATCATAGAAAATGGGATTCAAATTATATAAACACACTTACAATCAGCTAAAATAAATAAATTTGAGAACCATAGCACTACATCACTAAGCAAACATTGAAACACCACATTGTGGTTCATCTAAAGTATGCCAATAATGACCTTAAAGAGAAGCATTTAGAATACTACCCATGTTGTGTGCACAGCAATAATATTCATATATATAGTGTTAATTGAGAAGTCTTCTCTAGTCATGATCGAGTAGGCTCCATAAGCTATAGTAAAGTTTCTCTATGTTGTCTTCCTCTCAAAGCAAGCAAATGTAGTTTTGATTACTAATATTTTGGTTTCTTCTCTCCTTACATTTTATAATAATGGTAAGCAATGCCTCCTAATCAACCCCTTCAACACTCATTTCGACAACAAACTGGCACCTGTACTACTTTCTTGGCATTAAGTCTAGATATATAAGTCTTCCATCTATGTACCAACAACTAGGATTGATGGTTAATGGACCCTTAGAAGAAGAAAACAAATAGATCAAATAAAACCCATGTTGAAGAAATTAAAAGATTTTCCAACAAAGAGAAAACTGGATTATACTCATAAAATCTTATTAAATTTTTTTTTTGAAATAGTGAATTTTGAAGTAGGTTTTTTCACAAAAAAAACCCTCATTTCAGTCATAATTCCATCAATAGTAACGAAACAAAACAAAATTTGGAAAGCCCACCCAAAAAATAAAAATAAAACAGAGAAATCTAACAGAAAAATAAATGATTGTAACTCGGAAACAAATACCCATTTCAAATTATCGATAAATTTGTTGGATTATTAAGTAACAAAAAAAAAAAAGAGAAAAATTGGTGAAGAAATAAATACCAGAAGATGAATTCTTTTGCCAGAAACTATCCCACCAGTCGGATTCAATGGGTTTGGGCTCCAAAGGAACTATGTTCATGCTCATGCTCTTGCATTTCTTCGGTCCTTTTGATTTCCCTTTTGTTTTCTTCGATTTCTTCAGAGGAGCCATTTTTATTTTTTTGAGAGAAAGAGAGAATCAAGAGCTGTGGTTTTTTACTTCCCAAATTTTGTTCTCAAGTTGGGTTACTGTCATCTCGGAATTATGTCTTACCCACATATCTACCACTAGATGCCCTTCGTAGTACGAAATACATATCTCCAGGAATATCTGATGGTTTGAACCCTTTGAAGAACATTGTCCTCAGTTTATTACAAATTGGTTGGACCTTGCCCACACATCATACACATATTGCATCAATCCAACCGTTCAAATGAGATCATATCTTAGATTGATGACTAAATGAGATCAATAAAAAGTTGAGTCAAACAAGCCTTACTGACATAGTGAGGAAAAAAGGCCTTACTAAGCCTCATCCACCATCAATAAAGACCTCGAGATTCGTAAAAAATTCATTGAGAACCACAACATCTTGATGACTTGTTCTACGAATCTTGAGGTATTTTTGACGGTGGATGAGGCTTAATAAGGCCTTTTTCGTCACTATGTTAGTTAGGAAAGTGTTGGTGTAAAAAGCTCTATTAAGGGAGTGTTTGGATGCTTAGCTTGATGCCAGCCTTTGAATGTGTTGTGAGATATCTAGTATTCTTATTGGCCTGGACTTCTCTCAATGCAAAGTGGGCTCGGCGTGGAGTGAGAGGGAAATGTCCTAGGACATGTTACTTGATCGGCTTATGCGGGGGTTCAGGGATAGCGCCCTGAGGAGAATTTTTTTGGATATATATATATTGTATTTCGAGTAAGATTTTATTATTATTTTTGCTCTGTGAGATTTTTTGTGACTGTGTATAGAGAGTTTGTAATCTTTATCGTTGATAGTGGATTTTTTTCTCCCTCTCCTTCGTGGACGTAAATAATTTCTCGAATCACATAAATTTTGTGTTTTCGTTTTGCTTTCTTATCTTTACTCTTGTTAGACTTCTGCACAACAGTTTGAGTGTATTGTATTGCTTTTCATATTTTCTTATGTTCTCTTGTATCATTAGGGTGCCATCCCGACCTCTAGCTTTGTGATCAATAAAATTATAAAAAGTGGCCAACCAACCAAACAATAAAGATTGATACAGGTTTATGCAAAATTAAAATCTACAATCAATGTTCAAGGTTTGAATGCTCCTTAAATTTTACAAGTATTTGTATGCATCCGATATCATAGGTCTTGTGGTAGCTTTTCCCAGCACCACTACCACCTTGAGATTCATAGCACAACCATATCGAACCTGCAATATCGTAGGTATTGTGGTGACAGTTATGTAAAAAGAGTAACATCTGCCCATTTAATGGTCACGCTTTCGAGGGATACAATGACCAAAGACTTTAGATGTGAATTTGAACATTAATGGAAAAATTAATAAATGATCACAATTGATGAATTTGGAGATCGTTCAAGGGCCAAACATTTTGTCTTACATGGGTTAGAAATTTCAGAATGAGGTGATTTTTTGTGAGGATGATCTCTTTCAAAACTTCTAACCCAAGTTTACAAGTTGAAAAATCATGGATTGTAAATTATTTGTGAACCACTTTTGATCAAGTCAGAAGTTTTAGACTAGGTTAATTTTTTGTGAGCATGATCTCTTCATAACATAAAAATCGGCCTATTTCAAAATTTTTAACTCATATAGGACAAAACACGTTGACAAAACGTTTGGCCCTTGAACGGTCTCGTTGAATAAAAATCTGGTATGTGCGTTTGCATATGAATTAGAAAAATAGTATTCATGAAAGATTATTAGTATATTTATAATTAATTCAAGACATTGTTTTAGGAATTTCTCAAATATTATAACACATTGGATCATTTAATATAATGTAAGAATATTTTTAATTTTTTTTTAAATGAAGTAATATGGATTTATGCTAATAATGCTCCCCCTTCTCTCATCATAATAGTAAAGATAATGTGGTGTAAGGGTATTAATTAATACCATCTATAAAATGATTAATGTGAATTTGAGTCAATAATCACCACATTCTTTCATTTTAATAGTAAAGAGGAAAGGCTAATAATAGAATTATCTTTATAATTAGTTAAGAAATTATTTTAGAAATACCAAATAGATAGCTTGGCATTTTAATGGTTTTGGGTAAATTCCCAAATAATTACGGAAGTTTTCAAAAATATCAAAAGTGTTACATGAGTGGATACAACTATCACATAATATTGACAAAATATTATCAAATTGTCAACATTACGTGATAATTTTTTCAACATTAGCAATACTTTGGAAATACAAAAAAAAAAATTGAAATTATTTGGGAATTTACCCAATGATTTTATCATCTAATGTAATTTAAGAACATTTTCATAATTTAATAAAATTAATTAGTGTGTGAAGTTGGCTAAAATTTGAAAGAAAAAAATTCAAGTATATCCATTAAAATATATTATTTTAACTTCAACTTTATATGATGGCTGGCACTAGGCAATTGATTTGTGTGTGTGTGTGTGTGTGATAATGATCATCGTGTTGATAATGAATCATCCAAAATGTTACCTGTATAGCCAAACATATTGGAATACGAGAGTAGAGTAAATACATACCAATTCTTTAATTTAACCTAAGATCATATAAAAGTACAAAACTGATTCTTTAAAATCTAATTTGTCTTATTTATCCAAAATTTATCCGGATAACATGAACAAAATCTGACCCATCTGAATTGACTTTGATCAAAATTTTTAATTAAGAGGAGTCGTGCTGGGGTGACACAAGGAGATACAAATGACATGGTGGCGCACACATAACCGTAGATGCATTTTATTCATATCTCACGGAAAAGTATCTATGGTTATGTGTGCACCACCACATCATTTGCGTCCCCGTGTGTCCCTCTTTGTGTCACTCCAACATAAGTCAATTAAGAATAATGATAAGCTAACTCGAGAATTAGTCGGATCCCACTGGATCTGAATACCAGTCTAGTCATACACAATTGTTAGTGGGATGGACGTGCGTTGGATTGTGTCAGGTTGAGGTAAGGGTATTATAAAAATTCAGCCAAACCGAACTCAATTAATTTAATAATCATGTCAAAACTCAAAACCTTAAATCGAAAGTCAACATGTTACAGGACATGACCTGGGAATTCGTGACATGCATAGCTATTGAACATCACACGATTATGATTATAATCAGTTTATGACTTATAATATTAAGCGAAAAAAATAGATTCCATTTCCATCATCAAATATTTGATATTTGAGATACCTTTTTTATGTTTTATGATTTAAATGAGTTATATTATAGGAATGGAACCTAGGCGGGTTAGAGGGTAAATTTAGACTCAATCCAAGTGGTAGTACTCTCAACTTGAGCTCAACTCAACTGAACCATCGGGCTTGAGCTCACTAACTCGAGCTCAACCCTAGCTTGATCTTCTAAAATTGGGTTGAACTCAAGTTAACTAGAGTTAGGTAATTTTGGGCAGGTTGCTAATTGAATTTCTCTAATTTCATTTTAATTAATAAATAAATTTATATCTTTAGAAAAAACACTAGTAAATAAAATCGCATACAACATCCAAATCCATCATTGAGAGAATATTTAGACAAAACATATATAATCAAAGCACACATTAATAATATCCAATGGTCCACAAGGCATACTAATAAGATGAAATCAAAATGTTAATCAATAAGAAATATAATATACAGGCATCGAGTTCATGTTGAGTTGGGTTGCTTGATCCTTCAACCCAAACTCAATCCGAGTTGAGGTCGGATTGAGATATTCTAACCCAGGCTCAACTCATTTTCTACATAATTAAGCTCAGGCTCACCCAACAATCAGGTTGAGTGTGGGCTAGCCTGTTAGGGATGAGGTCAAGCCACGCTGCCCTAGTTATATACTAGTAAAGTAGTACACGGTCAAAACAACACATTAATGATATGATAATTAAAATAGGATAAATGAATTGACATCTCTAATCCAAGCACAACCTATTTAATAATCTGGTTAGACGTGACAACTTGAATACTAGGGTTTAAAATGGGTCAAGTTCAGGCCAAATATAATATTCGAACCATATTGCTTTCAATAAATCCA
Source organism: Akebia trifoliata (assembly GCF_017979445.1). Taxonomy (NCBI): domain Eukaryota; kingdom Viridiplantae; phylum Streptophyta; class Magnoliopsida; order Ranunculales; family Lardizabalaceae; genus Akebia; species Akebia trifoliata. The sequence continues at coordinate 27,190,022 of NC_141390.1, forward strand.
GATCCGAATTTGACTTTATTGAATTACTTGATTCGAGTTGGTTGGGTTAGATAATTTCAGACTATTCAACATATTTTTTGCTATATTTCTTTTCTAATTGTTATATTATTGTATTTTCATAATATAATTCATTTATTTTATAAGAATTCATGTTATATTAAAATAGTGGATGATACATGTATTTTTAAATATAATTTTTAAAGAAATATATCATCCGGATATAAAAACGGATCAATATCTTATTCGGATTTGACTCGGGACAATAGACATTATAGAAGAATGAGATATTATTGATTCTCTTAGATGATCAATACAGAAATCCTAAGAGGATATATATAATGAAAATCCTAACCGATCTAATCCATAATCTAATCTTAATCTCTTAAAATTTGATCTGTCTAAAACTATGAATGAGTGCATCACATTACACATTTTTATATTGCATCCTACTATAATCTAATACCAACTATCGAACTGTCGATTTATTATTATTTTTTAATAAATTAAAAAAAATATTATTGTTTTTAATATTTATTATTATTATTATTATTTTTTTTTTTTTTGTGTGGTGAAAATAGAACTTATTTTTTTTAATAAAGATTAAAATTTTATTAAATAAATTTATATATGGGTGGGTGATATACCTAGCCACCCATATTTGACCGGTATTTTGCTTTCTTGTCCAATACTTTTTCTTATTATCAAAAGCAGCCGATCAAGGCGGCTCAGCTTTATAAATGAGATTCACAAGGGGTATAATCGATATTTCGAACACAAATTAAGGTCAGTTCTATAACCTCTCTTATATAAAATGGCCTTTTCCTTGGATCACCACCACAAAATCTACCCAAAATGGAGGAAATTTTTTCCAAAGAAGTAGTAGTCGAGGGTTCGCCTGAAATCTCTCTACGACCGTTGGATCTATCAGATCTGGAAGATTTCATGGTATGGGCAACTGATGATAAGGTGTCACGTTTCTGCACCTGGGACACTTACACATCAACAGAAGATGCAGTGACTTACATCAAAGACACTATCATCCCTCACCCATGGTTCAGAGCAATTTGCCTTGAAAACAGACCAATTGGGGTATTTCGGTAACAAAAAATTCTGGGAACGATAGATGTCGAGGCGAGCTTGGTTATGTTCTAGCATCGAAGTATTGGGGCCGAGGGATTGCGACTCGAGCTGTGAAGATGGTTGTGGAGACTATCTTCACTGAGTGGCCACATTTAGAGAGACTCGAAGCTTTGGTTGATGTTCAAAATTTGGGCTCACAAAGGGTGTTGGAGAAGGTTGGGTTCATTAAAGAGGGTGTTCTTAGGAAATATCTTATTCTAAAGGGTAGTACTAGGGATCTGGTTTTATATAGCATTCTCTCCACTGATGCCAAACTTGATTGAATATGTTTATGGTTTATTATGATTTGAATTAATGAATAATATTATTGTATTTTAAGTTCCATCTTAATTAATATTTGTTTTTAAGCCCAAACGGATACAATATTAGACATTCTTTGGTCCGAGTCCAACTAACACTAAAATGTGTTGGACCTCTTGGACTATGTTTCTTCTTCATAGTCCCACATCGGTTAGTAAGAAAAAGCGGAACAGACCAGAAAGCCTACAAAATGATGTTGGAGATGTAAAGAAAAGCATACCTTTCTCGGCCTTTTGGCTAAGATCAAGTGTAGTATCTGTTCTTATCAGTTTAATATCTGATACGTGGGCCATCGGCCCACATGATATTAAATTAATTTTTCTTTGGGGGAATGTCCATCACAATAGCTTGCTATTGGGCCCTTCAAGCGTCGCTCATGTGTTGCACTACTGCACGGGCCTGGCGCACCCCTCTAAATCTATCCCTTCAAAATTTTGTTTGTTAAAAATTCAGTCAACATTTAGTAGAAATCTTGCCAAAAATAGAAATATTTCGCTTAAATTTAGAAGATAAAAGAATAAAGATTCTTGATAGAATGTTAGATCTGTATTTCTAATTTTAAAGAAATACCAAAATTCTAGCTTAGGTAATAAAAAAAATTCATGTATTGATTTTGTATTTGTAAAAAGAGAGATGATCATGATGTTCATCTTCTTAGGAGAGATTGACTTGAGTTGGTTGTTGAAGGCCACAAAGAAAGAAGAATATATATATATGGGTAGTGTTTGACAAGGTTTTTGTAAGGATGATCTCTTTAGTGAGTAGATCATCCTAACAAAAAAGTAGTAAATTCTAAAACTTCTAATCCCAAGAAAAGTGATCACAAACTAATGGTAAAAATTAGCAGTTCACGATTCATCATCTTATAAATTAAGGTTAGAAATTTCAAAATTGAGTGATTTATTGTGATGATGATTTTCTTACCATAGATATCATCCTCACAAAAAATCAGCTCATTCTGAAATTTTTAGCTTATACAAGACAAAATATTTTGTCTAGAATGTTGTCTAGGATTTTGTCAAAAAAATACTAACCCATATTTTGAAAAATGGTTGGCATCAAACTTGACAAACTTTAGGGCTGTTGAACCATCCCCATATATATATAATTTTTTTTTTGAAAGGTAATGGTGAAGTTGGATTCTAAGAGAGTTGACCCTAAGACGTCACCAATTTGCTAAGTTGTCATCTTCAATAGAAATTTATTGTGGTGAACTAAGAGGATGTCATGTTGGAAAGGAACAAAAATATGCCACATGGACAGTAATATATAGAGTTGAAAAACGTGGCAACTTTGTTGTTAGACAATAAGTGTGTCAATTTGCCAAAAGATACTATATCGACCTCAATCATGATTTCATCATTAAATCTATAAAATAATAAAAAGAACATGAAAAAATAGAGAAGACAAAGAATTTTTATGTGATTCGACAAATTTGCCTATGTCCATGAGTTCAGGGAGCCGTTTCACTACGGTTATTTGCACACCTCCACCTCAGAAATGTAAAAATCACAATAAATCCAATGTCACTCCAATGTTTTTATCCGTTGGCTTGTCCTCCTAGTACTATGGATGTTCAATGATGAACGATCGTCAATCTTTGAACTTTTATTGATTTTTATACTTGCTGAAAATTGTGTTGTTGCAGAATATCAACTTGTTTTGTGTGTTTTTTTTACTAAAATCTTGCTTAAATACTGAATCACTTTGATCAATTTACTTCAAAAATCTGATTTTCATGCTAAATCAACTTAATACTAATGTGAACTCAGTGCCTTTAAGTCAAACTCGTTTGGTTCAAACCCAAATTGCACATTGCATAAAGTGTTAGTAACGTGATTTTGAAATAAATTCAAGTTTGATCTGATTTATTGGATGCAAATATCGGTCTCCTTAGTTATGGTTTTCAACCATAATTTAACATTTATGTGTTCAAACATGATTCATTAACTGCTGCATGATTAGATGGATAAAACTTAATCCCATATGGAAGTTCTCCTTCCATTCTTGTATTCAAGTGAAGGAGACCTTTTGTTCCTTTTTTTTATTTTTTGTGTGGAAAAGAATGTCTCAGTGGTGCAACATCTCTAACCACATTTAAGTTGTGGTACACTGTTCAAACTTATGGACTGACTTTATACCAAGTTGGGACTAACTTTATCATCATTGTAGACTGCTTCCACAGCAAAAATCCACATCTGGTGGGACATTCTTGAGGTGTCAAACAACTGGCTCTTTGGGGATTTATTTTTGGGTTCAAACAATCAATTTGTAGGACTTGTTTAGTAGTTAAAATGGGATTTTGTGGGATTGTTTTAAAATAAAAAATAAATAAATATTAAGTCAGATTTTTGGGTTGGTTTGATGACATAAAAAACTAGTTTTTTGGGGGGAATATTTGGTGGTGTAGACACCATAATTCTTTGGGGTCTGGTTTGGGTACCATAAACCATGTTTTTGGACTGATTTTACATTACAAAATGTTGAACTTTTCAGACTGGTTTTCTACACCAGAAATTGATTTTTTTAGGACTGTTTTGACAACATAAAATAATTTTTGGGAGCTTGTTTTGGGTGCTAAAAAAAATCAGATTTTCGAACTATTTTGGTATAACAAAAATCTGGATTTTTAAGGAATGGTTTATACATTGAAAATTAGATTTTTGGGAACTGTTTTAGTGTTATAAAACAGAGCTTTGGATTATCTTGATGGTGTAAAAACCCAATTTTGAGGATTGTTTTTTTGGTACAAAAACCCATATTTTTGGGCTATTTTGTATGTGAAATTCATGTGGATTGGGCTATTTTGTATGTGAAATTCATGTGGATTGGAGTATTCTCAGGAGGCAAGACAAGGTTGATATGCAAGATTGAAAATGTTGAGCTGACTTAATCATTAGTTACAATGGAGTTTTCATATTTGAAATGAATTTATAGTGGGTCAACTCATTTCACCTTTCAAAAAAATAAATTACAATAAGTCATGGAAAATAACACTTGCACACCCATGATACAGTTTAACTCAACCGAATCACGAGTTCGATTCACTAACCGGGTGAGTGACAAAAGTTGTGTCGGAGTATGCACTAGACGTCCTCGTATCATTGGTGGGTTAATTATTAATGATTATTTTGATTTCGACTCAATCCTACTAACAAAAATCATATCCAAGCCATTTTACTTTCATTAAATTCATATCTGGATCTAATCCAACCGAATTAATTGATTCGATTGAATTGAATAATGTCATCCCGTTCAAGATTATTATAAATAAAATTAGTAAAGTGTGGTCAAATGGTGAAACCTCTCCATTTTGAAGAGGGACTTTGACTACTACACCCAATCATTATTAGTTGATAAAAGATGACTTAAAAAATATAAAAATACAACTCTCTTTCTCTTTTTCTTTCACGTCTGCTTCATTGTCTCGTTCTACCTTCACAGTCTCACCTTCTCCATTCCACGTTACTCTTTTTCTTTCTGCGTGTGTGGGCTCTTCCTTGAATTCTGGGGTCTCTTCTCTCCACTTTACTCTATTTCCTTAGAAATTTTACTTGGGTTTATTGGATCTTGTTTATTGTGAAAAACCCAGAAACTAGATTACAAAGAAGTTTATATTTCTTCTTTATTTCGTTGTATTTGGGTGATAAACGGAGAAACTAGAGTAATGGAAAATACCCATTTGTTGCTTCTATGTATTTTGTGAAGTAGTGAGCTTGTGTTTGTGTCCTTCAAGCGTTGCCCTTGTGTTGCGCTACTGCACAAGTTTGGCGCACTCCTCCAAAGCTACCTACAAAATTTTGTTAAGTTGGGTTATTGTTCAAAGACTAATGATAATCTAACTCGAAAATTTACACTCGATCGACGTGGCAAGTCCACATAATGAAATATTGTTTATAAAAAAAAAAAAAAAAAAAAGTGCACAGAACTGTAGATCTTTTCTTTTTGTGGAATCTATTGCACAAATTATCGATTAAAAGAGATGCACCATATTAGAAACCAACATGTGTGCCATCATAGTATGTCACATGACCCAATTTTGTATAGTATATTTATCATTGTGCATAGTAACATATACACATCTAATGTCTTAGATCGTCATTCTTGGAAACTTCCATGGTATACCACTAACACTTGGCTCGCATGACATTTTGACGTTCTCACTAATAGCATGAGGCATTTTATGCCAAATGGTGTGGAATGCAAAATGCGTTGACTTAGGCTAGTGCGACTACCAAGTTTCCAAAGTCTTTTTTTTTTTTTTTTTTTAAACTTAATTAGTTGAATATCTCATTGATCAGAAACTGTTCATTGAAGGATATATAACAACATGATTAGTATAAAATTATGGATTTGAAACTACAAAGTCTCCATTATGCATTTAGAATTGTTTTGACATACTAAAATATACATTTTTCTAAAAGCTTGCATGTGTCCCTAATTCATTAAATATTGATTAATCAAACCAATCAGCCAGATCTTAAGTTCTTAATTGTCACTATTATAATTATCGTCGTAGTCCTCACTCCTCATCATCTTCGAGGAGATGAGATGAATAGGTACAAACAATAGCTGTGAAAATGGCTATTTTTAATGTGTTTAGAGACTTTTAAAATATGGAGAAGTTGCATTAAGCTTAGGTTGATGCAGAGAACATGGCTGGTTTCCTCAGGGTGGGTCTCTTGACCGGTCTTTTGTAATGCTTTCTTGTCCGATACTTTTTCTTATTATCAAAAGTAGTCCATCGAGGCGGCTCAGTTTTATAAATGAAATTCTCAAGGGGGCATAATCGATATTTCGAACATAAATTAAGGTCAGTTCTATAACCTTTCTTATATAAAAAGGCCTATTCCTTGGATCACCACTACAAAATCTACCCAAAATGGAGGAGATTTTTTCCAAAGAAGTAGTGGTCGAGGGTTCGCCTGAAATCTCTCTACGACCGTTGGATCTTTCAGATTTGGAAGATTTCATGGTGTGGGCAACTGATGATAAGGTGTCACGTTTCTGCACCTGGGACACTTACACATCAACAGAAGATGCAGTGACTTACATCAAAGACACTGTCATCCCTCACCCATGGTTAAGAGCAATTTGCCTTGAAAACAAGCCAATTGGGGCAATTTCGGTAACAAAAAATTCTGGGAACGATAGATGTCGTGGCGAGCTTGGTTATGTTCTAGCATCTAAGTATTGGGGCCGAGGGATTGCGACTCGAGCTGTGAAGATGGTTGTGGAGACTATCTTCACTGAGTGGCCACATTTAGAGAGACTCGAAGCTTTGGTTGATGTCCAAAATATGGGCTCACAAAGGGTGTTGGAGAAGGTTGGGTTCATTAAAGAGGGTGTTCTTAGGAAATATCTTATTCTAAAGGGTAGTACTAGGGATAGGGTTTTGTATAGTATTCTCTCCACTGATCCCAAACTTCATTGAATATGTTTATTGTTTATTATGATTTGAATTAATGAATAATATTATTGTATTTTAAGTTCCATCTTAATTAATATTTGTTTTTAAAAGCCCAAATGGATACAATATTAGATAATCTTTGGTTCGAGTTCCACTAACCACAAATGTGTTGGACCTCTTGGACTATGTGTCTTCTTCATAGTCCCACATCGGTTAATAAGAAAAAGCGGAGAAAGCCTACAAAATAAAGTTTGAGATGCGAGGAAAAGCATACCTTTCTCGGCCTTTTGGTTAAGATCAAGTGTAGTATCTGTTCTTATCAGTTTAATATTTGATACGTGGGCCATTGGCCCAAATGATATTAAATTAATTTTTCTTTGGGGGAGGGTCCACTACAATGGCTTGCTATTAGGGCCTTCAACTGTCCCCCATGCGTTGCACTATTGCATGGGCCTGGCCGACTCCTACCAAAACAAAGAATAAAGGCTTAATTATTAATTTGTTTCAATGACATCAATTTCCTACTCATGTTCTTTGATCGTCTTCGTTAGCCCTTAATTATTAACTTGTAATCTGTATGGGGATCGAGATCACGACAAATCTGTTCTAGTGGGCCATCGGGTCTAATACACCCCAAGATAAGCTAGATGCTATAATGATACATGGACCTGCAATGACCAACAATATTGTGATGGATCTTTTTTGATGAAATCAATTGTTTGATCAGTTTAATCAAGGTTATACATTTCTTAGTCAAGGGAAAGTGCAATTATGAGAGTTTATAATCGAAGAAGATGTGATTTATCATAATAAAATGTATTATGATGCACCAAATCATTATATTAGATTTAGCAAAGATAACACAATTGCACAAAACACAATGATTTACATAGTTCAGCAGTGTATTTATGTTTACAGAACAAAACAAGAACAATTACTATTTTCGCATAAGTTTTGTAGTTTTAGAGATCTCTATTTATAAAATTGAGAGTTACTAAAACATATAAAACTCTCCAAAATAGAACCCCCCCAAAAATAGAAAACCCGTAAGAAAATATTACATAGTTACCTTTTTCATACCCCTTAAAAAATTCAAGTTAGGAGTGCTGCCCCCTCAACTTTGCGTAGCATAACAGAATACAAGGCATTTACACAACAATAATATTAATTAGTAAACTACTATTATTTCTCTATCTAAACTTAAAGATATAATAATTCTCTCAATTACTTAATTTAATTACATTGACCCTCGACTCCCCTCTCTCTCTCTGTATAAACTATAATAAAACCCCTCCCCTGAGGAGAGCAAAAGCTCAGGAGAGAGTTACTATTGCCACACCAACTAAGTGCAATTCTTTGGTGACTTACATAAGAATTTGTGTGGCAATAGTAACTCTCTTAATTAAAGTTACTTTTTATTAGTTAGATTAATTAAAAATTATGCATTTATGGAAGAGTCATGCTAGGGTGACACAAACGGAGACACAAGGGTGACAAAATGATGTGGTGTCAGGCACATTATCGTAGATGTTTTTCTATGAGATACAAGTAAAAATCATCTACGGTTATGTGCGCCACCATATATATATATATATAGGGGGCGGTTCAAGGGCCATATGAGAAAACATATGAAAAAACTTTCGTTTTTCAAAATAAGAGTTAGAGGTTTTGGATTGAGCTGATTTTTTGCAAGGATGGTCACCATGATGAAAAGATCATCCTCACAAAAAATCAGCTCAATCAAAAACTTCTAAATCCATCAAAAGTGATTTACAAATTAGTGATAAAAATTGATAAAAAATCGACGGTCCACATTCTAAATCACTTTTAATGGGATTAGAAGTTTTAGATTGGGCTGGTTTTTTTTTTTTTTTGGATGATCTTCCCATCATAGAGATCATCCTCACAAAAAATCAGCTCAATTCAAAATTTCTAACCCATATTTTAAAATTTTATTAAAAACGAAAGTTTTTACATATGTTTTCTCATATGGCCCTTGAACCTGACCTATATATATATATGGGTCCCTTTCAGCAACAAACATTTTGACAAACATTTTGGCAAAACATTTTTTAAAACATGGGTTAGAGGTTTTGGAATGGGCTGATTTTTGGTGAGGATGATCTCTATGGTGAGGAGATCATCCTCATCAAAAATCAGCCCATTCCAAAACTTCTAGCCCCATGTTTACAAGTTGGGAAATCGTGGACCGTCCATTTTTTGTAAGCCATTTTTGATGGGTAAGAGGTTTTGGAATGGGCTGATTTTTGGTGACGATGATCTCCTCACCGTAGAGATCATCCTCACCAAAAATCAGCCCATTCCAAAACCTCTAACCCATATTTTGAAAAATGTTTTGCCAAAACGTTTGTCAAAATGTTTGTTGCTGAACATTTCCCTATATAGCCCCATGTTTACAAGTTGGGAAATCGTGGACCGTCCATTTTTTGTAAGCCATTTTTGATGGGTAAGAGGTTTTGGAATGGGCTGATTTTTGGTGACGATGATCTCCTCACCGTAGAGTAGAGATCATCCTCACCAAAAATCAGCCCATTCCAAAACCTCTAACCCATATTTTGAAAAATGTTTTGCCAAAACGTTTGTCAAAATGTTTGTTGCTGAACATTTCCCTATATATATATATATATATATATATATATATATATATATATATATATAGGGAAATGTTCAGCACCCTAAGTTTTACCACACACTTTAACAAACGTTTTTTGTCCTACATGGGTTAGAAGTTTTGGAATGGACTGATTTTTGGTGAGGATGATCTCTATGATTAGAAGATCATCCTCCCCAAAAATCAGCCCATTCCGAAATGTTTAGCCCCATGTTTACACGTTGAAAAATCGTGGACCGTCCATTTTTTGTAAATCAATTTTGATGGGGTTAGAAGTTTTGGAATGAGCTGATTTTTGGTGAGGATGATCTCCTCACCATAGAGATCATCCTCACCAAAAATCAGCTCATTCCGAAACTTCTAACCCATGTAAGACAAAACGCGTTTGTTAAAGTGTGTGGTAAAACTTAGGGTGCCGAACGGGACCCATATATATATAGGGAAATGTTCAGCAACAAACATTTTGACAAACGTTTTGGCAAAACATTTTTCAAAATATGGGTTAGAGGTTTTGGAATGGGCTGATTTTTGGTGAGGATGATCTCTACGGTGAGGAGATCATCATCACCAAAAATCAGCCCATTCCAAAACTTCTAATCCCATCAAAAATGATTTACAAAAAATGGACGGTCCACGATTTTTCAACTTGTAAACTGGGGCTAGAAGTTTTGGAATGGGCTGATTTTTGGTGAGGATGATCTCCTCACCGTAGAGATCATCCTCACAAAAAATCAGCCCATTCCAAGACCTCTAACCCATGTTTTGAAAAATGTTTTGCCAAAATGTTTGTCAAAATGTTTGTTGCTGAATGGGACCCTATATATATATATATATATATATATATATATATATTCCTTTTTTTTTTCATTTTTGTTTCTCCGTTTGTGTCATTCCATCTTTTTTCCTTTATGAGTCATACCTATTTTTTACATTTTTTGTCTGTCTCCCTTATTTTACTCTTCGGCTTGGCTTCTTCGTTGTTGTTCTTGTCCTCTATTTGACTTTTCTTCCATCAAAGACTACTTGAAGGTTTATGGTCTTTCACGAAGAGAGGAAAAAATTAAGAGAGGAGAGAGAGAGAGAGAGATTAAGATGACAGGCATTTTCATCTTGTAATTAAGTCTTGACCAGTTGACAACATATATAAATTGGAAGATCAACGATGCAGAAGCCAACTTAACAACTTAAATTGGTAGCTCAAAATGTACTAGATCAAGTTTACTTCAAACTAACAAACCAAGATTGTGATATTATATCCTGGATGTAATTTCGGTTAAAAAGGTTATTTTAATGCAAATTTATGAATCATATTATCCATCAACCTCGTCCCTTCAACTCTCAGACTAATTATAAATACTTTCTTAATAGAAAAATAAATAAATAAACAACCTAAAACCCTACATCAATGTCGCTCAAGAAAGTGACCCACTTCATCATCATCATCATCTTCTTCTTCTTCTTCATCATCATTGCCTTTACCTTAGTGAGATGTCAAATTCAGCCGGGAGGCAAATGGCGCGTCTTGCACGCGAGCATCGGAATATCTGCCATGCACATGCAGCTCCTCCATAATAACAAGGTTGTCATGTTTGATCGAACTGACTTTGGCCCATCGAACCTATCACTTCCATTGGGCCGATGCCGCATCGACTCCTCTGACACCGCCCTTACAACCGATTGCACCGCACACTCTTTACTATACGATATCGCCACTAACACCATACGACCCTTAATGGTTCAAACGGATACATGGTGCTCCTCCGGCTCGGTGCTCCCCAATGGTACCCTCGTGCAGACCGGTGGGTACAATGATGGTGATCTCACTATACGAATGTTCGCTCCATGTGATAACAATGAATGCGATTGGATCGAATACCCCAAGTATCTATATGTACGTCGATGGTATGCCACTAATCAGATACTACCCGATGGACGTATAATCATCGTTGGTGGCCGAAGACAATTTAGTTACGAATTTTATCCTAGAAGAAATTCGGATACTTATAGACTCAATTTCTTGAGAGAAACTAGAGACACTAATGAGAACAATTTATATCCATTCTTACATCTTCTACCCGATGGGAACTTATTCATCTTCGCGAATACTAGATCGATATCACTTGATTACATACATAATCGTGTGGTTCGAGAGTTCCCATCGATACCTGGCAATGATCCTCGAAACTATCCAAGTTCGGGTTCATCAGTTTTGCTCCCCATTCAGCTTCAATCATCAACCATCGAAGCTGAGATCTTCATCTGTGGTGGTGCACCACAAGGTAGTTTCTCACGTGCCAAGCAAGGTGAATTCGTACGTGCGAGTTCCACATGTGGGAGATTAAAAGTAACGGATCCTGACCCGAAATGGGAAATGGAAGAGATGCCCATGAACCGGGTGATGGGTGACATGCTGACTTTGCCAACCGGTGACATTATTATAATTAATGGTGCAGGGAGTGGTACGGCCGGTTGGGAATTGGGGAGAGAACCGGTAACTAGACCGGTGGTTTACCGAACCAATGAACCCATGAACCGGAGATTCTTGGTGATGAACCCTTCATTAACACCAAGATTGTACCACTCATCAGCGGTATTGATACCTGATGGGCGCATTTTAGTAGGAGGGAGTAACCCTCACATTACTTATAACTTCAGTGGCGTATTGTACCCCACAGACCTTAGCTTAGAAGCCTTTTCTCCACCTTATTTAGCAAAAGAAAACAAAAAGATTCAGCCGAGGATTGTGTCAGCTACCGATATTTTAATGTATCGGAGTGATTTATATGTTACATTCAGTGTGTCAGAATATCGGGAAGAGAGTGAAGTTTCTGTTACGATACTTGCACCATCGTTTACTACCCACTCTCAAGGGATGAATCAGAGAATGGTAGTGTTAAGGGTGATGGAAATTACACGTCTCTCGCAGTGGACGTATCGGGTTAGAGCGATTGGGCCACCAACGGCTGAGATTGCGCCAAGTGGGTACTATCTTTTGTTTGTCGTGCATGCGGGTGTACCAAGTTCTGGTGTGTGGGTGAAGATACAGTGAGGTTAGGGTTTCTGAAACTCAGTCCTAGTTAAGGAGTTGATGTAATTTTTATGGGATTATATACGGAGTATTTAGTCATGAAGCTTGCATGGTTAATTTAGAATAGAATGACCTTCAAAGTTTATATTAGAGTTATATTATGGTAGAAATTGTAATAAAGGATAAGGATGCATGATATGTCCCAATCCCAAGTCAGATAAGAATGTAAATGGGATTATCAATGGATCAGATCAAACTCAAAAATTTGATCCATTCCGATGTGGTAACTAATGATAAAGACCCAATCCTGTAAGGAACCGATCCGATAACTAATTGGACTGGTTTTGGATCAAAACTATATACTAATATTATATGTATATAGTTTATTGTACAACGGACGGAACCAAGATTTTCTTGTAGTGGGTGTTATTTCTGTGATGTAAGATTAGAGAAAAAAATAATAATAATGTGATAAAAAGTAATAAAATAAATTATAAATATCATAAAATATTATCTTAATGATGAAATGAGTGAGACTTGTATTAGACACAATAGTTGACAGATTTCGCTTTTTGGACGTCTGTCTCCCAGAATACAATGCTCTACATGTACACGGCAGCACTGCTAATATACACATAAAATTGAGGTTGTGCTGTGAATTGCACTCTCAAGGACACACAAAAAATCTCTTGAAAATAGAAGGGCACTATGCAAGTAATAATTCGAAAATTGAATGAATGCAAAAGATGGAACACATGCGAATTTATAGACTTAGAAGTGTCTCCCTGGACAGTCACCGAGACTATTGAAAAGAGTTGCGACTTTTTGATCAAACGCACATGTCTGTAGAGTTGAGACACCATTTATGCCTCTTATAATAGTCATGAGTTGACTCTATTTGAGTCTCTTAGAAGAGTCATAAGGTTGTGTAACTCATTGAATTAAAATATGAAGATTTGCATCCCCCCCTTGCGCGCTCATCGCATGAGCACACATGCATTAAGATTTTTCAGGCCAATGGGTCTAAATCCCTTTTAAAACCTATGGGCTCTCACGAGCGTGTGGACTTGACCCATATCTTTTTCACACTTACTACATTATGTGAGAGCTTTTATATAAGAGTTATACTTTTTAGTTGTTTCTATTCGATGTGGAACTAAAATTTTACATCACAACTTACAAACAAATCACTTAATTTTTACTTTTACTTTTTTACTTTAACTTAAACTTTTGCTTTTACTTCTACTTCCATTTCCATTCAAACATTAGGATAAATCCCACATTAACTAATAATTGGGGCAAATTATTTATGGATAAAAACTAAAGAAAAAGGATATTTAGATAATTTCCAATTAGTTTATGAGAGAAAACTCAATCAAGTGGTAATGTGTTCTTCAAAAAATTGAGGGGGTGAGGGATTGGTGACGAATGGAACATGCAATTGCCATCACTGGCTCCTTGCTAGCTCTACCCATGTATGGTATGCTTCACATATATTTCTATTGAATCAAATCGGATTGGATTCGGAACAATGCACATCATATGGGATTGGGTCCAAAGTCTCCACACTTGAAAATGACAAATCTGATTGGTTTAGTTTTGATCAAGGTCTAATAGATTGCTTGTATTATCGGTACCAATTTGGTAGCAATCCAATTTGAACGGGATCCATTGACTACCCTATATGTAGCACATTATTTTTCATGAAAAAAGTAAGAGACATGATAAATCAATGCAGTAAATAGTGCGCGGTCAGTATGTGGCTAATGTGGTAAGGGCATAGAACCAAAGATCTTTTTCTTTGGGGATACACAAGGAAAAAGATCTACGTTCCATGCCTTTACCACGTCAGTCAAGTAATGACTGCGTACTATTTACCATGTCGATTTATCATTAGTAAAAAATAAATAGTTGGAACCTAAAAATGAATTAACAGTGATATTTGATCTGTCCCTGTTAAGATTGATTGAATAATATGTACTATCATATGCGAATCTTGCGCTTATTATGCTCGTTGTGTCCTTCCAATCATTGCAAGGTGTCTCACACAAGTACTTCTTCCTCGTAAAAGGGTACGAAAAGAAAATTAAGGAAAGGAAAGGAAAACAAGTACGGGGTCCGATAAGGAAAAAAGAAGAACAGTCTCCCCACTTTATTTCATAATTTGGGTGTCGGAAATTTTTTTGGTGCGGCAATATCAATTTTTTAAAGTAGAGGCTTATTGACAGATTTGTTTTTGTTTTTCGCTTACAGACCTTTTGCTCATAAAATTTGGGATCCACCAATGACATGAGCCCACATTTATTGACCGGCATTCTGAATTTTCAAAATTACTCCGTTAGACTTGACATGGCACGTGCTAGAGAGTCTGTGAGCACTATGACGAGAAATTCTATGAGCAAAAAATCACTATTTTTATAGGGAGCAGATCCTCTTAGCTCAGTTTTCCTATAGTCGTTTTATAAACAATTGAAGCTATGCCACATCATCAAAGCAGTTGCATCAATCATTTAAATGTGGGGATTTCTTAGGGATCATAGAAGGTTTTTCTAGGATTCGCACCAGAAACAAAAGCAAAAACTGAATGTTTTAGGTTTGAAAAGTTTTACTTAAGGATATCTTAGATGGATGATTCATGATTTAAGTTTTTTGTATTTAGGTCTTTGGGGTTATAGGTTTTGTTATGTAATAAATAGATGTTTAGCCACCTATGGTTTAACATCTTCTATAATTTTTAATTTTTAGTACGTCTCACTCTAGACTTATTTTTTAAGTGAAGATTGTATTTGTGAGTGAAAATAACCTTCTTATTAGTCGTTCTCGTCAAATTTATAAGGAGAGCTCGAAGATGTTTACAGAAGTCAGGACTGTGGATGGCTTGATTGCAAGACTGGAGTTGGCCATCGACAATGAGAAAATGAGTTTTTTTTTCTTCCAAGGAAATTTGTATTTTCTCCGAATCTAATTGTATCTTTGAGTATTAATTCCTAATGGACCACTTGTGAGGGCGCACTCTTACTTACCTAGTTCATGTGATGTGCGGGTGTTGCATGTATCCTGGAACTAGTCCTTAGATAAAACCATGGTCTATGAAGTGGGCAAAACCCAAATACAGGCCCAGTCTGATGTTGGAACAGGGATACTTAATTATTAAAAAGAAAAACATGGTATGAGATTAAAAAAGCTTCAGCTTGACTATGTTATTTAGGTAGAAGTTATACTAACGCTAATGATTTTCTGACTTGAAAATTTTCACTTAAACTGTACTCGATTGAAGTGGCAAGGGCACAGAACCATTGATTGTTTTCCTAGTGTGACCCAAATAAAAAGATCTATAGTTTTATGCCCTTAACACGTCAGTCGCATATAGACCGAGTGAAATTTTTCGAGTAAAAAAATCACGACTCTTATACTAAGCTTCGGGACACATCATGTGAAGGAAAAACTTTAACTAGGTAACTAGTTATTGTCCATTTTCTCTCCATGTGATGACGTGCCCGAAAGCCTTATATTAACGTTAGGAGTCTTACCATATTAGTCAAGACTCAAGATCAGTCCTAATCAACCAAAATCTTATATAAATTGTGTGGTCCTAAATGAAACCAAAATCTAATTTAAATTGTGTGGTCCTAAATGATTAATTTCCTTGAGTGCGAAATATTATTCCACGTGGCATATTTGGTGGAGCGTCATTATATTTCAAAGACAAAGGGTATGATAGTATTGTTTTCCATATATAGCAAAAATTCATTAATATAAAAGATAATTTGCTAATCTCATTTTCATAAAATATTTGATATATATACTTCAAAAGAAAAAATGTATTGTAGGATTGTCGCACATTTAGGTTTAATAATCCTATGATACTCTAAAAGTCTCCTTTTTAGACATATAAACAAACAAACAAAAATATAATTTGATTGTTGAAGATGGATAAGGCATATAAAAAAAAAACGATCAAAATTAATGGTTCATAATCAATCTCATGAAAACATATAAGTTCTACTAATTATAAATCATGATTAAGTTGGGATTTTGTGGATAAATGCACCGAAGAATGATCTCCAAAGGATTATTAAAGAGTCCAAATAAGTGTGTAGAGATTTTGTAGAAAGTAAATCGAACTCTTTGCCTAGAGAATATAGAAAATGTATAATGCAACTCAGGACATATTACTCTCCCCACATTTACAAATATTCATTCAGAGTCCGACTTTGAAACGGGCAAGTCACTTCAAAATTTGAAGGAACCCTCCTTGCTGCAGGACAAGTGGCGTTTTGAATTTTAAAGCGGCCTGCCCGCTTCAAATTTTTTTTTTTTTTCATTCATCCATGAGTTTGAATGATCTCTTAACCAAAAATTATTTAACTATATTCTCCGGCAATTTTCTCTCTACCTAACTAATAAAATAATTTTTTCCGCTCTTTAAGTGGGTCCTCTATAGTGTTTTTTCATGTAGTTCCTCGTAGTAGTTTAGGATAATTGAGATATCACCACGTCAACAAACACTTAATCCACACCGCTTAAGTTTAAGAATCTAGTGACCATTCGTTTTCAAAACCTTTGATATTGGTGGTTTTAGAAAAGGTTTTTTGTGGATTTTTTTTTTTTTTTCTATTTTCAAATCTGATTTTGCACAGAAAATTAGAGGATTTAGATGTTATTTATTTTCAAAGTGACTCAATCAAGACTATAAAAAATCACGAAAGAATTACAGGAAAATAGTACCATAGAGGATTTGCTCCCTTCAACTTAACCATCTTTTCTCGAATTAATTTTTTCTCTACCTAACCTTACCAATAAGGTGATATATATTTTTTTAATATGCATGACATCATGCCATTAATCCATCAAATTAACATTATTTATTATTAAGAACAAATCTCAATTCTTTATCGGTTATGCAGTCGTGATTCATGACATCGATTGCTTATTCCTTAGTGTTAATTTAATGGGGAACGCCAGTTCTATATTTCTTAGGCCTTGCTAGGATCTTGGCCCCCTAATTCACAGTACACGTCACCCATGTACATTTTATTATTTTAATAACTTCATATACTCGAATGAATCTTGATAATCCGACTACCCCACGTGCCATACTCAATCGACTACCTAATGTGACAAGTTTGAGAATCATAGACCTGTAATCCTCGAGATACACTTTTTATGGGGAAGTGCAGCCGTGTATCCTGATGAGTGTAGACCTATGGTTTTGAAACTTGTCACATTAGGGTAGGTGATTGAGTTTGCCACGTGAGGTAGTTACATTATCACGGTTCTACCCATATTTCTCTTGTAGATATCTTTATAGAGTGTTGATATTCTAATTAGAAAATTTTCACTCGGTCAATACTCAATTGATTTCAAATGTATATTTGTGTATCTCGAGGAAACAGATCTATGGTTTCTTGTACGTAACACGTCAACCGAGTATTAACCGAGTGAAGACATTCTAGTTAGAAAATCATTATTCTTGTTTATATAAAGAGTTGATATTTGAACTAGAAAGTCTTCACTCAATCAATACTTGATTGACGTGTTATGGACATAGAACAATAATCTGTTTTCTTGAGATACACAAATGCACATCTTTTATGGGAGTTTGCAGTTATGTACCTCAAGAAAATAAATCTATGGTTCTCTATCCATAACACGTTACCCAAGTGAAGACTTTCTAGTTAGAAAATCATTATTCTTATATAAAATTTGAGATACTTCATTTCATTTATTAATTGATGGCATGGTCCACTTGACCTTGAGTTGACCTAAGAAATAATAAAATATTCATATATCATAAGGAGTCGTGCTGGAGTAACATTGAAATGTCTCACTTGTATCTTGATGAAAAACATCTATGGTTCTGACACACATCCACGTAAGAAATATCCCCTACGATGTACATTTTAATGTTACTTCAGCATTATCCTATTATAAACACAACATACAACTGATGAAATTTTCTGCAATTCTTAATAGGGAAATGTTCAACACCCTAAGCTTTACCTTACACTTTAACAAACATGTTTTGTCCTACATGGGTTAGAAGTTTTGGAATGGGCTGATTTTTTGTGAGGATGATCTCTATGATTAGAAGATCATCATCACCAAAAATCAGTCCATTCTGAAATTTTTAGCCCCATGTTTACAAGTTGAAAAATTGTGGACCGTCCATATTTAGTAAACCATTTTTGATGAGAGATCATCCTCACAAAAAATCAGCCAATTCCAAAACTTCTAACCCATGTAGGATAAAACACGTTTGTTAAAGTGTAGGGTAAAGCTTAGGGTGGGGAACGGGACCCTTCTTTATAATATGAATTCTGATTTGGCTTAACGGCAAGCCCAACCTTGATAAGATCCTCAATGAATTCATTGGGACCACCCTCTAAGGTCAGGTCAATCTTGATAAGATCCTCAAGAAGGGTAGGTTAAGTGTACAATTCCTTGGGACCACCCTTTAGGGTCCGATTGACCTTGACTGAACAAATAATAAATTCCTTATGACTACACTCTGGGGTCTGGTTGACCTTGACTCAACCAATTGCATGTAAGACTTTTCGAGGGGCAGTGTGTCTGTTCATGGGATTAGACTCACACGAAGGGTGGGGATACCCGAGAAAAAAAAAAATTCTAATAATACTTATCTTGATGGTAACCCCCAACCTCTCTATTTTATATTTAAAAATTGAAGATCTTATGTTATTTCTTGAGCCAAGGCATCACAATCCAATTTAAATTATAGAGAGAGAAAATGAACATGTAATATATAATATATTTTTTTTCTTTCAAGCGAGAGGATTTTAGAATAATATAAGTGTTTTGATTAAAAATTATTAAAAGCGAAGCAAACCAATCATAAATATGAAATTGAGTTGACGACCATTTCAATAAATATCATACAAAAAATATAAATATACAAACTTACGTTTGATTAGTGGGATCAACAAAGCCAAGGCCTGGACCAAGGCATCGTCCCTCCCTCGGGCACATGCAATAATTTTAATAAGTATGATTTAGCAAAACATGTGCTAAAAATTGATAGTGTAATTATTTATTTTAATTTCAAAATTGATAATTTTAATATTCGGAATTAAAAAATACATTTATTAAAGTGGAATTTATATTTTAATTCTTAAAATGATAAATTTTTTAGAATTAAAACAAATAGTCTACTATTCTTGAATATTTTCAATTTTTACCAACTTTTTGGGATTTGTGTTAAAAGCTGAGGGATAAAAAGGTAATTCTGAATATTTTTTAAAATTAGAGAGTGCTACCGACATGTTGACATTACTTGGTTTTCAAAACGTAACGTGTTTACGTATCCATTTTACACGTAAGCATAAAACAGTTCGATGCATTAAGTGGAAGAATCTTGTCTACGTAAGTCATCTCTCGTAGAAACATACCTTTCAAAAGAGTCATATCTCGAGAAGATTATTCGACAATCTCAACCATAGGATTTGATTTTTGATATTTAAATCACATGAGACAATCTCAACCCTTGATTTATTGTGGTGATGATAGGGCCCACCACAAAATTGCTTCCACGTCATTTAGACATCTACCTAATTTGGTTTTAAAACTCGACGTAGACCGTGACGACTCGGGCGATTTGGAAATACTCTCTCCATTTTTGTCCAATATTAGAGATAACTCCCTGTATTTTGAAGTTAATGATATGCTCCCACGACCTAGGTTTTGAAATAGAGATTTATGTAAAATGACTTAAATACCCTTATCATCAATATCTATGAAGAACTCCATGATTTTCTTTTGAAAGTCAGTCATATTCTTTGTTTAAATACCCTTAACGTAAAATAAACTCCATGATTTTCTTTTAAATACCCTTGTTGTTGATATTCTCCTTAAGATTAAATCAAAATATCTTCCAATCAACAATTTTATCTCCACTTATTTAAAACTTTGAAAATCACATTTTTATATTATATTTTAATATAAAAATTTGTAATTTTATTTATATTATGTTAAGTAATAATATATATATTTTGCTGATTTTTTCCGACCATTTCGCTCTCACCAAACTTCCTCAAATTCCAACTTTGTCACCATGGAATAAAGGGATTTTTGATAGAAAAATTAATGATTTCTACAAATTAAAACATTAAAGACAATGAATTGAAAATGAGATCGAATAAGTTAAAAATGATTTAATTTATAAATTAATAGTTCGAAGATGACGAATTTTTTGAATTGAAAAATGAAAGGGTAAACACAATATTGAAGGCAAAGTCTAACATTTTAAAAATAGTTGAGCGTATGATAACTTAAAGATAATTGATTTTGGAGAAAAAAAATGTATTTTTCTTTTTGAATATGTGTTTAGTAGCACTTTTGAAGTCTGAATGAAGATGGTCCACCTTTAAAATTCAGAAGCTTTTATTTCTGTTTGTTTAATTTTAGATTTTAGACTTCAGACTTTATAATCGAGATTTGGAAGTTTTGAACCATCGATGAGGGACGTTGGGTGAAACTTATGAAGTCTGATTTCTAGTTTCAAGGTAAGGGTATTTTAATCATTTTACATTAGTCCCGATAACGTAACCTAGGCCGGGGGCATATCAACAGTTTGAAAAAAATATAGGGGTATCTCTAATATTAACTAAAACAATGAGGGGGTATGTCTTAAATCATCCAAATCTATACAAATGTTAGAAATTTCTACAAAAACAGATGTCCATGTTCCCTCTTCTCGGAACCTTCTGACTCACACTCAGTATGTCTGTATGTATCTCTACAACCAACGAAGAAAGAAAACAGAAGAGAACACTCGAACAACTGAAGTAAAGAGAAAGGAAGAAAAACCTTCAACAACACCATGAAACACATTTTCAAGAAACTCCACTTCGGAAGCAGCCATGATCCTAATCGATTCAACCAAGTCCCTCCTTCACCCTCTCAATCTCCATCTCCTTCACCCTCTTGTGGGTCAGATCTCCGTACAGTTTCCGTCCAATCTCCGGTTAGTTCTCTCTCTTCTCCGGCCATCTCACCCTCCTCTGTTTCCTCTACTTCTGGAGTCACCAATACCGCCACCACCACCACGACTAGCTCTGCTGTCAGTGGTGCTGATCGACACGATTACTTCTCCTCTGAGGAGGAATTTCAGGTTCAATTAGCCTTAGCTATCAGTGTTTCGAATTCTGAGTTTCGAGATAAATATCAGAATCGTTCGGAGAGTTTACTGAACTTGGAACCGTATCGGTTTGATTCAAGTAGAGAGAGAGATGAATTGGCGGAGTCGTTGTCGCGGCAGTACTGGGTGAGTTCTGTTGAATTAGGGTTTTGATTGGGCGACATTATTGATCTTTGAGTTTTGCATGTCTTTAATTGTGGTTCTTGTTTGTGAATTTGGGGGTTTTGCTGGTTATTTTTGTTTTTTTTTTTTTTTTTGGGTTATTTGGTTTTGAAATGGGGAATTTAGGGATCTTGGGTAGTGGAGACCAGGGAAAAAGTTCAAAATTTTCATAATTCATTGTTGCAATTTGCAAATATAGTTGCAAACTCATCAAGAATTCGTTTTTATCTTTGAAAATAAGCTGATGTTGGGTAGAAATATCAAGTTCAGGTTGGGATTCAAATTGATTACTGAAATAAAAGTTTGCAATCGAATTCCATCGCACATGGATTTGGAATTTGAATGGTAAAATTGTGGCCAATTCTTCTGCATTCATTGCAGAAGAGATGGGGATTGTAGTGCATGGACTACTAGTCTATTAATTCTTGAAAAGAAATTGTATAAATCACTCTCAAGACCTTCGATTTTGGTGTTTCCTGTTGCCGTTGCAAATGTTCCAGGTGAAATTTAGTTTTTTAGCCGAGGTAGGAAGCCTTCGATACACGACTAACGTGCAACTCTAGGTTATGACCAACAAGAATTGTTGTTCTTTTTCTACTGTTATTTCTGGTCTGTGTGGTTCATTTCAATTTAGAGCTCACTTGGTGCAATGTGGGAACCAAATTCCTGTGCTTTGTGTTCAATGTGGCAACCAATTTCCACCTTGAACTGACTTCTGTTGATCCTATCTTGCACCTGCCCCAAGATATATTGACTTCTGTAGTAAATCCATGCTTACAATAACAGTAACCCCCCCTTTTTTTTAAATATATATCGATTTCCATCCATCACACTCACACTCCCCAAAGTTTACATATATTGCCACTTTCTATGGTTTTTCTATATTTCTGTCACGAGATGCCCCATTGCAGTATTTGTAAATGATGGTAATATTACAAACATTTTATCCCTCGAATGTTTTAGCACCTTTCAGGGTGTTGACTTCTCTCTCAGTTTCCTGTTGATAAGGATTGGAATTAATATTTGCGAGAGTGGTGGCTTCATTTTTTTCCTCATGATTTATGAATAGTGAATGCATCTTATTGGACTTGTGTAGAATTTCTTCCTAGCATTTAAGAAGTTCTTTCTTGATATGTTCGTTTTGTCAATCTCTTCGAAAGTACTGATGCTTTCATTTTAAATTTTTTTGCTTTCTTTGTCTTTGTTCCTAGCATGGTTTAAAACATCGGAATGCATTTGCTGATGTGTATCTGTATCGGCTGAGACTGATACAAATCATTGACCCCGAAACATTCAATGTTTCGGGAATGTATCGGATATTATCAGATGGTATCGGTTTGTATCGAATGTATAACATTCAATCAATACGATATTTTAAACCTTGGCTGCTAGTTCCACTTTATTGGCTTTTAGATTGGGCAGTGGAAAGGAAAATCAGTTTTTTGCCAAACTAACACCACTGTGTTTTGCAAATGGTGCAAAGTATAGGGCACAAAGTGGGTACTGTCCAAGAACATGGGAATCCAAATGCTGTTACTACACATTTTGAACAATCCCCGTTGAATTCAGAGATCTATCAAACAGACCCTTTTCCTATGAATTTATGCTAGTTTGCTACCATTTGCGTTTATTTTCATCAATGGGAAAATTATTGTTACGATTTGTGATAAATTCTCTCATGAATGATTTTTCTTAATGGGATCGCTGATTTTTCAGGATTATAATGTTCTTGATTATGAGGAGAAAGTGGTCGATGGTTTCTATGACATATACGGGCTCTCCATGGATCCTGCAAACCAAGGAAAAATACCATCACGTGCAGATCTCCAAACAAACCTTGGGGATCCTAGCTTTGAAGTTATTGTTGTCAATCGAGCAATTGATCCTGCCCTTGAAGAGTTGGAGCAAGTCGCATACTGTATCAGATTAGACTGCCCTGCATCTGTGCTTGATCTTTTGGTGCAGAGGCTTGCCGACTTGGTTACAGAACATATGGGTGGGCCAGTAAGGGATGCTAACATCATGATGGCGAGGTGGATGGAAAGAACTACAGAGTTACGAACTTCTCTTCATCAAAGTATATTGCCTATTGGGTCTTTAAAGATTGGTCTATCACGTCATCGTGCTCTTCTTTTCAAGGTGAGTATTTTACCTTGTCATCTATGAGTGTAGTCCACCACAACTTCATATCTAGACACTGTTATCATATAGTACCTAGACAGTACACACTCAAGGTTCAATTTCATAGCATATGAGCTACAATGACTCAGAGGATTGAAAACCATATCCTTCTCAATCCACGGGGTTTTAACTGCATTGACATACTCATCAAGCAATGTTTTCTTATTTGTTCCTTATGTCAATGTGCTTCAAACAGAGGATTATGGGATCGATTGTACTGGAATCTGTGGGCTCCAGCTTAATAACATGGTTTATATTTTCCCTTCATTGTTATACGTAGCTCGTACATCATTTTGCGCATATGGATAAAGAGGAATCCTATATGTATATTGATTTAGTATAATTTTATTGAAGAAGGTGGTTGAGAAGACCTGTCTAATTATGAAGCAAAAAATCCTTAAAATAAACAAATAAAAAAAATCCCCTTTTGAACTTGTCGAAAAGCTTACACCAAAAAAATCAGACACGTAATATATGAATGTTCACTTATTGAAAAGATTCACCATTCTTTTCAAAGATTCTTTTGTTCCTTTGCTTCTAGATACCCAACATACAACAAAAGAAGTTAGTGCCCACAGAATTCTCTTCCTTTACGAGAAGGACTTAATCAGTCAGCTTCGGAGTAGTACGAGAGTAGACTTAGGGAGGACCCAATGCGTATGAAACAATGAGAGGAAATTAGACCAATTATCTCTAAGAAAGGAACAATGAATCAGTAGATGGTCTCTACTAATTTGCCCTCGGATTTATAAACAAAACAAAAGTCGAGCATTGTAAATCCCCATTTGGTCAAATGATCAGTGGTTAGGATTCTATCCAAAGTGGCTAACGAAACAGAAAAGCCATATTTGATGGAAATTTAGGACTCCCAAATAGAAACAATGGAAAAACTCAGTGGTGGCTTGCATTAAGGAAGAATAGAACGACTTAATCAAGAAAGACCTCTCTCAGCTACTTGTTTATTCCCTTCAATCATCTTCTGACAACTCAGTTGGAACACTAGAAAATTAGCTGGTAATGTTGGTAATATCCTGAATTTCCCAATCATTCAAATCTCTCCTGATGGCTGCTACATAGAATACCATTTTGGGTGGTGGGATACTTTCTATAGACAAGGTATCTTATATAATGAATTTCTCTCTCTCTTTCTCAGTTTTTCTTTTATATCACCGTCGTCTATGCTATATTCAAAATATTGGGGTCAACAACATGAATTCTTCTTCTCTCCTCTTTACAGCCTTCAGTTTTCACCAAACCACTGATTATCAGTGGTGACATTTTTGTACGTGCCCAAACCATCCTAATTGGTTTTCCCTTATTTTATTTCCTGTTGGTGCCATTCCTAGATTTCTTGAATGTTCTCATTTTGGATTATTGTTTCTAGTCTTACTTATAGAACTTAGTTCCTCATCTCTACTACATGTATTCTATAATGTTCTTTCTTGACTGCCCAACATTGATGTTCTTTTTTCTATCTAAGATTCTTCTTTAACTTGTTGACTAAATATTTCCTCTACTTGTTCTGGAAAGTTTTAGGTTATTATTTATCATCTGGATAAGATTTTTTGATCTTTTGACCATATTCAACTCATTTAAAAATTTGGCTGCAGTAAAAGTACTTATTCTTTATTTTCCTTATCCTAAATGCAGGTATTAGCGGACAAAGTCGGAATACCTTGTAGACTGATTAGAGGAAGTCATTACACTGGAAATGATGATGATGCAGTCAACATAATAAAGTTGGAGAATGGAAGGTTTTGAGTTGCAATTATTTTGGGTTTCTTTCGTTCTTATTTTAAGAAGAGGGGTGGTCTATGTCTACACTGATTATAGATATGTACATGTTTTGTTATCTACAAACTAAATTTCCGCGTTCATGCTGAGTTTAGTTAGTCGTTATTGGCATTCGTAAATCTTCTCAGTGGAAAGCAAAACCATTTTTCCCCCCTCAATTCATTATCAAAAGAAACAAAAGATATCATGAATTAGTATATAGCCTTAGAATTGAATATTTAAATGAAACATATTCTTGGGTCTACTTCCTTTCATGGGGTAAATTGCATGTGTTAGATTACATAATGGAATGCAAACCTTGATTTCTCCATCTCCTTTTGAGTTCCTTGTTGGATTACAACTGTTAGTATTTTTAAGGCAAATGAGTCATATGCCTCAAGGCATAGCTCAGGATGAGGCTCACTAAAAACGCCTTGAGGATAAGGGTGAGGGTGAAATGTAAAAACAACTGAGGTGTATGCCTCTGACCAGGAGGCACTCTAAAGTCGTATGCCTCACATTATTTTTTCTACTTTTATTTATTTTTATTCTTTTCTTTCTTCTATTTTTCTGTCTCTTTATTGGTGCTGGCATGCAATATAATCGGAGCACTTAGAGATGCATTCAAATAAAAATAATAATATATGCAAATTAATTGCTAAATTGCTGTGGTTCATGTATACATTTTTGTTGTATTTAGTGTTATGCAAAGAAAGTTTCTAAAAATATAATCAGTTGTATTTTTGTAAGAAATATAAAAAGGTGTTAATTTCAGAAACTTTCAATTGTTCTAATATAATTTTTTTCTTTTTTGCTGAAATATAAAATAGAATATTTCATATTATTAATTCGGGGGAGTAAAACTTGGAATTTGATAATGTTAATTTGAAACTTGATATTTGGAAAGATGTAGTGGCTACCCAAATATTTTTATTTTCGATATAATTATATATATGCACGTATGCTATATTACTTATTTAAAAATATCATGCATGTGAGGCTTATGCCTTATGCCTCTAGGCGTAGGCGCCTTGCCTCGTGTCTCAGTATCTAAACTGATTGTTGCTAATGATTTTCTTTGAAATTCATTGACTATTAGCTGAGAAAAAAACCCTAAATTAATAGAAAGAAAATGGGTCAAAATAATTTGCAGTGCGAAAGTAATTTATCTTCATTACAACAAGAGTATTATTTCATACCCCAGTATTGTTTCCCATCATTGCATTGAAAAATCCTTCTAAAAATTACGAGTCTTCATTTGAATGGTATTGCTAGTGAGTTTTTTTCCTGTTTAAGCAAAGATTCAAAGAATTATTGCCCCCATTCTCCACACTAAATGTATAATCTTTAGCTCTTATTTCAAATGTTACTGGTAGTAATGCTTCTCTTTCTTTGTGGAGCTGATTTTTGTTTTCTGCCTTCAGGGAGTTTTTGGTTGATCTCATGGCAGCCCCTGGGACGCTTATACCAGCCGATGTTCTGAGTATAAAGGATACTCCCATCCTGTCTTATGACCCAGGATTCAGTGATACTTTTCAAACAGCTAATAATATGGGCGATGAACTCTCGAGACCGGAGCCACCACATGGTGAATATCATGCTGGTAATGGAAAATTTATAGTTGAGAATAATGTACTGTCAGATAGAAATTCAAAATTTGTAAAGACAGAATTGGTGCCTGGTTGCTCAAGTGCAAGTAGTGGATCACTATTTGTGAGCATAGGCAACCGCTCTAATGGGAATACAAAGGGTGTGGTTCTTACTAACAAGTCACATCATATTTCATCTTTGGCAGTTGGAACATCTTCCCAGTACAAAGGGAAGAATGGGGGCCCTGTAGTTGGTGTTGGTGTGACGGAGAATCTTAATGCAATGCCACACTCACAAGATAGCATGGAGGACTCCAAAAATCTTTTTGCTGATCTTAACCCATTTCAGATTATAGGATCTAGCAAAACTTCCATCCAAAACAAACCCACAGACAATAAAGTTTGTGATTTTCAGAGGCAGAGAGAGAACCTTTCTTCGGGTCCTGGAAGATCCCCTTCGCCGCTGATGTGGAAGAATCGTTCAATTTGCAATGAGGTCCCTAAGACAAAGCGATATGAATTTGTGGAGGGACTTCTCCCTAGGAACAACCAAGAAGCTAATCATTATAATGCGTCATCACTTTCTCTCTCTAGCTCGGCCACTTCGGAAAAGGTTTATCCTGTAGTTCCTAATGTCAATGTGACAAGTAACGGTAATAGGCGTGCCTCTGGTGGCGGTGCTTCAGTGTTGACATTGAGCAAAGACCAGTACAATCAGCTGCTTTCTGATGAAAATGGTAATCAAACAGTTAGGCCACGCACATTGATTCAATCTCCAGTCACAAATCATCAGCAAGAATATTGTGGAGATCGGGAGGTTTTAGAAAATGACATAGATGGTGATACAAAGGAACATCGAAATAATGATATGGGTAAGCATGACTGTCAAAAGTTCACTCATGACAGATATGTGGGCACTAAGGTGTCGTCAAAGCATCTAAAAAGTTCAAGCTCACTTCTTGATTCTGGTCCAAGTAGGCTTGATCCAATGTTAGAAGATGTGGCCGAATGGGAAATCCTATGGGAAGACCTTGTTATTGGTGAAAGGATTGGAATAGGTAATACTTTTCAACTTAGGCTAAAATTTAGTATTACTTTGATATTCTCTTCTGGATTCTTTCTTTGACTATTGTGAGCAGTGTACTTCTTGGTTTAAATAAGTTTTATTTATTGGTTTTTTTTTTCAATGAAAGAATGTTTGGTTGCTTTCAATTGATTTTATTATCGATTGGGTGATCTGTTTCATATCCTCATTGTAATTAATTTGTTTTTTTTTTTTTTGATAACCAAATTTTTTATTGAGAAGAGGAGAAGGAGCCCTCCAAGTGATCAAGCAAAAACAAATACAAAGAAAATATAAAAGTGCTAAAAACAACAAAACAACCCCAAACCGGACTCACCCACTACAAATGCTCTCCCTAAACTCATGAAATTGCTTACACTAGTAAAACAACAAACCCACTATGTTAAAAATGATTTCCTAGATAGAATGCTCCTTCCCTTCAAAGATTCGCCTATTCCTTTCTTTCCACAAACCCCAAGAGTGGGTTGTTTACTCTATCTTGAGCAGTGGTTTAAAGGCAAAAAGAATATTTGGGGTGTTTTAGCCTGATGCAGCCATGGCATGAGCATCTAGACTGTAGGAATTCTAACTGTATAAACGTTGAAGACAGATGTAATTAAAATAATCGTTAAAAATATAACGTTTGAAAAATAAGAAAAATTATAACTCAATGGAAAGACAATCTAGAAATTGGAAACAGTTCAAAATAAAATGGATCATGCATGAAAACTACTTGAAACGTTTATAAGCATATGAAATTACCAAGGAACACAATGATCCAAAGTATAATAACCAAATTAAGTGCCAAACAAATAAGTTTGAACCCCCCCAATGTCATACTCTTCCAATTGAACCTTCTTGCTCTTTCATTTGAGGCCCAATAACAATTTTAAATCCATAAGATCACTAACTTTGACTAAGTACTTGGTCCTCATCCCATTATCATCATCCCTGCATTCAATACTTGCATCATTGTCTGCATCTGTTCCCACATCATCGTATCTTATGTTAAGCATTAGCTCGTCAAGTTGCAGATTTGAGTTTGGTAATGTGCCAGTCGACTCATCTTAAGAATCAGGAACAAGGAAATGATAGGCTTGTTCTCCCAGTTTTTTTTTTTTTTGGTGGGGTGGGGTGGGGTGGGGTGGGGGGGGGGGGGGGGGTGGGGGGGGGGGGGGGGGTTGGAGGCGGTGTTAAACAACCCAACACTACATAATACTAGTTTCCTATGCACCAAGGATTTTGATATAATGCCTTTGAGAAGTCCACATGCCATTACATCCATACACATCTATTATAATATAATAAGTTGCCTATATTTAGTTCTTTTTTTTTTTCCAAAATTTAAAATAAGGAAAGAAATATATGAAAAGTAAAAGAAAATATTACTATGCACCATCATAATAGAAATAATAAAGTGCAGATATACAATATGAAACCATGGTACCGATTAAAAATAATATCAAACCATGGTTTTGCATAAAAACTTATTAAATTATTGTGTGGCGGTTGGAGTACATGAACCCCACCCCTTTCTCATTTTTCAATAGAAAATCATTCAACTAAATGGTGACACCATCTTACGCCTTAGGATTGTGTCTTGGGGTGTGCATCTGTGTTGATATGTGTCCATCATGATAAAAATCCTAAAAGTGTCGGGTTGTAATTATGTGTTCTAAAATTAAGAGTTAGAACAGGAGAGAAATTTCATACAGAAACTATGAGCAGCAGTGAGGCTAAAGATGCATGCTTTTCTAAATGTGGCTTAAGTGTCTAGAATATTTATAGGCCTCAAGGCATCTTCTTAGTGTCTCACCTCTTGGGGAAAAAAAGTTTTTAAAAACTCTGCTCGTGAGTATAAATTTCTTATTCCTCCTTTCCCCCCTTACTAGGCATTTTTCATTTTTTTTATTTAAAAAAAGTAATTTTCTCTTCAGTCAAAATTGAAGTACTGGAACTCATTTTGACGACAGTGGTTTAATTTATGTAATTTTGGTTGGGGTTGTGGGTTGTTGCTTTCAGTCTTAATTGAAATATGCCTCTCCTTGGGAAATCGATTGAATCTCGTTCTTGTTTTTGTGAATAGGCTCATATGGAGAGGTGTACCATGCTGATTGGAATGGCACGGTATGTTTTTTCTTCCAATTATTATATTTGGTGCAAGTTCTGAAATGGTTTATTATTTCTTTTGCCATGGAGAAAAAAAACTACATAACAGGAGAGATGAATGGAGAACCTGAAACACGACTTTTTGGGAGAACTTTTCTTGCTGATGTACTTTTTTTGCATTGTATGGGAGTGACCTTTTACGATAAATAGATTTTCCATTTATTTGAGACTTCTTTTGAAGCTTTACATTTGACTAGATATTGCCCTACTCAAATCAGATAATGAAAGAAGATTAAGGTTGCATTTCTTAAGCATCTAACTGTGCAGTGCTTTTTCTTCATTGTTTTTCCTCATTTTTTCTTTTGATGATCAACAAGATTGTATTAGTGAAACAGTGAATCCTGGCAAATAGGAAATAGTGTTTTTAATAGTATAGAATTTTCTATTCACACCATACTTTCTTAAGAAACGTGCAATTACAGTATGAATACTGTTCTTTCTCTTTTTTGCTTAACATTTCTCCCTACTAATATTCCATTTTGCATTTACATGGGGAAGTTGTCAATTCTTTATAATTTTTGTTTTGATTAGCCTTAATAATATAGTGCCAATTTGTAGGTAAGTTTATTGATCTCCTTAAATTCTTAGTAAATTCTCTACTTATCTAAAATAAATAAATAAATAATAATAATAAAAAATAGTGCCAATTCATATAGTGATGGTCCGTTATAAATTAGTTCTTTTTTTTGGTTTTGACGATCTAAACACATTACTATCTTTGCTGTAAATCATGATGATTTGAACCTAGCAAACGTGAATTTGTCTGTTTCCCATGTCCTCCATGAAGGAAATGGCATGGCAGGTGCTTTAGCCAAACATGCTTCCCATTGAAGTTGTTTGCATTTTATCTTGGAAGCTTTTTGTTTGTTTTTTGTTTTTTTATTAAAACTTTGGATGTCAGAAAGGACTTTGTTGGTGTTCTGATTGGTCTTCCATGGATCCAAATGTATCTTGGGGGGTATGCCCCCATTAACTTGTATTCTACATTATTTTATAAAAAAAAATTGTTTCTTGATTAGCCGAAAAAAAAGATTCAAGCTTAAATTTTACCGGGATGTTTCAAAATGCATTTCTTATCTGTTCCAGATACTGCATGTTTATAAATATCTTATTTGTGCTGTGTGGGGGGTATAAGATTTTTTTGATTTTGTATTATGGATGCATGAGAGGTTGGGTACAGTACCGAATTGTTGGAGTTCAGATACAGAAGAGCATGCAGAAAATCTGAAAAATATTTTGGGGCATTAGGTACAATACAAAAATGTGGATCACATCTGATGTCTGGTAGACCTTTTGTATTGTTTTTATCCTAAGCCTTATAAAATTTCAAAGAGGCGTTCATTTGTGACTTTTAGGAAAGGGTTAATATTAGAATTGCTAATAGCTTGGCTTTTTCATTGAGAACTGACGGATCATGACATAGAGGATGTTCATTTGTGCCTTTTCCTTTAATCTTGAGGATGTCCTTTATGTCTTCAACAAGTAGGAAAATGCTTTAATCTTGATAAAAGAGGAAGATTTCCTCATTTTGATTTTGGGGCCTTTTTCTGGTTCACTTTTTTGTTAAGCATTTAGATGGATAGTTACTCTTAATTAGGTACTCCCAGTTGACCACAACTTTGCATCTTAAATAATGTATCATGTTCAGAAAAGCTGAGAAAAGCATCACCTATTTATATGTTCATCACTGTGTGGCCAAGGGTTTGTAATTTGTTGGTGGGGAGCCACCCTGATACAAGAAACCTGAAGCAAACATCCAAAAAGCAAAGAAAAAGAAAAAATGTCTACAAGCAACACCTCACAATTCACCTAACAAGTCCCAAATAAACATGAAATCTTCGAAGTAAGCTCCTTTAAACTCTTCGAAAACCCTACTCCAGTAAAACAACGATGCCAGTCTCTATCCCCACCTCTTGTAACCTAGGGAAGTTACCAAGGCTTGGGAAGAGTAATCAGATTTCCAGTGGGATTAAGTGTATGGATCTTTGGTACATCCTACTTTCACCATCTATTGGGGATTTTGGAAACAGATAAATTCAAGAACATTAGAAGACAACCGAAGGAAGATTACTTACTCCATTGTGAAGACCATAGTGCAATGGGCATGCATTTTCCGTAAATTTGTGCCATTGTTAGTTTGACGTCTTTAATAGCTGTTGGGGACCACCATGAATGGTGTGGAGGAAAAAAGATCCCTTCCTATGAAAGGGGTTTTGAGATTATGTTACATTTCTTATCCTAGCATATCAGAAGTAATCTTGACATGGGTTTTTTGTCACAAAGAAGGAATACCAAATGGCTTTACCGTCCACTTCACAATATTAGAAATGTAGAATGGAATGTACAATAGGGTACGGACTCCGGTTATATGATACATCAACAATAGGAGTTTTAGCTACCTTAGTTGCATGTATTGGGAAGTTGTCACTATGTGAGATTGACACTTATTTTTTTTGCTTATGGCATTTCAATTTCCTTTAATTTCTGTTGCACACTAGCTCTGTTTCTATTGGCATTATTTTAGTCCCTTTGCCATTTCAAAGCTTAAAGTAATGATGCTTTAAAAAAATTTGGGCATGGAAATTGAATCTGGTTTCTTCCATTTAAGTTTTACATGGAATAAAGGTCAGCAAAATATGTCTTTCAGTCCTTCTACTCCCAATAAAATCATGAATTGTTCTAGCAATTCTCTCTCTCTCTCTCTTTTGTTTCTTCTTTCTTTTAATTTGTTTTGCATGAAATTATCCTATAAGGCGCACCTACCAAAAATTTTCTTTCTGAACCAATTGAAAAAGTAAATTATTCTGATTGCTGTTTGGTGGTTTTTGTTGAGCTATAGGAGGTAGCGGTGAAGAAATTCCTAGACCAGGATTTCTCAGGGGATGCATTGGATGAGTTCAGAAGTGAAGTAAGTGACAAGTAATCCTTGCACATATAATTTTTAATGGATGACTACCTTTTATTGTTGATGAATGTAATTTTTTCCCCTGATAAACAATAATTCACAAAGTTGTGAAATGTCAGGTTCGAATAATGCGCAGGTTGCGTCATCCGAATGTTGTTCTTTTCATGGGTGCAGTAACACGCCCTCCTAACCTCTCTATTGTCACAGAGTTTCTTCCAAGGTATAATGATTGCTAATTTGCATCCCCTAATTAGTGTCTTGTCTCCTGTAAAAAAGTATTGTTACGTCTCTCTAAAACTTAACGGCATTCATATTAGAAAAGTTCTTTCATTTTTCCATACATTTTTACAACCTGAGGAAGATCATATTGAAAATGATTTCTACTTATCAAAAAAAAAATATATTGAAAATGATTTCTGAATGTTTAGATGTCATTATTGATTTAGTCGGTAAAATTTCTTAGGATATGAAACCTTGAAGCAAATATAGTCTCCTAATCAACACATTCTAAGTTTTAGTTGAAATTTAAGGGAAGTTCTATATCCTTTTGGGTTTTTTGGCTATAATAGTAGAAGAAGTTTGACATCGCTTGTATTTTTTCAGTTCATCTACTTTCTCTTTTGGATGTGAGAGGGCAAAGTACATTTGGATATTCTAGGGACAATTTCAAAACCAGTTGGCCTTGGATTCTTGAGCAATATGATATAACTTGGGTAAACGTCATTTACATTTGATTTTGGTTTCCAGGGGAAGTTTATATCGGATTCTCCATCGTCCTAATTGTCAAATTGATGAAAGGCAAAGGATAAAAATGGCTCTTGACGTGGTATGGAATAATCAATCATTTACTTATTTCCTTCACCCAGTAATTTACATTTATATCAATATTCTAAGATATTTGTTGTTTTCATGCAGGCAAAGGGTATGAATTGTTTGCATACCAGCATTCCGACTGTTGTTCACCGTGATCTGAAATCACCAAATTTGTTGGTTGATAAGAATTGGAATGTCAAGGTTTATAAATCTTATATTTCTCTGAATTCTTTAGTTTATGAATTTCTTGTAGGATCTTTCACTAGCTTAGGGAAGGGAATTTTCTTCTATTCCCTGGTCTGGAAAAATCTAAAATACAAGATATGGTTACACATATTTGCTGAAAATGAATTTGTGGATGTGCGTCCTCCAGCACAAAAAATAAGTAACTGTGACTTGGTAATTTTCTTGAAATTTAAACACTCCTATCTATTTTGGATTCAGAGGATAGTTGGCCTGAAAAATTACTCTTGGAGTACTGTATGAAGTTTGACTTTCAAATTCATTGACTTGGTTGATGGAGATTTTTAAATCATTTTCTTCTAGTTGTCAATACTGTATAGAAATTAAAAATATCTTGGTACTCATCCTTGATCGATTACTCATCTTCTAAACTATGTTAGGAGATGTGTAATGTTGTAAATTGCTAGATTTCCGTGCCTTAATATTATTACTAGATATCCGATAGAAATACTGATTTTTCCATTAATACTTATTCTATCATAAACAGTTCATACATTTGCTAATTTGCAGATGAGTTTGTAGTTACAGTTTCTATTTCTTTTTCTGCCTTTTATTGTTGATTTGAGTTATTCTTTGAAAAAGTAAAATTACTGGTTGCCTGCAGATTTGATAAGTTGAGATGATATTGCCATCTATTGAGATGATATTCATCTTGTAGCTTTTGACTGTACACGACTTAATGGTTTTTTGGCTATCTGGTCTGCTATTCCTATACTGTATTTTGTGCAGCGTGTACTAATTCTAAATCTAAACTATTCAGGTCTGTGATTTTGGGTTGTCACGCTTGAAGCATAATACATTTTTGTCATCCAAATCTACTGCTGGAACGGTAAGAACTGCCAAACTCACAAAGATCCTTTTTTTTTTTTGGGTGGGTTTACGCCGTGTGGTATTATCAGAGACCTGGGTAAACCCTGCCTCACCCTATAATCCTATAAAAAAATTCTTTATAAAAAATGAACAGAGTAGAGGATTTTAGACAATCTTAGTTCTCAACTCCAAGTACATTTCTTTTCCTGATTAATTTTCCTTTAATGTTTCAGCCGGAATGGATGGCACCAGAAGTTTTGCGAAATGAACAATCCAATGAGAAGTGAGTTATATGATCTTAACCCTTATCCCTCTCTCTTGTGCCACTGGCTTTGCTACATTCTCTTTTCTTCAACAATTGTTATATGTAGAATCTCTGCTTGATTGCTTTCATGCCTCCTAGTTATTTCAACTAGGTTTTTTTTTTTGGTTTCTCTTTGACAGAGTTATGGATTTTGAGTCACAACTAGATCTGGGATTTTGAACTTTTATCTTGATTCATGAACAGGTGTGATGTTTATAGCTTTGGAGTCATTCTTTGGGAGCTTGCAACATTGAGAATGCCTTGGACTGGAATGAACCCAATGCAAGTGGTGGGTGCAGTAGGATTTCAGAATCGCCGGCTCGACATCCCAAAAGAAGTTGATCCCTTGGTCGCCAGAATAATTTGGGAATGTTGGCAGACGTAAGTTGAAAATCCAAAATGCACTTCCACACTGCTTTAACTAAATTGACCTTTTCAATTGTAATTTCCATTGTAACGTTCTTTGGGTCCAATTCTTTTCCAGAGATCCAAACCTGCGGCCATCTTTTGCGCAACTCACAACTGCTCTCAAGCCCTTGCAGCAACTCATCCTCCCTTCTCATCCAGAGCAGCAAAGCTTGCATCCGCCGCAACAGATCTCAGTAAACTATACACCTTGAAAAGAGTCAGCTTCCCAACTGTGAATAAAGGAGATGTGCTGCTGCTTTTTGTAGGGGTGTGAGGGTTTATGGAATTTCTCGGCTGGCCAGGTAAATTAATTGTTAAGTGTTGCGTAAGTGGTGATTTTATCAAGGGGTTGGCCTTCCATTCTAGTCCTCAGAAATAAAACTGTGGGCTATATGTATGCTTTGTAAAGTCAAGGTCCAATGTTGTAACATGTCGGTACATAATTCTGATTGCAATACAGAAGAAAGCGGATAATGCTTTTGTTCAGTTTGATCGCTTTCCATTTATATGTTTCTTCATCGCTCATTCTTGTTTTACTTGTGCTTTTGAACGTTTGGAACTTGTATACCATTAAAGATACTTCGGTGTGGTGTATTCGTCTTCGATAACACCCACAAAAAACCTTGTTAGTGGAAATTCTGGTGGTATCTGGGAGTTGGATTCCTTGTCTATTCCTAAATACCTGAAAACACAATAAGGAAGGTGTGAGATTATTCCAATACTATGGCTCTTTTGTAATAAGAAGAAAGCTCAGAAAAATATAAGGAAACAATTGAATTGTTATTTTTAACAAAAGAAAAAGTAAATTTTCAAATATTAGAAAAATCAATTTAAAACGTTGGACTCAGTTCACCTTTGTTGTATCCTTCTTTAAGGTTAAGGGAGGTAAAAGCAGAAAATAATAAAGTTAAGGGTTATTATTAAAATATTTTGAGATTAAGGGAGGGTAAAAGAGAAAAAATAATAAAATTAGAGAAATATAATTAAGAAAATGTTAGATGAGAAAAGGCAATTAAATGGGTTAAAGGAGTAAAAGATGAAAAATATTAAAGATAGAGGGATGTTAAAAAGAGGGTAAAAGAGAAAAGATAAGAAAATTAGAGAGATTATTTTAAAAATAGAGAGGGAGGAGAGGAAAGAAAATAGATTTGAAGGGGTAAAAAGGACAGTCAATAAAATATGTATGATGGACCCACAAAATTGTAATTTGATAAGAAATTTATCCTTGACAATTCTATTTTATATAAATATTTAAAATACCCTAAGGGTATGTTTGATTGCATGGAAAATCACTTTCCATGGAATTTGAAATTCATGAAAAATTAGTTGTGGAAAATAGGTACCATTGTTTGATTTCACTTGGATAAAATCATGGAAATATATGAGAAAAAAGAAGAAGAGGAGAAGGAGGAAGAAGATGAGAGGAGGGGAAGAGGAAGAAGAAGATGACAAGGAATAGGGAGGGGGGAGGATGTTGTGACGGTGGCGACGAAGGTGGTGGCGGCGACGGTGGTGGCGACGACGACGGAGGTAAGTGAGGAAGATGGGGGGAGAACGTGGTGGTAGTGGTGGCGGAGGAGGTGAGGGATGGAGAAGAAGGAGAAGAAGAAAAAGAAGAAGAGAGAGAGAGAGAGAAGGTGGTCGGAGACGGAGTCGGCGACGACGGCGATGACGACTACGGCAATGTTAGTGTAATGGTGGTGGTGGTGGTAGTGGTGGTGATAGGGAAGAATTGATGATGGAAAATATGGGTGGATTTCATTTTCCCACCCATATGGGTGGGAAAGTGAAATCCATGATTTAATGGACTTTTTGAATGAGGTGGAAAATGAATTTCCATTTCCATGTGCACTCAAACACTTGAAAAATGTTATTTTCCATGGAAATTGATTTTCCACCCTATTTTCCATGTGCAATCAAACATACCCTAAGATTTATACTGCAATACTTAAACACCCTTAGATATCTTATTGATGGAAGAATCATTTAAGGTAGACCAAACTTTAAAAGTAAGGAAAATGTTGATCAATGGGTTTTTTGGACACTACGAGTCAAAACAATGTCAAAGGAATTCAGTTTAGAGCGATTCTGAAAATAAAGTTAATAAATAATTTTTTAAGGACACCTCCATCGACTACACCTCCTTCTTTAATGGTGAATCAAGGGTCATAAACTAGTCACTGGAAACTTAAAT
This sequence comes from Akebia trifoliata, assembly GCF_017979445.1. Taxonomy (NCBI): domain Eukaryota; kingdom Viridiplantae; phylum Streptophyta; class Magnoliopsida; order Ranunculales; family Lardizabalaceae; genus Akebia; species Akebia trifoliata. Next base: position 27,228,303 of record NC_141390.1, read on the forward strand.
CTCATTAGAAAAAGTTCCATTTCATCAAAAATATGAAAAATCTCAATCCACATACCAACTTATCAGCAGTAAACTATTGAAATCTCTTAAATATATATATTTTTTTAAATTTATTTTTTATTTAGATTATAATTCTCATCCCTAATTCTAATGGATATAATGCAATGTTAGAATCCTTTATGGTTAAATACAATTAATGCAATGTTAGAGTGTTTGATGATTACAAATACAATGCATTGAATTGTGATGGATGCAATCTAATTTTTTATTTTTATTTTTATTTTAAAGAAATAGGTGCAAACACTAATCGAATGCAATGTAATGGTGCATATTTGCTCCATTTGTTTAATATGAGTTTAAGCAATCAAATATTATACAATACAATGCTGACATCGCGTTATCTAAATGGCTTTATGCGTGTTGATAGGGCACATCCAACATAATGAGCCTTTTCAAGGCTAAACCTATGTTGATAGGAACTTGTCGACATGCATAGAGCCTTGTTGATAGATGCCATCTAATATGGATAGTTTTTGTAGATGCACGAAATTGCTCTACACTTTCCTTCTCTCTAAGCTCGGGCGGACCTGCAAATCAGCCCACTCCGACGATCAAGTTAGACAAATTGATCAGAGTAGTTTTTTAAGAGAAGAAGAGTTCGAACCTCTTTTACCCATAGTTTTCTTCCTTATATAGGCGTTTATCTGGTTCGGTTTCTGTGCCATCCTTTAAAGTGACCTTGGGCAGTTGGCTCACTCCCTGACATGTCAGCTACAGGAGTTGTTGCAACTGCCCTGCCACCTCTGTGATGACGTGAGCTGTGAATGCTGTCAGTCCACTGTCGCATATGTCAGATCCGTACAACCGACCTATGCTGCCTCCAACCGACCTATTCTGCCTCTACCCGTACCATTTTACCTACCGGTGGCTAAGGTCCGAGCTCAATCATTTACTTGCACCCGAGAAGCTCAATCTGTCGGGCTTACTTTCCGTCAATCCGAGATTTGGAGATACTTCTGAGCTCAAACTCATACCACGTGTCCTATTCCAGAATTTCCCCCACAATACCCCCTCTCGAGGATTCGGGCAAATTGCTCGGGTGCTCAAGAATATTAATAAGAAATTAGTGAGCTAACACGTGGCAACCTCCCATTGGATCTCAGCCAAGATTAATGATTTCTTTATGGCGAATCGTATCTTAGCCTTTTCGTTTTTCGAGGACGGCGGTCGGTTGGGCTGTTATCGTAGTGCGCGTCCTGTCTGTTGGTTTGAACGGCGCAATTATTGCACAGAGTACACGTGGCGCCAGGGGAATGGCTCGATTCGCGTGTAAAGGGGCGAACGGTCATATTGGGTTTCTCAACGTTTAATGCCTCATTATTGACCTGAGAAATCCTGTCCGTTGATCCTAAATGCATATCTCGAGGCCCTTCTCGTCTATAAATGTCCCCCTCATCTCCTATTTTCATTTTCACTCTTGCTCTCCTTGCTGTTACGCTGCTCATTTGCTCTCCCGCGTGTCTTCCCTGCCCTTCTTCGTGCACCTGCTCCTGCCTTCACCGCGCCGCTGCACGACCGGTGACCAGAAGCATCCAGCCTTTGCGCAAGGGAAGAAGTCAGAGAGGAATAACAAAGGTACAGCGGCCAGGACCCCTTCCCCTCTCCTCCTAACTTCCTTCACCCCCCCCCTTTTTCCCTCCTTATGTTCACTATCTCATTATTTTATTTTTCCAACCCCCTGCGCATTTCCTCTCTCATCTCCGTGAGTAAATTGTACATTGCAAGCATTGGGTCTTGCGCGTTTGGAGGCGAGTCTGCTGGCAGCGGGTTTGATGGCTCTCCACGGTTTTCGCCTCTAGCCCTTCCCATCTTGGTCGTTTTTCTCCCTGTAAGTTTCCCACGGACGGCGCCAAATTGTAGATGCACGAAATTGCTCTACACTTTCCTTCTCTCTAAGCTCGGGCGGACCTGCAAATCAGCCCACTCCGACGATCAAGTTAGACAAATTGATCAGAGTAGTTTTTTAAGAGAAGAAGTTTCGAACCTCTTTTACCCATAGTTTTCTTCCTTATATAGGCGTTTATCTGGTTCGGTTTCTGTGCCATCCTTTGAAGTGACCTTGGGCAGTTGGCTCACTCCCTGGCATGTCAGCTGCAGGAGTTGTTGCAACTGCCCTGCCACCTCTGTGATGACGTGAGCTGTGAATGCTGTCAGTCCACTGTCGCATATGTCAGATCCGTACAACCGACCTATGCTGCCTCCAACCGACCTATTCTGCCTCTACCCGTACCATTTTACCTACCGGTGGCTAAGGTCCGAGCTCAATCATTTACTTGCACCCGAGAAGCTCAATCTGTCGGGCTTACTTTCCGTCAATCCGAGATTTGGAGATACTTCCGAGCTCAAACTCATACCACGTGTCCTATTCCAGAATTTCCCCCACAGTTTTCATGGCAAAATTTATATTGATAAGAGTTTGTTGACGTGCATAAATTCATGTCGGGTGCCATCTAACACAATCACTAAAGTTAATGGAGTTATCGATTTCAAATGGAGTAGTCAGAGTCATTGGAATCCTGGGAAAGGAGTGGACAACAAATTAGAATTTTAAAAAGAGTCGTGATAATATGATGCTCTCCTCTGACATAAGCCCTCATTATAGAATCGTAGATCTTTTGCCTCGGGATGCATAAGGTAAAGATGTATGATTGTGTATATCCCGAGGTAAATGATATATGATTCTGTGACGGGGCGTGTGCTAGAGAGAGCGTCAAATAAATCATTACTCTCTCCCCAAGAGAGTGTCAATAAAAGTTTTCATAATCAAATAAGACAATAACAATAATAAAATTGGACTAAATTGCCCTTTTGTAAGATAAATTGACAAGTTCATAGTGTTAGAAATTTAGAATGTATGGCGACCATCAATCAAACCCTCTTAGCCTTCCCTTCCCGCCAAATCCAAAAACCCATCACCAATCCCCATCACCACCTCTTCTCCGCTCTCTCCTCCTCCACCACTCTCACCCAACTGAAACAAATCCACGCTCAAATTCTTCGAACCAGCGTCGACCGCTCATCATCATCATCTCTCCTTCTCAAACTCGTTATCTCCTCTTTCGCTCTCTCCTCCAACCTTGACTACTCTCTCTCACTCTTCAGTCAAATCTCCTCCCATGAAACCCATATCTGTAATCGAGTTCTCAGAGAAATATCGAGAAGTATTGAACCAGGGAAGACCCTTTTGTTGTATCAAAAGATGAGGATAGAAGGAATTAAGTTTGATAGGTTTAGTTTTCCAACGCTATTGAAGGCTTCAGCTAGGGTTTCAGCGTTGAAAGAAGGAATGGAGATTCATGGGCTTGCCTCGAAGATGGGTTTTGATTCGGATCCGTTTATCCAAACGGGTCTGGTTAGAGTGTATGCTTTCTGTGGGCGTATTTTAGAGGCGCGCCTACTGTTTGATAAAATGCTGCACCGAGATTTGGTCACCTGGACAGTTATGATCGACAGGTATGTTATAACTGCTTATTTGTTTTTTAATTGATCCAGTACTCCAGGAAGTTTGGTAGCTAATGAGCTCTCTGCCTCCTTGCACCCCATCTGACACATTGCACAAAATCAGCCTTATTGGCAACTTCTAGCCATTGGATTCTAGCATTTTTTTTCCAATCCCATTATGAACAAACTGCTGAAATCCAATACCTGGAGATCACTCATTGGGCTAATTTTTTGTTTAGATCCCCCAAAGTGTGGGAAAATATCTTGGGTTACTGCTCAAAAGATTGTAACATGTGGCACAAGAAGGAAATCGGGAGTTAGATAGCTATCGACTATCCGGAGTACGTGATCTTTATTTTTCCTAACTTGAGAATTAAGATCATCAGGATAAGTAGAGCTGAAAGATGGATGATGTCTAAAATGTCACACTACACATGTGGTGCACATGCAAAGTGGCCCCCATTAAATCTATTCTACACGGGTCCACCAACTCCATGATCTGGACCCTTCGTTCATTAGTGTGATCTGATCCAGACCCTTCTTTTATTTTTCTAGGGAAGCGAGGTATTCGTTGTCAGGCAGAGGTGAAGGTGGGGGTATAAACAAGTTTTAAACCTATGTCGTGGGATCAACACTCCACACGCCTTACCAACTGAGCTAAGTTGGCACCTTCAATCAAGACCCCTTTTTTTTTGTTTGGCTAAGTGAGACCCTTCATTCAGTGCTAGAGGACCCTAACTTCATATGGTTAGAATTGGTGTCGATCGGGGGAGTTCGTTGCCCATGAGTAGGGAATGAATGTGTTTCTCCCTTTTAGAGGGTGTTTGGTTACCATGATACTGTTGGGTGCCCCGTGTAAGGGAAAGCCATTTTTTTCCTCTTTTTAATTTTTTCTTAGTTGGATTGCATGATGAGCTTAGCATTTCATGCTTCACTAACATGATGAAGGAGTTGTTAAAATGTAAATAGTCGAATTTTCACCACTTATAATTTCTTTAATCAGTTACTATCATAGTGGCCTTTACGATGATGTCTTGATGCTGTTTGAAGAGATGAAGAGTTCAGGTGTGGAGCCAGATGAGATGGTTCTTGCTACCATTCTTTCCTCCTGTGGCCGTTCCGGAAATCTGAATTTTGGAAAAGCGATCCACAACTACATTTCTGAAAGGAATATTGCGATGGACACTCATTTGAAGACTGCCCTTATCACCATGTATTCAAATTGTGGGTCAATGGATTTGGCCCAAAATTTATTTGACAAGATGACGCCAAAGAACATGGTTGCCTCAACTGCACTAGTATTGGGGTATTCGAAACTCCAAAACGTAGAAGCTGCTCGCTCAATTTTCGATCAAATAGTTGAAAAGGACTTGGTTTCTTGGAGCGTGATGATTTCTGGTTATGCCGAGAGTGAGTGGCCCCAAGAAGCTCTTAAGTTGTTCAACGACATGCAACTCTCGGGTATAAAACCCGATGGAGTCACTATGTTAAGTGTTATCTCGGCTTGCGCACAACTTGGGGCACTATATCAAGCTAAATGGATCCATATGTATGTTGATAAGAATGGATTTGGAGATGTTTTATCTGTAAACAATGCCCTTATTGACATGTATGCTAAATGTGGGAGTTTAGCAAATGCAAGGAGAGTCTTTGATATGATATGTCAGAGGAATGTGATATCTTGGACAAGCATGATCATTGCGCACGCAATGCATGGGGATGCTGATAATGCATTGATGCTCTTTGACCTGATGAAAAACAATGGAATAGAGCCTAATGGTGTGACCTTTGTGGGCGTCCTTTATGCATGTAGCCATGCAGGATTAGTTGACAAGGGCCGTGAGATATTTGCATCGATGACAAACGAATACGATATTAAACCCAAGCATGAGCATTATGGTTGCATGGTAGACCTCCTTGGTCGTGCCAACCTTCTCAGGGAAGCCCTTGAGCTTATAGAATCAATGCCGTTCGCTCCTAATGTTGTTGTTTGGGGATCCTTATTGTCTGCTTGCAGGGTTTATGGTGAGGTGGAATTGGGAGAATTTGCAGCAAAACAACTTCTAGAGCTCGACCCAGAGCACGATGGGGCCCATGTTCTCCTATCAAACATTTATGCGAAGGCTAGGAGATGGGAAAATGTTGGAGAGGTAAGGAAGTTAATGAAAAACAGAGGGATTGCCAAGGAAAGAGGTTGTAGTAGGATTGAATTGAATGGTGTGATCCATGAATTTTTGATGTTTGATAAGAAACATAAGCAAGCAAATGATATCTATGAGAAATTAGATGAGGTTGTTAGTAAGTTAAGGTTACTGGGTTATGCTCCAAACACTTGTAGTGTGTTAGTTGACATAGAAGAAGAAGAGAAGAAAGAGGTGGTTCTATGGCATAGTGAGAAGTTGGCACTTTGTTTTGGGTTGATGAATGTGGGAAAAGAGTCACGAATTCATATAATTAAGAATCTTAGGGTTTGTGAGGATTGTCACACTTTTATTAAGTTGGTTTCGAAGGTATTTGAGAGAGAGATAGTTGTGAGAGATAGGACTAGGTTCCACCATTACAAAGATGGTGTTTGTTCTTGTAAAGATTTCTGGTGACATTGTATTCTTTTCCAAAGTAGCAACACTCATGCGTGTCAAAGAGTGTCTTCCCCCCCTTTTCTTACTAAAACCTTATTAACCATCATAGTAACAAAGTTTGGATTTGGTAATTTTTCGGTGGGGCTTTAATTCGGAAAATTTTCATGGAAAAGTTGGCAAAATTTTCGGAAATTATACAAAATATTTTATTGGATTTCTTACCAAAACTTATCATCTTCAATCTCTCAATAAATCTTGTGAATCTTGATGTTTATGTTGGAAAAACTTAAATTTTTGGAGGTCAATGGTAAAAATGTCGTCATATTCCATGATGGATTAAGGGGTTGTCGATTAATTCTTCAATTCACCAAAGTAATCTATTAACCCCTAATTTTGAGAATTTTATGATTTTTTATCTTTTTTAAATTGGAAAATTTTGTGACTACACCAACCATTTGCAATGAAAGCGGGTCACTGCTTGCCCCAATTAATCGAATTAAAAAGGAATGTGTTAAGACGACGATTCTAAAAGAATGAGAGTTGTGATAGTAAATGAGTGGTACAAACACACTATAACCAAGAGAAGATACAATTTCAAACAATGGAGGATCAAAAAATTATTCATTTGATGAATAATTTAGACTTGCAATGGTGAAGGAGACAATGGTGATTTTATTTTATCTTCGTTTGTAACAAATTGAACTCAGTTGGCATAAATGTAATAAATCATACTTTTATTTTATTTTTATTTTCTCTTTAAAAGGTAAAGTCGAATCCACTTTGAGTGTCGTCTACGGCGAGGCATACATTTGCCATGTTTTTTCAAAAAGAAAATATTTTGTATCATTACTAGGATGCATGAGGTGTTACATTTTTAGGGGAAAATCGATGTTTGATTGAATTTTTATTATGAAGTTACCAATTAGAGGAAAATTATCAAATTCTTAACTAATTTTATGAATAAGAATTTTTTTTTTGATAAGTATAAACTTTTATTAATGAAACAAAGAGAAGGAGGCTGAGGTAGCCCCCAACAAAACAACAAGCGAAACAACAAAAGATCAAAAGAAATTAACTACACAGGTGTAAGCTAATCACAAATGTTCTCCCAATTAAATAAGAAATCACGGTAGCACACATCCTCAAAATCTTTGCTCATCTTGGACCACAAAAACAGAAGCCCAATAATCTCTAAAATCACTGTGTGGGGCGAGCTCTCCTTACTATGGAAAACCCTGTTGTTGCGCTCTTTCCAAAGACCCCAAGCAATAGCTGAAGGAAGGATAGCCCAAAGATGCCTCTTTCTAGAAGAGAATATATTGAAACTCCACCCCTCCAAAAGATTAAAAAAAGATAAAGGAACGACCCAATCCACCTGGAAACGGGATAAAAAGAACATCCAAATGACCCTAGAGAAGGAACAATGAATAAGAATATGATTAACCGACTCCCCATCTCTCGAACAAAGAAAACAAAAATTCGGAGTGACCCACCCCCGTCTGATCAAGCTATCCAAAGTGAGAATTCTACCCAAACAGGCAAGCCAAACAAAGAAAGACACCTTAGAAGGAATAAAAGCGGACCAAATTATAGATGGGGAAAAAGAAATCTCGCTAGGCGGAAGCAAACATTTATAGAAGGATTTGACAGAAAACTTCTTATCCTTAGCCTTGAACCATTCTCTCCTGTCCTGCTCATTCTCTCTGAGTCGAATCAAATAAAGGAGACCTAAAAGAGATGTAACCTCCGTCAATTCCCAATCATTGAAGTTTCTCCTAAATCCCAGGTCCCAAGAATCTGTGTTCCCGTCCCGAATCAAACACTGCCTAACCGGATTATTTTTTTTCAACGAGCAAGAGTACAAGGATGGAAATTGAGTAGACAAAGGTGAAGTACCACACCACCAATCCTCCCAAAATCTCACATTGTCCCCCGAGCCAACCTTAAATCTAATCTCCCTATCAAACTCATGAACACCCTTCATAATACCTTTCCACACACTACACCCATAGGTTCCTCTGGCCTCGTCACTATACCAATCATAAGTCTTTTCTCCATATTTAGCCTGAACCACTCTCCTCCACAAGTTGTCTCTTTCTTCACCAAATCTCCAAAGTCACTTGCCTAGGAGAGCTTTATTCGTTACCCTGATCCCTCTAATCCCCAAACCCCCATTCTTCTTTGGAGTGCAAACCATCTTCCATTTCACCAAATGATATTTTTTACCACCATTCTTATCATTCCACAAAAAGTTCTTCATAAGTCTCTCAATCTTCACTTCCACCGCCTTGGGCAACGTGAACAGGGATAAGAAGTAAATTGGGATACTTGTTAAAGTACTTTTGATCAAAGTCACCTTACCCCCTTTGGAGAGATATTTAGCCTTCCACGAACTCAACTTCTTTTCCATTTTCTCTATCACTCCTTCCCAAATGTTCTTACTCCGATACGGTGCGCCTAACGGTAAGCCTAAATAGGATGAAGGGAGCGAATCACTACTGCACCCTAGCTTGAAGGTTAGACACCTCTCCAACCCCAAACACCTTGCTTTTCTGAAAGTTGACATGTAATCCAGAAATTGCTTCAAAACAACATAATAAAACCCTAAGAGTTCTAACTTGTTCTCTAGAAGGATCTAGGAACACTATGGTGTCATCAGCAAATTGCAAATGCGAAATCAAAGGACCCTCAATGTTCACTCTAAAACCCGATAACCTCCCTATCTCAACCCCCCTTATGAATAAGAATAGAAAGAAGAAGAAATAAAATAATAATAAGTGAAAAAAAAAAAAAAAAACAATACCTCATTGTAAAGTTTGACAATTTTTTTTTGAATAAATAATCGATACTTTTTTTTTGAAAATTGACAAATTATTGATTTAATCGATTAATTGATCTCTAATTTTTATTCAATTAATTCTGACAATTTTTTTCTTTTAAATTTGTTGAATTTTATTGTTGTTGGACACATTTTCATCGCGTAGAGAATCAGGTGATCATCTACGGTGTTGTTTGTTAAACTGAAAAAAATAAGTGCTGAATAGCATTAAGCGCTGAAACTTATAAGCGCTGAATTTAAGTGCTAAAAAAGTTGTTTGTTTAGATGCTGAATCATGTTTGTTACACATTGCTGAAACTGATAAATTGTCTTTGTTACCCTTACAATTATATTATACATTGTTTGCATGTTTTAAATGCTTATTTATTATCAAACACAATAAAATATATTATTTCTTATAAAATTAAAATACAATTTATTTTAAATAATAAATAATACTTAAATCTTCAATTTATAAATAATAATTTCTATTTATAAAAGCCCACAAATTTCAAATTAAAAATAATAATGTCATACAAGTCACCAAAATTTGAAATCAACTTTAAAAAGAACTTAATTTTTTATGAATAATTTTCGATGGAAATGAAGGATGTGTAATTATAAAAGCACCCTATGAATTAATAAGGGCAACCCACACTATAGCCATTTTTTGTTTTGTTTTATATGGATTAAAATTTTTGGAATGACCAAATTTTTAGTGAGGATAATTTATATGGTCTAGAGATCATCCTCACCAAAAATTAGTTTATTTTGAAACTTCTAACTCGTTAAAAATAGTTTTCAAAAAAAAAAAAAAATGGACAATTTACGATTCTTGAACTTGTTTTGATAGGGTTAAAAGTTTCAAGATGTGCTGATTTTTTGTGAGAATGATCTCCTCATTGTAAAGATCATCCTCACCAAAAATCAACTCATTCCAAAATTTTTAACCCATATAAGACAAAATAATTTAGCTATGGTGTGGGTTTATTAATTTGTGGGGTGTCTATATACTTATCCATGGGATATAAGAGGTAATATCCTTTTAAGAATAAGGGCATAGTTGTCCATGCTAAAAAAAACAAAGGGCATACTTGTCCGTATTGAAAAAGCGAAGTGCTTACCGCTTCAGCACTTTTTTTCAGCATCAAAATAGTGCTGAATTTTTTCACTTATTTTCAGCAATAAGCATGAGTAAACAAACGCGCTATTTTGACAAAAGTGCTGAATTTAATTTTTTTCAGCAATAAGCACTGAAAAATAACGCAAACAAACACCACCTACATCTCTTACAGGGACACATGTCATGCACATCATGTTAAAGTTAAGATTCTTCAAAATTGAGTGCACATTTTATTATTTGTCAAAAAAAATTTAAATTATTATAATAATAATAAAAAATTATTTTAAATATATTAATTTCAATTTTCATTAATAATATTCACCTTCTCCCGACTTTTTCAAACCATGAAGCAAAAAAATATTTGTATAAATAAAACAATAAGAACAACTCCATCAGTTACGTTTTACTTGCAATCCAGTTACCTGATTACCGACACGTGTCAGTCTTTAAACAGTTGTTCGTTGCTCACCTACAAATGGTCCAAGTGTCCCACCAACCTTTATTTTTATCTTTCTTTTATCTGGATGCGTAGAACCAACTCAATTGCATGACTTTTATCTTAATTTAAATTACCAAACTACCCCTTAGCTGTTCCAACGAAGCTTTTCAAGCTGCGCCTAACGCAAACCAAAATATTTGACCTGACAAGAATGCCCTTCTAAAATTTTTGTTTGACTCCATGTATGCTGTCAATTTGTGGGTTAGGATGGTTAAGCTTTTATCTGGCCCACACTATTATATCTTTTAAACCAATTCTAGGCTCAACCTCAAACCTATTGAAATATGGACTTTTCTTTTAAGAATAATGTTGAAGTACCACCGTGAGGGACATCGGTGTGCATATAATCATATATGCTTTCATCGAGATCTCACTCATATCTCAATGAAAAGTTTTTATAATTTTAGCACACATTCACATCAGTCGGTGTCTCCCACAATGTTATTCCAACATGACTCTTTTTTTAATTAAAATAAAAATCTAATCCATCTTAATTGAAATAATGAATTAGAGATGAAGAATAAATTTATTTATAATCTATTTTATTTATTACAAATTCATTCATCTATCTGTATGTAATAAGTATATATACAATATAATAATAGATCGAGTCAAATTTAACATTGTTACGTCTTAATTTGACTTAATTTAATGGATTAAGTAAATTTTGAACTTGATCCTTTCTTCATGCACTCTAGATCAAAATCCTAAACCTTATTTTTTACTAATTAAATAAAAAATTGTATGCATCCCGAGATTAATCCTCAGACAAAATCATGGTCTATGAGTTGGGCAAAGCCCAAATACAGGCTAGGTCTACTATCTCCAGGGATACCTAAGTTATTAGAAAAAAAAAAAAAAATTCATAAATGTGAGAGTGAGACTTTTAATATTCTACATTATAGTGGTGGTAAGTAAAATAAAATAAACATTATAAAAACGTTTCACACGAAGATCCTGCACAAATAATTAAAAATTATTATAATATAGATTTCAAAAAAAATTAAAAATTAATAATATATGTATTTTGAGGTTCATAATATAAATTAGATCAAAGATGGTATCCTTGTAATATTATTACACAAAGGGTATTATGGGCATACAGTGGAGTATCTCGATTAGATGAGCTTGTGACCTAGGACATTTTTAATAATTTCTACAAAACGGAGGGACAGCTCTTGTAATTATACAGAAAACATGCAGTTCTTACTTCTTACTGCATTTAAATTCGACTGTGAGTTATTTCAGATCCGTGATTCTTGTATAAGTTCGAGACCAGAGATTTCGTGGTCTTCTGTGAGGGAAGAAGAAAGCTTGAACTCAAAGGAGATAAATTGCTTCATCACACACATTTAACATTGGAGAAATTCTTCGATCTATCTTCCAATCGATTCTCCTCTCTTTCCGGAACATTTTGATATCTTTTTCGCTTATTATTACCGTAATTTCAGTAAAAAATGAAGCTTTTATTTGTCTCTGCTTTTTCATTTGGGATTTCGAGTTCCTCTTCACGTTTTCACGTTTCTCAAGCATTTCTCCCCTTCTTTCGATGAGGTTTTCTTACGATTTCATGCGTTTTGATCTCGATTCAAATTGTTAGTGTGTGGTGTGGCGATTTTGATGAGTGTTTTTGTTCTGAATTTGTGTTCTAAAGCATTAATTCCTTAGTTGTATCGAATATGTAGAATCTGAGGAAATCTTCTGCGATTCGAACTCAAAAGACTTGATTTTTCGCGACTTTGCATCAAATCCTAAGGTTTGAATTTCTTGGGTCGGATTAACAGTAATTTTGTTGAAGATTCAGCCTGGATCTATGTTTTAAGACAAAGGGTTTCTCGCTTTTCAGTGATTTTAAAAAGCTAAATCCTCTGAAACTTCCGATACTTTCAAATGGAGACGCTTGTTGTCGTGGCTCAGCATCGGAACCAATATTACAACAAAGGCAAATCCCAAATCCCTCATAGATTTGGTTCTTCTCCTTTGAAAGGCTTCAGAGAGATCAATTGCAGATCTTTTCAATCCGAAGCAGGTATTCTTCCAACACCCTTCAAGTCCTGTAATAGTTCTTCAGTAACTGAAAAGGAATATTTTTCCCCCAAAACACCAGAATCTGTTGATTCTAACTTTGAAGACTATAAACCCTTTGAAAAATATGGAAAAAGCAACCCAATTCCCATAATTTCCGAAGCTCACAACAAAGACAGATCTTTTAATGACGACCTTTCATTCTCTGAGCTCTGGGCAGGGCCAGCTTATTCCCACTCACCTCCCCCAAGTTCGTTACCAATCCCTAAGTTTTCTCTTCGACAGAATCGAAGTATTTCATTTGAATTGCCTGTTCTGGCATCAGGAATTGCAATGCACCACGTTACTAAGTCTGCCCCGTCTTCCCCCACTCGAGAACCACTTCTGTCACAAAACAATTTCCGTCTCAGTGTCGCCTCTGCAACGAAGGATTTGCGGCGGATTCTCCATTTAGATATATGTGATGAATGAGCATGAGGGGAGGTTTCAACTCCTGTAATTGTAAATAGATCTTCTGTGCAACTTGGGTTAATGGTAACTTGTACATATTGAGTGAATAACTTGGTCAGTAGCGTTGACGGTCTTTACAAGCTGGTTTCGTAGCAATAATGGCTTAGATTATTTGGATTCAGGTTTTCATTTATAGGTTTCTCTTTAATAGAAGGATAGATAACTGGGAATTTCTTACATGGGTGGCTGCCACTCTCATGTGGTCATGGAACAGAGGAGGAAGTAATACTTGACAATTCAGTATCTGAGATGTTTACTTATTGGCATTTGTTGGTTAAATGGATGCTTCTTTGATTATGTGTTCAAGGGTAACTACCTTTCATCGATCAGCGGAGCGGATTATTTGTCTAAGAGAACTTCCTAACTGTTTCATTGGGAATTTCTGACATGGGAAGTCATAATTGACAATTCAGTGTTTAAGATTGTCACTCATCTGCGTTTGACATTGGTCGGTTTAATGGATTCTCCTTTACCTACGAGTTTAAGGGTGACTTACCTTTCATTTATCAGCGGGAGTCGTGATTACTGGTCTAAGAAAATCTCCTTTATGTTTTATTGTCCTTGTCATGTTAAAGATGGTAAGGGTCTTCAGTTTGATGTACCATGTAGATTCTGTAGAACAATTGTGTCATTGCTTTTAATTAGGTTATAGGTTCTGTAGAGTCTTTTATATCTCATTAGCTTCTCAACCCCCTTTAGGTCTCCCACTGTGTATCCCTTCTTTCTGCTGTAGCCATCATTCTTGAATTTACTCCTTAGTTGATACACTTGCGCGTCCTTCTTCTTGGTCTCTTCCTTCTACTTAGTCCTTGAGTTAGCCTCATAGATGGTTCACCTCTCTCTCGCTGCTAATTTCTGACTCCTTCCTGGATGCCCACGAGGCATACCATTCCTCTCTCCCTTTTTCAGGTTTTTAAGAGGGAAAAGTTGGGAGGGGATCTGAAAGGATGACTGTCTGCATCTCAACTACTTCTTCTTCAAGTATTTAGGATAAGCCTGTGTTGTGTTGTCTGTTTGTATGCCCTGAGTTGTATCTTCGTTAGTAGATGGGTCCACTTGTCTCTTTGGTTCGTCTGTCTTTGGCTTATTTGTCCTTGAAGATCATGAATGTGCTACACTATTTATTACAAGGTACCTCCAATACTTCTAGTCATTTTCAAATTATTTAATTGTTGTTGATTCTGTTTGATATATACCATATAACTGTTGTAATTTATTTGTGCTTATCATAGGTGAAACATTGCTGATTCATGGAGCCATCAGAATGCTGAGCTTGTGAAGGCTGTTTCTCAACTACAATGTATGTTTGTTGTTTTAGTGTTTTAGTTAAAGTAATCATGTAAGGGAACCACAAGGAGTTTCTTTGTGTAAGAAATTTCTAGTTCTCTGGCGTTTGCAGTCTGTATTAGAATTCTCTTTTGAGCTAATCTTTTAATGGTCGTGTTTAAATTTTTTCTGAATTATAAGATGTTTCTTTAGTATTTTTCTCTTATTGGGAAATATTTATAGTGTTACTACTCCATGGTTGGTGATTTTAGTGTGTATTAAGGCTCTTTGGGGTAAATGTCATCTGATTATGGTAACCGTATCCACATACGGATGCTTACATGCATTACGATAAGGAAACTATTATTTCTGGGGAACATATTTATATTTGTACTGCATGGTCATTGAAGAGGCCCCATTTCAATGGTTATGTATTATTAATTAATAAATTATTATTATTTCTCGCGAAAGGTTCCATCATTAAATATAGTATGCCCGGTCCAAATCAGCATTTTTTTTTTGTTTTACTCCCTGCAACTCTTCCTCAGCCAGGTTTGGGCTGAGTAGCAGAGTAAGTACATAGCAAAAATGCGGTACTCGTCATTAATATGTTTGCTAGGGTCATGTAACCATGTGCTGTCGTTTGGATAGATTCAATGGTGCAAAATCCACACCAGTGATTAGTTGTTGTTTTTGAATGGCCTTTATAGCTATTTGCAAATGGTGGTTCATGAATTGCTTGCTACATGGAAGGGTTTTTGAATCACTCTATTGTTTTCGAAAATATGGCAAACAAATCAGTGAATGTTTTTTTTCCTTCTCATTAATCTTGGGGTTTTCCTACATATTTTGTGGTGAGTTTCCTAATACTGCCTGCACTGGTTTACTTCCTTCGGCCCTTTCTCCTCTTTTTGATCATGATTATAAGATAATTCTGTTTTCCAAAACCTTTCAACAAGAGATCGTGCTTTTTCATCACATTTCCCATGCTTTTGTGATGGGGTGCAAATACCTAAACTGATTTTGTAGGATGGTGGTAGCTGTCTGATTTAACGATTTCCGGTTGTGGTAATTTGTGTAGGCACTTATGGCAGCTGTCCCACTGGAGATATCCTTTCTCCAAAACCTTTCAAAGCAATTCTACTTTTTCAAATATCTCAATATGAATTTGTTTCAAGCACATGCCGTGGTTCTCTCCCTCTTCTATTGATAAACATGTTACTAATTGTCCATCCAGTACTCAAGACATTTCTCCAATTTAGCTCAAGTCAGCCTTGCTCTATACTTAGGAGTTACTTGACTCAGGCACTCGCACTTGGAAGCTTTAGGATCATTCCCAAGCTTGAGTCAGTTTGCCTAAGTGAGTTCGGTAACTCTCAAGGCACATTGATATGAGACAAACGCACAGATGAATTGAGTGACATATGGGCACTAAATAAACTAAAATGCTGCGAAATGGTCTTAATTATGTATTTTTCAAAACAAACAAAATGGTGCTCATCTTGTCAAGGTAATGCATGTTCTCAAACTTTTCCAGACATGGAAATGTGCAGGATCTTCAGAGAGCTGTAAACAACCTGTGCAGTTTGAGGTGGTCCATCATGCACTCAGCTAGGGTTTGCGTGGCCATGGAATCCATATGCTTAAAAAGGGTAAATGAATGTCTTCTCATTTCATTTGATCAACATATATATTTCCACAAATCATGAACAAAATGAATGCTACATTCCAAATTATAATAAAATGATTCCGTAAAGCCCAGGACTCAAACATGAATCTAACAAAAAGAAAAGGTGAGGTGAAATATCTCACAAGACATGAGATTTTGAATCCTCTCTCAAGGGGGGATTTTTTTTTGCATTAAAAACAAATTAAGTTGGGCATGTGAATCTGTCTTCTACATGATCACTGTACTTGTGGTCAGAAACAGGCAACAACAAGAATAGCTCCTTCATCTCTCCAACAACTCTTGAGGTCCTAAATTTCAAGAACTCCAGTACTGCTGAAAAAATTCTCGGGTTTTCTAACAGTGTGTTCCGTCTATATTCAAGAACCCAAGTATTTCGATCTAGTTGTACTGCCGATGCCCTCAATTTTCCGAGTAGCCACGAACTATTAACCTTCCGAATTGAAAACCCCGCCTTCCCATTCGGCCACTAATTGAAAGTACATAAAAAGGGAAGAAAAAACTGAAACTTATTAATCAGGAGTCCTTGTGAAGCTATCCTCTATGATTTAAAATAGTTTTATACAAAATTAAGTTACCTCTGTGACTCTGCCGGATAAGATGGTAAGTGATCGAGAAGAAAATCCAGTAGCAAGCAACCCAGAAGTTTGCAGAGGCCATCCCCATATGCTCACCTCCTCAGCCCAAGATTTGTAAAATGTACAATGTGAGCTTAAGAGCAATCCATCCTGCAATGAAATTTTCATTAAAATTGGCAAAACGATTCCAAAATTTTAACCCTAAATTTCTGAGTAAGTCTGACACTCTTACAATGAATCTATAAACATAAAGGAAATTTATTTAATTACTGAGATCTCTTCCTTGGAAGGTGAAATGGGAACTTCATCTTAGATCAAAAATATATTAAATGAATTCCAATTGAAGAGAAAAAAACTAAAAGACCAATAAAAGTACCTGATTTAATTCCCAGGAAGAATCAACAGAGCTGCAATTTGAAATCTCCCCATTAACAACCTCCCCAAGATTCTTCTGCAATAATCCCAATTTTTCATTCAAATCATTCCCAACCCAAGATTCCTCTCCAATCTTTCTCACTATATCAACCGATAACATGGGCTGAAAAAGCCTGGAAATTACATAAGATAAACCGGAATCCACAGCAAAAGTCATGCTCAAAACCACAAGAACACTCCAAATATCAAACCCAATAACCCAAGATTTCTTCCTTTTCTTAATTGTCTTCTCCAATATATTCGATTTCGCTGTAGATTTAAGAGGTGGAGACGCTGGAATTCTGCGGTTACCCTTTGTGGGCGTTGACATAATTGACTCATTGAAAGAAATAGGGGTTCTTTCTACTGTCGATTTTGACACCGATAGCTTTGTTAATGAGCTCTGTTGAATGCTCATTGGCATCAGATCAAGGGTAGCGTTGATGCTAGCCAAACAGATCTCACAGTGGCAGTTGGCATCTTTACGACATCCGGGGAAGTAACAGCTATCCTGGGTCTCCGATCTATCATCTCTGGTGGTGCTGGATTTTGCAGAAGATGATGTTAAAACGACGGTCTTCATGCTTCTTGCTTCTTCTACTCGTTCTTGATTCCAAGTTTTGTGCTTTTTGTTTCGCAGGGATCTTTATTTGAACAGAAAGAAGAGATTTTGAAATTCAAATGTCTAACGGTCACAAAGAATAGAAGAAACGGTAAAGTCAGGGTTACGTTTTGGAGGTAAAATACCCATCATACCCATCAATTTTCAAAGTATTACATTGTTGCGCATCTTCGGAATTATATTCCACAACTACCCTTTCACTTTCGGGAGTTTTACTTGATGGAAATTATTAAAGGAATTTTATTAGGGGCATGTTTGGTAAAGAAGTATAGCTCGCCCATTCTAATTTCTAACCTAAATAATTGAATGAAAATGAAAGAAAAACACTTTCCTTACTGACTTATCAAGATTTTAAGTCTTGCTAAGGGTCGTTGAGCTCCAATGGATTATCACATCGTCAATCTAATGACACAGCCCTCAAGATTTCAAGGAGAAACTTAGATAAAAGAAAAAAAAATGGGCTTTATCCAATGTTTTGAAAATGGACAGCTACCAAACTTCCATCCAACTCCCAAATAAATTAAAATTCTACTGTGAAAATAATCTTTTTTTAATATATGTTTTTCAAAATCCTTAGTAAGATTTGAAGTTTTACTAAATTAGTAAGATTAACCTTATTTAAAATTAAACTATTACATTTTGGGTATGGCTTTGTCACTCTGACATAGTGTTAGATGCCAAAGCCTTATCCCAAGAATTTGGGATCGACTGAACAAATCTTATTTCTTCATTCAACTTTATCTACAAACATGTCTTCTATTGTCAGTGACCTAGTGTTCATATTTTCTTTTATTATCTTCATTCACATTTTTTAAGTTCTTGTCCTTTTAGAATTTTCAACTTAAATATTTATTCTAATTGAGGTTGTAATCAGTCTTCATTGATTTGGTCCAAACAATCTCAGTTTACTTATATCTTAATTTATCATCTATTGGAGAAGCAATCCCAACATTTTCACGTTCCATTAGTTTCTAATTTTTTTTTTTCTTAATCTTCAACCACCCCCCTCAAAATGTTTATCTCTGTTACACTCAATTTATTAACATGATGTTTCTTGATCGTTTATGGAAAGAGTAATTGTGTAATTATAATCTTATAAATTTTTTCTTTTAATTTGATCGGTATGCATCTGTCATGGGCTGAGTGGGGCAACTTTAGACCAGAAATATAGAATGACACCCCCATCAAATGCAAACTTACCACAAAAAAATAAAGGAAGAAATAAGTGATTCTCTTATCAGAAGAACTTTATAGATAGATGTTCCTATAAGATGTTTTTTCCTTAAAAAAGTTCTCTTAGAATAGTAGATTACCATGCCATGTCTGACGTCTCCATTAACACAGAGGCAAATGATGTTTTAAAACATCTCAAGAACTCCATGATTGCTTATTTGTCAAAAAAAAAAAAAGATAAAAAATCTTTTGCATTAGATGTCTGTACATTATTGGAATTTAAGGCAAGCAAGGATGCCACACGTGTCATCACCTTAACCAAGTTAAAAAATTTCAAATAATTCAGAAAATTGAGATTATATTAAATAATCGTAATAATCTGACTACCCCAACGTGGCACACTCAATCAACTCTCTCTTGACGTGACAAGTTTGGGAATCGTAGATCTGATTGGCATGATTGGATCTTTAAATCTTCGCAATAAAGCTTTTTGGTGACCATTCTTCGCCTTCGGTTTGTCGTTGGCAAGGGGGAAATGCTCTTCACCCTATCGCTTTATTCACCATTGTTCTCTCTTTTTCTCCGCTCTGCCGAGCCCTCTTGGCATCCTATCCTTTAATGCTTCGGATGCGATCAGTTCTTGTAAATCTGTGCTTTGTATCCTTCCATCTCTCTCCTATGGGGTCCAATCCAATGGAGTTAGTTGTCTCTCTGATAAAGCTTAGTCTCGATTTTCTCGGGACACACATTTTTATGGGAAGTGCAGTTTTGCATCCCGAGATGTATATATTTATGGTTCCCGAACTTATCACGTTAGGAGAGTCGATTGAATGTGCCATGTGGGGTAGTCAGATTATCATGATTCTATATTAAATTAGGGAGAATGCACTTACCAATTTCCATGCACACGTTGCTTAACTAGCGGCAATACTTACCCTTTTATGATTTGTAGATTTAAAAAAAAAATATATGAATTATAGGAAAAATGCAATATATCAATGTTATATTTAAATAAAAATGAGTTAGACTATACTTCATATTTTTACTCCCACTTATGCGATCTATATGATTAATGTGGTATTTTTTATCAGACTCCTTAAGATTGGTGTTCTTGACAATTAAGAGTACTCCTTCGACAGGACAGCTTTTCTCCAATCTAATACTTCACCTGGAATCTGGTGTGATGCCTACCAAATACCTTCCAACAATCAAGTAATGTAGGAATACAAAAGGGAAAGAGTGGCAGAGTAACCATCCAATTTTTCTTATTATGGTATTAGTTAGAATATTAACCATTCCTTTGAACCTTCTTTTAGCTCCTCTTTTATGGAAAATAAAAGGGGATATATGGAATACCCAAGATCCAATACGATGTCTACTCCTATAATAAAGGTAAGGTGTCTACATGGCACATTTTTGTTGGAGTTTGTAAAAAAATTTGAATTTTATTGAGAATTCTTGAATGAATATTATATGAACCCTATTAGGGTATTTATAGAGATTACATCAACCAAGATATAAGAAACTAACCTAATATAGATATATTAATTGTCTATAATTCCTAATTTAGAATACGTTAATAGATATTACTTAATATTTTATTCACAATCACCACCTCAACTTTCATTTTATTATGAGATACATTGACAATGATACAATGTATCTCATGCATCATAATATGAATATCTCTTATATCCTCTTGCAATTGCATGATCTTTTGAAAAAATAGTATGCAATTGATTTCTTTGAATGAATGCTCTCGATCTCATCAATTGATATGCTATTAGGTCATCCAAAATCTAATCGTACTTCTTGATGGTCACCATCTGTTTTTAAAGTCTGTCGCTGTCACATCTTGCTTTTTTATTTTTTTAGTTTCTCGAATTCGGTGGCTTACGAGACCAAATCTAGCATGATCTCTCCCAAGAGCATATAAAGAAGGATTATGTGATTTAAATAAAATAACTCTCGTTAGAGAGATTTTATATAAGAAAAAAAAATGAGATCGTAAGAGATGAATGTTTCGATATAGAAAATTCGTAGAGATATAGAAGGAGGTGTGGTTTTTATTGAAGAAAATAGAATAATAGTAAAGGGGAAATTAAAGAATTTATGTTCGACGATGACATCCCGATGGCGGTGACGCCATCACAGAAGAACGGCTTACCAAAATCGATGTGTTCAGAGAAACTTGAGCTCTGATACCATAAAGAAAACTAAGGGTATGTTTAATTGCATGGAAAGTGACTTTCCGTGGAATTTGAAATCCATGGAAAAATTGTGATGGAAAATAGGTAGGGTTGGAAAATCAAATTCTATTGTTTGATTTTACCTGATTAAAATCATGGGAAAATTAAGTGAGAAAAAAAAAAGAAGGAGAAGAGGAGGAGGAAGAAATATGAGAGAAGGGGGAGAGGAAGAAGATAAGTGGCAGTAGTGGTGGCGGTGGCGATGGTGGCGATAGCGACGGTGGTGGTGGCGATGGCAGTGGTGGTGACGGTGGCGGTGGCAATGACGACGGAGGTAAGTGAGGAAAAAGATGAGGGGAGAACATGGTGGTGGTGGTGGCGGTGGCGGTGGCGGAGGTGAGGGATGGAGAAAGAGAAGAAGAAGAGAGAGAGAGAGGAAAGGTGGTCGGAGATGGTGATGACGGTGACGGCGATGGTGAAGGCAACGACGACGACGGTGATGGTGACGATGACGATGTTAGTGTAATGGTGGTGGTGGTGGTGAAGAAGAAGAAGATATGAGTGTGAAAAAATTAGAGATGGAAAATATGGGTGGATTTTACTTTCCCACCCATATGGGTGGGAAAGTGAAATCCATGTTTTGGTGGACTGTTTTATTAAGGTGGAAAATGAATTTCCATTTCCATGTGCAATCAAACACTTGAAAAATATCATTTTCCATGGAATTTGATTTTCCACACTATTTTCCATGTGCAATCAAACATGCCCTAAATTTATTGAAAATTCTTAGATAAATATTACAAAAATCCCAATAGGGTATTTATAAATATTACATTAACCAAGATATGAGAAACTAACCTAATATAGATATACTAATTATCTATAATTCCTAATTTAGAATAGCTTAATTGATATTACTAAATATTTTATTCTAAATCACCACCTCAACCTTCATTTTATTATGAGATACATTGACAATGATACAATGTATCTCATGCATCGTAATGTGATGCATCTCTTACAATGTGAAAACTAATTTATTGAGTTTTCTTGGATGAATATTACATAAATCCTGACAGGATATTAATAATAATTACATCAACCAAGTTAAGGAAACTAGCCTAACATAAATATTCTAATTTATTAAAACTTTCTAATGTAGAATATCCTAATTGATATTGCTACATATATTATTCTCCAACATACCCTTCCTTTTGAGATGAGATACATTGATATAATACAATGTATCTTACGTTTCATAATGTGTTGCATATGGTTCTCTAACATCTTCCCACAATTGCATAGTCTTTTGAAGAAGAAATATGCAATTGGCTTCTCTGAATAATTTCTCTTGATCTCATTAAGTGGCATGTTATTAGATTGCCAAAAATCCAATTAATTCTATTTTTTGGTGGCCATCACTTGTCTCTGAAGTCCATCACCGTCGCATCTCATTCTTTTTTGAATCTGTCGGTGCCGGTGACTTACGAGATTAGGTCCGTCATAATCTTTCTCAAAAGAAAAGAAATTAGGATTATATGATTTAAATGAAAGAACTCTTGTTGGAGAGTTTTTTTTTTTTTTTTTTTTTTAAGAAAAACTATGAGATCGTAAGAGATGAATATATAGATATGGGAGATTTGTAAAGAAATAGAAGGAGATGTGGTTTTATTGAAGAAAACTATAATAATAATAAAGTAAAAAAAAATGGATTTAGGTCCAGCGATGACGGTGGCATCATCGTTGAAAAACGGTGCACCAAGATTCAATGTGCTCAATGGAGCTTAAGCTCTGATACCATGTAGAAATCTGAGTTTATTGAGAATTCTTAGATGAATATTACACGAACCTTATTAGGGTATTTATAGAGATTACATCAACCAAGATATAAGAAACTAACCTAATATAGATATACTAATTATCTATAATTCCTAATTTAAAATATCTTGATAGATATTACTAAATATTTTATTCTCAATCATCACCTCAACCTTCCTTTTATTATGAGATACATTGACAATGATGCAATGTATCTCATGCATCATAATATGATGCATCTCTTACATTTTGAAACACCTAGCTAGGGCTCCTAACCAAACCGTGCATTCAGCCTGATGTGTTTGAACTCCAACAAAATGTAACATGTAGACACCTAACATTGTTATAGGAATGGGACACCATTCTGGATTATGACTCTCTATGTGGAAAGATAAGGGAATACTAACTTGGCATGTGAAACACCTGCATTCGTTCATGTCTAACAGTCCTTGTTATGGCCCCATCAAGTCTTACACTCGGATATTTGTCATCAACCAATGAAAAAATTGATTGTCATCAACAATGATGTATAATTGAAGTTATCCTTTAAAGTTGGTTCAAGTGAATCCACCATTAGTGGTTGGGATCATAAATTGGCTAGGAAGAGCAAGACATGCTTTAGCAGACACCTCGGTCCAAGAAGAGTCATCTTGATTAAGATCTCCAGAAGCTGATGTAGACCGAGGAGTTTTCCACTTGAGCCAACTAAGTCCAATAAAAAAAAAGATCTATTTCGAAATTGATCGAGATTTTTACAAGTTGAATCTTGAAAAGACCTTGCAAAATTGTGTGAGTGAAGTGAGGTGATGGGATGGAATGGGATGATGAGAGATCCTTCAAACAACCTCCGAAAAGAAAGTGAGTCAAGGTGAAGGCATGACACATTAACTTTCACATGACCTCGGCTAAGAAAGTAATGGGTTTAAGTAAATCTTCGCATGGCTTAGGCTAATAAATTAAGTTAGACGTGGAGAAGTGAGTATAAGTAAACCTTCACATGACCTAGGCTAAGAATGTTAGTTGAGATGAAATGTCGATACTTAAATGTGCAAATAACATTGGCTAAAAATATGGGCTAAGCTAAAAATTAAACAATCATCTTGTTGGCAAACCTCTGCTTCAAGAGTAGGATGGAATTGGGTTTTTCGATAATTTTACATGGATTTCGATGAGATACGAAGCAATATAAGATTTTACTCCATGGACAGAAACAACTGTATATTGAGCCAATCTCAACAAAAGATCATCGCCACCAAAAATCAATACATTCTTACATTACTACTTAAATTGGAAAAATATCTTAATTTAAAGGTTTAAAAGAATAGTCCAGACTTTTCAAATTAAAATAAAATTTTAGTGAAGTAAGAATGGATCTAAATTTAGCGAGGATTGTTTAAGGCATGGACAATTTATTGTATGGTTGAAGAATAAAAAAACTTGATAAAAAAAAACAAATACAAAAAAAGTATTCCATATGTGTGAAAATACAAAGAAACTCAAATATCAACTTTTTAAATTAAATACAATGTTTACAAGTATGAAAATATGTGTAAATTTATGGAAATTTTGAATTGGTTTATTATCTAAAATGGGTTTTAATCACATTAGCCCTCTCTTTTGTAGTGTTCCATATTGAATTCTAACTCATCAGTCCTTTTTGTTCTCAAAGTGCCTCACTGCTCTTTTTTGGGTTGCTGTCTATAGAAGGGAGAGTGTGAGACGTAAAGGCCTATAAACAAATTAGCTTCTCAACTCAGCAAGTCAACTTTAGTTTAACAAAAAAAAAATAATAACTTTTGGATTTCTGCCCTCCTGAATGATGACCATCTCTATGATTCATGATCATCATTCAAACTTGGATATTAAGTAAAATCTTGTTGTAGTGGAGAAAATCATGGTTTACATAATAATAATTGAAGCTTAATCTATAATATTTGTTGAGTCCTCTCTCTAGTGGAGTGGTATTTTAATATACAAAAGTAGAGATTTGTTCCTGCTTTTCTATGTTTTTGAAATCAAGTGAACCAAAACAGAGATTATGAGTTTAACAGAAAACACCCCAAAGTTCAAAACTACTAATTTTACTAAAAAACTGAAACCCTTTTTTAGAGAGACCCAAATTTCTCTTTTCTTATTTTCTCAGATAAACTGAAACAATTGAAAATACATGAACAGACTTCATATTTTCTCGAAAATAGAATTACAAAACCCCATTTGAGAAAATTCTGTTTTGCAATTTCACATTAATCAAAAACTACATATATCCTATTTTTTTTCCCCATTATTGAGGATCATAAAATTTCTCCCCCATGGGTAGCAAGGAACAAATATCTAATTGAAAGGCAAAATAAAACATAAAAAATTAAAAGTAGGTTTATTCATAAATGTCTTTATTTAAAAAGGGAAATATGGCTTCTCTTAAATGGAAAAAAAAAATGGGATTCATGTATTTTGAATCTGAAGGGCAAAACTTTCTTCTTTAGTATTAATGAACTAATTTCCATAGATTATAATCTAAATTTCTTGAAAATTATGTGTTTCTTCCCAATAGAGGATAGAAGATCATACCCATCTTAAGAAAAAAAATAAATAAATAAACTTTCTTGGAAGATGATTCAATTGAAATAAAATCTTCTGTACAACATAAGAGAAGAGAATCAGAAATGAACAAAAGGAGAATTATTCAAACCAAGAAGAGTTCTCCTTCTCTCCCTTTACTACTAAATCTGGAACGACGACTCGTCTCCTACTTGTGACGTGCTCGCTGATCTCGTATACTTCTTTGAAGAAGATGTCTTCGATTGTGACGATGACAAGTCTCCGGACCTCCTCCTTAACATCTGTCTCATCCCATCGGTGACTCTGACTGCTGGGTTCGACTTGAATTTCCGACAAAACAACATGTGAGCCTTCACAGCATCATCAACCCCAAATGGTTTCTTCTCTCTAATTTCCTCATCTCGAACTGCCTCGGAACATAATCCACAAAGCCATTTCCCATCAAATTTCGCCTTCACCTCGCTTATGTAATCCTGGGTGCACTCTTCTTTCAGTCCACAACACTCGCACTTAGCCATTTCGATCTCCATATCTCTTTTCTTTACTTGTAGAAGGATTGAATCGAATGAAGTGGTTGGAGAATTATTGAGAATTGAGGCTGTTTGGCTTGTTTTCAATAGCATTGAAAGGAGTTGAATCTCTTCATTTGATTTGTGTTCTTTGGTATTTGATGCTTTTGTTGTTGTTTCTATAAGAAGTGAAATTATTTGTTGTCTCTAGGCTTTTATGGTGTGGAGAAAGTGGGGAAGGGAAATTCCTATGTAATGTTCTATTGTTTTGTCACTAAAATTGGGGTACTTTTTGACAGTTATTTTCGGTTGACATGGTTAAATTGAATGGCTTCACTTATTGTGTAGGCCTTCTTTGTGTATGTGGTGTGTGGTGTGTCTATTAATTTCAATATGCACAACTGGACAAGAAATTAATAACATGAGCAATGCTACTCCTTGTTTGGGCCCTTTTATTAGAAGCACTTTTGCACAATTGACTTTTGTTAATAATGTTAAAGTTAGGGGTGTTAATTGGTATGCATTTAACCGATTCCCTTTTTATTGGAACTGACTAGAACTGGGTCTGAAATGGAATCAAGCTGATAAGAATCGGAACTGTTAAGTTCTATCCAATGGGTACTTGAAGGTACCCGGAAATGACTTATTTTGTCATTTCTTTTCATGCTAGATGATTTAAGGAATTCTCTTATATCAAAATTAATGCATTTTATGTAAAATTCTTCAAATTTTCATATAAATTATCGATTGGAACTTAAAATGAGCTACATCTTCTAAACATTTATTATTTTTAATTAAGATACATTTTTATTTTTTTTTAAATCATTAATTTGTATCTTTAATATAACAAATTATAACTAAGTCAATAAATTTGTAGTTAATATGTTAATTTTTTTTAAAGGAAAAAAGTTTTATAATGATTTGAAATATTTTTTTTCTCATTCAGTTCTTGAGAATTGGAACAAATGGATACCCATGTTTATTGGTAGTTCTGATTCAAATTATTTTGAAACTAGACCCCGAAACCGACCAAAAGCTGAACTGAAATAACTATAGTGGTTATAGTTCTAAGTTCCTTAGGAACCAACCCATTGACACCCCTAGTTGAAGTGTGTATGTATTTATTTGGGTTTTTCATTTTTTTATTTTTATGAAAAATGAGTTTCTTTTGAATATTTTGGGGAGTACATTAAAAATTTTAAATTTGAAACAAATACAAAACAAGATATACAAGAAGTCAAAATTACTGTAATATACTCATTTTTAGAACACTTAGCACAAAGGGGACGTCCCTATTTGGTAATTGATAAAGCCTCATGTACTTTATTATTTATTTTTTTAAGTCATGCTGGATGACCTCAAGATTGTACCTCATATCTCTCTTTCACTCGTATCTCAATGAAAAACATCTATGGCTCCTACATACTTCCACATCTAGAAAGTGAGATATGAGGTACAATCTTGAGGTCACATGGGCATTATTCCCTTTTTAATTTGCATTTATAGTATACTCTTAGAACTTGTATTTATTTGAAATTGAATCAAGGTATTAAACTATTTAAAAAAAAAGTGTGGCATGTACTGTTTTTATTAAAAAAAACAAGGAGGGGAGGGGAAGATATCACCTATATGCTAAAAATTTTAAAAATGCGTTACAATTGCCCATTTTCCACGTAAAAGCAATGTTCACCACATATAATAAATTGAAAAGTCGTGCTAGAGTGACCTCAAGATTGGATCTCATATTGCACATCTTGACATGAAAGTGGATATGACCTATAGATACTTTTTGAGTAATGCTGAAGTAATCTCAAGCTGAAACCTTACATCGCACTTCTTGATGTAAAAGAATATGAGAATCATAGATGTTTTTCATCAAAATACAAGTGGAAAAGCATCTATGACTCCTATTCACTTTCACGTCAAGAAATACTATATGAGGTTCCAACCAGTGATCACTTCAGGATGACTCATATCTCAAGGAAAAACATCTATGATTCTCATACACTTTCAAATGTGTGCGATGTGAGGTCATCAATTAGGTGTAGGTTCTCTCTCTAATGAGTGATGAGTCATGAGGTGTTTCCTCTCATTTTGTCCTACTTAAATGATAAGGCTCTTGTATTACATCCTTGGGACCACATTGCAGACAGACATTTAGCCTACCATGTGAGGTTCCTCCTTGTACTAGACCATCCCAATGTTGGTCATGCCATGCCATGTCTGACGTCTCCATTGCTCAACCCAACACGTGGATTCTTCTTCCAAAGCGTTTGTGGACTCAACAGCTTTGCTCCGAAAACATATGATGTGGCAGTTATTGGTCTTCTAAGCTTATCCATTCATCATCACATGGAATCAAGTCATAGTGAGTCTTGTTACAATGACTATAGTACCTTTTTTTTTTTTTTTTTTTCAAAATTAAATTTTAGTTTTTTTAGTATAAAAAAAAAAAGAAAAAAAAAAACATGGTGTATGTTTGTTATTAACTCTTTTGATAATGAAAGTGATATCCGTAGTAATCAGGTTCGCATTCTGCAATTATTTAGTGGGGCCTTGGGGATTAGTAAGGTTAATTCAGATAAAACCAAGAAAGTTTTGAAAAAGAAAAAAAATTTGGATTTTTTTGGAGATTGGTTTATTCAATCAGATGGTCACTTACGCTATTTTATTTTTTTAATTATTTTTTAATTTTTATGATGATGGGATTGAGATTTAAACCTTTGAAAAGAGAAAAGAAAAGATGTCAACCATCATTTATTGATATGCTAATAATTTTCTAACTCAAAAATTTTCACTCAGTGGCAAGGGCACTGTTGATCTTTTTCCTTGTTTATTCCGAAAAAAAAATATCTATGCTTTTGTGTCATTGCCACGTCAATCATGTATAGACCAAGTTAATATTTTTAGGTCAGAAGATCATGACTCTTATTGATAAGAGGTAAAAGAGGAAAATATAGTAAAATTGAAGGGCTATTATTAAGAAAAGAGAAATGAGGAGAGAAAAGACAATAAAATTGAAATGGTGAAAAGAAAAAGTAATAAAGTGAGTAAGATGGACTTGACAAAACTCTATAATCATAAGAGAGTAGATACTAGTAAGGGTGCAACTTGGTCTGGTTCAAACCGAGAACCAAACCAAACCGATAGCTTTGGAGTGGTTTGGTTCGATTTAGAATAAGTTGCGGTTCGGTTTCAAGTCACGAAAATGGAGAACTGATCAATTTGGTTCACTTCTCGGATCAAGCTTGTGTAGAACTGAACCCTTATACAATAAATAAATATATGTATATAATAATTATTACGAATTATTTTAGATGTTAGGACATAGATTAATGATCTTTCCTGGATAAACTAATTACTTTATAGGATAGATTAGTGATTTATTGTATGGAATTTTATTTTTCCTATATGTTTATTTTTTCATTAAAAAATGTTGTAATTTATAGAATATTGACAACCCATAAAATTGAACTGAACCGAACCAAACTGACTTTAGTTTGGTTCGGATTTGTTCAATTCCAATGGAATTTGGTTTAGTTCCAATTCTTATGTAGTGGAACCGACCTATGTTGGTTCGATTTCAATTTGACCTCATACCAATCCAAGTTGCACTCCTAGATACTAGGAGATGGCATGTGCAAAACACATGTTTTGTAACTAAAAATATTATCTAAGGGGAAGATACAATAAAAAGAAAGGATATTTTTATAATTTTAAAAATTAACTAAGACGATAATAGGCTACGGGATTGTATTATTATTATTATTTTTGACAAAAAATATGAGAGTTGTCACTAGCACACCAACTTTTACTTCGTACACCCCAATTTCTTAAATTATTTATCACACCCTAATTAAAGAATAAAATACACTTTGCAAACATTACAAAGGTTTAGTTCAAATTATAACCTCAACATTACAAAATATTGTAACACTCGTTTAAACAATTTCAATAGTTATGTACGCTAATGATTAGGCACATATAAAATCCTAAACACAAAAAATGGAAATAAAAAAATAAAAAAATAAAAAAATAAAAAAAAATAAAAAAAAAAGGCCTTTTATTGGCACCCCAAATTTTTATTTATTTTTAATTTGGGTGTAATAAGTAAAAGTTGGGGTGCAACATCCCTTGTAAAATGCAAGATTAGGTTTACCCCATTGACCATTAATTAAAGTTGCATTTTCTCGATGATTTAATGGTGAAATTTTTTTTTTTTTTCAAAATGCTCTTCAAATACTTAAATTACTATACAAAATTTGAAAAAAAATAAAAATTTCACTGTTAAATCATGAAGAAAAAACAACATTGATTTTTTTTTTTCTGCTTTGGCAAGTCGCATGTACGACCACCATGTTATATGCAAGCATTTAAGCATAGCATTGTCGAAGAGCATATAGAGATTCGATGTCAGGACGTGGGGAGCACACCCAATCCCTCCTTACCATCTCAACTAGCCCCCAGTGAGTAAAAACAACATTGACTTACGGTTAAAGGGGTAGACCTAATATCACCAATTTTATAGGGGCATTTCTTAAATACCCAAAAAATAAGTCTAATGATAGAGAGCTACAATTGGCACCCCAACTTTTATTTATTATTTAAATTATTTATCATCCCTATGAAAGATTAAAATACACTATTCAAACATTAGAAAGGTTTGACTCAAATTATTATCTCAATATTACAGAACATTACAACACTCCTTCAAATGATTTCAATAGCTGTTTGCAAGTATGATTAGACTCATATAAAATAAAATAAAATAAAAAATCTAGCTAGGGGTGTCAATGGGTAACAATTTAACCGAAATCAAAATCGAAAACTATTATTCCGATTCTCTTTTTATTGAAATCGATTAGAGTCAAGTCTAAAATGGAACCGAAACCATTAAGTCCTATCCTATGGATACCAACGGATACTTGAAACCGATTTATTTTGTCATTTTCTTTTTATACTATTATATTCAAAAAATAATAATTTTATAATTCTCCAATCAAGTATGTTTATCTAATAAGAATATTTAAATACTTAACATAACTAATGGATCCCCGAAACAAGTTCCAACCTTACAGTATTTCTGAAAGCAACAAACAAACCTACCTCGAGTTTGACTTTATAAGCTTTAAAACTAATCTCTTAGTCCTTTATAATATTTAAATGAAATTCCAATCCTAACTTCGATTCATACAATACTCTCAGATATCAGTTAAAAATGAAAAGAAGTGGCGTCAAGTTAAATTTTTTTGGGACAATATTTTTTCTTTGTTGTCTCTTTGAGAGAGTGAGAGAGAGAGAGAGAGAGAGAGAGAGATTTTCATTGTGTGAATTCATGTTTTGTTTTATTAGTTTCTTTTTGTATCACCCCCCTTATCCATGGTTTTAGCTTTTTATCCTTTGTTCAGAGTCTTCAATGATTTATCACATGGGTGTTGTTGGTTCCCCTTTATTAAATGAGCTATATATCTAAAATTTAATGGGTAGTTTAGTTTTTTCAATATGTAATATTGGCCTTCACATGGCTACCCACATGCCTCTCTATCTCTTTCATTTGCACCTACCTTCCTTCCAACTCTGGATTCTTTCCCACTAAACAAACTTCTTATTTTAATCAATTTTTTGACTCTTTCATATGAATGATGGTCATCATAACTTCAATTGGTTTAAGGATGGCATTCAGCTCACAATCTTAGGTTTACAAAAGTTTTATCCTGTGTGACTTAAAAGTTTTGGATTGAGCTGATTTCTTATGAGGATAATCTCTATGGTGAGGAGATCATCCTCACAAAAAATCAGCCGAATCTGAAATTTCTAAGTCCATCAAAAGTGGTTTTAGACTTATGACCTATCAATTATTTATCGAAAATTTGAAAATTCCTTTTGATGGACTTAGAAATTTCAGATTCGATTAATTTTAGGTGAGGATGATCTATAGAGAATATCCTCACAAAAATCATCTCAATCCAAAACTATTAAGTCACATTGGACAACTTTTGTGAACCTTAGATTGTGAGCTGAACGCCCTCTTAAAGAGAGCCAAACATTTTTCAAAATAGAGGTTAGAAGTTTCGGAATTGGCTGATTTTCTTGTGAGGATGATCTCTATGATGAGAAGATCATCCTCACCAAAAATTAGCTTATTCCAAAACTTCTAACCCTACTTTACAAGTTGAAGAATCGTGAATCATTCGATTTTTGTAAATCACTTTTGATGGGATAAGAAGTTTCGAAATGGGCTGATTTTTTGTGAGGATGATCTTCTCATCATAGTGATCATCCTCGTAAAAAATCAGCCTATTCTATAACTTTTAACCCATACATTAAAAAAATATTTGGCACAATGCTTTACTCTCTTTAGGGTCTCCGAACACCATCTTAACATATATATGTATATATATACATATACGGGCAGGAGGACCATATATCTCCATGGATCACATATATGTGGAGCATAAAAACTTATTAACTCTAAAAAAAATAAGATTTTTTCATTGTTGGATTTAAATTTTAAATTTGAGAATCAATAGCTCTCCATTTTCAAACTCAAAATCTATCCCAAGATATTATTTTTTTATTTTTATGTTTTCAAGCTCAATGTAGATCACATAACTCTGTTAGTTAGACACATTGCAAAACAACTTTGAGGTTGTGAGTTCAAGTCTAGCTTACCCCTAAGAAAAGGTTTATGGAAAACTTATCGAGAGCTATGCTTTTATTGATTTAATTAGATTTAAATCTCAAATTATATGTATTCAAAACATGTGACACGTCGTGGGTTCAAGTCTAGCTTACCCATAAAAAAAAAAGGGATTTATGGGAGAAGTTATCAAGAGCTTTGGTTACGATTTTATTGATCTAATTAGGTTCAAAATTTGAAATATGTGTATTCAAAATGTGTCACATTTGGTGGGTTCAAATCTAGCTTACCCATAAATAAAAAAATTATTAATTAGATTCAAAATTCGAATTATATGTATTTGAAATGTGGGACACAACGTGAAAACAATAATTTTTTACCTTTACAATTATGAGTCATTGTAGAGATTTAATCAATAAGGACTCATCAGTATATGGGCACTTAGCAATATAAGATGAACAATTTAACAACATTGTCAATGAGCAAACAAATGTGTACAATCAACTTTGCACAAAATATTAACGACAACGAAATAAGGAAAAAAACAATATATGATTTGTTCCATTCCCCAATTCTCCACAATATCTTTGTTACCACGACCGATGACAAGGAAAATATATAAATGGAAGTCCCTACATATGTTTTGAGGAAATCCAAGGGGATCTCATATCTCAAGCAAGTTGCCAAAGCCATTAAAACATGTTCGGTGAAAAAGCCAAAATCAAGAGAAGAAGTCGAGTGTAGCGAAGTGAATAGATCTAAAGGGTGTGTCATATAGTTAGTTGGATTTGGAGTGGGAGTTCATTTTGACTCCTCAAATAACCTCCAGTGTTTGTTTATCGACTAAGATCCGATATGACTAATCTATTACTTTGAAAATATATTTGTCCTGGTCAATTAAACTCAACTGAATCACTTGGATTTTATATATTTTATAATAAAAAAATTATTTTTTGATAATTCAAATATTTATTATCTTAAATAAATATTATTTTGTGATTAAACGTATTCTAATCACTTTATTTTATTTAAAATATATAATTATTTAAATATGAGTCTAAATTATAAATATTGTAAAATGAGTTAAATGCTTTATATATGAGATGACTCGGAAAGTCAACTCAGTTTTTGGGATAAGATTGAATAGTGAGATTTAAGAAAAACACTTTCCTTACTAACTTGGTAAGATTTCAAACCTTACCAAAGGTCATTAAACTAAATGGATTACCACATTGGAAATCCATCCCTACATCCCTCTAGATTTCACGGAAAATCTTAGAAAAAAAAATAAAAATAAAATAATTTTTTTGAACTTGATCCAAGGTTTTGAAAACGGATGGTTATAGAACTCTCAATCATAAAATTAAAATTTAATAGTGAAAAATAAGTTTCTTTGAATTTATTTTTTTTAATGTGCATAGAATTTTGTCCTCTACATCTTTGTTGCTATGGGTGACAATGGGTCGTGTTGGGTCTTGTTCTTATCGTATTGAGGTAAGGGTATTATGAAAATTTACCATACCCAATCCCGATGTATCCATTTATAAATGGGTCACGTTCAGCACCCTAAGCTTTACCCTACACTTTAACAAACGTGTTTTGTCCTACATGGGTTAGAAGTTTTGGAATAGGCTGATTTTTGGTGATAATGATCTCTATGGTGAGGAGGTCATCATCACCAAAAATCAGCCCATTCCAAAACTTCTAACCCCATAAAAAATGGTTTACAAAAAATGGACAGTCCATGATTTTTCAACTTGTAAATATGGGGCTAAAAATTTCGGAATGGACTGATTTTTGGTGAGGATGATCTACTAATCATAGAGATCATCCTCACCAAAAATCAGCCCATTCCAAAACTTCTTACCCATGTAGGACAAAACACGTTTGTTAAAGTGTAGGGTAAAGCTTAGGGTGTTAAACATTTCCCTTTATAAATAAGTATATCTGACTCAACCCTTATATAATCTACTTAAAAAATTCTAATCTTTATTGGAAAAAACAAGTTTCATTTCCACCATAAAAAAATAAAATATCATTACTAAAAATAAAGTCATACAATCATAAACTAAGTTTTATCACAACAAATGAGTAATTTAAAAAATTATTAAATAATTATTGGTATATTTAAAATAATACGTCAATGAGGGAATAATTAAACGCATCAAAATGGGTTAAGCGGATTGACACTCCTAACTTAGACCTTACCCATTTAGTGATCGTTTTAGACAGATTGACACTATGATGACTCAAACCCATTAATTTAGTGTCTTTTTCACAGGTAGTGTTAAGATTGCCACCCCTACTTGTTGCATCGTAATCTTCATGGTATTTTATCGCAATAGAGATTTTTGCATGGAATTGTAAATCCCACCTATATTGGTGAGAGTTCTAACTCCTTTAAATTGTAAATTATATCCATTAATGCATTTCTAACAATTTATTTATAATAAAAAGTCGTGATGAATGCATAGTAAATCATATGTGGTATGTACGCAGTTGACATAACAAGGACACAAAATCATAGATCTTTTTCTCCGAGTTGCACGATGAAAAGAGCAATAGTTCTATGTCCTTACCACATTAGTCGCGTACAGACCTTATATGATTTACCGTGTGCATTCATCATTATTACATAATAATTGGACAATAATAAGAGCACATGATTTTAAACAATCTTTGCCCAAATGAACATACTTAGCCAAACCTATCCTACCCATCTGAATTGTGTGTCCTACCCATCTGAATTGTGTGTGTGTGTTTGTGTTTTGTTTTGGGGTGGACAAGATGTAGAGACAGAAACTATGGACCAGATGCAATGAAAGGGATATGATGGTGGGGGTTATCAAATGCTTTTGTTTGGGTACTTAATTGCTCAAATGTTTTATGGGGTCCACTCTCAATTCTATGGTTGGGCTGGGAGTGAGGGAACTTCTGTGGGCTCCACCACGTGTATTGCACAGTCAGCAAACCACGTTATAAGTCTTCATGAACAAGCAACTTACATCGAGCTGATTGATGACATGATCTTAAGATGGCCCCACACTTCTGATTGGTATGGATACTTTTCTGATTGGATGGCAGATCTCTAGATTGGATAATTCTTCTTTTATCACCGTTTTGGTTATTATAATATTTTTTGCACCTTTGGTTTTTGAGTATTTGTCCTTTATATGAATATTGGTAGAAGGATTGAAGAAGGCTCAAGAAGGAGACTGTTAAAATGTGGGATTAACAAGTAATTTTTTTTAAAAAATTTAATTAATAATTAAATAAGTCATTAAAGAAAAATGGATTTGCTTTTTAAGGACGTAGAGGATAGATAAGTTGTTTTAGGAAAAATGTAAGACATATTTTAAGTTTTTTTCACTAACATTCATCGGTCCAATCGACTCGAACGAGGGTCCTCTTCATGTGACCAATTTGACAAATATTTGATCCAATCATCGGTTCAACTTTTAATGCATCTTCAAAACTCTGTTCCATTAGTTTTCCTCAAAATAGGGCTCTAGTTGTCTCCTTCCTAGCAAAGTAACAAAAAAACTCAAACTTTTTTAAAAATTCTTGTTTAAAATGTGTTTCGTACCTCTAACGATTAAAACAATAATAAAAAAATAAAATAAAAAATATTCTACTGTTTTAAATACAACTTTTACATTTTAAATGCGTTTTTTTTTTAAATGATTTAAACAAGTAATTTTTAAAATTTAAAAAAAAAAAAAAAATCTTTTTGCTCAAAAGATTCATTGATGGTTAGAATTTTTTTTTTTTTTTTTAATATCATAAAACATATAATTATGTGTAGAAACATGTTATCATACATAGATATTAAATTATATTTTCTTGTTCAAAAATTTATTATAAATTTAAAATAAATGTCTGATGTATCATACATTATATTATGAATACTTTTTTTGATATATATTATTTTTTTTTTTTTTTTCCGAAGTTTTTCCTTGCCATTTTAAACGTACTCCAACTTGGTGACTAGGCTTCCCAACACAAAAAACGGCTAGAGATGAGAGTAATATTGTTATTTTATGATATATTTTACACTTTTTTAACATTAAATCATACATCTAATATACATAATATGCATATATTAAATATTACAATGGTCCACTTTGAAAAATGTGAGGCCCTAACCTGACTCCGATTTAATGGGTTGGAAAATTTTGAGTCCAACCATACCTTTGTGGGCTCAAGATTAAGCCTTACACGGGTTAGTGGGCATAATTGACACGCTACTCATGAGCCCACAAAGGGAGGGTCGAATTCAAAACTTTCCAATCCGTTAAATCCAAGCTGGACTAGAGCATAACATGTTTAGGCCTGGCCCATTGATCTACTTTGTACATGTATAGTTATATGTATGATTTTATTTATGCATTTAGAAAGACCCCTAGCACAGTCTCCATTAAGTAAATTTTCCTTAAAAAAAAAAAAGAGGGTGGTAAGGAAATATGTCTATTATTGTTTATAGGTGGTATGATAAACCAAGAGAGCTGCTATTGGCACACCAACTTTTACTTATAATACATCAATTCATATGTAAGCTTATTTTCAAAAGGGGATGGGTGAGTTGTAAGTAAAAGTTGGTGTGGGAATGGAATTTCTCTAAATCAAGGAATATGGGATTTAAAGATAAAAAATTAGTGAAAGAAAAAAGGAGGGATTACTTGCAGATCACCTATACCTAAATGGCTAATTGTTATGGCTCAAAACATATTGGGCCTATCTGAGGTAGTTTGGGTTAGGCTTTGTAACTCATGTAAGTAACCCACTTTGTAGTGCTGTTAAAAGGAGGATTATTATTTTCTTTTGTAGTCTAAATCTAAGTCTTTTTTAAAAGTGTAGAGAAAGAGAGAAATCTCAAGAGAGATGAGATTGAGAAGTTTAGGAAGATTGAAATACAGATAAAGAGGGTGAAGTTGAGTGATAGAAGTAACTCTTTATATTGATTTACCCTTTCTTTATAGTGAAATCAAGCTACCAATGCTCATAACTCCATGTACCTAATCTTCGAGTGAACTACGCAAATTTCTTATCTTGTAGATTGTATGTTTCTACTCTTTTCCGTGTTTCTTCTTTCATTTGTTACTATTGTTGGAGTTTATCCTTCATTGTCATTATTAAACAAGATCTGGAAGATGTAGCATAAGAAGTGTTTGATGAAATACCCTAGAAGTATTTGATCAAATTACTAAATGAGCTTCACTAAAAGTATTCACATACACAAGACTTTGCACTTGAGAAATCTTCATTGCTTTCCATTGGGATGATTGTAATTCAAAAAAAAAGTACATATATCATTTCTACAAAGAAAAAGGGAGAGAGAGAGATGAACATTACCATATGTATATTCGGGTGCATGGTACACATTAGTACTCCAGTGCATTTCTCCCTCTGAGTCAGAATAAATATGTTTTCGAACCCTCTCTTTAAAATTCAAGTTGGATGTTCCCGCGCGAATCTCAGCAATCACTTGTTCTGATTCTACATATTGATCATTTTGAACTAAAAGAAAACTTTTTGGTGGAATATTCACATTATGGAGAATATCCTGACTTTCAACAATTACATATAGGTTGTTGGAGTGCTCCTCAACCATAGAGGAGGGGCATGGGTTAGGAGGCCACCTACAACAGAAGCAAAACGCCCCGATTGCTCATGTTGGTGAGGGACTGAAGCTTTTTCTAGTGAGCAACTAGTTCCTGAAATAGGGTAATGCGATGCTCCAACTCATTGAGGAGATTCAATATGCAAATTTAATCAATAATCAATAAGTAATCCGCCCCAAAAGGGAGAATATACCATCTATTTTGTATCATTTTGGCGGCATGGCTGAGTGGTAAGGGGGGGAGTACGTTCGATGGAATAATTTCTTAGATGTATTACCACATCCCGTCAATATTAATCACTACTGTGGGAATAATGGTTCTTATTTATAGTGATAACTATATGGCTCATGATCAAGGATATTTGAGATTTTTTGCTTATATGAGTTTTTTCAATACTTCCATGTTAGGATTAGTTACTAGTTCAAATTTGATACAAATTTATATTTTGAGAAAAAAATGCCCTAGGATATCTTCTCCTACTATTAAATGGAGGATTCCGCACGACAAAGCAAACCCCCTTATTGAGCTAAAAGCGCACTTATGGTATCCTGCTTAGTGACTGGAACAAAGGAACTCCCTCAGGGCGGAACTTAGATCATTCCATCCTAAAGGCTGGAACGCAGGGAAGGCAAAGCGGCATTACAAAAAAGAGCTAGGAGGCCTTTAAGGCAGACTGCTTTTTCTCTGGAACAAAGTAGCTCCCTAGGAGTTCGAGTAGGGGCATCCCTCCATCTCTCTTTTCCTTTATCTTGGATTTATTAACCTCGGAGAGAACAACCGTAGGGATAGAGTCTCGAGAACTTAATCCTGCTTTTGGGCTGGAGAGTTAGCTGAAGTAGTACGTTAGGCTTACATGGGCGGATTAGAGCTCTTTCAAGAACCGGACATGGCATAGGCACTTTACTCAAGACAAAGAGCAGACGATGTTACAGACATTGTAAAGTCTGTTGTTCCCGCTGCTAAGTAGACTATTCGAGAGAGTCAGCGGATTCACGACTCTAGGAAGAGAGGTTCTTTGAAGTCGTTTGGAGTGGTATGCAATTTGAAGAGATTTTTCAAAGATAAAAAAATAAAAATTATGTAATTTTTTTAAAGTTGGGATGCAGTCCACTACTTGCGATGTGCAAGTAGTTGGACCCAAAAAAAACTTGGCATATTAGAGAAGAACAACAAATACAAGACTTGGCAAGAGATGCATGAGAATAAAAGATAAGTAAACAAAAGTGTTTGGTAGAAAGATTGTGTTAGGATTCGCATG
The DNA here is from genome assembly GCF_017979445.1 of Akebia trifoliata. Taxonomy (NCBI): domain Eukaryota; kingdom Viridiplantae; phylum Streptophyta; class Magnoliopsida; order Ranunculales; family Lardizabalaceae; genus Akebia; species Akebia trifoliata. The sequence goes on from NC_141390.1 coordinate 27,267,692, forward strand.
ATAACACGAGCACAAGAGAGGGAGAAAGTCAAACAAAAATGGGAGAAAGAAAAAAGTGGGTAGTACTTAGTAGATCAGATTTGGCTTCAGTGATGGGCGGCAAGATAGACCAATTAAATAGAATGGGACGAAGACTAAAAGGAATTTGTATAGAGGTTATAAAAGTAGTTCAATATCATAAGACACGGCTTTGGACATAATTAAACGAAGGAACAAGATTCATTCAGCCAACCCCCATATCTTAGGGCTAAGGCTTATGATGATTCACATAAAAACTCAGATCAAAACCAGAGGTTGAGAAAGAGCAGCACAAATGTCATGAGTGCCCATTTACTCTCATCTTAATAATATCATAAGACCCCAAGCAATGGTGGACCCAACATCACCATCGCCCATTTGTTAGCATATAAATGTAGGGAATGATGATACACATGTGGATGGATGGGATCACATATTTTTGTTTATTGTAACGATACGATGTGTAACTCTACTTTGTGGTAGTGTCTTCTCTACATTTATTGTCGGTCCAATCCCAAGTAAAGGAGGACGATTGTGTCAGGTTGGCAGTGGCAGCCTTTGTAAAAGTCCACAGACCCTGACATGAATCTTGATGAAACATTTTTTCAATTCAACTCTCTCTCAATAACAGAAGACTTGACTTTGGATAGAGTGAAATCTAACAACCCCAAATCTTTAGGATAGATGATCGTTGTTGTAACCATAGAACCTATATGCATTTTTAAGTAAAAATTTGGGACAGCTGAGAATTGAGATCATCCAAAAAAAAAAGTGTTGTTCCTTTTACATAGAGATTTTTTTAGGAATTTGCAAGCCTCATGGAGCACTCTTTCCATCCCACTGATGTATGAGTGATTGGCCCACACCCATCCTTCGATCGTCCATCCTGATCAGTGATTTCTAGCCACTCGATGCCATTACATTTCATCATGAGCTTGGATTGGACTTCCATCTAAAAGCTAGAAAATACCCTCCACCGAGGGATTAGATGACACACATGGTCATTGTTTAATCTCATTTGAGTTAAACAATGTCATAATCTAAGAACAAGTCCTGAAGTACTTTATTGCTAAGGTTTAGAATTGAAATCAGAATAAAGTACTTTAATGAATTTCTATATCAAGAGATTTTGAGTTAGATTCCAACTTAAACCCTTTAATTTATTTAAAAATAAAAAATAAAAATAAAAAGCCCGACTTTTTACATACCAGGACATCACATTTTAAACTAAGCTGTCACAACTCAACTCACAACACTCAATGGGAGCCATATCTTGATGAGCTACAGTTCAAAACCATTCTGATTGAGCCACTCTTTGTGAAACAAATGGTTCACTTTTATGATCTAAACCATATGCCATACTTTAACCTAACTCTTCAAATTAAGGCAAATAAATGGATAATTGGGTGTAACATGATCAAAATTTTCATGTTCTGACCATCGTAACAATGCGGCCGAAGAGTTGATTATTCTAAGGAACATGATCCAAGCCTTGTTGTAACAATGCGGCCGAAGAGTTGACTATTCTAAGTCAACTCTAAGGAACATGATCCAAGCCTAGCCTTGTTGTAACAATGCGGCCGAAGAGTTGACTATTCTAAGGAACATGATCCAAGCCTTGTTGTGATTGTGTCCCTAGCTGCCACAAGCCACAATACAAAGGTTGTGGAATTGATATAAAAATTTATTTTTAACTACTTTGAACAATCTGTTATTTTAGGAAATCTTCATGAAGGGTCTTGTTATACTTCCATTTATTCAAATAGGATTTGGTTGTTGATTATTTTGATCCATATATTGACATGGATTTTGGCACGGTTGTATTAGGTGAGAGGAATAATAGTCATTTGACTAAAAATAATTTCTTACAATTCAACTCATTTATCGACTCTTTAGTAAAGTGCAATAGTTATTTGTAGACTATGAAAAGTATAATAGTCACTTGACAAAAATAATTTCTCCTCTCTTCTCTTTCAATTCAAATAGGGTCGAGAGAAATTAGATTTCTCTTCTTTTCTCTTCTCTCAATTCAAACATAGTCTAAGAGAAAAACTTATTCGTTAGGATTTTTTTTTCTTAATAAAGATAAGTAATCTTATAAGTCATTTAGGCCATTTGTTATAAAGATCAAGTCCAAAGTTGATATTCTCTATAGTCACCGAAACAACAACAACAAATCCTTAAAACCCAAAAATGGATTTTGTTAAGTGTTAAAGTGCAATAAATACACTTTGGAAATTGGAATCTATGGGTATTTTGGTAAAAAAATACTTTTTAAAGTATTTCCAAAATGTATTATTGCACTTTAACATGTGCAAAGATTTGGGATCTACTGAACGAATTATGTTCCTCCATTCAATTCTATTCAAAGCCTCACATAAAGTGAGACCCCTGTGAATTTGTACAAAATGGGGCCTAAGATTTAATTCCTAAATTTATTTTGTGCCAAACTCAGTCTGAGACTCTTCAAAGGGACTTTGAGTTTGGATTCGTTCACATAAGACAATTAATGTTACATCAAAGTAAGATAAAAGTATTGTTTCAGATAATTTAATCTACAAAACCAGACAAAATAAGCATCAGAAGATAGAATAAAGAAACATAGAAAACAAGAGAATTTACATGAATGAAGTCATTGATTCCATATTTGATTATTAAATGTAATGATGCTTAGTATATAATCTAAAAAGAAATCAAAAGATAATGCAAAGGTTTTAGTCATAAAGCATCATCATCCCTTCAAAGACAAAAACTGTGGACAAATCCAACAGCAATCTTCTTAGTTACAACTAAATTAAAATCTCTCAAGCTCAGACAACCCTTCTCTCTCTCCCTCTCTTACAGAGAGAATACAAAGGAAGACATGAGAGAAAAAGGAGAAACAACAACATAGATTCAAGATGTAATATATGGAATTACCCATTGTTGATCTTCGAATCCACGTTTGTCGAAACTCTAACTTAAAGACACCCCCGTACACACGGAAAAATTACGAATTTACAGATTACCCTCATGAAGGATTTAGGAGATAATGGGGAGAATCAAGAACAAGTCCTTAGAGAATCATCCAACTCGGACTTTTCCATGCCTTCGTCCAACAGCATCTCTTGGTAGCGACATTCGCGGCTACAAAATGCTTTTTCGCCCCTGAAAGGAATGGAGAAACAATTAAAGTTGTATGTTGGTTAGAAAATTAGAACTCGACGAACAATGGAAATTATTGAAATAGATGAACATTGAGTAATATCACAAGGGAGGGATTATACGGAGTAACAAAGATCTAGTTCATGTAAAACAATAGAAGATAATTAAAATTGAAAAACTCCAAGCTCAAGAACTTGAAAATTCAAACCATCAATGGGTCTAATTTTAGGAATCCGGAGTCCATGACATTGAGTCAATGGGAAATCATCAATAGTTGGACAAAAATATTAATCTAACCAAAACCCAATTGTGTTTCAAACAAGTTTGATATCTCACTAAAACAAGTTTTTTCTGAATTTCTATAACTAAGACACCATTGTAAGTAGAACTATTTATATGGAAGCATGAAATGGAACTCACCTATACATGTAAATATCCTTCCCCTGCCCAAGATTCTTCTTGCAATTGTAACAAAAGCTGAGGAAATCCATCGATTGGCAGCCCAGCCTGTTTGCCGAGAAACTATCTTCCTTCCTCTCTGCCGAAAACCCATCAACACCACAGCAATTTTCCACAATGCAGTCACCAAATATATGAGTCGTTCTGGGATTCGGACCATGGGCGATCACACAAGTATAATCCTCAGAGAGCTCCATTTCAGTCGCTGAAAGACACCCAGAGAAAACCCTAGGAGAGCCCAGTGTTTCGAGGCCAGAATTCACAGACCCATATTGAGATTTCTTTGTTGAACATGGAGATAAGCACGAAGAGAACGATAACGATCCCAATTGAGAATTTCGGGTCTTGATTCCAAAATCAGCAGGAGATTTAGGGGATTCAGATGGAGAAAGAACAGATGGTGGCATAGGAGGGATTTGAATTTTCAATTGTGATCCAAACAGAACCATTCTGCTATCAGGTTTTGAGAGTTTTTGATTGATTTCTTCATCATTAAGAGCATCAACAATACCAAGACCAACACCTCTTGAGAATTGTTTGTTCTCCAAACAAGGGTCTGGGGATAATCTAGTGGTAGAGTTTTTATCAGACCAAAGAGAATTTCCAAGACTAGAGAATTGTTTGTTGTCTAATGTTGAAGTTGGGCTCATTACAGATTCAGTTTCACAGAAACCCTTAACAGAAAAGGCTTTAAAAAACCTTGGAGAACTAAAGAAAGAAGAAATGGATCTTATGTGCTTGTCAGTGGGAGAAGGGAGAGAGCCATTACCAGCCATGATCAGAGTTTGCTTACTACTTGTTACTTCTCTAGATCTCTTCCTCAGCATACCTTCACTTCATATAACTTCTTGTTCTAAAAAGAAATTAAAAACACCCAACAAAGAAAAATGAGTCTTTTTTTTATTATTATTATTGAATGAGAGAAAACAAAGAGTTAAGAGCCTTATAGTTATAGAAGAGAGACTCACCTGAAATGTTTTGGAATTCTGATTGAACCAATGTGACTGCCATGAATTTAAATAACGTGGTGTGCCAAAAACCACCTCTTAAATCTTCAAAAACAGAGAAAAACAATGGGAAATTTATGGGTTTTTTTAAAAGGAAAAAAAAAATTAGAAGATACTAGTCAAAAGCATGGTATTGAATTATTGACAAAACCACTATCCACCCAAAACCCAAAAGCCAAAAACTCCAAAAACTAACTCCATAAAATCTCTCAAACCTCTGTTTCCTCCATCATCACCACCAAGAAGAAAAAAGCTCACCTTTTTTTTTTCAATTTTTCTCCTCTTGTCCTAGTTTTTTCTCTCAATGGGTGGAACAAAAAAACTCTCTCCAAATCAAACAAACCTCATGATCAAAACCAGACATTAACAAACAACCATGTATCGAGAAGAAAACAAGAAAAGCTAGTATTTTTTATTTTATTTTTATTTCATTTTCTCTTCCTCTAATCTCTGGTCTTTTGGCTTGTATTTCAACAACTACCCATAAAAAGATTCGAAACCCAGATGAAGACAAGACCAATAAACAAAGAAACCAGACTTGAAAACCAAAAAGCTGGGCCTCACTACTTCTGGTTCTCTCCTCCCCCCCTTTTTTCTTAGTGGGTATTTTTTTCCCCTATCTTTTCTCCTTTATTTCTCTTCACTTTCAGTTTCAGTCCTGCAAAATAGCCATGTATTCACAGAGCATTTGAGAGAGAGGAGCAGAGATGAGTGGCTTGCTTTAAGGTTTGCTGGGGGTGGGATTTAAAGACGCGTGTGCAATGCATGGGAATCAGTGGTTTTGGTAAAACAGCCAATACCCATAAATGGCAGTTTCTGAGGGCGGTTTTTGACAGATAGAGACCTCTCTCTCTCTTTCTCTCTCTCAGTGAAGGATGACGACACGCTTCGTCCATTTTCGCTACACGTACAGATCTTAATTCCTTAACCATACTGTGGTACGAGTCTGGTTAACTTTTTTTTTTCTATTTTTTAACTTCAGTTTATCTAATCCATGAAGGTGGTTACAACTTACAACTTACAGTAAACTTAGGTTTGCTCGACTTGGTGTTTGGCTAAATTTTGTTTTGGGGGAAATTTTGGTTCGGATGGTAGATTTTAAATTTTCAATTCTGATTGTGGATTCTCATAAAAATATATTAAAATTCAAAATCTAGTTCACTACACTATTTGTAGAAATTGATTTTACAATCGAAAATCAAAGAATAATAATGTTTTGACTTCCCTTCTCACATTCTCACTCTCTCATACTCTCCTGATGTGGCATGTGTATAAAATCATTGATTTTTTTCGGGATACATAATTATACATATTTATGAAGATGTGTAAGTATATATCTCGAGAAAATAAATGATTCTATGCACATACCACATCAGGAGAGTATGGGAGAATATCTTAAAAGAGGGAGTCAATAAATCATGATTCAAAATCAAAATCTTATTTAACTAACATTGTTTCTCAAATTGATCTAATAAAAAAAATATTTAATTACGCATTTTGAGATTGAAGATAAGAGTAAAAAATATTTATCTAAGAAATTGAAAATGGATGTGATTATTAGAGAAAAATCGAAGGTTTTTTAAAATAGATTAAAATAAAGGCATTTACGTTAGCTTCTATTAATTTTTAAGAAAATTTGAGGGATATCTTTGATATGTTTACATTACAAAAAGTAATATATATATATATATGAATCATTGTCATTATTATCATTATTGTTTGGTAGGTCAAGACTCAAGACCTCCTTTCAAAAAAGAAAGAGGTCTTGAGTTTAAACCCTTGATTGACCACCCATAAGGATTTATCTTGACTTATCCGATATGTGCAGTTTGTGGGATTATTTCATGTATCCGTGGAATTTGGACGAGATATGATAGTGCTCTAACAAATCCAACATAAAAAATAAAAAATAAAAGAAAGAAAGAAAGAAAGAGAGAGAGAGATGCATTTCAAGAATTTTTTATTTGTAAATGATTTGCATGATTGAAGTAGTGTCTTAGACACGAAAATATCACAAATGAATTATATATGAGAATGAAGAAAAATAATTTCAAATTTTCTATATATTTTTTTGTTTTTAATTAGGAAAATTCATTTGAACAAGGAAAATGCTTTTAAGTAACATTGAAATTGACATTATTTGAAACATTAATGACGTGAATATATCTATAGAACCATAGATGCTAAAAAGCGTCTATAGTTCTATGCACTCCAACGTTTCAAACGATGTCAATTTCAATGTTATTCTAGCACAACTCTTGCAATAATTGAAACCGAACGATACATTGAATCTTCCAATCCAAATCAAAACACCTTCTTTGTTTTGTAATTTTATACGTTAGATTCTCGTCGAATTTGAGTGAATCATCTATCTTAGATGAGGTATGAGTTCTTGAACAAATTTCCAAATCATTAGTGTGTGAATAATTACGAAATAAGGGGATTATATTGGCAGCTCAAATTAGTGGCTAAACTGACTTAAGAACTAAAGCCAAACATGGGGATATAATTAAGTTAGTGGATGGGACCACAACATAAACACGAGTGGAAAGTTCACGGACTGTCCTCGAGAGACGTACACATCTTCATAGACACAATAAATAAATAAATAAATAAAACCTAACTCTTGGCTACGTAAAAGGTAGGCTCCACTTAACTCCAGTTAGATTCCTACGCAACTATTCGATGGGGCCGACACTCCCACTCAAACTCTTTTTTTTTTTTCTGTGTTTTTCCTTCTCATCTTTAAGTTATTATTCAGTAGTTGGTCATTTCCTAAAGTAGCCCTGAAAAAGTGGCGTATTTATTATGGCTACCCAAGAATTGTAGGCTTCTTTAGAGCATAGTATCGACTATAGATTGCTTACATGCATGTTGTTTCAGAGCTGCTATTACCACACCAAATTTTACTAACGCCACACTAATTCATATGTAAAACCCCGTAGATTACTCAGTTGGGGTGGCGTTAGTAAAAGTTGGTGTGTGCAATTCTCTTTTTTCTCTCTCTCTCTCTCTCTCTTCTCCTGTTTAAACAGAATTATAGGTTATGAACTTTATAACACAAGTGGATTGTGAATTAGATAATGAAAATATGTTGTGAATTAAATCATTGTGTTTCATAGATTTTTTATTTATTGGAAATATGTCCATCGTCAAATTATTAAAATAAAAAAAATAAAAACTATGTAATTTAAAAAGGGAAACTCTTGAATAAACATGAACTTGAGATGTTGAGAACAAAATGACAATGGTAAAAGATTGATTAGAAGCATATTCAAAATGATTAGAAAGATCGTGACATCTTGACGATACATTATCAAGATGCAGTGAAAGCGGTCACATATTTTCAAAATGAACATGTGTCAACATCTTTAAGAATTATACAAACAAAATGTTGTGTGTTTCAATCAATCAATCAAAATAAAATTGTATAAGTAGACCGTAAGCAAAGACAAATATATGAAATTCACACTAAAATTATCTTTCTACTCCATTAATATTATTTACTTAAAAAAAAATTATTATTTGATAATCAATCTTGAAGAAATGAAATGGATTTCAATTTTTCTCATCTTCTCACTAATAATTAAAATGAATGAGTTTTTTTTTTTTTTTTTTAAATACAAATACATAGTGACACACACACACACACATGATTTTAAGGATGATGTAGAACCTAGACCGAGGTCCTTATTTGGGCCACTTGGATTCGTGTTAGCCCCAATGACATCTTGTATCTTAAGATTCATGGTTTAGTAGATCATGTTCAAAAATATCGTAAAAACCTCTTTTTTTTTTACTAACCAAAGACTTTAAAATGATTGTTATTGAATTCACAAGTGGTCAAAACATCTTTCTATTTTATCTTTTATTAAAATATTTGGAAATTTGATCAATCATATTTTCTAGGTGCCTCATAAATATACAATCCATAATATATTGGAAAAATTACTTCAAGGACCATGGCGAAGGGACTTTTTCTCAATAGTCCCTAAGTTTTTGGTGGTCTCTTGATAGTCCATTTAGTAAACTTTTCTTTTTTTAACAACCCCCAGACTTCAACTCACGTGTATAAAGTCATTGAAATACCCAAACTACATTTTCTCATCTTCTTCACATAGTTAGGTTTTCTGCTACGATTGCAATTATTTTTTACAATTGTTGATCATTTTCAACAATCTTTGATCAAGAATGATGATTGGAGAGTGATATTCTTTTAATTTTAAATATTTAGACTTAATTTTTTAATAAATTTCAATGATTTATTAAAAATAAATGAAAAACAAATGAGATTCAATTTTTTTTTTTAATAATTATCTCGTAATTTTTTTATTTGCAACTATGATTTATGCAATTTAGTATTTCAAGGAGATTTACCAAGTATTAAAGTTGAAATTTGAAAAAGAGTCAAGTTCATAACTTTTTATTTAATTACTGTCGAGTTCGTCGATATTTTCATAAGAAAAAAACTGTCGAACTCGACGTTGTAATGTGAATTAGTTTTCTTTCATTTTTTTCAACTCTAATACTTAGTAAATCTCCTTGAAATAACCAAAATGCATAAATCATAGTTGTAAATAAGAAATTACAATGTAATCATAAAAAGAATTCAAATCTCAAATTCGTTCTTCATTTTTATTATTATAAATCATCGTAATAAATCAAAAAAATACGTTTAAATATTTAAAATTAAGAGAATATTATTCTTCATTTGTCAATTATGATCAAAGATCGTAATCATCACTGAAAAATATAATCATGTGAAGAAGATGAAAAAAAATATAATTTAAATATTTCAAAGACCTTATATTAAAAGGTAGTCCAAAACTTAAAGGGGGTATTTAAAAAAAAAAAAAAACCCTATGATTTCAGTGCCATTAAGTGTTTTTGGCCCCTTTTTTTTTTTGTTGTAATTAATGAAGAATCGATGGTCTGTTTTTGAAGAGTCAGTACTTCTGGAAAAAAAAATGCAAAATAGATTTTTGTGGGGCCCATTTTGACCTAGACTGTTTGCCCCTTATTTATTTCTTCACTGCATTAATTCTTTTATTTACTGATCCCGAAATCGCTTTAACTGTTTTAGACCCTTTTCTTTATTTTTGGACTTTGAACTGCAGGCGCGTGCTAACTATTCCTCAACAAGTTACACGTGTCCCTCTAATCATACGATTGGACATTAAATATTCTTAATCTGTAAAATAAAGGGACGTATAGTCACTGTACACGTGGACATTAAATTCTTTCCCCGAATCCCGTCAAATATCTATCTTACTCGCACGGTTTATATCGAAAGAAAGTAAAATAAAATAATGGTTGTATTCTAAAGAAGAGAACTGCTACTCATCTCCCGTACAGACCCATTCTTATTTATGTTTATTTACTTACTTACTGCTAGGGGTGCAACTTAATATGCTACAAAAGGAGAATTGAATCCAATCGATAAGTTTAGTTTGATTTGGAACAAGTTGCATCTCGATTCTAGGTTACGAAAAATGAAAAAGTGGTTAATTTTATTTGATTCTTAATTCAAGACTTGTGTAAAGTGAATCAAATCCTTATGTAAAATATATGTCTAGGGTCTGAATCGAACGACATATGAAAAAACATATGTAAAAACAATGTAACATTAATAAATTTTCAAAATATGGATTAGAAGTTTTGGATTGAACTGATTTTTTGTGAGGATGAACTCTATGATGGGAAGATCATCCATAAAAACAATCAATCCAATCTAAAATCACTTTTGTCAATAATTTGTAAATCACTTTTGATGGATTTAGAAATTTCAGATTGAACTGATTTTTTGTGAGGGTGATCTTTTCATCATAGTGACCATCCTCACAAAAAATCAGCTCAATCCAAAACTTCTTACCCATATTTTGAAAAACCATTGTGTTTACATACGTCCCTTAAACCACCCCATATATATATATATAGGGTCGCGTTATTACAACCCCCATTACGACCCCCTTTGCGACACACCTTTTTGTCTTATATGGGCAAAAATGTTTGGAATGGGCTGATTTTTTGTGAGGATGATCTCTGTGATGAGGGGATCATCCTGGCAAAAAATCATCCCATTCCAAAACTTCTAACCCCATCAAAATTGATTTACAAAAATTGGACGGTCTATAATTTTTCAACAAAAATCGGACGGTCTAGAAGTTTTAGAATGGGATGATTTTTTGCCAGGATGATCTCCTCACCATAGAGATCATCCTCACAAAAAATCAGCCCATTCCAAACATTTTTGCCCATATAAGACAAAAAGGTGTGTCGCAAAAGGGGTTGTAATGGGAGTCGTAATAACGTGACCCATATATATATATATATATATAGAGAGAGAGAGAGGAGAGAGAGAGAGATAGAGAGAGAGAGTTTGGCATGAGAATTATCTCTAGGGGTTAAAGAGATAAAATGATAAATTGAAAAGGTATTATAATTAAAAAAAAATTAATTTGAAGGGATAAAAGAGGAAATATAGTAAACTTATAGGAGTATTATTGAAAAAGGAAAAGAGGGAGGGGGAGGGGGAGGGGGAGGAAAGATAATAAAGTTAAAAGGGGGAGGGGGCAAGCAATACAATCGGATCTGATCGTTGTGTTTTATTATACATATACTAGAGTTTAATGACACATGCATCCTCTCTGGAGTTAGGGGTTAAGGGGATTAAAGTAGTAAAAAATAAATAAATAAAGTCGAAAAAGGAATTATTTAGAAAGGGAAATGGGAAAAGATAATAAAGTAGGTTAGAAAGGTTGGGATCCCTTAACTTTTAAGAATGACTTGTGAAAAAAATACATGACCCCAACCCCTTAAATGCAAAATCCAATAATTGAGATTTATCATCAGGAAATGAATGTTCAAGATTTGTGTATTTAAGATACTTATAAATCTCAACCATTAGATTTTGTATTTAAAGGATTGTGATCATGTGTTTTTTCATGAGTCATTATTAAGAGTCAACGGATCCCAACCTATTATTGAAAAAAGGGGGTAAAAGATGAAAAATAGCAAAATTCAAGAGATATTATTTAAAAAATAAAGGAAGGATGAGAGGAAAGATAATGAAGTTAAAATGATGAAAAAAAAATGTAATAGTGAGTAGAGTGGATTCTACAAACATATGGATAGTGAAACATTTATCCCCACTAAAGAAATTCTAATAATCAATAGGATGCTTATTCCCCCCCTCCCCGGAAAAAAAAAAATACTATATGAAAGTGAACCCTACGATTATGTTTTATGATATAGATATTTTCTTAGTAGTTAGGACACTTACATAGACTAATGACTTTTTTACGGATAAATTAATGATTTTGTTTTATAGATAGATTAATGATTTATTATACAAAATTAAGATATTATGCTTATTATGTATTTATCGGTTTTCATTAAAAATATGTTATTCCAAGCAAGTTTATATAATAATGGCAACCAATAGAACCAAACCAAACTGACGTTAGTTTGAGTTGGTTCCATTGGCATTTTGGTTCAGTTCTAATTCTAATTCTTTGTTAGTGGAACCGGCCTATGATGGTTTGGTTCAAATTTTGCCCCAAACCGAACCAAGTTGCACCCCAACTCACTATTGTGATATTGTCTGGCAAATTAAAATTACATTAGCAATTTATTTTGAGAACAACTATTGGCACCCTCAACATATTTTACTCATTACATCAAAATTAAAAAAATAAAAAATAAGTCAATGGTTGAGAATAAGCAAAGTTGGGGTGTCAATAGGAACTCTCTATTTTATTATTTTTTATTTAGTTTATACGGACCTACTTTTATTTGTTAACAACTGTTGAAGTTGTTTCAATGTGTTATAACGCTTTGTAATGTTGAAATAATAACTTTGACCCAACTTTTGTAATGTTTGAATGGTGTATTTTAATCTTTTATTTAGGGTGTGATAAATAATTTAAGAAATTGGAGTGCAATAAGTAAATGTTGGAGTGCCAAATAATAGCTCTCTTTATTTTGCATCGAAAAAATAATGAAATTACCTGGCAATATCTTTTCTTTTTTTATATTCTTTTCTCCAATTATTGTGGTTGGGTGATGATTCCTCTAATTTGGAAATAGAGATGAGGGTCCCATGTGGATTATTAACATAATACATGACTTAGTACATATTAAATAATATTTTACATAATTATATCCCAAGACCTAACTAGGGTTTGATTTTTTTATTTTTTTATTTATATATAAATTTGATACACAACCACAATAATTGGAGAAAAGAATACAAATTTGATACACAACCGTAGTTATATTAATGGGTCAGTAACACGACAAATGGTGACATTATCTAGAAATCACAAGAGTTAAACTATATTTAAGTACAGATTCTTGAATTTTGTTTGATACTGGGGTCCAAATCCAAGTTCAGATGGTATTGTCGTAACTCAAAGAGATCGAAATAGGGATAATCGTGGATAAGAGTTCATTTGTACATTTTTTTTTATTTATGACGGGGTGTCCGAAGTTACGTCCGATTGGGGGACTAGAAGAGTCAAGGCCGGAGCCAAGGCATATGGGTCTCTCTCCTGGGCACGTGCAACACCTACACATCAACCTTTTGGATTAGTTCTATATCAATCATGTCCTTATACAATTGGTTCCGATTGATAAAATGTGAGATAGTTCAAAAATTAGATTAATTTTTTGTCTAAACTATAACTAGATTGAATGGTCATAAATTTGGGTGCAAAATGCATTGATTTGTGTTTAAAAACTATGTTTGACAATTTCAATATGGTTCATAAAGATTAAATTTATGAGTAGTGATATTCTGACTTGAAAATTTTCATTCGTTCTGTACTCAGTCGATGTGACAAGTGCATAGAATCATAGATCTTTCTCTTTAGGATACACGAGAAAAAAGATCTACGGTTCTGTGCACTTGCCACATCAACCAAGTACAGATCGAGTGAAGATTTTTGAGTAAGAATATCATTAGTCAAAATTTATTATAATAGTTGTTAGCCGTTGTTACATGGAATGTTTTAATTTTGCATTTAATTAAGTGATGAAAGATGCACATTGAAATTTATAAAAATTAAGTCCATTTACTATTGTGCAGTATATTACATAACTTGTCTATGGTTCACAAATCAATCTCCAATCCATGTCATGGTCATCATCTATTCCATTATCCAAGAAAAAGATTTGTCCTTTAGGGTTTGTTTGGGAATCCAAAATTTGGGACCAGTTAAGGTCCTTATGGTCTCAACTTTTGGAACCTCTTTTGGTAACTTTGTGGGGCCAATGAATCCTACTTAGAGGATTTATGGATCTAAAACTGGCACAATTATTGGTTTTCTGAACACATTTTAAAAGAGTGACAATTCAAATTGTTAAAAATAAAAATAAAAAAATTTAGGAAAGACATTTCTTCTCGGCAAACGACAAAAGCAGAGACAAAAGCGTAAGCAGAAATAGTTCGAAATTAAAATCAAACTAGTCAAGAACTAGCCTTGAATTGGACTAGGTATGTACTTTTAACCCGAAATTTGACATTTCCAAACAGGCCCTTATACATGTAGAATATGCTGAAAGGGTTTTACATGGCAGGTTAGTGGCCTTAGTTTAAGAACCGAGGTCTTGATTGGCTGTGCCTCAAAAAGTGATATTTCTGAAAAATAGTTATTTTGCATGAAACAAGTGCATTTGGACTTTTGTGGCCGACTACGTTTAATGCACAATATCAGACATACATGAGGGGATCGGGGCATTTTCCTTGGGATTCATCTTATTCAAGAATCTTTATGGGATATCCTCTCATCACAGCCATTCGTTGGACATAAATCCGCAACGGGCGAATTACCATTTCGGGAGATGAATTTGAAGAATTTACAATTCCGGCTCACTATTCATTTTAATTACCAAAACATGAATGCAACGAATTCAGAGGATTTAAAGTGACTATTTCGTTATCGTTCAGGTTTAGTTAATTAAAATGAACAGTAAGCCAAAATCATAAATTCGTCAAAAGTTGATCACTTTTTCGTAACTATTCCAATCCTCAAATGTTGTTTTGAAGCACCTTTTTTTCCAATGCTTTTAAAAAAATATATATTATTTATTATTCCTTCTTTATTGACTAATTCATCAAAAACCAAGCCAACCTCTACTTATTTCAACAAAACAAAAAGAATGCATTCATTTGAAGAAAAAACAAATATTTTTCATGATAAAATAATGAGTCATGATAATTTGACTATCCCACGTAACATACTCAATCAACTACCTGATGTGACAAGTTCGAGTATTGTAGATCTGTGCTTCTCGAAAAAACACAGTTCCCTCGAGATACACTTTTTATGGGGAAATGCAGCCATGTATCCCGAGGAGCGCAGATCTATGATTCTTGAACTTTCCATGTCAGGGTAGTCAATTGAATTTGTCATGTGAGGTAGTTAGATTATCATGATTCTAAAATAATATGTATTTATATGTATAGGATCATGCTCAGCACCCTACATTTTGCTATACATGTTTTTTTCTCACCATAAAGATCATCTTCACAAAAAATCAGCCCATTCCTAAATCTCTATCCCATGAAAGACAGAACACATGGGGTGCCTATATGTGTGTGTGTGTGTGTGTGACATGTCCGGGCATTCCCCCCCAATGCATCGGATAATTTATAGGATAAATCCCTGACGATGGTTTCTAAGGTACAATTCACCAACTATTTTATTTTATGATAAAATTAATGTTTTTTTTATTCATCCAAACAAGTACAATAATCATGGAAATAAGTGTGACCAAACTTGGGGATTTTACTAAGAAATATTTTTACAATTGGGACTTTATTGTTAAATCAAATTTTAAAGTAGGCAGAATCAAACTAAGTGGAGACAAGTAACAAAATTAGTTGGAGTAAGTATAAGCCCTTGAGAACAATTTAAATGGAGGACTCCCACCATTAAACCTTATTATGTACTAAGTAAGAGATAATATAATGTCTACATCATATCACTCTTTAACAATAAAAGTGGAAACCCTAAACCTAGCTGGGAGTAAGTGGCCCCTTTAAAGTGTTCATGATCTAATCCTAGTTAGTGTTAATGGGGACCTTGGAAACATCAATGGATAAACCCTAATATAAAGTTAGGGCATTGTTATTAGCACCCTCTTGAAAATTAGACAAATTAGTAAGACCCCCTTCTACTTATTGAAATTCGACAGTGTCATAGACCGTTAATCGTTCGACAATGTTGAATCATCACGAATGATGTTAAGAGATGATATTGTTTACATAGATTACGATATGACATAGTATCCTTTTATTTGATTTGAAATCTATGATATAGTACGAAAGAAGCATCACTACTCTCTTTCCTTAGGGTTGAAATTAAATAATGTTTTGTAAGTCCTCCAAGAGTTGGTGAGATGGCTAAGACCCTGTCTTAGGAGATGTTCTTGAGTTCGAATCCCTCCTTATAGGCTACCCTCAAGGATTTATCCCAAAAATTATTTGGTGTTTTGAGTGGTGAGGACGTCACGTGCCCTGAGTATAACTTGGGTGTGCTAAGAGGCTCTTATATCTTGATTAAAAAAAAAAAAAAATCTTTGAATAAGAAAACGTTTAGAAGATGCATTGTTTATTGAAAACATAAATCATATTTCTCCATTCAACTTTATTATATAAATTTTCTTATTTTAATTTATTTTATTTTCAACATCTCATATTTTTTAATGCCTAGCAAATGTTGTCATTAACTATGCTTGTCTAATATATTTAAACCGTCTCAATCAACTTTTCTTCATATTTCATCCCATTACGTAAGATAGATTTCTTTATTCTCATGAGCTAATAATGACTTAATAAGAAGAGTCTCGATAATATCACTTGTCAAATGGCACACTCAATCGACTCCTTGACATGGATAAGTTCGGGAATTGTAGATTTTTATGTCTCGAGATACACATTTTTATAGGAAAGTGCACTCATGTATCCCAATGCACACATATCTATGATTCCTAACTTGGCACGTCAGGGAGTCGATTGAGTATGCCACCTGGCGAGTCATATTACCACGATTCTAATAAGAATTATTTAATGGTTACCTTTTGTCAATTAATTAGTTAATCATACGTGGCATTTAGTCAAGAAACAAGCTATAATTTCAAGAAGCATGACGGGCCTTACGCATTCAACCCATTCTTTATATATATATATATATATATATATATATATATATATATATATATATTTGTGGGGGTACCCACCAATATGCACAAAGTTATCAATTAAGATGAGAAGACATTTCTTTATGTATTTGTGGGTGGTGGGGTACTCTTATTTTTATTTATTTTTATATCGATAGATATTGTGGGGGTATCCTTGTCAAGTGGGGTAGATTTTACACGGAGCGAGTCAAAATGATTTTTAAATGGATATTGACTCCGCCGATCCTCTACTTGAGTTGTCCATTCTTGGAATTTTATTTTTAAAATTTAAGTATTTAAATGTGGTATTGAATTACTTATTATTCAAATTCATTAAAAGGTAATTATATTTGAATTAATGTCAAACTCATTTGAGTTGATTGATCCAATCCAACTCGTCGTGATCCAATCCTATCATCCGATTCTTAAAACCAAGTGAGGTGATACATTTCCAATCAAATGAGTGAGAGTTAATAATCAACAACTGCCCAACTTAAAATGATTCAAAGTTGGGTCCCACATTGGGCCCTATGTTTTATCATAATGTCCTCACCAATGAGACTTTGACAAGACAAAAGAATAGACACCACCCAAGACTTTTTTTTAATTTAATTGTCTTCAATACCTATATTTCTTATCTTTCTACATCATAATGTCATCAAAATGAAAAAAATTAAAAATTAAAATAAATTATTATACCCCTTTCTTTCAAACCCACCCTTTTAAAGGGGAAGTATGATGTCCTTGACCCTTTCTTTACAAGATTTTCATTTTTCGGTTGACCGTGCCACATTTCTCTTAGTTATGTATCCCGAGAAAAAAGATCTATGATTTCATGTTAGTGCCATGTTTACAGAGTGAAGACTTTCTAGTTAAAAAATCTGCACTCTTTAGGTAATAGAGAATCATTACTGCAGATCCTACTTCTCGACTAACCCTAAAAAAAAGGTAAGTTAGACATAGTCCTCATTTTCTTTCTTAATAAAATGTGGTGATAATATGACTCCTCCACTTGGCATACTTAATCGACTCTCTTGACGTGGGGTGTGTGAGAACCATAGACTTTATGCTTCGAGATACACAACTGCACATCCCCATAAGTATGTACAGTTGTGTATCCCAATGAATAGAGATCTATGATTCTGGCACACCCCATGTTGAGAGAGTCAATTGAGTATGCCACCGGGGGGGGGGGGGGGGGTTGGTTCAGACTATCACAACTCTATGATAAATATTTGAGATACCCTTGTTTTCGAACTATTGATATTCTCCTTGAGGTGATCTTATGAGTGACACTAACATAATGACATAAATGCCCTCATCATCATCATCGTCATCATCAATGTCTTGTAAAAAAATCTTTTATTTTTAATATAAAAAAAGTCAATATCTTTGACCTCTTCAATCCTTATTATAATATTTTTTTTATATGGAAATGTTGGGTTTCCAACCCCCTCCTCACCGGACAATTTTTTTGACACATCCCTCTCCCCAAAGTCCATAGTTTTTGGCCCTTGATTTATTTGGAAAAAGTCTTTTAGAATAAAAGTTAATTTATGTTCTTTTCATTGATATAGAAGATGAAACAATGGAGAAAAATCAAGCAATTAGTCCAATGGTGCAGGAAACAAGTTATGATCTTGTCATTAAATTTAAATGTTGAAGATGAAGGATATTTTTGAA
Organism: Akebia trifoliata; assembly: GCF_017979445.1. Taxonomy (NCBI): domain Eukaryota; kingdom Viridiplantae; phylum Streptophyta; class Magnoliopsida; order Ranunculales; family Lardizabalaceae; genus Akebia; species Akebia trifoliata. The sequence continues at coordinate 27,286,186 of NC_141390.1, forward strand.
GAGATAATTAAGGCTTCTAGAAAGGGGTCGAACATGTACTTATTTTAGTCACTTTTGTTAGTCTCTCATAAAAGACCATGGTCAATCAATGTCATCAGTTTGAAAATGGGACTTGGAGGTGTATCTCAAAATAATAACAATAAACTACATTGTATATATTTATAATTACTTCTTATGTTATGTTATTCTTTGTTCGAAGGATAGATATTACTTTCGTGATAACCTGATGCCCCCCTTTGACATGCACCCTTCATAGAATTGTCAATCATTTGCCTCAGAATACACAAGAAAATATTTATAATTCTATATATCCCAAGATAAGTGATCTACGATTCTGTGATGGGGGCGTAGGGCGATATTATAATCCCTTGTCCTTATCATTTACATCATTTTCCTCAAAAATTAACTTAAGGGCATGGGTGCCCTTGTTCCCAAGGCACTTAGTTGGAATTTCTTTCCTAAATTCCATAAGTTTCTTAGCCACATTAGGTCCAATCATGGGGAGTAGTTTTCAATCAAATTGAATTGAGTCCAACTAATCTTACTAAGTTAATCCTTACTAAAGGTCCTTAGGTTCAACTTGTGACATCTAAAATCATGTCCCGTGGTCTCACTGTTGTAGAGAACAAAATTCTATGAACATTAAAAAAAATTAAAAAAATTCACAGTTGAATTTTTATTTTAAATTTAAGAGTTAGGTGAAAGCTCAAGAGCCGTGTATTTCAAAACCTTGGATCAAGTCCAAAAGAAAAGAAAAGAAAAAAAAACTTTTTTAGGGATTTAAGATTTTCAATGAAATCTTTAAGGGGACTGTGGTGTTGGATTACCAATGTAATAATTCATTTGAGCAAATCGATCCTTAGTAAGACTTAATATCTCACTAAGCTAGTAAGGAAAGTGTTAGTGGATTGAATTATGTAAAGCAAGTAAGAGCATAGCTTGCCTGTCATTTTTAATGCCACATGTCAAGAATCTATTGAAAGGAAACGATAGAAATGGGGACCCCTTGAGATGTCTCCTTCGTTGGGCTTAAACCGGCATGACCCCACCACTTTCCCCATCAATCAAGCTGAGGTCTCTTTCTATTCTGCCAAGTGTCTTAATGTTATTAGTTTCCAGAATTGTTGTCCGACACATGTTGTGCCGAGTATCTGGACCTTAGTGGTTACTTTTGGACCACTTATAATCGACAGTTTCTCCTGCAAGATTTTTCTCGCACTAAGAGAGAGTAGTGTGTCCGTTTGTGTCTTTGGGATCATAGATTTAAATAACAGTAGTAAGGATAGCTTAACGGCCATTATAACGGTATCCAACTACCTTTGGCCCATATAAATTATTTATTCTATAAAAAAATCTTCATTAAATAGTGAGACAAGGCTTTACTAGGACGTGGGTTCAACTTACCCATAAAAATAAAAAACTTTATTAAAAGTTATATGTTGATTACATATTCTATAGGATTTATATAAATATAAGTAGAGATCCACTAGACCATTAATATGGATAGATAATTAATCAATCAAAATTAATATACCTAAGTCAGCCTATTTAATGCAAGTGTCGTGATAATTCAACTTACCCATGTGGCATACTCAATCGACATCCTTGATGTTAACATGTTCAGAAATTTTAGATCTATTCTCTTTGAAATACAAAACTTCACCTTTTTATAGAAATCCGTAGTTTTATATTTCGAGAAGAGTTGATCTATTATTCCCGAAACTATCATGTCAGGGTGTTGATTGAGTATGCCACATGGGTAAGTTAGATCATCATGATTCTTAATGCAAATCTAAATCTTTAAAGCATATGATGAGGTGCACTATAGTAATGTTATAGTGCATCTCGTGCATATTAATACAATGCATGTAACTTGTCTCTAAGAAAGTATCCCTAAATATCATGTCTGTCTCTTAGGAATCTTTTATATTTTGATGTTTTGGGCAAATATATTCCCATCTCAGTCGTTTGTCTTATAGAGAGCCTCATTTTCCAACCACCTTTATTTGTATGTATTTGTTTTATGAGAGAAGGATTGACATTGACCATGAAACCTAAATTAAATTATAAAAATACATTCGCATAGTAAGTGGAGTTTGTGGTTGGTAATTAGTAGGTGAAGGTGGATTTTAAATTCATTTCCTGATATCAAATTAAACTCACAAACTTTAATTAACATAACAAGTTGGCACGTTTACAATTTGAAAAAAAAAAATTCTATTGGTAATAATATAAAATTAAAATAAATTATTTTTTATATTTTAGAATTCTTGACAAATAACAAATACAACTACTAGAACATTAGAGTTGATTTTTTTGGAGTGCTACAACTTGGACGGGCAAAACTTGAACCCACTAAGTTGAATCCAACCTTGAGTCATGTCTGGGCATAGTTAACTTGGGTTCAGCCTTGGGTACTTGCAACAATAAAAAATGTTCGACTCAAATCAAATTCGGTGTGGGCATAGGTATCGGCCAACCCGATTTACTCGAACCCAAACTTAATATAATTATAATTAAAAAAAAAAAAAAAATCTTGGTTTCTTTCCCACTCATACTTCATATTCAATATGTATGCTTTTATTTATCTATATATAAAAATAATGTATAATTATTTTCTAATATATAATGCTTTTTTTTAAGTGTAATTATATATTTTCATACAACTATTACAATTTTAAATTTTTTATTTTTATTTTTGAAAATTACGATTATTAATAAAAAATGATTGTTTTTGTTAATCTTATCAGTTTTCTTCTCTCTTTAACTTTCTTTATAATTTTATGTATATAAACTCTGGAAACACATGTTTAGGAATAATAATAATAAATTTTAAGTTCATTTACACACTACTTATCTTTATAAATATTTTTACCAATACTAAATTACCTAGTATTAATGAGGAATGAATTAACCTGATCAACCCGTACAACTTGACCAATCTAACTTGGATTGGATAGGTTTCGGGCTAAGCATTCATGTCCGAGGTTGGGTTGGGCAAAGGTGCGATTTGGTGTTTGTCAAATTTGGGTTGGGCATGGGTTGATCCCCAACCCAGCCCAACCCTTCCAACTTGCAATCCTAATTTTTAGCTCACGAACTCTTTGTGCATGACACGTCAAGCATAACAAGGGTAGGTTTGTAAACTAGGAATGCTTTTCAATGCACACGGATCCATGTGATTGGTCGATCCTAGATTTTAGTGAACGCTATGAGGAATTTTTTTTCATGTCGTAATTATATACTTACAATTGGGTCCCACAATTGTTTTAATTATTGAGAAAATTACATAAAGGACTTTGACGAAAGGATTATTGTCGAACTCACTACTTTTTATTGTCAAGTTCACCACTTTTTATTTATTTTCAAACTTGTTAATAAAAAATGGTAAACTCGACATTGATAAAACCCACTCATTTTTTTATTTTCAAGTTTTTAAAACTAAATGCATGGAAAGATTGATTAAAAAATTAAGATAACTACTTGTTTAAATGATTTCAAATCAAAAGAATCATTGTCGATTGATTTTCATCTAAAAACAAAGAAAAAAAGTGAACAAATCCTAGATTTTTACATATGTAATTAAAATATTTGAAAAATCTCTTGAAAATAACTTCTTATTCTTTCTTAAATCCTTTTCAACGAAATGGAGTCTCTAAAATTGATTAGGATGTCAAAAATTCAATTTTTTGGATGAAAACGATGAGTTCAAATGATTAGGGCATTCAATTGTGAGAAAAGGCGTCTAGCGACATATTTGAAATAAAAGTTTTACTAAATTAATTACTAAGAGAAGTCCTAAAACTTATGGACTAATTAGAAAGAACTCCTTCCACCACGGTCGTTTGAGTAGTTTTTCCTCAATTATACTGATAGAAGATTTGTGGGTCCCATGAGTAACACCTTACACAGTAGCGCTAACCAGACCTACCAGTATTCCGTAAAATAGACCCTTTTCAAACCCTTCTAGGGACCATGTAAGATGAAATAGACCCAGACGAGATAAAACCAAACCCATTATTGCCGTCCACTTGTTGCATGGCTACTGCTACACGTGGCTATGACCTCTTTAATAATGCTTTTGACCAGTAAAAAAGAGAAGAGAAGCCATATATTGATGTTTGATGTGTAGAAGATAAAAAAAGTTAAGTAGTTTAGAGAAGATGCCCATTGTTTAGTAGAAAGATAGAAAAACGAAAAAAATATGGGACAAAAGATTGATAGAGACACAAAACTATATAGCTCAATAGAAAAATGGGGTCCAAACCAAACCCTTGAAATGTGGGTTGAGATTTTAATCTCATAAGTACATTTTGTATGTATTGAAGAATAATGTCCCCCACCTCTACAGTGTCTTTTAAAGCTTATATTTTCATAGTTGAAATCTATGTGGTTATATGGGGGTGGTTGGGATACATGCATCATGTGATAATTGATTGGGTGAATTAGTATTTCGTGAGCTGAAAATGAGTTATTTACTATTTTGATTCACTGGTCATTTTAATTACTAAAACGTGAACAATTATGTTTTCATTATAATAAAAAAAATTCAGAATAAAGTGACAATTTTGCAAATTTTAAATGAAATTGTCACTTTAAATTTGTGAAATAGTCACTTTAAAAACCTTTGAATTTTTTATTGTTCACATTTTGATAATTAAAATAAACAGTGAGTCGAAATCATAAATTTGTCAAAAGTTGATCACTTTTTCATGAATGTTTCTAATTGATATTAATATGTAAGACTTGTCTGAGTTGACTCAAAACTTGGCAAGCTCGATTGAATTTCAAGTTAATTCGGTATTAAAACTCATTTTGAGTAATTTATTAGAGTTGAGATCGAAATGTGCTGATTCAACTTAAAAACTTATCAAGTATGATTTTCTAACATACTCCCTCTGACTTGGCACGTGTTAGAATCATAAATCTTTTTCCTTGGTATACACAACTCACATATTTATAGGGATAAATAATTATTTAGCCCGAGGAAAAAGATTTGTGATTCCAGACCATGCCATGTCAGGGAGCGTATGTCAAAGGGGGGTGTAAAAAAAATCAATGGCTCTAAAAACAACCTGAATTTTGTGACTAGAGAACAAGATAAGGTGGTACTTTATAATATTTTTCTTTTTCAAAAAGAAAAATATAATTTTAAAATTTATAAAGTTTTTAAATTTTAATATTCTTACTTAATTGACTCGGTTAGGTTTACTCACTAGTCATCATGTTAACTCAACTTGGCACGATTATATGCATCTAGTTGAGTTTTTATAAAGCAAAAGGTTTAACCCAAATAAGTTGGTCTCCTAAGTCTTATTTTGTACATTTTGTAGTGGCAGACATATGAAGAGGGTTGAACCCAATGCAAGATAGGTCCCACAATGATCTCCAAAATCTATCTAAGATCTTAGCCGTCCTCTTTGTCGCACTAGGTTGGAGGCCATTTCCATATTTTGAAAAATTCCCCATTAAAATTGATTCCTAATACATGTAACCTGATGAGCCTAAGACACAAATAACATAACTTTTCTAAAATTATGCTAGGCAGAGAAACAACATAGCTAGACCACTCAACTAATTAAACAAACTTACACCACACCTTTTAAATAAATCACACAAAGTGTGTTTCTCCAATCAAATCAATTGATTTTAATTTCATTATAAGGAAAGATATGTTTGAGGGAGTTATAATTACTATGAGCACCCATGATAATTAGACATAATTTGGCTTAGTTATAAGAATAATGATTTTCTGACGCCCCCCTCTAATATACGTCCCATGACGCGGCATGGACTAGAATCATAAATCTTTTTCCTTAGGATACACAATGGCACATATTTATGTCAGGGGCGTATGTCTGAGGGGGCATCAGGAAATCACAAATCTATGTATAATTGAATTATTTCGGAACTGATTCTTCTAATTTACTTTAGAAGGTGAAGGCAAAAACTCGCTCTATGATCTATCAATCCTCGCACCCAAAATAAGCCTAGAGCATATCTGGCACTACTATTATTATTTTGTTAAAACTCGATTTGGGAATATGTAAAGTGATTATATAAGTAAAGTCAAATACTTGATTTTACGTGTGCCATTGTTCATTTAAAATGGCCGTTTCACATCCATTTCCCTTCCTTTAAAGAAAATTACTAGATTGTGCTAACAATGCATTCAAGATGTTTTCTTCTTCTTTTTATGCCGGTCTTTACATTGGGTCGATCGATCACTCTAACAAAACAAGGCTATGGTTTTATTCTTTATCTACAATAATTTGGCTTTTACTGGCTCTCTCAAATATGCATTTCTTGACCAGGAAATAAACTTTTCGAGTAAGCCTACTTTAATCTTCCATATGCATATCGTTCCTCTAAGGTAATTGATCATAGAATGTAACACTATAAAGATGCTGGCACCTAAATGGACTCACATGTGCCCGACACGATTTGTAAAAACTACTTGGTTTCAACTGAAGATTGTGTCTGAAGGGCACAAGCATCGTAGGTTCTCTTTTGTGCAGGCCCTTAATTATTTTTCAAATGGCCCAACTAAAGATTGTTGGGCCATTTGAATGGGACTAACTAAAGTATGAAATTGGGCCTAAATTTTGATTAGGCCCAAATCAGAAGCAAGTCAATCGTTTTATCCGACCCTTATTTTAGAGTCGTGATAATATGATTACGCCATGTGGCATAACTCTCTTGATCTGACAAATTCTAGAATTATAGATCTGTACACCTTGGGATACACATTTTTATTGGAAAGTGCAGTATTGTTTCCTGAGGAGTACAGATCTACGTTTCCTGAACCTGTCACGTCAGGAGAGTCAATTGAGTGTGTTACATGGGGAAGTCAGATTATCACCATTCCTTATTTTAAGATGAAATAACAGGACATATTCAAAGTTGCCTTATCGGACCCTTTTGAGTTACCTTATGAATTATATATAAACACCCATGGCATTCTATTAAAGAAATCGATTGCAACGTTTTGCCAAGAATTTAGCACAAAAACTACTTCATTTCTAATATTAAAACAATATATCAAATTTATAGTGTCTCCCACAAGTTAAATAGTCTTATTATGTTAGAAAAAAAGTTGCACACACACACTTATTGAAAAGTTTTGTATCTTGTGATCTCTATTTAAATGTCTCTTAAGAAACACAATAACCTTCCAATGCTGAATGCCAAAGAAGTACACTTATTTGAGTGAGTAATTCCATTCGAATCAAGTAGAATACAGGGAGGGTTATATAACCCAGTTCTCTAGCTCCTTCAAAGCAATCCAGCTTCAGCTCTTCTTCAAAGCAGAATCTCAGAGTTTATCCAAACAGGCCCTAAGTTTTTTAACATTATTTATGAATTTATAACATGCGGGTTAATTTTGCAAAGAAACCTATGGGAAAAAAATGAAACGGCAAAAATAGGACAAAAATTACACACAAAACCCGAGTGTATGTGGTTAGGCAGTGTGCCTACGTCCAAGGGATCAGAGATAAAGAACAATCACTACTTTCTTTCAAGTTTTACTGTCCTAGAGATCTCTATTTAAGAAACAGAGTAAAGAAAATGTGTCTATCTCTCAATATATATAATTTTAGGACACACGAAAAACATTATAATTTTAACAGTCTACGAAAATTTCCCAGACTTTTTCCGAAATTAATCCGAATTTATGCGAACTTCCCTAACTGACTTGTTAAAAAATAATAACTGAATCCAAATTTTTTATTTCCCCATTTCTCTTAGAAAGCAAAGCTTTGTCAAACGTTTTGGAGTTATATGAGTTGGACTTGGACTTCTTGGAGTTAGGTTTAGGAAATTAAGATTGTTTCACATTGCTGACATGGATGTGTATAGAATTGTAGATGCTTTTCATCAATATATGAGTGAGAAGCATATACATGTACACCAATGTGTGAAACGATATCAATTTCAATGTTACTCCAGCACAACTCTTAGTTTTAACTCAAATAAACTCTAATGTTTGGTTTATGGTATGAATTCAGTTCGAGGAGTGTATAATCATCGCATTTTGTTGAGATTCAATATGATTTGTCTGTAGGGGTGTTAATGGGCACCCATTTTATTAGAACAAATTAGAGTCGGGTCTAAAATGGAACCAAATTAGTAGGAACTAGAACCATTAGGTTCTATCCAATGGTACCTACGAGTATCTGAAATTGATTTATGTCGTTGTTTCTTTTCATACTATATATGATTTAAGGTATTTTTTTTTTTCAAAATAAATGCATGTCACATAAAATTCTTCAATTTTTCATATAAACTATGGATTAGAGCTTAAAATGAGTTCTCTTATATCATTTTAGTACTTTTAACTAAGATCATTTTTTTTATTTTTTTAAAATCATTAATTTGTATTTCTAGTGTAACAAATTATAACTAATTTAATAATTTTGATGATAATATGTTAATTTTGAAAGAAAAAAAAATATTTATAATGATTTGAAATACTTTTTTTCTCATTCAATTATTGAGAACAGGAGCTGAAGGGTACCTATAATTCTTGGTAGTTTCGATTCCACTTATTTTGGAATCAAGTCTGGAATCGATGAAAATCGAAACTGAATTAAATATAATGGTTGTGATTCTAAGTTCCTTAGGAATTGAACTAGAACCAACCCATTGACACCCTTTCTTGGCCATTACTCTAAAAATATCATCCTAATTAATAAAACTATTTATATACGAGATGGCCCAAATGAGTCAACTTGATTTTTAAGATGAGACAAAACAGCAATAGAAACACTTTCCTTACTTGGTAAGGAAATTTTCACCTTGTGCCATTCAAAACCATGATCTTATACAATAAGATTGTAGAGGACAAAATTCTAACAACATTGAAAAAATAAAATTTCATTATATATATATATTTCAATAGTTGAATTTTAATTTTAAATTTGAGATTTTCTTAGTTGTTATATATATATTTTCCAATAGTTAAATTTTAATTTCAAATTTGAGACTTTCGTAGTTGTTCATTTTCAATTCCTTGGATCAAGCCCAATAAAGAGGTTTTATTTTATTTTATTTTATTTTTATTTTTTAAATTTGAATTTCTCCATGAAATCTAGAGGGTTATGGTGTTTGTTGTCCAATTAAGTGATTCATGTGGGCCCAGCAACTCTTAGTAAGATATAAAATCTTAATAAATCAGTCATGCTAGCTTGACTCATACTAATAATACTCAGAACCAGACAATAAATTGAGGGAAGAGAGAGAAACCCGCATAATTCAGATTGGGTGGAATTGTAAATCCAACCTATAGAGTTGGGAGTCGTAACGCTCATAAAAAGTGGCGTTGAGGACCTCTTTGGAGTTACAACATCGTGGAATAGTAAACAACCTATAAATATTGGATTCATTTAATTATCGATATTGGATATATGACCAATTTTATAAATATTCAAAAACTATCAATGATTTGATAGTTTTTCACCAAATGCTTCGATATTTTCACATAAAATATTTTTCAAAGTCTATGTTGAGAAAATTAATAAAATCTCCCCTTCTAAAAAAACATTGACATGGTCGTAAGTGTCAACGATTCAATTCTAAAAGTATATAAAAGTAAACTCATCATATTTTCTAATTCTAGTTCTCATCGATTCTGATTCTAAGAGGTAAATCTTGAACTACAAGAAATCACAGGTACCCATTGATTCTAGTCATGCAAGAATAGAAATGAAGTAAAAATAATCTTCTTATTTTCGTTAAATAGCCATGTACTTAATTTCATTATTATTTATTTTTACTAAACATTATACACTAGAGTGCGCATCTTCTTTGGGGTTAAGGGGTATTTTTTGAAAAAAGTGATGAAATTAGGAAAGACAATAAAATTAAAAAAATATTCTTGAAAGAGAAAGACAATAAATTAAAAGTGTTATTGAGATTTGTAAAGAGGTTAAATATCAATCTCTCTTTATATGGAGATAAAGAGAGTGAGACCCCCAACTATGTTTTATTATATAAATCATATGACATAAGAGAAAGTTAGAGGAACTGATGGGTACCTATGATTTTTTATGATTTTGATTCCATTAATTTTAGAATTGGAGTTGAAATCGTCGAGAATCATAACCAAATTAAATATAATGATTGTGGTTCTAAGTTCTTTAGGAATCGAATTGGAATGGACTCATTGACACTTCTACTTGACCATTACTCTAAGAATATCATCCTAGTCATAAAAACTCGATCGACTCAAATGATTTTTTTTTATTTAAATATTTATAATCTTAAACAAATATGATTTTATTAAACACCTTCTAATAACCTTATTTCATAAATGGTTTCGATTACTTGAATATAAATCAAGGTTAATAGATAATGTAAAGTGAATTAAACTATTTATATACAAGATGACCCAAATGAGTCGACTTGGTTTTTAAGATGAGACAGAACAGTAATAAAAACACTTTCCTTATTAGGTAAGGAAATTTTCAAAATCAATCAAAAGAAAAAACGATTCCTAAGAAAACGCAATGATCCCAACTGTTCAGATATATAATCTAATAATTGAGATTTATACGTATCTTGATAAAATAAATCTAGGAGATACTTATCCCAAAGATAAATCTCAATCATTTGATTTGTATGTTTTCAAACGGTTGGGATCATGTGTTTTTTTGTGAGTAATTTTTCATGAGTAAAGCGAGCCTGACCCGATACTTATTTACCATTCTTGTGAACCTATATTTAACTCAAGAATGTACAAGTAAATTCAAAATCCAATAAAATACGCATAAATCAACACAATAAGAAACCAGCAACTCCATCAATCCAATAAAATGAAGTTCGAATAATCTTAAAATTCAAAATATAATAAATAAATAAAATTCTTTACGAGCTTATTATGGGATAGATAATAAGTCAAAAAATCTTTACGAGACTAATTAATAAGAGAAACATGTACCTAAATGTCCTTCCCAAAATTAGATTCTTAGAAACTGAAGGAAGATATTCAAACCTGTAAAATTAAAATCTGAAAATTTTCAGAATTTCCAGCGCCTTTAATACTAACTCCAACCAAGTGATAAATAACTTCAAATCTACACAGAGAAAATGACCAATGTTCCAAAAATACCCTCAAAATCTTTACTCAATTTTTTTAAATCCTTTTAATACACCCTAGAGGACACAATTGATCCTGGCTGCTGGTTGTTGAATTGTGGTGTGGTGGCATCGGTAAGTTATGTTGCATGACTCATGATGTAATATTAGGGCTGTCAACGGGTGCTTATCGGTTTAGATACAGTAATATCCAAATTCGAATCCGAAATTTTTATCTGATATCTGAATTTGAATTAAAATCCGATGCATGTTCTAAAATTCTATCTGAATTCGAATCCGACTATCCTATCAGATATCAGATAATATCCAATTAGAATTTGAATAATTTGTATATAAAAATATATAATAAAAAAAATACAATTTTTTCTTATCCAATTTATTTTTCATTATTAAAAAAACCTATTATATATTATATTATGTATATAATAAATAACTCAAGTAAAATATATATATATATATATATTATATTATTTATATAAAAAATAAATAAAATAAATAAAATATATTATATATTATTTTGAATAAGATATTATTGGATTCGAACATATAAAACTATCTGAATTCGCATTCGATATCCAAATTTTTTGGGTAATATCCGATTTTTCAAATTCAAATTCGAATTTTTGACTATCCATTGACACCCCCTATTTAATATAATTCACATTGCAAAAAATAGCTTGATCTATCATGGTGTGACCGAACCAAGTAGTCAACACAATGTGAAAAAACCCAAATTTGACGGTCCAAGGGTCAATTGGTGTCGAATTTTTTATTGTTATTTTTTTTCAATGGGTTGAAATCGTCAAATTAACGAAGGATGAGATAAATAAATGGCTCTAAGCCATAAAATCTAGGACATAAAGAATTGCAACGGCCCTAGATTGTCAAAATTCAGTTTCTATAATTCGTAGGCCTTGGCCCATCGAGTTTTCTAATAGTGCAAGGCCTCCCTCCAAAAAGGGAGAGGTCTTGAGTTCAAACCCCCTTATTGGTCACTTACAAGAATTTATCTTTGCTTACATGATATGTGTGATTTGTCGAATATTATATGTACTTAGAGGATTTGGACGAGATATAGTGTTGTAAGAGGCTAGTTGCCTTTCTTTTTCTAGTCAGGCCTATGGGTTCAAAATCCCAATCATATATATATATATATATATGGGTCCCGTTCGGCACCCAACCATTTACCCAATAATTTGCCCAACCATTTTTGTCTTACATGAGTTAGAAGTTTTGGAATGGGCCGATTTTTTGTGATGATGATCTCTATGGTGAGGAGATCATCCTCACCAAAAATTAGCCCATTTTAAAACTTCTAACCCCATGTTTACAAGTTGAAAAATCATGGACTGTCCATTTTTTGTAAAGCATTTGTGATGGGGTTAGAAATTTTGGATTGGGCTAATTTTTGGTGAGGATGATCTCCTCACCATAGAGATCATCCTCACCAAAAACCAGCCCATTCCAAAACTTCTAACTCATGTAAGACAAAAATGATTGGGCAAATGGTTAGGTGCTGAACATTTCCATGTATATATATATATATATATAGGGTCCCGTTCGGCACCCTAAGTTTTACCACACACTTTAACAAACGCGTTTTGTCCTACATGGGTTAGAAGTTTCGGAATGGGCTGATTTTTGGTGAGGATGATCTCTATGGTGAGGAGATCATCCTCACCAAAAATCAACTCATTCCAAAACTTCTAACCCCATCAAAAATTATTTACAAAAAATGGACGGTCCACGATTTTTCAACTTGTAAACATGGGGCTAAACATTTTGGAATGGGCTGATTTTGGGGGAGGATGATCTTCTAATCATAGAGATCATCCTCACCAAAAATCAGCCCATTCCAAAACTTCTAACCCATGTAGGACAAAAAACGTTTGTTAAAGTGTGTGGTAAAACTTAGGGTGCTGAACATTTCCCATATATATATATATATATATAACGTGTTAAAGTGTGTGGTAAAACTTAGGATGCCGAACGGTACCCATATATATATATATATATATATATATATATATATATATATATATATAGGTCTCGTTCCCCACCCTACGCTTTACTAAACGTGTTTTGTCCTACATGGGTTAGAAGTTTTGGAATAGGCTGATTTTTGGTGAGGATAATCTCTATGGTGAGGAGATCATCCTCACTAAAAATCAGCCCAATCCAAAACTTCTAACCCCATAAAAAATGGTTTACAAAAAATGGATGGTCCACGATTTTTCAACTTGTAAACATTGGGCTAGAAATTTCGAAATGGACTGGTTTTTTGTGAGGATGATCTCCTAACCATAGAGATCATCCTCACCAAAAATCAGCCCATTCCAAAACTTCTAACCCATGTAAGATAAAAATGGTTAGGCAAATTGTTGGGTAAATGGTTGGGTGCCGAACTGACCCATATATATATATATATATATATATATATATATATATATGTGGTGTGACCACCTCTAGGCTCAGTGGTAAAATTAGCAATAACAATTTACTCCCTCTTGTCGTGTGTTCGAAATTGGATAGCCTCTTGATGTAACTTAAATGATGTCATCTTGAAGTCGTCATCATCATAAAAAATTTAATTTAAAATTAGGATTAGTGAACGAAAGTAGAACTGGCAGTCATTTATTTCTGAAATCATGTCTTAATAATGTCAATTTGAAGGTGTTATGTGTCGAATTATCTCAATTAGCATTCTTTTTTGTCTTTCTTTGGTATCTCATTTATCTCCATTAGCATTCTTGTAAACCCTTTAACTTGCGTATCTCATTTTAATTGGGATTATAGTCATCCTTCATTCACTTGTCCAATTACACTATTTGTTTGGCAATTGATCGACTGTATTGGATAGATTTTTGCCAAATTTTAAAGCAAACTCGAAGATTAGATGGAAATAACACATTTTTGCTACATTATGGTTGATGTCATATCATGGGTCATAGTTTTAAAACTCGTGGTGTAGACTCTGTTGGATTTCGAGGTGGTTCAGCCTCAAAAATCGTTCTACATAACTAATTAAGTCAAACTCATAAAATTATTGAGTCAACTTTTCCACTTGGCCAAGTCAACTCCAAAATACACGAGTTAGGTCAGAAACTTGCCCAGTTATTCGTCTATCTATAATTATGATAATGTTTTTATGGATGTTAAAAATATAAATATTTACTTATTTTAAAATATTAAAAACTAATTTTCAAATAATTATATATTTTAACTATATTAATTTGACTCTTTCAAGTAGACTTTCATGTTTTCTACTTGACTCGACTATCCCAGTCGAGTTATGGAGTTCTAAAATTAGAATCGTGATAATTTGACTACCCCACCTACTCAATTGAATACCTCACGTGACAAGTTTGAAAATCGTAGATCTACTCTTTGGGATATACAATTCCCTCAATGTATATGTGGGGAAGTGCACCCGTGTATCCCGAAGAGTACAGATGTACGGTTCCAAACTTGTCAGGTGTTCAATTGAGTTTGACACGTGTGATAGTCAATATCATGATTCTTAAAACTATAGTTATGGCACGTACGAATTCATTCAAGCCATGTACATCAGATGACCTAAAACTCCTCTCTCTCTCTCTCTCTCTCTCTCTCTCTCTCTCTAAAAGCAGTCATCCACACTTCCAATAAATCTTCATAGAGCACCAAGCCTTAAGTGTCAGAGAGAGAGAGAGATCTTGTGTTGGTTGTTCGATAAGTTGTGAAGATGGTGAAGCTTTCTCTCTTCCAATACTTTCTTCTCCTCTTGGTTTTCTTCTTAGGTATGTTTTCTTCAACAAACTTCTTTCTTCATTTCATGTTTTTGTACTGGATATTGTGATACAGGCCTCATCATGAAGATCTAGGGATCTCTACCATGAAACCTTATATCTAAAACAAATTAAACATGATGGGTCATCTAAATTAGTTCAACATGGTGGGTTACATTTGTTTGTTTGATGTTTTGGTGGTTATGATTGTGCAGTTAAGATCACTGTGGAGGCTAAAAGATGTCAAATAGCCAGTGTTGGATGCAATAGCGACGCCATTTGCAACCAACAATGCTTCACAAGATACAATGGGAAAGGAAGTTGCTACAGACCCTCTGCAGCCACTTTCATCATTGAGTGCTTATGCTGGTACCCATGTTGATCTCATCTCAAATTTATATATATTTGGGACAAACAGTGATGAAGTTTAGAACTGTAATAAAGAGTTGGATAACTTTTGTTTTATTTCTTTTTTCCTTTTTTAGTTTTTATTTTTATCATTTGTATATCATGCCCCCCCCCCCCCCCCCCCAAAAAAAAAAAAAAAGGCTTTATATATCCTCAGATGTATTCTGATTTGTAGCAGTTGGAAGGAATGGGAAATGACCGAATGAACCTCACTTTATAGGGTCCCTTAATCTAATGTTATATGGGTATTATAGGGAGAATGTCGTAGACATGATTCCATGGGTTAAGTTTTTTTTTTTTTTTTTTTTTTTTTTAAAAAAAACATCATATATATGTTGGAATCATTAATTGATCAATTTGAAATGATAACGACTTAATTAATTGCAAGAGCGGAGTTCTGTCAACTGAGCTATATCTGAACCAAATGAAGTACACATGAAGGAGTTAAATTCATCTCCTATTATTGTCTCTGGTGCTACTTTGCCATCTTGCCTTGAACCCAAGCCCTTTGAAGTAAATCATCGCACCTACAACACAACAAAATTGGGAGATAATTATTAGTAGAATAGTTTTGGGCTGGAGTGATAAATCCTTTCCAAAGGCAGTGCATACTATTTATTGTGTTTGCTACGTCGCTCCAATTGTGCTTGTTCTTCCTTTCTTTGAACTATGACAACCTCTATGTGTATCCACCATGAATTTAATCCTAGGATGTAAATTTGTGGAAACTATTTTTCAAGAAATCATTTTCCAAGAAAGTAGATTTCCCAAAAGATGTTTGCCTATGTTTGATATGAAAATGGCGAAAGAGAGTTTGTTTTTAGTTTTGGGGATGGAGGAATAAGTTAGGATTTTCCCATCTTATTCCTTTGCTCCCACTTCACTGCCATAAACTGAGTTAATACATGCTTCAATCACACCATCTTATTTTGTATTAATTACAAATATTTAAATTCTTAAAAATTGATTATTCATATAAAATAACACCAAAAAAGATCCAAATGAATTGAGTGCCCAAGTGTTTCTGACCCTTTAATTGGTTTTTTTGGCCTAGCCAAGGGACCCAGGTCTGATTCACATGGGCTATAGATTGCTCGAAACGAAATCAATTCAAAACAGTCAAACACAGAGAGAGAGAGAGAGAGAGAGAGAGAGTACAACACCTTAATTTTGAATTATGAACTGGGTATGGGATCTGTGGATAAAAAGCTATAGATAACATTGTCTATAGTCCTCCCTTTAATAACAATATTTTTCCTCAAGAGACCCTCCTTGAGGAAACCAGCCTTCTCTAGGACCCTTTGAGAGGCCTTGTTCTCTACATCAACAAAAGCTTGCAACCTCTCCATGTTCGGAAAGTCTCTAAACACATTAGAAATAGCCATTTTCACAGCTATTGTTACAATCCCTTGGCCCCAATACTGAGCAGCTAAGGCGTACCCGATGTCTCCCCTGCATACATATTCACCGGATCCCGGAAAGATGGAGATGACTCCAATCGAACGGTCATCCAAACATATGGATCGACGCCATGGGTGAGGAATGGCAACCTCCTTAAGGTGGATCAAAGCTTCTTCCCTAGAGGTGAAGGCTATCATTCTGGTGAATTTTACAACCTGTTCATCACCTGCCCACACCAAGAAATCATCGACATCAGAAAGTTTGAATGGCCGGAGAGATATTCTTGACGACAAATTCATCTCCATCTCAAAAATGATGGTGACGGAAACGATAATAATTAAAATAGTGATATTTAAGATTAGGCTGAATGGTTTGTTCAAGGTTATATAAGAATGGGCAATACCATTGAATATTTAATGAATTGGCCTTTTGAAATAGGGACACATACAAGTTTAAAAAATTGTGTATTTTAGTATGTCAAAACAATTCTAAATGCATAATGCAGACTTTGTACATTTGAACCCATAATTTTATATTAATCATGTTGTTATCTTCCAATGAACAGCTTCTGATCAATGAGATATTCAACTAATATTATTAAAAAAAAACCTTTGTTAACTTGGTAGTCATGCTAGCCCAAGTCGTTGAATAGCATGATCCCGCACCATGCGGCATAAAATGCCTTGTGCCATTAGTGAGAACGTCAAAATGTCGTGTGAGCCAAGTCTTAGTGGCATACCATGGAAGTTTCTAAGAATGACAGTCTAAGACATTAGCTGTGTATATGGTACTATGGAGAATTATAAATATACTATACAAAATGGGGTCATGTGGCATACTATGATGGCACACACGTTGGTTTCTAATATGATGCATCTCTTTTAATCGATAATTTGTACAATAGATTCGACAATGCATGGAGTAAGATAGAGAATAGGATGTGGTGGTATGGGTGGTGCCAGTTTCAATTTCCATGATCTTCATGTTGGAGTGAAGTAGTCAACATCCTATGGTTATGTGGTTCATGTGATTGTATTTCGACGATTGAGTCAATAATTTTTTTGTGGAATAACGGTACATTTGTGTGAAGTTGAGATATCAACATGCTTTCTTTTGTTGTCTTGGAATAAATTTTACAAATTCCTAATCATATCACATGGCAACCTGCCTATGTCACCTACGAAAATGTTGACGTGTGCCTATTCCTAAGCTTCATGTCAACTTATCCCACCTGTTGGTCGTGTGTTGTGTCAATGCAATATCACAGTCTACCTATTCATCACACCATTTATATTTGGAGACGCACGGGTTTTCCATCATTTTACAGATTGAATCTCAAATCAAATCTGGAGTTGTTGCGTAGACCGCGTGAGAGCTTCTTGGTCATGCATTGTGAACTCTGGAGTCAGGGATTTGCTCCCAAGACTCTGTATTATAGAGTTATTGCTTTCTTGGGATTCAACAGATCAATATAGCTTTTGGACTCTGGGACAAATTTTTTATGCTCACATGTTTAAAGGACATGATGGAATAATTATTAACTTAATTACTGAATTTATATCCGATGTCACATAATCCATGTAACTAATTCAGACCCATATTTCATTTTATATTTTACTTGAAGCCTAACATGTCAAAGCTTATTTTGGAGCAGCAGATTCAGCCCTGATCGAAATCAAGTAACAATATTGGGGCCCTTGTTGACAAAACCCACACCTATGACTCATTTAACAAAAGTTTATCATTTGATTTGATAGGGGTGCGCCAGGCCCAATGCAGTAGTGCAACGCATGGGCGACACTTGAAGGGCCCAATAGCAAGCTATTGTGATGGACCTTCCCCCAAAGAAAAATTAATTTAATATCATGTGGGCCGATGGCCCACGTATCAGATATTAAACTGATAAGAACAGATACTACACTTGATCTTAGCCAAAAGGCCGAGAAAGGTATGCTTTGTTTTGTTTTTTCAAGTCTTATTTTGTAGGCTTTGTTCTTTGTTCCACTTTTTCTTATTAACCGATGTGGGACTTTAACAAAGAAGGATAAAATTGTTCACTTCAAGGCTGCAGTCAACATTTAGGTTTATTTCTACCATACAGGTTTCTCTCAAAGGCGTTAGTTTGCTCAAATCCATTTGATAGAAATCATCAATCAGACCAATTTTTCGAATGTGAGCCCACTAAGACTAAGTGGGTGGTCAAAAATTCATAGATCGGTGGGTCTAGAAATAAAATAAAATAATTCATTTATTCATTAAAATCATAATAACCGAAAGAGCTGTGATAACCTAACTCCCACCAACGTGACATACTCGAAATACTCTCCCGACGTGGCATGTGCTAGAATCATAGATTTTTGCCTCGGGATACTCCTCTACACATCCTTATAAATATGTACAGTTGTGTATACTGATGCAAAAAGATCTTTGATTCTAGCACATACCACATCAGGAGAGTATTTTGAGAATGCCTCGTGGGTGGGGGGAGTCCGAAAATCATTACTCCAACCTAAAACCACATTCAATCAAGCTTGGGATCGTTAGAGAGAAGGCTATACAAAACCATATCCCTAGTACTACCCTTTAGAATAAAATACTTCCTAAGAACACCCTCCTTCATGAACCCAGCCTTCTCTAGAACCCTCTTTGAGCCCAGATTTTCGACCTCAACCAGAGCTTCAAGTCTCTCTAAATGTGGCCACTCGCTGAAGATAGTGGCCACAACCATCTTCACAGCTCCCTTGGCCCCAATACTTAGATGCTAGAACATAACCAAGCTCGCCTCGACATCTATCGTTTCCAGAATTTTGAGTGAACAAAATTGCTCCAATTGCACGGTTTTCAAGGCAAATTGCTCTGAACCATGGGTGTGGGATAATAGTGTCTTTGATGTAATTTACAGCATCTTCTCTCGAGGTGCAAGTGTCCCAAGTACAGAAACGTGACACCAGGTCATCGGTTGCCCATACCATGAAATCATCGACATCTGAAAGATCCAAGGGCCGTAAAGAGATTCCAGACAACACCTCAACTTCCTCCCTGGAACAACTTTTCTCCATTTTTTTTTTTTGGGTACATTTCATGATGGTGATCTAAGGCAGGCCTCTTTATATAAAGTAAGACACATTATGAACTTATTTACAAGGCTAGACATTTTTGGTTGAGAGCCGCCCTCGTGGACCACTTATAAAAAGGAGTAGTATTGAGCAAGAAAGTATTGTATGAAAGACCATAGTGGACTAATAGTTGTCTACTGGCTATGTAACATTGACCAATTTGAGCAAAATCAAAAGAACTTGTTATAAAAAAAATTAAAAATAAAACATTAAAATTGACATCGATTCACACGTTGCTGATGTAGATGTGTGTATGGAGCCATAGATACTTTTCATCGAGATATGAGTGAAAAGCATCTATGGTTCTAGACATCGGCAATGTGTGAATTGATTTCAGTTTTAATGTTGCACGACTAAAGAAGAAAGTCGTGCTACATTGACTTGGCACAGCAGTGACAACCATAAACCATAGATTTCTTTCTTTGAGATATAAGTTTAAAAAAAAAAAAAAATTAATGATTCTCTACGCACCCTGTTTCCTAGAAAGTCAGTCCAGCATTTAACATAAACAAATAGAAATGAATATTGTTGTCTTTAAAATTGTACTATTTGCACTACTTTGCAATGAATTACTAATAAATTCAACTTTAGGATACAAAAAAATAGTGCAATTGGACAACCGATAGAACTTGCTTATTTATACTAGAAGATGATGAGCTAATGCACATGAATCTAAAGGACTTATTTTTAATTTAAAAGATTAATTAAAAGGTGATTTTGACGATTACATGGTAAAGAGGATATTTTTATAATTTTAAAAACTAATCAATGTAATTATAAAAAAAGTGGAAAATGCAATTTTCTTTGTTTTTGACTAAAATGACCATGATCATATTAAGTTTGAATGTTAAGCTGGGGGTATTTTTTGACTCCAAATTTTGTTGTCAAGTCATTTCTACTCCACCTTCTATCTTTATAATAGTAAATGTAGAGACTCAAATTTGAACATGCCCTCTATGTAAACTGTTCAAAATACCTAAAATTGGAATGGGCCCCAAAGCCTAAACCTCAAAAAAAAAAAAAAAAAAAAACTTGTCTATTTTTTTAAAAAATGGCATAAGCCTCTTTTTTTGCTTGACCCATGGGCTAAAAACCTACCCCTCGCTTTTAACCTCATCTCTCAACCCAACCCAACCCAATCCTCTACATACCCTAACCCAATCAAAGTCAACCTAACCCCTAAACCCATTAGACCTAAAGCCCAAAATCATTATCCTAAGCCCAAGTCTCCATCGAAGCCTAACAATCACCACAATGATTTAAAAATCATCAAAATGTGACACATGTCACCACCACAACATATCTTCATAATCCATCTACCTATCCTAATCACCTTTTTCTAAAAAGTTAAACTATCCATATTTCAACTCACACCTATGTCATGACTTACCCCCCATCATTCTCTCAAAATCCCTCATCACAAATCACCCCCACACCCCTTCTCCCTAATTAACTCACTTAACACACTCATACACCCCCATACCCTTGGGACACATGTCACCATCCTCTCCACCCTTACAAAAAAATTATTAACCACTCTCTTATATCCCTATTCTTCTAATCAAAACTTACTCAATTCAACTCATCTAATACTCAACCCAAATAAGTTGAAAGACTTAATACATTTGGATAAAAAAAAACTACTCACTTACATCCTTTTTCACAAATATCATTTTTCCAACTCTAAATCCCACACACTTTGCTCATCAACCTCATGTCAATCTACACCTTACCACCCTTTCACCCCCACTTTATCCTTAAAAGTCACCTCCAAAGTTCTATATCTCTCTCTCTCCCCCCCCCCCCCCTTCCATTCTCAACACAAAACCCCCAATAATTGAACCCATTATAAAGATACACTCTCTTTCAACTCTCTCACAACTTCTACTCTACAAGTATATCAAGTTTAAGACCAAGAAGTTCATTTTAAAGATAAAAAAGAAGACACAAAGAAAATCAAGTCAAGAAAGATAGAGTAAGGTTAAAAAAAGAAATAAAAATTATCATTTTCCCCTTTCTCTCCCTTCTATACTTTTCCTCTTTACTTATTACTTTTCATTTTACTTTTTCTAAAACAACCCTAAGATATAGTGTATATCCTCCCTTACTTCCGGTAGATTGGGTTTCAGTTTGGTTGAAAGATAGGAGTTAAAAACCCTTTTAAAAATCTTTCTTAAAAACTCCTAACAACTTGCACCCACCACATAATATCAAAAAAAAAAAAATAATAATAATAATACAATAATATCATCCATTCAAATCATAGTAACCCAAAACCATAGTCAATCAACTTGGGATTATTAGAAAGAAGGCTATATAAAACCATATCCCTAGTACTACCCTTTAGAATAAAATAATTCATAAGATTTTCGATGTCAACCAGAGCTTCAAGCCTCTCTAAATGTGGCCACTCGTTGAAGATAGTGGCAACAACCATCTTCACAGCTTGTGCCGCAATCCCTTGACCTCCAATATTTAGATGCTAGAACATAACCAAGCTCGCCTCAGCATCTATCGTTGCCAGAATTTTGGGTGACCAAAATTCCCTCAATTGGGCATTTTTCTAGGCAAATTGCTCTGAACCATCGGTGTGGGATGATAGTGTCTTTGACGTAATTCAGAGCTTCAAGCCCTTCTCCATTTTTTTTGGTATGTGTCATGATATGGTGATCCAAGGCAGAACTCCTTATATTATGAATTTACTAACAAGGCTAGAAATTTGTGTTGGGAGACGACTTCATGGACCACTTATAAAAATGGAAAACTAATGTGCAAGAAAGCATTGGATGAAGGACCGAACCTGTAGTGGACTGACAGTTGTGCACTGGCTATGTAACATTGACGAATTTGCTCAAAATCAGAAGAACTTGTTATAGAAAAATTGAACCAAATTTGATTCAATAATTGCTTAAAAGGCACAATGAATATTGTTGTCTTTAATATACTATTTATTCTACTGAGCAATGAATTACCAATAAATTTAATTTGATTCATGCATTTATGAATCTTCATCAAATATTTATAAAAACATCGATTTTTTCACCGAGAAGTTAAAAAAATGGGCTTTGGACATCGATTTTTCCATAAAAAATGTCAAACCTCGAAATAGATTGAAAATTGCATCTAAATCTTTAAAAGTGTTATTATATCGTTCTCCATCCATTTTTTACCACAAAATATCATCGGAATGGATCATAATTTCTGTTCAAAAACTTAAGTAAGTTTAAGTGAGAAAAAGGTATTTTGAGTAAGATACATTTCTTAAGGTGAAGAAGGAGCATTTAGAAATGAAGATTTTACTAAGGAGTCTTGATCATATGCACCATGGTGGAGGATTGAAACCCTCCTCCCACACCCCAATACACGTCACGTAGGCAATAATCCAAGGAAATGGCTTACGTAACGTGTATTGGATTGTTGGAGGAGGGCTTCAATCCTCCACCTTGGGTGCATACGATCCGCATTCTTTACTAAGTAGGTTATAGAAATCATCAATGGGAAGGCCAAAAACTCATAAATGGTTATGATGCACTTGTCATGAACATTGTAACAAAACAAGACATATAATGACATTATTCACTCATTAAAATTTCAAATTATAAACCCTAAACCATAATCATTCAATTTTGGGATCAGTAGAGAGAAGGCTATACATAACCACATCCCTAGTACTACCCTTTAGAATGAAATATTTCCTAAGAACACCCTCTTTCATGAACCCAGCCTTCTCCAGCACCCTTTGTGAGCCCAGATTTTCAACGTCTGCTATAGCTTCAAGTCTCTCTAAATGTGGCCACTCATCAAATATAGTGGCGACAACCATCTTCAAAGCTTGTGTCACAATTCCTTGACCCCAATACTCAGATGCTAGAGCATAAGCTAGGTCGCCTCGACATCTACGGTATCCCAAATTTTGTGAGACCGAAATTGACCCAATTGGGCGATTTTCTAGGCAAATTGCTCTGAACCATGGGTGAGGAATAACTCTGTTTTTAATATAATTCAAAGCGTCTTCTCTAGAGGTGTAAGTGTCCCAACGGAAGAAACGTGAAACCTTGTCATCAGTTGCCCATACCATGAAATCATCCACATCTGAAATATCAAATGGGCGTAGAGTGATTCCAGACAACCCCTCACATTTCTCTCTGGAACATCTTTCCTCCATTTTTATCTTTTTTGGTGTTGTAAATTTCATGTTGATGAGCTCAGGCCCTACATATATATACATATAAGAAAGATAAGAAACATTATTGTGTTGAGAGCCACTTTCCTTGACTACTCTTAACAAGGAGGAGTGTTGACCAAGAAAGCATGGAACATCACTGTCCTTAAAATGATATTTGCCCTCACTATGCAATGAATAGTTGCACAAATCATCTTCAAGGATACAATAAATAGTTGGGGTGCAACTTGCTCCGGTTCAAATCGAGAACCCAATCAAACTAATAGTTTTAGGGTCATTTGATTCAGTTTGGAACAAGTTGCAATTCGGTTCCAAATTTTTAAAAAAAAAAGGAGAATTGATCAATTTAGTTCGATTCTTGAATCAAACTTGTATAATATCAAATAAAACTGAAAATCAAACCCTTATACAAGAAATAAATATATATGTATATAATAATTATTATGAATTATTTTAGGAGTCAAGACACATATTAATGATCTTTTATGTATAAACTAATGACTTTCTATAGATAGATTAGTGATTCATTTGATGAAATTTTATGTTTATTTTTTTAATAAAAAATATTACTTATAATTTATAGAATATTGACAACCCATAGAACTGAGCTAAACCAAATTGACTTTTGTTTGATTTGGTTCCAATGGAATTTGGTTCGGTTTTGATTTTTATTCAGAGGAACAGTTGGTTTCTAATTTGACCTAAAACCAAATCAAGTTGCACCCATAATAAATAACAGTAAATATTTTGATTATTTAAAAAATTGACATTTGAATTTACTCTTAGTACATTTTAATCAGAGCTCATTATTTATATACTTCAATGCATCATTTTGTGGGTTCATGCAACCTTTATGTTTTGTAATTAAGGGTCTTGATCTATCCGATCAACAGTTATCAAGATTTAATGGTTATGGTGGAGAATTGTACCCTTTTGAATTGAATATCAATGGTCAATTATAAACTTGAAAGATTGAATCTTTTTTTGCTATGAACAAGGCATCAATTTAAAGTGGCGCAATACTTCATTGTAACCATCGAATCGTAAAAAATGCCTTAAAATTAAAACAACCCATGTCTTTGAGATGACTTGTCAACTTGTCTCTGGTAGACGATACTGCACATCTCTATCTCAGACGAGTCGTCTCAATCTTAGACAAGATTTAAAACCATGCACCACAAATCCAATGACGTCTTAGATGAAAAGAAAAATTAACTCATCAAAATTTTCGAAGTAGTATTTGTAAAGGTGCACAGGTACCGCTCCTTCATTTCAAAATTTAGCAATTTTGAAAGAATAATAAGTTTCAATTAGTTAGCAACATTTTAGTTATAGTTTTGGTTGGGGTGTGCCAGGCCCGTGCAGTAGTGCAACGCGTGGGCGACACTCGAAGGCCCCAATAGCAAGCTATTGTAGTGGACCCTCCCCCTGAGAAAAATTAATTTAATATCATGTGGGCCGATGGCCCACGTATCAGATATTAAACTGATAAGAACAGATACTACACTTGATCTTAGCCAAAAGGCCGAGAAAGGTATGCCTTTCCTTTAATCTCAAACCGCATTTTATATGTCGAATTTCTCATCAAATTTGTATATCTCATCGATGTGGGACTAAAATTAGAACACTTTGCTGTTCACATAACAAATTGTGTGGTTTGAGGCAGCTATATTCTTTTTAAGCCCATTGAACCTATGCAAGTTTTGGCCCACCCCTGTGTGTTCATGAACTTCTGGCCTTTGGAATCAATGGGCTTCAAAAACCATCATTAGAATCGTTCATAAACCCAATAATTAAAAAACATTGAATCCTTCATAAAGACAATAATGAAAAACATTATGATAGAATAATGATTTTCTGACGCCCCCCTCTAACATTTGCCTCTTATGCCCCCACCACAGAACCGTACATCATTTTCCTCGGGATACATAGAATCATAAATTTTTTGACCTACGGTTTTGTGATGTTGTGATGGGGGTATATGTCAGATTGTCGCAAATCTTTAAGATATTTGGTCATTAATTCTTTTTTTTTTTTTTTTTTTGTTACTTCAACCATGAGATAATTTTATAAGGAAAATGGACTATTATAAAGAGTTCAATATTTTTCTCCTTTCTCACACCAAATCTTTCTCTTTAAAAACCCCCAACAATCATTTGAGCTATTAAGGACTTAGTAGGTGGCATCTGCATTTGCTCATCTATCATAAAGGCTAATTTATAATTTAAAATAGCGTTGGGATCCGTTGACTCGTGAGGAAAAACATGATCCCAACTTTTTAGATACAAAATCCAATAATTGAGATTTATATATATCTTGATAACACATATCTCAGAGATATTTATCCCAACAATAAATCTCAATCATTGGATTTTGTATTTAAATGGTTAGGATCATGTGTTTTTTTTTTCGTGAGTCAAGGTATCCTAACCCTTCAAATTATTAGTTAAGGGGATTTTGAAAATAAATCCAAACAAGATTAGGCTCAATTAGATTCACCAAAAATCTAAAAACACTAAAACATATAAATATTTTCAACTTTTATTTTTTCATTAAAAGTTGTCTCCTTATTTGATGTGGTATAAGTAATTTCTTACTATGTTGTAAAAGAATGTTGATGATAATGTCTAACTCTCCGAAGAAAGAACCCTTTCTAACAACAGCAGCAAAGCAGACCAATCTTTTATATGGTACACTGGTTAATTTAATACAAACAGAAGGAAAATCCTGCCAAAATGGGAAATGCAGTCTCATGCCTTCCAACCCAATTTCCATTACTTCGGATTAGGCCCGTGACGACAACTGCCTGCCTGTCTTCAGCGACAAGTCTTTTGGCATCGGATTCAACCTTGGCTTTGGCTCGTCTGCAACCATGACTGATGATGCCTTATCAGTTGAGCGCTCGTGATCATCTTCATCGACCACCTGGCACAAATCTCCATAAATCAATTGATACCCTTTCGGTTTATTGAAATTGATTTTACTCAAAGATGTCTTGAATTTTATCATCTAAGTGACTTAACTGAAACAAAAATAGATAACATGGTTACAAATCATCATAGATTGCTAATTGGTTCTACAAAGATCATGATTTTGGTACATCTCATATAACAGATCTTACCAGAATCATAATTTGAAAACCCAATGTGTAAAAAATAAAATAAAAAAGAGCTGCTATTGGCACCAAAATTTCTTAAATTATTTATCACACCCCAATTAAAAGATTAAAACACTCTTCAAATCTTACAAAGGTTTAGCTCAAATTATAATCTCAACATATTATAAAATATGATAATACTTGTTTAAACAATGTCAGTAGTTGTTTACAATTATGATTAAGCTCATATAAAATCCTAAACCCAACAAAGATAGAAATCTAGCACACAAAAAAAAAAAAACAAAGAGGGCAAGAGAGCTTCTATTGGCACACCATTCATTTAATTGGGGTGTAATAAGTAAAAGTTGGAGTGCCAATAGCAGCTCTTGAAGAAAAAAAAGGGGGGGAAAAGGCTTTAACACAACACCAATCAATTATTCCACCAAAGATGGTAAAGAGAAATTTTGGAAACCATGCATCTAAACATTGCTGTAAAATTGATAAATTTTCCATTATTTTATAAAGTTCTTGAAGTTATTAAAAAAAAACTCTTTTTTGGATTCCAGTGGATCTTGTTCATTTGTAGGGAAAACAGAGTTATAAATCATTTCATTAAATAAAATAGTTTAAATATTCTAATTATAGAGCATTAAACCTTTCAGGCCCAGGGTTTTTAACTGTACTTACCCGCCTACTTTGTGAAAGAGCATTTGCTCTAGAGTCTGATTTCCGTAGTTTTTCAATTGACTCATAATTTCCTTGTAGACAGTCTTCATGCATTATCATCAACTCTTCTGCTACCTGCTTTGAATCATCAAAAAACGCATAAGAATCTAAATGCAGGTAATACAAATCTTACAATGCTTGTAACAATCACCCCAAATTCCTAAGACGTGTCACTCACAAGTATAACTTATAAAGCATAAAGTACATGGTATAAATATAAACTTATAAAGTATAAAGTACATGGTACAATTCTTGTAACATAGGCACAGTTAAGGAAAAATATTACTACATACTTGCTTTTTCTCAATGATCATTGATCGAAAAGTAAACATCATTCACAACTTCTAAAGCCTACTGAATGGGCTTAGACCCATAGCTCTGTTGTTTTGACACATTGCAAAATAACTTTGAGGTCGTGAGTTCAAGTCCAGCGTACCCATTAAAGCCCAAGTTTAGTTAGTTTGAAACATTACAAAACAACTTAGGGGTCGTGGGTCCAAGTCCAGCTTACCCATTAAAGCCCAAGCTCAGTTGGTTTGACACATTGTAAAACAAGGTTGTGGGTTCAAGTCCAGCTTACCCATAAAAGAAAAATATTTTTACCAATCAGAGGAAAAAACAGATAAAGCCAATGAAGTTTTTGTGTGTGTGTGTGCGCGTACATGTGTGTTATGGGTCTTAAGTGTAGATGTTAAAAAAATCTGAAGGTTATTAATTGATTGAATGTTCTTTTGGCTTGTGGTGTTCCTGATTATGTTGGGATCAAGTTCTTAATTGACAAACCAATGGAGTAATTGTGTGTATGTGCGCATGTTTATGGGTCATAAGTGTGAAAGTGGGACTTTGATCTCAAGTCTTTGGTATTACCACACATAGACTTTACCACCCCACCAAGGTGGCACCTTTGACCCTACGAAGTAAGTTAAAATGGGTGAACCACTAGAGAGATGGAAAAATTTAAGAGCTTCAACGGCGTGAAACAAAATGGGTTGGACAAGAACACCATGTAGTAACAATCAATGTCAGATAAATTTAGGATATGTTGTAAAAATAAATCCAATATATAAAAGGACTACTATATGTACAACCCAAGATAAGTGCTCGTAAAACAAAGAACACAGTTTGTTGGGAGTTAGGCAACTCTGGTTTATTTAGAGATCAAAGTATTATGCGAGTTTAACCCGTAACCAAAATGTTACCGACAGACGCTGAGATACAGAAAGCATACCTCCTCAATGCTGCCATCCTCAACTTCCGTATTGAAAGAAAGCATCATGTTTTCATCAAGCATATTTTCCAGATCATCCACATAGATGGGCACTGGATAACCAAAAAAGAAAAGAAAATGAGGCTAGATTAAAATGTTCATACCATTTAAAATTCACTTAAAATCAAAATTTTCAAACACTATGATTAAACTAGGCTGATTTACAAAATGTGGGCTGAAAATTGTGAAATTTTGATTTCAGTGTACTATTCATTTTAATTCCAAAAAGGGCAAATTATCGTTTCAGAATTAAATTTCTAAAATATTCTCAAAATGTGCTGTTTAATAATTAAACACCCAGGTGTATTTTAGTGATTTAACTTAATTATTCTTATTTGGCAAAAAAATTAAGAGAGATTTACCAAGCCAGACCTCATTGTTGCATTTTAATTAAAAAAACCTGTTCTGACAACTAAGGAAAGCTTACTGTCTCAAGTTTGTTACCCAAAAAACCTTGGAGTGAGACCCATAGCATTTTAAAATCTCAAATACTTATAATACTTTCATTTCTTTAAATCAAATACCTATTATATTATCTTCTAAAACCATGTATCAAATTTTTTTCTTTTTTTTTAATCCGAGTTATCATGAAATCTAAAAGGTTGTAGCGTGGGATTGCTAACATGGCCATGCGGGCCCAATGATGATCTAGGGAGATAATTAATGTTGAAAGGACAAAGAAATGATATAATCAGTATTTGACTTAATGAATTATGGTATTTATAGGCATTTAATCTTTTAGAAGAATATGGGTCATATTTCAAGGCTTGTTAGTTAATAATATTGATAAGAGTCATAATAATCTGACTACCCCACATCGCACACTCGATTGACTCTCCTATGTGACAAGTTCGGGAGCCACAGATATGTAAGTCTCAGGATACACGTTTCCCTCGTGATACACATTTTTATGGGGAAATGCACTTATGTATCCCGATGCTTACAGTTTTGCATCTCCTGAACTTGTCACATCAGGAGAGTCGATTGAGTGTGTCACATGGGATAGTCAGATTATCACGATTCTACTGATAAAGTAAGGTTCATCGGAGTTGTCAGAACTACAAGAGAGTTCTTTTTAATAAAAATGCAATAGTGAGGTCTGCCAAGTAAATCTCTCGAAAATTAATTCCCAGAGTAATTTAGCCTAGAGGGCTGAAACGGGAATTTCACAATTATTATCTACTTTTTTGGTAATTTTTCAACAAAAAAAATAAACAATCATTTAAACGGTATTCAATTTCAACCTTCAAAAGAAATCCAAAACGAATGCCATTTCACACATAATCGCATTGCAAGAACAACAAATCAAAATCTCTCTCATATAAGATTATATATTTTATGTAAGAAAATAAAAAAAGAAGAGAAAAATAACTTTTAAACAAAAGCCCAATTCGATTAAAAATGAAAAGTTTCTGAAGTTCATTAATCTAGAATCACATAATTTTAATTTTACCTTTCGATTGGGAGAACCAAGAGAATAGATCAATGGCGAGCTGCTCTGATTTCCTTTGAGAATCTCTTCCACCCCACTCGTTTTGGATGGCCATCTGAAGCGCAGGCCATCGATGGAGAAGTAGAGAGATCCCTTCGGAGAAGAAAGATAGAGACTCTGGCCTCAATTGCTCAGAAGACACGTGTCTTCCATTAATGGAATTCATGAAACCTTATCTGCAAGACTTAAGCCTAGCTTCTGCCCTTCTCTCTTCGCCTCGCCCAGCTTTTAGAGAGAGAGGGAGAGATAGCAGATCAGAGGAAACGCAGAAGAAATTAAAATGAATTTTAGGGAAATATAAGAGAGAGAGAGAGAGGGCGCGCGAAACAATAGGATGAGAGAAGAGAGACTCGGTAGACATGGTTCAATTATAGAAATTATTATAACAAAAGGGATTAAGGGTGTTCTGGTATTTTAGAGAAACCCCTCTACATTGTGGAGGATATTTGAGATACCCCCAATGTTTTCAAACCGATGACATGCCCCTGCCGCGTGCCGTCCCGCTTTGAACCTCGTCTTCTGAAAAGGAAAAAAAAAAAAAACAATTAAATACTTTTCTACAAACACACCCACTTGTTGTTGATTTTGTTAGATTGCATGGAAATTCATTTTCAATGAAAATTGAATTCTATAGTAAAAAATGATATTGGAAATTGGACCAAGAAAAGGATGGAAGAAGAAGTAGAAGAAGAAAGAGAGATTAGGAGAAGCGGCACTGATAGAGACAAAGGAGAATGAGGAAGAGGAAGAGGAAGAAGAATTATATCTATTCTTTTCCCAAACCTTATAAGTATCGATTTGGAGTGTCACTGCATCATATTTAAATGTTCAATGAAAGCTACCATACACAGTAGAAGGAATGGGTAATTTGTATGATCATCAAATTTTAAATTAAGACTTATAGGTAAGTTGCAAAATAAACACATAATTGATAGAAGAACTATAATTTTGGGTTATACATGTATTTATTGTATCTTGAATAAATTGACATCTGGATTAGACTGGATGTATATCCATATCCAACCTTAAGAAAATTCAAATAAAATAATTACAAATAATATTACCCGAATTTCAAATCAAATAAAAAAATTGTACCCACACCTAAATAACTTGGATCAGATGAATCACGTAAATGGATATCATCCAACTCATTACCATCCTTAACCCTTCCTTACAGGGGTGGAGTTAGGATTTTGCTCATGTGGGAGCTACCAAGAGTAGAAAATTATTTGTGGGGACAATTAAGAGTGAAAAAAAAAAAATAGTTGTGTAAGCAATTAAGAGGGGAAATTCTTTTTTTGGGGATAATAGTAGTAGATTTTTTTATCAATCGCTAAAATCTGTCTCAGTAGCTCACTAATCCATATACTTTGAAAATTCTTGTGGGGGCAACTTGATTCAGTTTGCTTCGACTTGAGGTCAAATCAGAACTGAACCAACCTAGGTCGGTTCCATTAAATGAAAACCAGAACCAAATCAACCCGAATCGAGATAAGGTCAGTTCGGTTCTATGAATTGCCAATATTGTCAAAACCTAATTGAATCAACATATTTTTAATAAAAATAAATAGATATGAATATGAATCTCATGTGATGAGTCATTAATCTATCCATTAAGGAAAAAAAAATCATTAATGTACACATTCAAAAAAAAGTCAATAGTTTTTTCCTCAATAAAAGAAAGTCATTAGTCTCTTCCATAAAAAAAAAATGTTATTAATCTATTCAAAAAATTATACTCAATTTATCCATAACAAATGGGTATAGTTTATTAAATAGATTAATAATATTTATTTAGAATTTTATTAATATAAAGATTTGGTTCGGTTCTTACAAAGCATGAACCAAAAACCAAACCAAATTGGTCAGTTATCTATTTTGCTAATCTGGAATCAAACCGAACTTCATTATAAACTGAGCCAAACCAATCCAAAGCTCTTGGTTTGAACCAGACCAAGTTGCACCCCTAGGGGCAAGTGCCCCCACTTTACATCCATCCGCATTTTCCTTGATGGGAGATTTAAGCCCCCCTTCCCATATATGACACGTAAATCACATTCTTAGAAATTAAAGCCTAAAATATCTCTTTTTCATAAGAGTCGTGTTGGAGTGACCTCGAGAATGACCTCAATACACACTTTGCTGACGTGGAGGCATTTAACACTTATCTCAATGAAAAGCATCTATGATTGTGTGTGTGTCTCTACGTCAACAAAGTGTGAATTAGGGTCAATCTTGAGGTCACTCCAGCGTTATTCTTTTCATAATTCCCTTGGATTATGACGTTACATGTCATGTATTGAGGTGTGAGAGGTTGACATCTGCACCATGGATGTACACGATCTGGATTCTTCAATTTAATGATTTATGTAGAACTTTTTCAGATTATCGAAGGCCTCAACCCAGAGTTGTGGTTCTCCATCAAACGATTAGTTAGGATTGAGGGAAAAAAATAATGATAAAGTGACCTTAAGATTGTCCCCCATATCTCACTTTACACGTGAAGTGTGTAGGAACCGTAGATGCTTTTCGTAAAGATACAAGTGAAAGCTTCTATGGTCCTATGCACTTCCACGACATGAAAATGAGATATGAGGTACAATCTTAAGGTCACTTTAGCACAACTAAAAATCAACATGTCCAAAGGCAGAGCCAGGATTATTTTGTCCATGTTGGAGTAACTAAGAATAGAAAAAATTATTTGTGATGAAAATTAAAAGTGAAAAGAAAATTTGTAGGGGCAATAGTAACGGATTTTTTTTTAATTCCCGTCAATTTGTGGAGCAGCTCATTAATCTAAAGACTGTGAAAATTGCCCCCACTTTAAATTCACCCTTGAACATATCCACGTGTCACTTTCCACCAGTACTTAATACTTACGTACTTCTCAAAATCACATTTCACCGCTTCAAATTAAGTGTAATTTGATAGAGAGTATAGGTTGGTGGCCAGAATCTGACCCACAATAATATTGAAAAAAATCCAGCGAAGATAATGAGCCAGCAACAACAGTTACAGAGGCGAAAAAATACAGAGACGTTTTGCGGTTTGTCGAGCGAGCTTGCATCGGAGACCATTGCTCCAAGAGATGTAGCGATGATGCAAAGTGTGGAGACAGAAGTGGTTGGGGAGACAAAGAGAGGCGGTCCAACTGTCGTCATGCAGTCTGCGGCTTCTCATAATGAGAGAACTAGAGCTGTTGCTCACTCTGATGCCACCCATTTTGTGATTGAGCAATGAGCAGGCATGGTTGTTTTAGAAACTGATGTCCCCAGGAGACTACCATAACCGAGTCGGTGGCCAGACAAGTTTCTCTCTCTCTCTCTCTCTCTTACTAGTTCCATAATTGAAATAAAACATTAATGCTGGAATGACATCAGTAGGGGACACAAGGGACATCTTGACGTGGTGGTCCGCACGCATACCCATATATGCGTTTTCTCCGAGATACAAGTAAACACATATATGGACATACATGTCCCACCACGTCCTCTATGTGTGTCCCCCACTGAGGTCATTCCAAGACTCGAAATATTAAAAAAATGAAGAGTTGTGCTAGAGTAATATTGAAATGTACATGGTTTCTCACATTGGTTTGCACAGAACCATGGATGCTTCTCATTTGTATCTCAATGAAAGTATCTATGGCTCTATACACATCCACATCAGCAATGTGTGAAATGATGTCGATTTCAAAGTTACTTTAGCATTTTCCTAAAATGGGTTGTCATATTCTGACTCGAATATACTTATTCATCTATACGGGGCTGATGTGGCAAGGTCACATAGTCAGAGATCTTTTTCTTCGGGATATACAGTGCCCTTGTCTTGTTAGCTGCTTATAGACCGCGTGAGTCTTTTCAGGTTAGAAAATCATTAGTGAAAATAGACCAATGATAAACTGACTTGAAAATAAGAAAAGGATTTATGATTTTGTGCACATGTCATGTAAGTGAGTGAATTTCAAGTGGCTTTTCTCGAGTCATTTTATTTATTTAACATGACTCTTTTGAAAATGGTAAAATAACCTAATAATCTACAATGTACTAATAAATGGGTTTCATCATGAGCTTGATCATTGACAATGACCTTTATTAGGCTTTAGAATGTTGATTGGATTAATCATAATCCAATGGGCTTTTAACCTCGAGAATGGGATTATAATAATCGAGTTCAAGGATTAATGATAATGTTAATTAGGTTAGAAGTAAGCTCTTTTGCTTAAGGCCTAAAACTCGTAAGCCCATTAACTATGAAAATAATGCTTATGCAAATTAACGTATGAAGGTTTCAACCTCAACCTGTAAATCTGTATAGTGTAAATTCCCAAATAATTATCAAAGTTTTCGGTATTTCCAAAATATTGTTAATTTTGACACAACTACCAAGTAATGTTGACAAATTGAATATTATTATTCAATTTGTCAACATTATGTGACGATTTTATCAATATTAGCAATATTTCAGAAATACAGAAAACTTTTGTAATTATTTGAGAATTTACCCATCTGTAAACTTAAAGAAATGAGTTAAAAGAAATAAAAAATCGGCCGGTGGGTTCATATTGGATGGTGGTTTGAAGTTATTTTAAAAACTTTTTATAATATAGGCCAGGTCGCCCCCCAGCCCAATTCATGCTCAGGGCTGGGCTTGGTCTTGTGAAGTAGTTAGGCAGCCCAATACCTTCAATTAGAATATATTATATGAGTTGTGCTGGGGTGACACAAGATTTACTGCGATTCTCACAATTCTGATGTGAAGATGCGTACATAACCGTAGATGGTTTTTACTCGTATAGTGAAAAAACACATCTACATTTATGTGCGCATTCCATGCCAAAATTGTGAGAATGGCAGTAAATACCCTGTGTCACCTCAGCATTAGTGTATATTATATTTCATTTAAAATGACTATATTAAAAAAATTGCAGACTTGGCTTGGCCTGACCCGACCAAACCATTTTGTCATGTTGCATTGTATTAAGGTGTCTCCAAATGTTTCAAATCATATTATTTAGGATTAGACTATGTAGTTAAGGCATTTATTTTATTACATAGGTTTATGTTTGTACCATCGATCCAATTTGAATTTTTAAACACTTCTCCAAATAAATGGACTTAACAGCCCGTGTCCGTTCGTTATTGAACCCAAGCCCCACCCGGATTTGCACCTACGAGAGAAATGGAGGAAAATTGAAAAAAATATATAAATAATTAATTTACTTCTGAAACAATCAAATCTTTGATCTTATAATTTTTTTTCTCAATCCATAGGATGCAAAAAGAATTTTTCATAATCTCTAACTTCACTAGATCTCTAGCTAGGTCATCTAAATATGATTTAAAAAAATTCCCTTAAATGTTATTATTATTATTATTTTTTTTATAAATATTATTGATAACATAAAATTTACACTGGCTTCCAAAGGTTTGTTTCCTAAATATTAAAGAAAATGACCATTATTTGTAATTACATTATATTTCTATATATAAAAAAATTATTTTGATTTTAATTTTCTAAAATTCATATTTTATAAAATCCATAGATCCCTGTTGTTAGATGTCTAATATTCTTGAGTTGGGTTTCAAGAGTTTGAAACAAGAATGGCCGTAAATCCTTGTGTTCCATCCGTGTGTGTGTGTTTATTTTCAATTTACTTCATGTTCTTGTTTCTTTCGGCGCAACAGTCACAGTAAATATTATTTGAATAGTTCAATTTTAGTTGAACCAAACAATATTCCTTAAAAAAATCTTGTTGGCTAGGCTGGACCATCGATTCTATTCTTGTACTTTTCGAACCATGGTTTATATCATAATTTTAAATCCAGTCTATAAGTCAAATAAATATTAAAATTTTAAAATGAAAAAAAAAGAAGCTTTTTTCACTAACATGTAATGTATAACCAAATAACTTAGTTGAGTCCTACTTAGGGTTGGTAATCGTTCAGCTAGTTACTGGATCAATACCACTCCAATATAGATCCAAATTTTTTTAAACATGTACCCGATCCAATTCAACTAGATTAATGAAAATGTGAATCAAATCAGATCCGTTTCATGTCATTCTTAATCCGAAATTGATCCAATTCAATCCAAACATGTCTTATTTTCAAATTATCAATGTTCAAAAAATTTTAAAAATATAAAATCAAATAATTTTTTTTTTTTAAATCCACTTTTCTACTACAGATATGATATAAAGGGAAACCAAAAAGATTAAAACATATACTATATATGCATTTATATAAAATTAAGAATAATAAAAAATATTAAAAAATATTTGGATC
The DNA here is from genome assembly GCF_017979445.1 of Akebia trifoliata. Classification (NCBI taxonomy): domain Eukaryota; kingdom Viridiplantae; phylum Streptophyta; class Magnoliopsida; order Ranunculales; family Lardizabalaceae; genus Akebia; species Akebia trifoliata. The sequence goes on from NC_141390.1 coordinate 27,323,027, forward strand.
ATATTTTTTCAGAGTGGATTGGAGTAAATCCGAATCCAATTCAAAATCCAATTTTTTAAGTTTTTCAGATTGAATAGATATCGACATCGGATATATTTCGGATCATTGCCACCCTATCCAAAAAAAAAAAAAAAAATTGATTTGTGGCATGGTGCATTTTATAGAGCTTAGTCGGTTGAGTTGACAATTGGTTCAATAATTTGGCCTCGTTGACTTGGAGAGTTGGTTCAATCGAATATCAGGCCAAGTGATCACCTAAAAATCCAATTGGGCCAAGTCAACTCAGCAAAATTTGGAATTGGCTCAACGAGTTTTATATAGGTCAAAGGTTGTGGGACCGAAGAGCTAACATGACAACTTAGAAGCTTGGCTTTTATTGGGACTAAAGGATGAAACAAAGCCAATCTGTACAGCTCTGATATGAAATTTCATGTCTTTTAGATACTCTTCTGCATTTTAACACTATTATCTTTATGTCTCGTCTCCAATCCTCAATTATATGTCATTTGGAAGTGGAGAGGAAGGTGAAGACAAGTTTAGTTTGCTCATTTAATACACTTGGCATCGTGCCATTAGTTCATCAACTTAGCACATATCTTTAAAAACAGCAAATCTCTGTTCGTTCAAATGAGGCAAACATGGACTAAATCACGTGTGTGATCTTGAATCATTTGTCTACTATTATCATTAGAAAAATGCTGAACTGACTTCCTTGGACACTGTGCTGATGTGGCAGTGTCTCCATAACCATAAGTCTAAGGAAGTCAGGTTAGAACGACTCTTATTATTATTGTTGTTGGAAAGATAATTACAAGTACAGCATCAAGATCTGCTCACAAGATACTTTAGAATATTTCTTATTCATGATAACATGCGAAACTGGAAGAGCATCTCCAATGGACAAGTTAAAAAGTGTCACGTAAGTGCTTTTAACATGTGCTACCAAATAAATTTGTTCTTATCTTCAATATACATATTAAATTTTAAGTCGAATTTATTTATTTTAATAAAAATCAATTGAATTGAAAATTTATGAGGTTTAACATATTCTAATGTGACTGGTTAAAAGGTTAGCCACGGTTAACTTGATTCTTAACTTTTGACATGTTTAACACACTTTAATTAGTTCATTGGAGTGCTTGCAACATGTAACATTGGTGGGTTTGACACAAACAGACAGACTAACACATCTATTGTGGATGCTCTAAAGGTTTGAAAAGAGTTATCCCAAAATCAAGGTCCAAATCCTGTTGAACTCGTCTTCTACTACGTGAAAACTGGAAAATTCTATAGAAAAAATTGACGAGCCAAGGTCCACAAATTTTAAAAAATGAATGTTGACGATCTATGACCGTTGAAATTCTTAATGTTCCCAGATTTGACAGGTTTAAAGTTGTCGAATTTTTCTTATCCTTCATTAATTTGACAAATTTGACCTGTCGAAAAAAAAAATCTGACAATGAAAAATTCGACGCTAATTTGACCTTTTGGTCCGTCAAATTTGGACTTTTTTCACATTGTGTTCAACTCCATCAACCAATAATCTATTTGCTTGCTTTGCAAAAAACACTTTTGTGTCCAATTAGATAGTGAGAAGTGGGACGAAAAAATGTAGGTTACCTAGTGAAACAACTAACTAGGGAGAAAACAAAGTGGGGGAACAAGTTACATGTTTTGCGATTGACTAGGTTGGCGGATGGCTGAAGGTGCCAATTTAGCTAAGTTAGTTAAGTGTGTGGAGCTTAGTTAGTAATTTTTCAAATGATTTGTAAATTATACCCGAAATTTTCGAATGATACACAAAACGATTAAAACTTCCATCCAATTCAATTCCAATTAAAAATTCTTAACTTTTGAACCTTTTCGAAACATTCATGGTTTATTCTTTTTCCGAAGTAAACAAATCAAAAATATTTTCTACAAAGAGGGTTAAAAGCACACACTAACCCATATTTCTAGAATAAAAAATAGTTATCTCAATACCGCATGATAATATTATTCTCTCTTTACACTTAAAAGTTTCATCATTAGATAATCACTAATTCTATATTATTAACACACTAATTATTATTTCTTATCAAATTTCACAATTATCAATCAACAATTAATTTTTTCACTCCTTTTACATATCTTCTGTCTCCTCTCAGATTTTTCGAACATGACTCTTGGTAACTCAATTAATTCAGATAGTATATGTTTTGCATTATGAAGATTTGTGTTAATAATATGATTAATCATAAGAAGAAAAAAATGTTCTTAGTTTTAAATTATTTTCTATTTATGCTATTTTAAAATAAATATTAAAATGAAATATATGTAAAGTTATCCAAGTAATATTGATTTGTAATAAGCCTTAAGTGTTTGATATACATGAAAAAAAAATATCATTTGTTCTTTATTTATCAAGGATGAGTTCAAAGATGAGAGGTACTAATGGTGATTTTGAAAAATAAGATATAAAAATAATAAATCTTAAAAAGAAAACTTTCTAAATATTTGGATATGAGTGATATGAAAATTTTAATATGTGTATACACGAATTTTTGGAAGTTTTTTAGAGTATTGAAGTCGAATTAACCCGAACCATAAAGAGTTACTATTGCCACACCAATTTTTACTAACACGACACCAATTTTGTGCCATTTTTTGGTGATTTACATAGGAATTGGTGTGGCAATGGCAGCCTTCTCTCTCAATATAACCAAATTACTTGGTGCATTTTAGAGCTGATACAGTCGAGTTGAGATGTTGGTTCAATAATTTGCCTGGTTGACTTGGAGAGTTCTAATTTCAGGCAGAGTCACCTAAAAATTCAATTTTTTTAAGTCGATTCAGCTAAAGTTGGAATCCATGATTTATGGGACAGAAGAGCTAACATGTCAACTTAGAAGCTTGGCTGTATTCTGACTGAAAAATGAAATAGAGACAATCTGTACAGCTCTGATATGAGATTTCTTGTCTTTAAGATACTCTGCTACATTGGAACACTATTATTTTTGTGTCTTATCTTCAACCTCAATTATATAAATCCCCAAGGAGCACACTGACAAAAATCTGTTATTTTTAAAAATAATTGCTATTAAATCACAATTAATCATGACTTAATTGGTGATTTTTTTTTAAATCACAAATTATTCTTATTTTTAGCATTATTAAGTGTTATTTTATCATTTAATATATGAAATACATTTTTTTTTACACTTAAAAAAAAAAATTTGTCTTTATTTTTAGTTTAACCAAAAAATTTCTAACTTTTTTGATATTTTATCCATTTTTTCCGAAGCTTTCTCTTGCTGAACTATTCTGGAACTCTGACTTTGTCACCATGCTTAGCAGTAGAGAGGATGTACATTCGGGTAGAATCCAACCGAACCGAATTTTTGGGATTCGGGTTTTATTCCAAAGGTAGGACCCAAACCCGAATCGAACCAAAAATTTTGGGTTCACTTTCGATTCTGGGTTTGGTTTGGGTAAATTGATATTTTTATAAATTTTGATTTTTTTTTTTTAATAAAACATCATATACATGATTTACAATAACTTATATAATTTACTTTATGTATTATTACTGTCAAATAGTTATTTTGGTATTGCCAATTGTATAATATATAAAATACAAAGATAGAAACAATTTTTTTTATTCTATTGCCTATTGTATGTATAAAGTATAAAATATAAAGATAAAACAATTTGTTTTCAATTTGGTAACAATTTATTACAATAAAATAATTACTTTATTTTTAATTGTAGTAATATTGAAATATACATTGTTTCACATGTAACTGGCGTGGAGGTGCCCATAGAACCATTGATGTTTTTCACTTTTATCTCAATGAAAAGCATATATGGTTCCGTACCCACTTCCACGTCAACATATATATATATAATATATATATATATATATATATATATAATATATATATATATATTATATATATATATATATATATATATATATATGAAAAATGTTTAACACCCTATTATTTGCTTTACGTGTTTTGTCCTACATGGGTTAGAAGTTTTGGATTGGACTGATTTTTGGTGAGGATGATTTCTATGGTGAAAAATGATAAATAGTAAGGTGACGAACATGCCCATATATATATATATATGGAAATGTTCAACACCCTACACTTTACCCTATGCTCTACTAAAAGTGTTTTGTCCTACATGGGTTAGAAGTTTTGGAATGGGCTGATTTTTGGTGAGGATAATCTCTACGATTAGAAGATCCTCCTCACCAAAAATCAGCCCATTTCAAAATTTCTAACCCCATGTTTTCAAGTTGAAAAATCGTGGACCTTCTATTTTTTATAAACCATTTTTTATGGGATTAGAAGTTTTAGAATAGGCTGATTTATTTTTTGTGAGGATGATCTCGTCACCATAGAGATCATCCTCACCAAAATCAACCTATTCCAAAACTTCTAACCCATGTAGGACAAAACACGTTTGGTAAAGCGTAGGGTGGTAAACGGGACATATATATATATATATATATATATATATATATATATGGAAATGTTCAGCACCCTTTTACCACACACTTTAACAAACGTTTTTTGTCTTACATGGGTTAGAAGTTTTGGAATGGGCTAATTTTTGGTGAGGATGATCTCTATGATTAGAAGATCATCCTCCCCAAAAATCAGCCCATTCCGAAATGTTTATCCCCATGTTTACAAGTTGAAAAATTGTGGACCGTCCATTTTTTGTAAATCATTTTTGATGGGGTTAGAAGTTTTGGAATGAGCTGATTTTTGGTGAGGATGATCTCCTCACCATAGAGATCATCCTCACCAAAAATCAGCCCATTCCGAAACTTCTAACCCATGTAGGACAAAACGCGTTTGTTAAAATGTGTGGTAAAACTTAGGGTGCCGAACGGGAGCCTATATATATTTATCGAAAGAAAAATGGTTATTGGGTTATTGCCTACTGTATAAAGAGTGGTGATAATATGACTCCCCCATGTGACATACTCAATTGACTCCCTTGATGTGGGGTGGGTCAGAACTATAAACTTTGTGCATTGGGATACATAACCGCACATCCCCATAGATTTGTGCAATTGTGTATCCTGATGAAAGTAAACCTATGGTTCTGACACACCCCATGTCAGGGGAGTGGATGGAGCATGTCACGTGGGCGAATCAGATTATCAGGACTCATTGTACAAATTATAAAACATAAAGATAGAAACAAACTTTTTGATTGGTAATTATTTATTACTATAAAATAAATTATTATTTTTTTCCTATTGTATGTAATAAAAATATGAAGGTAGGACATTTTTTTTTTCTATTTGTCACTATTTATTACATAAAATAGTTACTTTGTTATCTATTGTACAAATCCCATTTACAAAAAAATTTCTTTTGATTGATAAATATTCACTACTATAAAATAGATATTTTGTTGTCAATTGTATAACAATAAAGATAAAAGGTGTAGTGGGGGGGAAATATTTCAGATATATTTTTTGAATTTTTCAGATTTTAATTGGTTTCGATTCTCGGGTTTAAGTTTGGTTCGGATTCAATCAAGTCGAAATAGTTCTATTCGACCCGAACCAATATTTCAGTTTGATTCCACTTCAATTTTCGAGTGATGGGTAATTTGTACATGGCTGGTACGATGTAATATTGCCAAAACCTTACAACCTTCAAGTGAGCCAAACATTGGCTAAATCACGTGTACTATAAGCATTGATTCATTTGTCTATACTATTAATATTATTGTTGGAAAGATAATAACAAGCAAACCATAAAGATGACAAGGTACTCTAGAATCTTTTCGACTCATAGTAACTATGTATCAATGTTAATTAGTATTAGAGAAATTAGTATCCATATCTCTATATTTAGAGATAGAGACCTCCAAACCTAACTATAACCAGTCTTGTAATGTCTGACACACCTCTCAATCACTACTCATATATCTAGAATTGGAGATGAAGCAAAAAAAAATTAGAGATGGTCTCTATTTCACTATTCATCTTATATAAATACCAATTGTGTCCCCATCATTTTACATAAATGTCATTCTTAATTTTCTTTTTCAATAAAAAAATGTGTTAAATATAATTTTTGTCCCTTATGTAGTTTTAATTATTATTATTTAATATGCTTAATTTTTTTATTAAATATTTATAAAAATATTTTAAAACTTAGATTTAATCAATTATTCAACTAAATTCCACAAAAATTTATAATAAAAAATAAGTGATGCTGAATATCCTTTTTTTTTTTTTTTGAATTTGTAATAAAAAAATATTTTTCTTTTTTTATTTAAATATTACACTTAGGGTGTAACAAGAAAAGTTGGGTTCCTAATAGCAATTTTTCTTTTCTTTTTTTAATATTTAATTTGGACTTTAACAAGTAAAGTTGGGTTGCCAATGGTAAACTTAATATATATAACTTGGAGTGTAATAAGTAAAGTTGGGTTGCCTTTACCATTTTTTATTATGTGAATAGTGAATTATAGACATGAATAGTGATTTAAAGGTTGGGATCCGATGGAGTTCGTTTAGGGTTAGAGGAGAGAATAACCTCTATAATAAGAGAATATGCCAAAATAGAGACAAAAAATAAAGATACCTGTTAGAGTTACTCTTAAGGTTCCAAAGTTGTTGGATGCTTTCGTGTCGAAGGACCAATTATAACGAGAAATGGGAAGAAAAAAGACATGTTACCGAGTGAAACATCTAACTTTGGTGAAAAAACAAAGGAGATAACAAGTTACATCTTTTGGGGGCAGAGGTAGTAATGAGCCAGTGGGAGCAATTGCCACCACTCAATGCCCTCCTTTTTATTTATGCCTTCATTTTAGATACCTCTGTATTCTTAACTAATGGCATTGCCCTGTTTGCCCTCACTCGAGTCCTCCAATTTTTGCCCCTTCCCTCAATTTTTTGAAGATGATATTACCCCTTGACTTGGGTTTTCTCTCATAAATTAATTGAAAATGACCTAAATCCTCTTTTCTTTAACTAACTAAATTCCATTGAAGCTCTTTTCTCCCTAAAATCATTCGACTTCAAGCTCTTCAACCTTATCATTGACTATACTTTGCCACCACTGCAAGAAAATCCTTGCTCCGCACCAAATCATGCTGGTTGAAGGTGTCAACTAAGTTATCTCAAGGTGTGTGGAATGTTGATCTACAAAACCTGTTGAACCCACTTTCACGTTGACTAGTAACCCTTACCTTGCCAAGCAAAATAGAAAATCAGTGGATACTGATAAATGAATAAATTACTAATAGTTATCTTCAATTTATGATGATTAATTAATGATAATTTGATTAATTCATTTTTATAGATATCGAAGGCTCTAAGTAGATAGTAGGTGAATGAGTGTTTTGAACCAGAGTAATAATGATACTAACATTCACTGATATGAATGATACCCAAGAAATCAGTTTCTCTATTTTATAATCAAAATGAATATGGTTGAAAATTAAAGTTATTCATGTTTCTAGGGAATAGTAGGTCTTTTAGGAATCTTTTTATAATGCAGAGTAAATTATCATTTAACGAGTTGAATTTGACGAATTTACGATTTTAGTAATTGTTCATTTTAATTAATGTGAACGTGCAAAATCACAAGTTTAAAGTGATGAACCTGCTGATTTGTATAGTGACGATCTCGTTAAAGTAGTAAAATCTATAAGATAGTCTCTTGATACCTACGAGATGGTCATTTTCAATCTGTAAAATTGTCACTTTAAAACCTTCGATATTGTTATCATTAACGTTTTGGTAATTTAAAATTTTAAATGAGCAGTCAACCAAAATCATAAATTCGTCAAAAGTTGGTCACGTTTTCATAAATCACCCTATAATATAAAGTGGACACTACAGGTGGAGCATGCATGCCCACCACATACTTATTAACACAAACAACCTTACAATTAAGAAATAATTTATCATCCAATCGATAGTAATTGTGGCAAGTAAAACAGGGAACAATACCTATCTCTCCAATTATAGAGACTGATTTGTCAGCCATTTTGCATGTTAGTGGGTCCCATACATCTATCTCGCATGAACAACCACTTGAGTTGTAGTTGTAGGAGTACTTTTTTTTTTTTACTGAAAATTTAAATGAGTCACAAGGGGTGGGCTTGGGTGTGGGGTGGGTACTCTCTTGGAAAAGATGGCAAAGATTCTCGTGAGTCCTTTATGGAAGGACAATCATTCAGGTTGATGTTGAGCCATCAAAGCCAGTTTTGTTTTAAAGGTTGTCACAAGTATGCTCAATATCTTTCTATAAAATAAAGATAATAAGATATGGCTGATTCCTTGATGGTATGTATATATCGATCCTTTGATAGAAATAATAGATCTATTGGAAATAATTAATATATATTGAAGTTCCAATTTTTGTTATTGTACTTCAATTATGTACATTTGATTGTAGTTCGAATTGCACATTTGAACAATTCAGATTTAAGAGGTGTGTGTGGATGTTATATATATAAAAGGGAATGCTAATGTTTAACAATTCATGGAAAAATTAGCATTCTCCACAATTTTAAATTTTTAAAGAATAATTTTTCTTTTTAAGTAGATGATATTTTATTTATTATAATATAAATCATTCAATAAAATATTTTTTTTTAATGGGGGTGTCTGGACTTACGTCCAACTAGGGAAATTGGATGAGCCAGGACTAGAACCAAGGCATATGGGACCCCCGCCTGGGCATGTGCAATGCACGCACATCACACACACCTAGGGAAATTGGATGAACCAAGACTAGAACCAAGGCATATGGGACCCCCACCTGGGCATGTGCAATGCACGCACATCACACACACCAAGTAAGGGAGGGAACGCCCTCATGAATGGCCCCGAGGAAATATTCCTCATATTGGGTATCAAACACACAACCTAGGGATTCTCACCGCTTATTGGATTTAATAAAATATATATACCTTGGTGATTCTATATGTCAATTATGCTGTGAAATCAACATTCACACAATTAACCAACTTAAATAAAACTAGCACCTTTGCAGTGAAATTAAGTCGCACATATCGATCTTATACACATCCAATGCATCAATTGATTTCATGCTTGATTGTGTGATGATCACGATTTTATAAGGCCCTTCTTTTGGGTATTGCCGAACATCTGGACCATCCCATTTGTATCTGTGACCTGTCTAGAAACTATTGCTTGGACTTCTTGGATTGCTAAATCGACATATGAATCCATAATTTGATAGAATTGTACAACAACACAAGGGGCAAAAAATGACTAGTTAAACCTAGTCAATTACTCCTGTATCCAAACATTCCTCTCTGTTTGTCGAGCACACAATTTAATTGAGAACTAAAAACATTTGTTCCAATCCTTATTTCCCAACCATTGGATTTCGGGGTTGTTCCAATCTTTATTAAATTGGTCCCAAATTGAACCTAGTCTCATCCAACCCAAGCCATTGACAACCCTTAGGGCCATTATCGTTCTAACTAAGATAACTATATTCTATATGGCACGCACTATATACACCCACTTTTTTGCTTGATGCAATCACTGCATACACCCGTTGTATTTGTGGGTATATGCAGCAAAAAATTGTCAATTAGTTTCACCGACCAATTTATTTTAAAATAAATAGTAACCTATTGAACCTTTCAATAATTTTTGATAAATACATATCAAACATTTTAAAAAATATTCAGTAATAACATACTAGAAGCTTTTCACGTGGGATCTCATGCAAGCAAATGTTTGATATGTAACTACCGATTGGAGGACCATAAATTCAGTAGAAACACACTGAAAAAATATGCTATCATATTGTAGGTACATATCAAATAGTTCTTTACATGAGGATCTCATATGAAAAAATGCATTTGGTATGTATCTACTGAAATAATGCTGATGAGTTCAGTCTTGGCTTACTGAACATACTGGAAATTTTGAAGATTTTTTTTTTTTTTACAAATAATAAAGATAAAATCAATTTTTAACATGGTTCATTTGCAAAAAGATTAAAAACAATTCAAAAACCAAAAGATAGTGAAAATAAATGATAAAACCTCAGTTCCATCTACCAAATAATGCTTAATTATGCCCCCATAAATGGATGAAAACGCGATCGTTTGATGAAATCTCTGAAGAAAAATTGGTTGGTTATGAGGATTTGACTAAGCTTTCATTGAGTTTTTCGATATGGATGTTTCGGTAGGGTTTGATATGCTTTCAATCAGTAGTAGGTAAAATTTGCATTTGTTCGGTGAGTGATCGGTGGGTGTATGTAACAAGACATAATAAAACCCAAACAGTATTTACGTACTTACACATTATTGACATTTAACATTTAAATGGATATATATAGCATGCCATTCGATATTGCATGAACACAAGAAAAATAAAATTAAAATTAGTGGCATTTGAACTCCTACAAGGGCCAGGACGCAGGGTCATTATAGAAAAATGTAATCTAAGTACAATAATTTATCTAAGAGGACGAACAATGAACAGTTTGCAATGCTGAAAATAGAAATATTGGATCTTATGGTCCTTGATATAATTTTGTACAATATACCATATTACTATTGCTATAACTAATTAATCAAGGCCCTTCAATCCATCAGTAGCCCCACCTCTTGGATGGTCTTTGTGACCCGAAATTGTACAGGAAAAATGATTCACTGCCACTAGTACAGAGTTTTTTCCTTAAGTACTATAGGCAGATGGTTAAACATTTCCATAATATGTATGGATGGTCCATCAAAGTTGCTAGCCCACCACATCATGGGATTAGGACCCACTTGGCCCCTTACCAAGTAATATGTGGGAACAAGAAAGAATCACAAGAAGTTTGGGTTCTATGTTGACTGATTGATTCCTGGTCAAAAGAAAATATTGACTGGTTGATCTATAGAGTAAAGATCTAAATCTTGTAGGCATAGTTCGGGATATAAACCACGATGGAATTACTATTACGTACTTCTTTGAATGACCTAAACTTTACGTGAAGAATGATTAGAAACACACTTCCCAAGTACGTACGCAATCTAACACTAAACAAATTGACTTAACTAATAAATTGACGTGTAACATCCATGTAGAATGGGTGGTGTACAAAATTCAGAAGTTAAAGGATGTCAACGTCTTTGAGAGTGTTATGATCTAGAAATAGATAAAAGAAAGAAGGCGAAAGGGATGCAAGCCTGACTGAACAACATCCATACTCAGGGGTGGAGCTAGTAAGGAGACGGTAAGGGCAATTGCCCCCATTCAATTTTTTGTTTTTTTTTTTTGGTTTTGTTGCCCTTGTCTTTATGTTTTAATTTGAGATACCCTTGTATTTTCAACTACTGACATACCCCACTCCCCCAATGCTCATAAATTTTTGAAGATGACATTGCCCCTTGACTTAGACCTACTTCCATAACCTAATTGAAAATGATATAAATACCTATTTCTTCAATCTCTAATCAAAATCCTTTCAATTTTCTCTCAAAATCATTCAATTTTATCATTAATTATAGTTTGCCCTACTACAAGAATACCTTGACTCCACCCTCTCTATATTCTATTGAATTGAAGACTAACTTGACACGCCGTCGCGGGCAAAGATTTCGACCAACATAAAAGGGAGAAAGATCGAAGAACATGAATCGAACAAGAATAATAACCCATATTAATTATCTATCAAATCTTTTTGAGCGGCCTAGAAACAAATCATGAGCACTCTTTTAAGAAGGACTGAAAGCGTCAAATTGTTGTGGGTGCACGAAATCATCCAGTACATGTGGTGGTGGGCACCACTTACTTGCATGTGCACTTTCTACCTATTGTGCAGTTGGTACGTCTCTTCAGCCAAAAAGCCAAACACATTCATGGACTGCCTCTTTCATTTGGATACAAAGTGTAACTAGCAAGATAAGTGCTTCTTCTGTGGATTACGTGGCATGAAAGGAAATCGAGGCTGGATCAATCCACAAGAAGATTAGCTCCATTAGAAATTAATTATTGTTTTTAATTTATTGAAGAGTTGGTACACTTTTCTAAGTAGATAAGCGGGATGAATGGACCAAATGATTCACTCTTGGTATTATGACTAATGATACACCCGAAGAAAAAGATCAATGATTATGTGCACATGCCACGTCAAGAGCGTTAGATTATCATGATTAGTTCTAAATCCGTTAATAAGGGTGGCTATCTTAACATGACCTGCGAGCACAACTCGAAAACAATAAGAAATTGGTAGGTTTGAGTCATAATAGTGTCAATCCGTCTAACATGATTATGAAATGGGTCGGATTTAGGTTAGGGCCATCAACTAGTTTAATCCATTGTGACACATTTAATTATTCTATTATTAACATATAATTTTAAATATATCAACATTTATTTAAAAAATAAAAAATAAATTAAATTATCCACTTTTGATGATAAAACTTAGTTTATTTTTTGTGATACTTAAATTATGTCGATGGATATTGATTTATCAGGTTGTGACTTTATTTTTAGTAGTGATATTTTATTTTTGTGGTGGAAATGGAAAATGTTTTTTCCTATAAAGATTAGAATTTTATTAACTGGGTTAAGTCAATTATACCCATTTACACATGAGTTGAGTTTGGGCATAAGTTTTTGACACGATTATTAAATGGGTTGGGTTTGCATTTAGTAAATTTTCATAATACCCTTACCTTAACACGACACGACCCGACCCATTGCCACCCCTACCTGTCAAGTCCACTTAAACTCGAAGTAGTTGTTTAGATAATTTTGAGTTCACTTGCCCTAAAATTCCTTTAGTGTAGAATCATCAAATTGACTTTTCTCAATGAATAGTGTAGAAAAATCAATCCAAATCTAATAAAGAGATAAAAATAATTAAGACGCAATCGCACACAAAAAATACAACAATTTTTCATAGTTCCTTCATGATTGAAGTACGTTTACAGATCAAACCGATTCCACTATGAAGAGAAAATCTCAATTGTAGATCACACCCTTTCATTAAAAAGGTAAATATAATTGTGTTAAATGGTGAACAATACTCCTTGTAGGCTCCGCACCATAATTAACAAATAATTCGAGTGAAATTTTGGAAATTTAAAATAATGTATCCTCGAATGATAATTATTTAGGTAAAAACTTAAGAAGTCACTCATATTATGAGTTTTACCCTCATAATCACAATTTGATCACTATGTGAAAACTTGAAAATTCGACCAAAAAAATTGACGGACCAAGGCCTACGAATTTTAAAAACTGAATTTTAACGGTTTAGGATCGTCGAAATTCTTGATGTTCTTAGATTTGACGGCTTAGAGCTGTCGAATTTCTCCCATTCGTTATTAATTTGATAATTTCGACCCGTTGAAAAAAAAAATTGACACTGGAAAATTCGACACCACTTCGACCTCTTGCTCCGTTGAATTTTATGAAATTTGATGGCCCAAAGCCATTAAATTTGGGCTTTTTTACATTGTGAATCACTCACAACAAACTAACATCATGAACTGAAAAATGATAGACAGACTATCAAATTTTTGACAGAATTCTTCGTTAAATCATTGATTACTTCTATGGCATCTTAAAATCAATTTTACTAGATGATGTTCATGTTATACAATCCATTATTTTTCAAAAATCACTCTTCTCCCCATTTGAAATATTGCCTAAAATTATATAAAAATACTTACCTTACTTTACTAAGTTATTAAAGCAAATTTTCTAATTGCAAAATATATAAAAACTTTAAAATTATATTGAAAATTATTTTTCAACATTGAATTTTAATTTTAATTTGAGAGTTTGATGGTTGTCCATTTTCTCAGCTCGGATAAAGTAAAAAAAGATTTCGATTATATTTTATTTTATTTTGGTGAATATAAATTTTTTCATAAAATGTAGAGTGTTGTGGCGTTGGATTGCCATTGTGGACGTATGGTAATAAATTTGAAACCTTACGTAGTCACCTTAGCCAGACTCAAAATTAACGAGCCGTTCTACATTAACATCGTGCAACACTGTTAACGTGGTGATGTGCACAGAAATCAGAATCATAGTTGCTTTCATTAGTATCTCGAGGAAAAGTATCTATGTTTTTTTATATATTGCCACGTCAACGCAATTTTGAACCCAGTGTTGTGGGAAGTCAGGTTAGCATTTTCAATTATAATGAATAGTACTAGAAAGTAATGATTATCTGTAAGCGATAATTGACAACTCAATCTATTCTTTGATTGTTGACAATGAAGTAACCTTAGGATTGACCTCAATTCACACTTGTAGATGTGGAGGTCTGTGCGAAACCACGGCCGGCTCCATACAATACATGTTGAGGCCTAACGTGAAGTTTTAAAATTAGCCATTTTTCATATTTAATATATTAATATTAATATAAATAATAATAATTAATCATTTAAATTAAATAATTAAAAATTATTCTCATTACTTTTTGAGATACAAAGTTACTTATAAGTTTTTACATTCAAATTTTGCTAATATATCATTTTCAAGATTTAAAAGATTTTTTTTTTCGTTTTTTTGTTTTCTTGTTGTTCCAAGATAAGATTTGTTTAAAACAAAATTGAAAACTAACCATTTTTTAGATAATCCAATCCAACATGGATAAATATTTGAGTAATTTTTTTTTTTTTTAAACTTTAAATGGAATAGGTTAATTTATACATATATAAGATATGGCTTTCAAAAATTTTGGAAACTAACCATTTTTTTTTAACAAAATAAGTGGGTGAATTTGAGTGTTTTTTATTAAATTTTTTTTAATTTTAAACCTGATAGATTAAATTTCTTTTAACTGGATACAATCCAAGCATGGACGTTTTTTTAAATTTCAAGATGGGGTTGCTTTTCAAGAAACTAATAATTTCTTGGGTATGTAATCCAATATTAGATTTGAGGAGTTTTTTTTTTTTTTTTAAACATTTTTCTAACAAATATAATAGGATTTTAAGACTTACTAAGGATCGCTTTGATCAAATGAATTATCACATTAGAAATCCAACACCACATCTCTTTAGATTTCAAAGAAAAACTCAGATAAAATAATAATAAAAAAAACAAATTCAAAAAACATTTTCTTTTGGTCGTGGTCCAAGGTTTTGAAAAGCAATGGCTATTGAATTTCCACATAACACTCAAATTTAAAATAAAAATTCAACGTGAAAATAAATTTTGAAATATTTTTTTGTCCTCTACAACCATGAAGCATCAGGGAACGTTTGACAAAAAAAAGCGTCAGATTATCAGAAGTCAATGTCATAAGATTTTAAGAAATCTTTTAGTAAAATCATTTTTTTTTTTGTTTCGCTTTTTTGGGAAAACCATCGTAATGCCAACATTTCCAACGTACATGGGAGTATAATAATATATATATTTATATTTTTAAACACTTCTCACTTCCAATGTGTAAATAGGTGTGTATGATAAAAGTAATAATAATAATAATAGTAATTTTTTTTTTTTTTTTTTTTCTTTTTGACAATAAACCGAATTACTGTTAAAAAAAATTGGGAGGCCTTCTCAAATTATGGGGCTTTAGGCAATCACCTAAGTGGCCTTATGCGTGGACCGATCCCGTACAGAACCATAGATGCTTGTCATCGAGATACAAGTGAAAAGTATCTTTTGTGCAAATCAACAAGTGTGAATTGAAGTCACTCCAATACGATCTTATCATTTTAATCACATTATATTTTGAGTCGTGCTGGGGTGACTTAGGATTTATTGGGATTCTCACATTTCTAACGTGGGATGCGTACATAACCATAGATGTGTTTCCTCGAGATTCCAATGTCACCCCAGCATTAGTATTATATTTTTCTTGAAAATTATAACATATTTGAGTATAAGTTATCACTAATCAGATATTCCACGTGGCAACAAAATCAGATAATATCTGTAGTGTCAGTCCAGGCAACCTTTCTCTTTTATTAATTGTTCCATAGTTTTTTATCGCTCTCTAGTCACTATTTGACTGCGATTGGAAACAACGATCCATCACTCTCCTGAGTCTCTTCTTTCTCTCTCTCTCTCACACACACACACACACACGCTTATAAACAAACTCACTCTCCTAAACCTCCACTTTCTCTTCTTCTCTCTCTTGTCTCGCTCGTGTGAGTTCGTGAGGAAGAAGAGAAAATGCCCACTACTCTAGGCAAAAACTTCCATCTCTGCTTCACAAAGATCAAACGGCCACCAACAACCCAACCATCTCCAACACCAATCACTACGAAAGATCTTGACCATTCATCATCTTCATCAATCTTGATCAAGAACTTCAACTCTCTCTACGATCTCACACCTGACTCCACCTCCAAATCCATCAGTCGTACCAGCGACGACTTCTCTTCATCTGAATCTGACGACGAAACCTCTCTCCCTGACTTCTCCACCGTCTTTGCCTCTCAACGTTTCTTCTTCTCCTCTCCCGGTCGTTCTAACTCCATCATCGATCCCCCGGAATCTCCTCATCCTGAATCTGACACACTTGTTACCGGAGGCATTCCTATTCGTACATATTCACCGGATCCGTACATGGATTTCCGACGATCGATGCAAGAAATGGTGGACGCGAGAGAGTTGTCAGATGTGACGTCAGATTGGGATTACTTACACGAGTTGCTCTTAAGCTATCTTACGCTTAACCCTAAGTCCGCCCACAGGTTCATCTTCGGCGCTTTCGCTGATCTTCTTGTCAGTCTCATGGGATCAACTTCCGGTTCAGATCGTCTGAAATCTGACATCTCCGACCGGTATTCTGATTCACATCCGCAGTTGTAATTTGTTTTTGTCGATTTTACATATAATAATAGAATAGTTATTTGGTGTGTTTTTTTTAATCTTTTTGGGTAAATTTTTTTTTTTTTTGTCTCTATAGAGTTATTTTTGTATTTTTTATTATCTTTATTTTGTTTGTTTCTGAATTTTTATAAAACAACTGGATTAGGTGACAGACAATATCCCTGCAGAGTAGAGAGAGAGATCAACAAAATTAATAAAATATAATTTAGTAGTTTGGTTTAGGTAACATCATGTCTAATATGTTTAGGGAGACTTCGAACCACTGAGATTTCTGAGAAAGTTCCAACTTGGCTTGATAGGAAAGCTCTGGATCCTAGGGCTGTAGCCAATGTTTTAAAATTTACCGAAAATTTATCAAATTGTCGGATTCGAAGTTAATTTGGTTGGACTGATTTACAATAGTTTTAAAAAAAAAGTTTTAAATTTGGTTGTTTTTTCAACCTCGAACCAAAAATTCATATCTTTTAAACTTTTCGACCTATATGATAAATTATCTGTAATTTATTTAACGTCATCTTCAATTATTATTATTTTATTATTTTTTGATAATCGGATTGTTGAAGATAGAGGATGTCTTCATGATCGGGGTGGTATCTGGGCTTGCCCAATCCATAGATCATGACCGTATTGCAGGACTAGTCTTCGGGCATGTGCAATGCCCGCACATCACATACACCAAGTAAGTGAAGGTGCGCACTCTCATAGGTGGCTCCTGAGGAATTAATGCTCATAATAGATATCAAACTCACAATTTATGAACTTCTTTTTTAATTAATTACTTAAACCCTTTCTTAAACTTTAGTAGAAACCTGTATTTTAAAAAATTGGATTTGACTCGAGAGTGGATCCTTTATAGTGCCATATCCGTTATGGTCTTTTGTAACACTTCATCTACAAGTGAGAGAATGCCACATCGACAAAATTTAACTCCACAGCCTTCTTGTGTTAATGCTTTAGATTGGATTTAATATATCTAAAAAAAAATTTAGAAAAAAAACTTTTTTTTTACCTGATCCAAGACTTCGAAATGGACGATCATTGAACCTTCATTTTTAAACGATGTAAACTTATTATCCTATTGATGTGTCACTCTCCTAATCGTTCAAAAACGTTAAAGAGGGCTACAAGGATATGGCACTACAAAAGATCTACTCCCATTGGACCAATGGTCCAACATGACAAGTGTCATTTAACTAAGAATCGTCGGTTTTAATGTCTTGTTCTTAAAATTGAATGAAATTGGTTCTTAAATTCAAAGAAACTCCTTAAAAGCAAATGAAATCGATTCTTTCTTGAATAAAATAGACGCATCATTCCTCTTTCACATATTTTCATAGAAACCTTCTTAAATTAAAGTACTAATCAAGTACAAGTCTGTGAATCATTTATTTGCTTAAGGAGTTTTTACAAAAACCTTCCTAAATTATAGGGTGAATTACTAATACATGCAAGTACTTTTTCCAGGAATGTTTGTAAATTAAAGGGCAAGTTAACAAAAAGTATCATGAAATCATTAAGTTTCCTCCCTTCTTGATGGACGCATGTGCTCATGTGATCATAATTGTAATTCAAAATATTAATTTATGGGGATTTTGATATAACATAGATAAAAGGATATTACTGTAATTTAAAAAGAATCAGGGTACACTATCCCCATTCGTATAGAATAGAAACAGTGTCTATGTGGCATGTTTAGATTAGAGTTTAAGACGCATTAGGCTCATAATCAAGCTGTTTTCTTTATTACACGCAGCCCTATACACTTATTCTCCAATAAACACGTTACGTAGACACCGTTTTTTATTACAAGAATGGGGCACTGCTCTGTATCGCGAATCTTTAAAAAAAAAAAAATGAACAAACATGATTATGAGATATTGTAATTTTATTGATTTTTGACAAAATAACTTTTAAAATATTAAATTTAAATATAAAGGTGAGTGCATTTCTAGCCTTCCATATTTTGGTGTCAACAAATACTCCATTTTCTCCCATTATAATAGTTAAGATTAGACTCATAATACAGGCTGGTCCATGAGCTCAATTTGATTTTTAAAAAATTGGTTTTCAATTTGTATTGTTCATGTTTTGGATCTTGGTTTCCCATCTTGGTCGACTCAGTTGAGAGGAGCCAATTTGGTCTCTATGGAGGCTAAGACGAGACAAGATACTAGTAGGGCTGGCAATAGCTCTACCAGATTAATCTAACCCAAATAAATTGGATATGGGCAATATTTTTCTACCCAATTAAGAATTCGGATAATATTAATATTACCCGATACCCATTTATCCAAATTTTTTGTAAGATCAAGTATGAATATATGTCATATCCTACCTGATTATCCGTTTAACTAAAAGCAAAATTATAATTTCATATTCTATATCTAAATATATGTAAATAATTAAGATTTTTATTAAAGTAAAAAAAAAAAAATTCAGACAAGGTAAAAATTTGGGTGACCCAAGAGTGAAGTATGATTATCCACCTAAAATTTGAGTCAAATTTTGAATTTATGTCACCCAAAAATTCAGCTAAGAAATAGGGTATGGGTGTTTCAATTTGGGTATGGAGTTGGTAGAGGCCTTACCCGACCCACACCCGGCCCATTGCTAGCCCTAGATACTAGATTTGAAAATCATGATCTCTTGGCTAAAAATAATTGAACAACCTGATTTTTCTGTATAAACGTTTAAGTGGGAGTGTGGGTAGGAAAGAGTTGACAAATAGTGCATAAAATTGAGGTCACACTCCACCCGAAATAGTTGCCCACACTCTACCTGTAAGCAACCTAAATCGTAGATTTCTAGTTATCTTTCCTTGTTTGTATTGTAACACTGGTAGTCACTAAATTTTTTTTCACACCAACTTCTACCACACTTTTTTTTTTTTTCAAACCACTAGGCCCCTATTATGTATGTGTGGTTGGTTGGTTGGTTATAAGAATAATGCTAAAGTAACCTAAAGATTGTACCTCATATCACAAATCCTGATGTATGAGGGTGTAGGAACCATAGATTCTTTTCATCAAAATACGAATAAAAAAGCATCTATGATTCCTACACACTTTCACGTCAAGGATGTGCGATATGAGATACAATCTTGAGGTCACTCCAACACAACTCTAGCTATAACCATTGATCATTTGTATAACTTGCTCTTGAAATGGACCAAACAATTATGAATCAAAACCAAAACAAATGCGACGGATTGCACCATGGTTTTGAAAATCGTCCGAGACTAAGATGACTCACTCAAGTCACCTAAAAGTATTTTTCGTGAACAAGATGAGATGAGATGCCATTGTTGAGATCACCCATGCAAGTCATCTCCATATCTTCAATATCCCTAATCCTTGCTCCAGAACCAGAGTTATCTGATGGATCGAATTTTGGGTCTGATCCGATCCATTGTGAGCCAAAAGGCCCATGCAACCTCTGACAATGAGACAAATACTTGTCAGGTGAGGTAATGGTGTCTTAAATGAAAAGAAAATATTTGAGAAACAGCTGAAAATCACTTTCAAAGTAGATAGATTTTGTCAGGAATGCTACTTCTAAGGATGGCAGCGCCATCTGTCAATTTATTTGTTGTTTGTGATTATCAGATTACAGTCTAAAGCCTATAATGTGATGTGTCACAAAATATGAAACTACTAACCATAATCCTCGGGTTGCTACGGGTCAACCCAAAATCGGTTAGATGAGAACCCAAAACCATTAGATATCGGTTTAGCTGGGTTAGTGACTTGTTTGAATTGGTACCAATCTGATAAGAAGTTTATTAGAACCCAGAGCCAGTTGGAAACATCATTTTGAGTCTGGATCCGATAGGATATGTTTTATTTCAGAACTGATCCGATCTGATCCAAAAATATGTCGGGAGGTTATATATCGTTAACATTTTAGTTGAGCAAGATCCAAGAATGACATTTCCTTGATATTTAGTGACCAAACTAGGGCAGTCAATGGATCAGGCCAGAAATCCAATCCATTCTGATCCTATTCCTTTGGTTTAGGATCAATGTTTTGGATTCCAATAAGGTTTCGATCCGATATCTTATTGGATTGGATTTGGATCAACCATGTTCCGATCCGATAATATGTTAGAAAGTATATAATTTACATTATTTATTTGTTGAGATATATAAAATTTTCTTAGATTTTATACATAAAATTGGATTTGCCCGATCCGGCTGTTAATGTATTATCCTAATATTGAGATCCGATAAAAAAAACACAATCTGATAAGGGTCCAATCCGATACTTATCTTATCGGATCAGTCTCAGATACGATCTGATCCTTATTGGATCAGTACCAAATTGACCCTGATCCATTGACAGTCCTAGACCAAACGAGGAATAAAGGTTAATCCGAATAGATCCAAGACCTATCCAATATGCGTTTCACACTTCAAGTAGAAATTAGGTGCATAAAGTCTTCAAAAATGATATTAGAGCTAAATCAATTTATGGTTGAGGATCTATACTGAGAAAAGAAGATAAATTGCAAGGCCAAAAACACATCCCAATCAATCGAAAATTAAATAAAGTTCATTTTTTTTTTCAAATGGTGCATTTGACTTAGTAAGACCTCGCAAGTCCAGAACCCACATGAAGATCATATTGGACGAAACAATCTTATAAAAGAATTTACAAATGATAATTAAAATAGAAAATAGAACTCACTATACAGTTGGATTGTTCAACATTATGTTCATTTGGGCCCCACCGACAACATTATGTCGCTCAAGAAAGTTTTGGTTTTTTTTCAAGAGCCAACTCTATAAAGCACTCATACACACACTCAAGAACCATGAGCTTGTTCGCGGTACAGTTCGCTCGCTCTAGGTTCGTCAAATCCAGCAATCTAAAACAAATTCCATTTTACTTTTAACTTTTCTACATCCTCCTCCACGTGTTCATAATATTTGAAATATCCCCTTAAAATTTCAAATTGATGGTATGACCCTTAGACCTTGGTCTTTATTAATTTACTAATTGAAGAGGACTAAATTCCGTCATCTTCAACATATATAAATAAAATAAGGTTGATCTTTTCCCCCCAAAATCTATTATATTCAATCTGTTTTTTACCTACTCATCACTTCAACCTTCAAATGCCTTCATCTCTGTCTACCCCTACGAAGTTCTCTAGTGGCAAACCAGAATTCGAACCGAGCGAACCCACGAATTATTATCAGAAGGTATAAGATGAATTGTCTTGACCTCTCCCTTATTCAAGATCTCTTAATGCACTCTCCCTCCGACAATGGAGCTTTCTTCCTAGATGGCTCTGGTAATCCATCACTAATTTATCTTAGAAGAGAACTAGGGATTTGGACCATCCATGACATACTTGTATGAAACTCTGACACGCATACCTGTATCAATGTAACAAATGGTTGTGTACCTTTCACGATGAGAGTTAGTAGATTTATAAGATAAATTTGCTCCTTTTAGATTCTTTCATTACTTTTCCCTACGTATTATGCAGGTATATTGTTTATTAGGAAAATTTCATATGTCCATTTTTAAGAGGAAATGCTGCCGAAATTTCTATAAAATTATAATTTTTTTTTTTTAGAATTATAAATTTTTTAAAATTAAATAAATTATTTTTATAAATTTTTTATATTTATATATATTTAATATAATTATATATTTATAAAGGTATTCTGATAATTTTTTATGCATTTTGGGTGCACTATCAACCTTAAGGGTATTCTGAACATTTTACCCTAATACAACAGATTTCAAAAGCTGTATCAAACAATAATTACCAGATTCTGGTAAACAGCACAGCATTTTTACAAAGCTCTATCAAACAAACTTTTTAATGTTTCAACTTCTGATAGCAGATTCAAGCAGCTGAATCAAACGGGGCCCTAATTTCATAAATGATCCTCATAATTGATAAACCCTTCCCCTTAGAGCAATTTTACAAACCCTAATATATCATAACAAGAATAGTAGAAGATTGCATAAAAAAAAATTCCCAATTGGAAAAATAGAAAATAAAAACTCACAACGATTCATTCTTTTGCGCTTGTAGGACCCACAAGAACTCCCTGAGCAGAACCTTCCTTTCTACCAGCGTCTTCCTTCACTTCGTTATCAGATTTTCTTATCCTGATTTTGTACTTCGCCTCAAACTCAGCTAACTCCTTTTTCTTCTTTTCTAATCCTTCATTGAGCCGAGAAATCACTTCTTCCAAACCCTCTTTGTTACGGTGGACAGCCGGAAGGACTTCCTTGATGGTTCTCTCCACTAAAACACCTCCTATCATCCGGTAACAACGCCTGGATGGATTGAGAGGCTGAATTGCTCCAATCACCAATGAGTGCTCGCTCACTTCCATTTCTAGTTCCATAATTTTCGAGTGAAATTGGCTGATTTCAGATCTCATGGTACCATATAAGTTGGCGATTGCTTGCTCGTTCATTGGTTCCTTGTTATCACCTTCAGCTTTATTGCTCATGATTCTAAACAACAAAAAAGAAGAAAGAGAATTGAAGTAAAGATATGACAAAAGAGAGATCTCAAAGAATTTTCAATAATTGAAAGTTGATAATCCTAAGTTCGTGAAGGTCTAGAGCATTATTATAGAAACAAAAAAAAAAAAAAGGTATCTAGAGTCGAGTCTTACGCGTGGAAACCAAATATCATACACTTAAATCTTCACAATTCAACAGTCCAACTTTGGAGATCATATAAACTAACTTGATAGGATTGTCAATTATTTGAGTGCCACACATTTCAACGTAAACAGAAGCAATATGAGTATGAGGGATCTCCTTGTGCTTCGTAATTATTATAATTGGCCAAAAAGTCTTGCCATGACTTCTAAGTTGTTATGGTGTGTGGAGCCAGATGGTACTGGTCAGCAAGGAGTACTGTTAATCAAGCCACGCATCCCACTGGTGAAGCTGGTATTATGTAAAACCCTAGTTAGGTTTTCCTGGGGGTATATATATCTATTTTTGGTGGAAATGGTGTAATCTGTAATTGCGGATATTCTCTTTATAGTGGAATCGGTGTTATTCGTGGCGTACCTCAATATTGAGGGAACCATGTAAAAATGTTCGTGCTTTGTGTGTATCAGCATCTTGTTTTACTCTTCTTTATTTGTCGTTCTTGGATCGATTTCTCTACATAAGTACTGTTAATTGTGTCCTATTTCCCCTGACCCCAAATTTTTGTGATAAGGCTTTCATGATGATAATGATGTGTCCTATTTCTCTAACCAAGGTAACTAGCATAAGATAGCATTTGTTCTTCCAAAGACAAAAAGGTTCAAGCCATGGATACCCATTTCCCGACTATACAAATGATGACACCTGCCTGAAGTTTTTTTTTAAAATTTATTTACAGGGATACCAGTTTTTTTAAAGAAAGAAAAAAATGGTATAAGCGGCTGATAGTAAGTCAAGGAGACCTACCCAGAAAACCAAAACACGAACAAAGTCAAAAATGCAAACACCACTCCCAGAGATGCTAAAAACAGAACCCCTCATGAAACTTGGACCACATGGACATGCTTGCTTAAATACAAGCCTAAAGTTGAAAAATACTTTATATGACATATTCATATACAGCTGCCTTATGAATATAATAGGAAAAAAATCGCAATGTAGAAAGTTACATCGATTAAAATGCCAATTGATACGAACCCAATTTGGCAAACGATGTTTGGTTCACCCTTTGCAGAGCTACACATCTAGGTTGGTGATATCTAGCCAGAAGATTTGGGCATTTTTTTTCACCGTCAGTTTTATGGACACAATCACGAAAAATAATCGAATCAAACACCCAGGAAAAATATTGAGGGACGCATATCATATTCGCCTCATTATCCAGGAAGAAAGCCACCCCACCCCCCATATTAAAAAAATGAAGAAAAAGATCAAAAAGCATGATGGAGAGCATTTTGGTCGTCCGCATGTCCCTAAATTCAAAGAAAACTTGAAAATGGATATTAAGCGAGGATGATAAATTCCATAAAATCTCTCTACTTCTTGTTGGTTAATACCAGTAATCAAGCTTTCCCCGCCCTGGGAACTTCATTTGGGGAGCATTAAAAAAAATTCCTTTATTTTGGGTTAACATCGCTCGACAAAATCCTTAACATTGATCATCCAATCTCAAGAAGGGAAACTTTCATTAACTATAGCGTCCCATGTAAGAAAAATGCGAAAAACATTAGGCACATTCTCATTCATTGTTCCAATCCATATAGCTTCATTTTTATTTTATTTTTGGGCTTATCCATTTTTTTTTCTACTTATGAATAAAATCTTATTTATCAACCCAAAAAAAAAAAAAGTATCAATTGAACCATCAATTGGATTCCTTAGGTGGAAATGAAGTCAATATGATCACAACAAGCATAAAAAAAAAGTCAACAGAATTCATGATCATGATCATCTAATCAGGTAGGGTTTTGGAAAATGAGATTTGATGCCGTTAGGATTCAACAAATCATTCAGAAATTTAATGGTTTCTTAGCAGAATAGAAAACAGAAGAAATATATGTAATTATCAACAACAACAAATTTGTGGAATTAAATGAGATACTGTGATGGATAAAACCCTCAAGAAATAAAAACTATTATTAGTAACATATGTGAAGATGAGACAATTTCGAACCCTAAATACCGTATTTGAAAAACCCTAAAAGACGAAAGACTGACTAACCTTCGGAACGATGTGTGTAGGAGTACTGTAGGTCGACTTAGGAGAGAAGCTTCGCGGGAGTAAAGCTTTGAAGGGTGTAGACTGTTGTTGAGTGTAGAAGAGTAATCTGTGCTGTAAATTTATTGGAGAAATTACTAAAACAGGTGCGTATTTTATTAAAATTACTAAAAAAGCCTTTTTTTTTTTAAAATATATTTAGGATAGCAATTTTGTGAGAGGTTGAACGAATGGAGATTAGGTTTTAAAATTTTTTTTCCTTTCAAATAATCTTATTTTTTGAAATTTGTTTTACTTTAATATTAAGAAAAATAGAAAACTTATGTTAAAACCTCAAAACGATGATTTTGAATCGAAGAACTAGAAGATTTTGACAATTTTGTTACGTAGGCGTAGATTGAATTTGTTTTAGAACAATCAATAGGTACCTACCAAATATTACTAAACAAATTCGGTATGTATCTATTGAACATTACAAAACCAATTCGGTAAGAACCTACCGAATAGAAAATTTTCATATAAGACCACAACTCAATTGTAAATATTAAGACAAAAAAAAAAGTAAGATCAAAACTTAAAATTCTCATTGAACTAGATGCAATGAAGGCGAAGAATAAAAGAGAGAGAGAGAGAGAGAGAAGCTAAAGAAGAAAAAGAAAAATGATTCGATATTTTTACGTAAATAAAATAAACAATTTAGGTTAAAGTACATTTAATAAGTGTGTGTAGATAGTTATTTTAAAGATAAGGTGGGTATCGTAAGAAAATAGGTGAAATGAGTCATTTTGATATGTCCAGATAGCTGTCCTCTTAGAATAAATACCAATGATCTAACTGTTAAAAATCAAACTATATTTGACTTTAAAATAATTGTTCGTGTTTTAATTTTTATCAGTGAGAACATCACTTTAAAATTAAAATAAATACATGTGATCTCGATATCTTATGTTCATGCATGTTTTGGGAATTAAAATGAATAATATATTGAAATAAGAATTTTAAGAAAAATTGAGCATGTTTTTGGAATTTTCTCTTAATAAAAATTATGTGAATGCCATCACTTTTATTCTCTGGCCAAATTCATCTACATATCAGCTATTTTCAACTTCTTAGTTAATAATTTTTACTCTCATAATCAACCTTAAGATTCTATATATCAACTCTAACTTTCCAACCTCAAAGAAAGATATGATTTTTTGACAGAAAAATCAAGGGTTCTAAGAAGTTAAAGCAAGTTTGAAAATGACGGATTAAAGATAAGATTAATTAAATTATAAGAAGATGATGGCCTAATTCATTATTTTCCATTTGAATCCAAGATAAGAATTGAGCTATCCTCGTAACCAACTAAATTAAACAAGAAAGTTCTCTCACAAGCTAGCTAAGAAGTCTGTATGTGCCTACTTTAATACTTGATTCTATAGACCTCGAGGGGTTGGCTTAATGGCAATTTCCGACCAATAAAATGTTAATGCCCGTATGTCATGAGTTCGAAACCCAATATAAAAATTAATTTCTCAGGGGTGACCAACGAGAGCGTACCCTCACTTACCTAGTGTGTGTGATGTGCAGGCATTGTTTATATCCCAAGACTAATCCTTAGACGAGACCATGGTCTAAGGACTAGGGAAAGCCCAAATATAGACCCAGTCCCCTGTCTACAAGGATATCGGGTTATTAAAAAACCAAAAAAAACAAAAACCAAAAAAAAAATACTTGATTCTATACACGAATGTTGACATCCCCAAGGCTTTTCTCAAAATAAGTTGGAGTCCGAGTCAAATTGCCTCAAGGTGAACTCATTTTCATTCAAGAAATTTGAAATCTTTTGTGATCAATTCGGTTGCAATAATAGCCACCCCAAAGTAGCTATACCTAAACCTTATTTCTACTCCCTTTTGTCAATATAGATAACATTTTGGATGATTCAAGTGCACATTGAGTCATTTTCAACATTGAAGAACAACATGACCAAAAATCAATACATCCCAACATTATTTATTATATTAAAAATCTTTCAAAAATTAACAATATAATTAATAATCCAACTTCTTCAAAATCAAGACAAGTTTTAATCAATTAAAGCATCTGAGAATGGATTGTGATTTTGTAAGGATGATCATTAAGACATGAAAAATTCATTGTACGATGGAGTAAAAACATAGGGTATCCCTATATTCACAGCTTGTGAATCACTCATAGAATTTTAATCAATTATGACATTCTTAACCTCCTTATTTATATAGTTCATAATGTTATATCAAAGTTGGTGGACCCTCATTTCAGCCCACCATGCCTGCAAGTTGGATGAATATGTTCTCCAATTGGCTGAATCAATTTTAAAAATATAAGATTTTCCAAGCACCATACAATGTCATCTACCAGAAGTACCAAAGGATTCATCAAATAGGTTGTCCATCTTTCAAATCCCCATAATAATTGGATAACCAGAACAACCTCGAATGCATCACAAATTCTTTCTAACAAGACTATTAACCATTGGATTGTGAAACTGAAAGCCAATAACACCATTATCATCAAAACCATACAATGAAACTTTTGTTTAATCAAGCATCCTTCAGAAACCTTTTATTAGATCAAATATTACGGAACTGAGAACATCATTTGGAATTTGGAGTCCAACGTTGCACATTACTGCCCTTCAGTCATAAAAACATTGGATAGGCTTGAAAAACCACATCATTCAGCTAAAGTTCTATCTGGAGACACCAAAAACCAAAATAACAAACATGAAACCTTGTCTAAATGCGCTCGGAAACCAACATTTCAAGGCTCGAAAACCATGTTCTCTGCCTCCCGCTTCACAGACTCAAACAACACGGAGGACAAATAACGCTCTCCAAAGCTGGGGAAGACAACCTGCATATGAAGTTAAAAAAAGAAAATGATAGGTTAACAAAGTAAAAACAATGCTGAAAACAGTATAAATAACTGAAAAGATAGATGTGCAGGTTTGAGCATTGTCCCTCTATTTGATGGTGACAACAAAGGGATGAAACCCAGTCGACCATATTGGATAACCTTAACCATCCAATATAAGCTTTCTGGAACATTTCCATTTTTATTTTATTTTTCTTCTTAAAAATATGCAAATTTGGATGATTAGAAGCATAAGATTGAGTCAACTATTGTGAACCCACTAATATATGGGTTATGAACTCTAATTAATAAGAGAAAAACGCCAATTTATTCGGCAATGTGGAACACATGTATATATTAAAAACCAAGGAGGAGGTCAAACTTACAACGATGAGTTTTCCTTTATTTTCTGGCCTCTTTGCGATCTTAATTGCAGCAGCGGCAGCAGCACCAGATGATATTCCAACCTATATAAAATGTTCCTTCTATTGTCAGAAATTGAAGAAAAAAGTTTACAGCCATTGAGATCTAAATACAAACAAAAAAATCAAAATAACGATTCTCTGTGATGGCATGGTGTTTTTGAGAACACAAGAACGTGTCCACTAACATATTGTCAATAAGATTGATAACTTACCAGCAACCCTTCTTTCAGCGCAAGAAGCTTTGCCGTTTCAATTGCTTCATCACTTGATATCTGGGAAGTAGACCAACAGAAAATAACATTTAAAATGAGACAGTATTAAATAGAAGATGGCTATGTCTGCATAGATACATACTGAGTATAGACTTACAGATTTGACAGAAACTATAAAAATTAATGCTTGAAAATGAAGAACCGTTACTTTGTATGCGATAACACAAACCAATTGTTTGTAGACTCTTTGAGTTTCATTCTACTATACTATCATAAACATATTTGATTATTGGAAGAATTATGAAATTGCTTATATCCACTTTGATTTGAGATTATACAACCTGTATTATTATATTATTAACATGAACATTTACTGCTTAAGAAAATAAAGATTCAGATTATTGTTTCTTAAGGAGTGAATCTCTAACAAAGGGTCTTTAAAACTTACTTGAATAACTTCATCAACGAGATTGACTTCCAAAACACCAGGAATAAAACCAGCACCAATTCCCTGGATCTTATGTGGACCTAAAACATTTACAAGTATGCAATGTGCCATGTCAGCAAACATTCAGGCATGAAAATACATATAGACCCACAACATTCAACATAATTAAACCCTAGCCTTTAACAGGCAACCACCTAACATTTAGTCATAACAAAGCCACCCAGGTTGCCAAAAAAATAATACTAGCTTGTTGAGATTAAGCTCCACATAAGAAAACATGAGCATAAAACAGATTAAGACAGACCCAAGGAACAAAGGGTCCTGTTGAAAGTAAAGACTCAACAATGCATCAAGGCATTTAGATTGAACATAACTCACCAGGTTTTCCTCCTGACAAAACTGCACTTTCAACTGGTTCCACACCATACAGCTAAAAGAAGCCCAGAAAACACCCCCACAAAACACAAAAGAGTAAGACACAGCTTTTACAGTAAAAGAAAATTGACAGAAAAAAAAAGCATTATTATAAGATCAAGTTAACCTTAAGATCAGAGTTCTTTTCTTTAAGGAATTTCCCTGCACCCGTAATTGTGCCACCTGTCCCAATCCCGGAAACAAAGGCATCAACTTTCCCACCAGATCCTTTCCAGATCTCCGGTCCTGTGGTCTCATAATGAATCTACACAAACAATACCAAAATGATGCGTAAACTTTCGAACCAACTGGTTGTATTTGTACAAGATATTAATTCAATGATACCTTTGGGTTGGCAGGATTTTCAAATTGTTGAAGAATATAAGCATCGGGTGTCTTTGCCAATATCTCCTCGGCCTTTTGAACAGCCCCTTTCATGCCCCTAGCTGGATCTGTGAGGACCAACTCAGCCCCAAAGCCTCGGAGAATGATTCTTCTCTCTAGACTCATTGAAGCTGGCATGGTAATGACTAGCTTGTAACCCTTGGCCGCAGCCATGAAGGCTAACCCAATGCCGGTGTTGCCACTAGTAGGCTCAATGAGGACACTCTTCAGCAATCATTATCAGAACATAATAGAAATCAAGGGAAATTTGTCAGATAAAAAGCTCCAATAAATGATAGTGATTTCTAATTGCTTTTTTAGAGATCATGGTGATGGAGGTATGCTAATATTCTTAGAATTGTCTAGATAAATTAGCATAGCCACTGTATGCTGTGATGAGATTGATTTTTCTTTGAAAATTTTCCTCTTTTTTTAATAAAATAAGTGAGGAATATAATTCAATCCTAAATAGACAAACCTACATTACATCTTACAGCTACAACATGCATACATGTATCATGTGGGGCACAATGTACATACATGCCATCTATTTAATAAACGCAACGGTGGGTCCCACTCCAGCTACAGTGAAGTGGGGTCATATTACCCCACTTTATTGCCTTTTCTCTTCACCCCGTTTAACTTTTTTGTCTTTCCTCCTACCCTCCTACCCTCCTCCCCTTCTTTTTCAATAATATCCCTCCAATTTTACTATCTTTCCTCTTTTACCCTTTTTTCAATAAAACCCCTCTAACTTTATCAACTTTCCTCTTTTACCCCTTTAACCCCAAGGAGGATGCCCAGGCCATAGGCATGGACAAACTCCAGGATATATAAAATATTGGATTTGTCGTTTTGTTCAATGTTTGTGGTTCTTAATCTTTCACATTACAAGGAGATTCAATGAACTTGGCAACTTTTATGTATATTTCAGAAATCATATTGCTAGAAAGATCATATCCCACAGTGACCACCAACCCATCATTTTTTGGGGCGTGTGTGTGAGAATCTCATTCCCATAAAGATTGTGTGATAAACCCACAACCACAAACCACTGACTTTTATACATATATAAAGAAAACTAACAAAAAGTCAAATTTGCCTACTGAGGCTCTTCATATTCATGAAAGTTGCAAAGATTCAACTAACCTTCCCTGGTGTGATAAGGCCCTTTTCCTCTGCATCCTTAATCATACTATATCCAATCCTACAAATAAAAATATGTGACGATCAAGATTTGGTCTGAATTCCCATTAGTCTCAAATCAATAATGAACATGACAATAAGCTGACTAGAACGACAACTACCATAAATCAACAGTATCTAATTGAACAAAAAACCTTTAAAGCAATTTAACTATATACCTGTCTTTAACACTGGAGCAGGGCTCCATCATCTCTAGCTTTGCGGCGATTCGGGCTACACACCCATCCACAACATTGTTCAGATACACCAAGGGCGTGTTACCTATTAACTGTTCAAGCAGAAACATTAAAAGGGTGAATCTCAAAACAAAAAACAAAAAAAAACAAAAATTAAAAAAATTAAAAAAAAAAACAAAACCAAAAAAAACTTTATACAGGGGAACCATACTTCTGTAACATCTTTTGCAATTGTTGCCTTCTCCTCCACCATTTTAATTCAGATTACTGCAAACAGATTAATTGGAGATTTTATCTTAATTCAGCAGCATTGGATACAAACCAAAGAACAAAAACAAAAGATTTCATCAAAACACTAAACACATCAATCAACCTAAAATGAAAAACCCAATTCAGAAAACAAAATACAGATGAAAACAACACCAAACATACTAATTAGTAGAACAGCTTATCAAAATTCTCCCAAAATCAAATAGAAAATCACTAATAAACTTCTCAAAATCTCTCTTTTCTTAAAGCTTCCCAAAAGATAATAATTTCTCCAAAACCTAAATCTACATAAATCTTGGGAAAAAAAATAAAATCTAAAAAAAATACATAAATTTAATAGAAGAAATCAAATAAAAAAATATTAAAAAAATGGAGATTTCAAGGTTCAAGCCTCACCCAAAGAATCGTTTTCTCCGCGAAGCAAAATGAAAGACGTCAGATTTAGAAATTTATAGAAAAATTCCTCGGCCGGCTTGGAATATTAATTAATAATTATGACAAGAAATATTTATTAGTTTTACAAGGAAAAAAATATATATTTTATACTGCGAGGAGGATTATCAGCATCGTCTCGACTTCCGCATCGCTGGCATCGCTCGAATCCTCACTTTTACAATCGTGAATCTCGAGAATATCCAACAGTTCCCACTCAAGAAAATGATTAATTATAAGATAATGCTGAAGTAACATTAAAATGTACATAATGGGAGACATTGAGATCTCAATGAAAAGCATCTACAGTTCTTACACACATCCATGTTAGAAATGTCCCACCACGATGTACATTTCAATCTTACTTTAGCACAACTCTTAATTATAATAATGATTCTCGTTGTGCTTTATTGTCTAATTCCATCGTCAAAATCAAACAGACACACTGAGATGAGAGTGACGACACAAATTTATTATCTGTATACAATTCCTAGGGATTCATTTCTTGGGGAATATCTAGGATATATTTCCAACTCGTCAATAGATTTGATAGAAGAGTCCAACTAGACTTACCAAGTGTGTAAGGATTTCACCCTCACTAAGGTGTCTTGGTGTGAAGACCATGTACGATGACACCTAGAGTTAGGTGTAGCTTGCTTCGGAGTCGCTTGTGAACACCCATGTAATTCTATGTAAGGCTCACATATAAAGTCATATTAGTCTTGTGTCAAGGCATATCTGTTAGTTTAATGGTATTTCTGTAATAAAAAGGTGAAGAGTATAACTAGCCTCTATTTTTTATGTTTCTTTTTGAAAACTTAGGAAAGACTTAGCGTACTCTTTGTAGGAAGGGTATTTAGTGTCTCAATCATTAGCCTACACCCACGTTGATTTCAAGCCCTCGTGCCAAGCTATGTGAAGTATCACGTGTCATAAATCACTAGTTACTTGTAACACACTTATTTGCTTTTATACGTGTTACTCCGTGTAATTTGCATACTGTATCAACAAAGATGTCTCCGGACTTTACCTCGTATTGCCCCCGTTCTCTTGTATTGCTAACTACGTTTTGTGATGTGAGATAATTTTGATAGACTTGCTTGTGGATTAACACCCCAAGCACTGTACGACATCGCTTAAAAAGAACACGGTCGTGACACTTGAACTCAACTTGTAGCATCCAAAAACATGATGGGATTGTTCAAGATTACAGAGGACAAGATTCTAACAACTTTGAAAAAAAAGTTATTTTTCATTGTTAAATTTCAATTTTAAGTTTGAGAGTTGTGGGAAAGTTTGATCAATTTTCAAAACCATGGAACAAAATAAAAAAAATTAAAAAAAATTTTACTTTCTGAGTTCTGAGTTTTTCGAAGAAACTTAAGAGTGTTGTGGTGTTGGATTGCCAATGTTTGGTAAATCTTCTTGAAAGTAATTCTGTGACTTTTATGTTGAAAAAAAAATAAAAATTTGTAAAGACATGTTAGGTTAAAACACTAAAAAAGTAATTTAAGTAAGTGTATTATTAAAATTAGAATCGTGTTGGAGTGACTTTATGTTGGAATCCCATATCTCACTTCCTTATGTGAAAGTGGATAGGAATTATATATGATTATTCACTTGTCTCTCAATGAAAAGCATATATGGTTCCCATACACTTTCACGTCAAAAAGTGCAATATGAGGTTCCAGCCTGAGGTCACTTCGACATTATTCTTAAAATTAAACACTTAAAATAGAAGTTGTATTAGAGTGCTTCTACTTGTTTTTTTTACTCATGCAAGAAGTAAATTTCGCATTACATCACCGTGTAAAACGTGGGTTTGAAACCCATGAAATGAAAATAAAAAACACAATTTATAAGAGTCGTGTCACCTTTTATTGAGATGAGTCCGACTAACCTAATAAGATTTCAATTCTCTCTAAGGGTTGTTGAACTCACATTGTGGCATCCAAACATGATCCGATACGACAAGCTTGTAGAGAAGACAATTATATGAACTTTGAATTTATTTTATTTTAAAAAATTATTATTTTTGATGTTGAATTATAATTTTAAATTTGAGAGCTACATGAAAGTTTAGTAGTTGTCCATTTTCAAGACCTTAAATAAAAACCCCTCAAAAATTGCTTTTAATTATTATTATTATTTTATGAATATGAAATTTTTCATGAAATCTAGAGAATTGTGGTGTTGGATTGTCAATATTTTGCTAATCCATTTAAACTCAAGGACCC
This sequence comes from Akebia trifoliata, assembly GCF_017979445.1. Lineage (NCBI taxonomy): Eukaryota > Viridiplantae > Streptophyta > Magnoliopsida > Ranunculales > Lardizabalaceae > Akebia > Akebia trifoliata. The sequence goes on from NC_141390.1 coordinate 27,357,619, forward strand.
TTAGTAAGACTTAATATCTCTCTTTCTCTCTCCACAAACTCTACTATTACTGTGTAAAATGATTTTGGAATGTATCAAATGCTACAAATCTTTAGTTCAATACTCATCTTCATCACTTCCAATCAAAACACAAACTTAATTACTTATGTATTTTTATCATTAGTACTACAAAATGGATTTATGTTGTTGAGAAGCACTATTACAAAGGCTATTCTCAATTAAGTGTTTTTATATAAATAATTGGAAAGTTACAGAAGTAATACCAAACACATTCGTGGTCCATTTGAGCAAAATGACTCTTAGTAAGGCTTCAAATGTTTACAAAGTTAGTAAGGAAAATGTTTCTCTTGATAGAAAGACTCAAACGATGATGTAGAGTGTTGTGGTACAACTTGGGGGACTCTAACATGGGCTCAATGCGATTAATGTGCAAGTTTAGAACGAGTTATATAAATGATAGAACATGAGTTGAGCTTAGGTTAGAATAACTCAATCCGACCTTAATTTGGATTAAAGGACTTGGGAAACATAGTTCAAATCGAACCCAAGACTATATAATAATAGATATAAATATTTTGTAATCCCAAGGGGTTGACCTAGTGTCAAGCCGAGCCTTGATAAGCTCCTTAAGAAGATTAGGTCAAGTGTTCGAAACCCCACAAAACTATTAATTTCTTGCGGCCACCCTCCACCTGTAGCATGTAGGGCTTTCCGGGGGACACCCTTATTTTGATGTGAGACACTTCAACTAAAATGCAATTTTGATTTAGATGGAATAGAGGGGGCAAGTCTGGTTCAATTTTGATGTTGGAACTGCACATCAAAATGCAGATTCAAAGTCAAATTGAGATGAAAGGCCTACAGTTGGCTCTTGCTTTTAAAACAAGACACCATGCTGTGATGTCCCCTCATTAGTAGAAATCCTGATGAGACCTTATTTTTAATCTGCACCATGGAAAGGTAACCTGCCTTTTCAATTTTAAAAGCAAAAGGGCGTAAAGGTATGGCCACAACTTGATTTCTTTAATTTTTTTCCTTTTTTTTTTAATGCATGGATGACCTTTGTCACTTTCTCTTGATTTTTGGAATTCAACCAGGATGGCGACAGAACAGAGCGCATTTGTTCTTACTCTATTCACTTTGTTTTCATCACTTTTTCTAGCATATTGTGGTTTGCTTATGCCCCTTTGGCAGATGAAAACACAATAATAAGTTAGAAGGGTATTCATGAAAAGAACAATTGAAAAGGAAATAGCATAAAGTTTGAAATTTATTCTTGAAAAATAAATAAATAAGATAATAAAATTAAAAATAATTCTTGAAATTCGTAAAAAAACTTAAATCATAATCTCTCTCTACACAGGAGGATAAACAGAGTGGAGTCTACCATTCTATTTTATTATATAGGATATTATGTATAAATAATGATTTTAAAATATAATAATAATTAAAATATATCGTAAATAATAAATTTGCTTTTTTTTTTTATTATCTGGGTATCCCTGTAGACAACGGAGTGAGCTCGTATATAAGTTTTTCCCAATCCATAGACCATGGTCTTGTCCAAAAACTAGTCCCATGGCACGTGTAATGCATGTACATCACACACATCAGATAAGTGAAGGTGTGCCCTCGCGGATGGCCCCTAAGCAATTATTGCTCATATTGAGTATCGAACTCACGACCTACAAGCATTAACCACTTATTGGTCTGAAATTATTATTGAGCTAACCTCTCAGGTTTAGTTACTTTTATTGTTAGTCATTTTTAAACTACTCCAAATGATTTCAAAAAATGCATGATTTTATCCAAAAATCAATTGAGCCTGATCCAAATCCGTTAGGGGCCATTGCCAATTTAATCCCGATAATACTATGATGATGCTTTGAGTATAGCTCACCTCTTTTTTGTTGTATATTTTCAAAATAAAATAAGATTTTTTATAGTCTTTTTTTTTTTTTTTTTTTTCTTAAGTTAGATTTTGAGGTTTTTTGTGTATATAAGGTTTCCCACATCGCTCACAAGTAAGTAAGTGGTGTACCTTATAAGTAATAACCAACATAGTTAGTTATGTTTGTGTCACACCTTTAGGCTTTGATCCAGTGCTTCGAGGTGGTGCGAAGCACCACCCGCTCACGAGCACGTGCGATGTGCGACGTGCGAAAGGGCAATTGGATTTTTTAGGGCGCATTGGGCGCTTTGAGGCGCACTTTGCACTTCGCACGTACGCATCGTCGCGAGGAGCTGGGGAGTCTTAAAGTTTTCGGGATACGAAACCATCCAACGGTGATGATTGATCCGTCACGTGTGATGGATCGGGTGCGATCAAGTTAGTATCCGATCGGATACGATGGATCGAAATAATATCGAATCGAGAACGATCCGATGCATTGGATTAAGGTAGTACCTGATCAGAATGATCAAGTGCGATGGATTGATATAGTACCTGATCAGAAACGATCGGATCCGTTAGATCAAATGGCAACTGATTGGACGCGATCAGAGCCACTAGATCAAACAGATTCAACTAAAAAGTATTAGTTAAAGGACATGAGACACATTCCTTCGATAAGGTGCAATCTAGATCGTTAGATCTCAGATAAGGCACAATCTAACGGCTATTAGACCAAGAGACATTATATCATGACTCTTGGTCAACAAACACAGAAATGGCTATAAAAAGCCAACCAGGATTCAGATTTCTTCACCGAAAATTTATGTATTCTCCTCTCTCTAAGCTTAAGATATAGGCATCATCAGTTTGTTATTTTTTTTTTTTTTAAGTGTTATAGGCTAAATCAGATCGTACATAATTTGATTTAGTATATTGAGTGTAAGGCTTCTTTGTATCCTGAAGGCATTTGTTCGTCGATCCCTTGTGTACTTTGGTTCAACCAGTAGAGAAGAATATTTGTCTAAAAGAGATCGAATCTTTTCGAGCCTAGAAGTTAATTTTCTTCCTCCATCGTCACATTTCCAACAGTTTTAGACAAATATCCTCTTATTCGATAGAGGCTTCGACATTTCATTCTCTCCAAATGATGAATCAAGACATGTCTTGTCTTGACCGATTTGATGGACAACACTTTACTAGATGGCAACAGAAAGTGTTGTTCTTTCTAACTACACTAAACATAGCCTACGTTCTAGATGATGATCTAGAACTCATTCCTGAGGCTACTCGAGAAGACAGTATGAAATTGAAAGAAAGGCGTAAGAAACAAAAGGCGGATGATTTTCTGTGCAAAAACTACATTCTTAATGCTCTCTCCAATTCGATTTACGATATCTGCCGTACGATCAACTCAGCCAAAGATCTCTGGAAAGCCTTGGAGAACAAATACAAAATAGAAGAGGCAAGTAATCAAAAATTTCTTATTAGTAATTATTTTGAGTTTAAGATGTCCAACGATAAACCAGTTCTGTCCCAAGTACATGAACTTCAATTAATCGTTGGGGATCTTAAGATTGCCGGTATCGATCTTCCAGAAAATTTTCAAGTGGGAGCTATCATATCAAAGCTTTCACCTACAATTAAATGGACATCAAAGATGAAAATAAAGAGAGAATACAACAAATTCTTTAAGGTATTCATTGCTGTCTACATCCCTGAGCTTTATGAACCAATTCACTAGCATATCATTTTCTACAAACTGGTCTCTTGGACCACCATGCCTCGCTCAAATTCCCCGAATACATGCAATACCTCATAAATCATACATATCAGATAAAGAGAGATAATTCCTTATGGATGGCCAATGAAAGGGTTTTAACTTAAGGACCTCTCTTTTTAGAGGGATGCTTTCGTCATTGTGTCCAGCGTTCGTTGGTTTCTTATTTGTAATATCTGGGAATAGGTGAAATGTCAAATCGATAGAAAGCACGCTTTTGAAGAAATAAAAGTGCTTCGTTCAACTCAAATCATGTCTCACACCTCGATTGGTCACTTTTCATTTCATTAGTTGTTTAATAACTTTCTTGAAAATCCCAGTATTTGGTACATGTCGTAATCAAAACACATCTTAACTTTATGCACTTGTGACTTTGTGTGAGCAATCTTCAGACTCAAGAATCAAGTAATCATCAAATGTGAGACTGAGTGCTCGTGGACTCTGGATCAAGTAGCCTTCAAGCTACATTTTGTGTACTTTTTCTGAAATTTTTTTTATGAAATCCAATTACGCCTCATACAAATCTCAATGATAATTGGATTGACTTGAATCTTTATAAATTATCGTTTGGGTCAGGTCGCTTATTGGCTTAGAATTGTATATTAAAATTTTATGTGTCCAATCTAGATTAAGCAAAATTTTATTATACGAATACATGTACTACATTGAAATAACATAAAAGATCATAGATCTAATGAAAACATGAGAAATTAAGATGAGCAAAATACCTCAAAAGTCCTTAGATCTTTCGATCAAAGTCAGGATCGTGGGTGTAATAGAAAGAGAGAATTCATTACTCCATTAGAAACCCATGCAAACTTTTATATTGGGATCCAAACGTGGTGAGAGAAGAGGCGGAGTTGTTGCAATGGGGAAATAATGAGAGAATAAACATGAAAACTAGCGTATTGTCATCCATTTAATTTTGGAAAAATTACTTAATAGACCAGTGGTATGGCCTTCTTTCTGAATGCACCATTTTCGCAACCCCTTAATAAAATCTTTGGAAAATTGCTTTTAAAGGACCTCATGAAAGGAGTTTTTTTCTAATTAGTTCCTAAATTTTACGACGTCTCTTAATAGTCCATTTAGTAAAATGTTTATTTCTAATCAGTCTCTAAACCCCATTTTCACTATTGAATGTCCTAATCCTAATCGTTTAAATTTATTGTTTTCATAAAAAAAAGAAAAATAGATTTTTGACATCTCAATCAAGTTTAGGAGACTCTATTCCATCAGAAAAGATTTAAGGAAGAAGTTTTTTTCAAATATGTTAAAGGCATATGTAAAAAACTAGGATGAGTTGGCCAATAATAAAGGACTATTAAGATATAAAAAGTTTACTAAATGGACTATCAAACTACAAAACTTAGGGATTATTTAGAAATAAATCCCTCCACGCGAGTCTTTTAAGTAATTTTCCCTAAAATCTCTATTTCTTATTGCCCTACCCACATAAAATGTCAAACTCAAGTTGTATGATATGAATCATTCAAATCAATTAACGTCATTCTAGGCCATTTTAATTGAAACCAATTAGAGCTGGGTCAAAAAAGGAATGGAACCACAGAAACCAATACCATTAGATTCTATCCAGGTACCCAAAACCAATTTATTTTGTCATTCTTTTGTATTTTTTTATTACAAAATTAACTCTTCATTTTTTTTCATATAAATTATAGATTTAAACTTAAAATGAGCTCTCCTCTTAAAACTTCCAACTTTTATTAATTTCTATGCAACTTAGGACCAAGTAAATAATTTTGTAGATAATGTTAATTTTTTGGAAGAAAATTTTTTTTTTTAATGATTTAAAATACTTTTCTCATTCGATTTTTTAGAATCAGAACCCATGGGTACCTGTGTTTTTTACCCTGAAACCGACAATAACCAGAGCTGAAATAATATAAACAGAACCCGAACCAACCCATTTACACCCCTACTTTATTCATGTTCAAACATATTTTTTAATGAGTGGTTTGCGTTTAAACATCGAGATCTCAATGATTTAAATTAAAGATCTAAACAACATGAATCACACACCTCAACAATTGAAAGCTAGGCGAGAGGCCGTAAGAAAAAGTTAACTAATTGGACTATGAAGTTACCTAGGGAAGTTAGGAAGGTAATCAGAAAGAAACCCCTCCCTCAGACAGAAAAGTTTATTAGAAAGACCAGGAGGTCCAGGACACAGCAGCAGATCCATTTAGGCTTGTCAATGGATAGTCGAAAATTCGAATCCGATTCGAAATCAAATTTTAAAATTCAGATATTATCCGAAATTTTTGGATATTCACGAAAAATTCAGATATTATCTTAAACTTTTGGATATCGAATTCGTCAGATAGTTTTATATATTCGAATCCTTATTGGATGCAGATTCGGATATTAACATTTTGAATCCACTAATATCCAATTCAAAATAATATATGATAGGTTTTTTAAATAATAAAAAATCAATTGGATAAGGAAAAATTATGCCTTTTTTTTTATACAAATTATTCGACTTCTAATTAGATATTATCCAATATCTGATAGGAAAATTGGATTCGAGTTCGGATAGAGTTTTAGAACATCCGTCCGATTCGAATTCAAATTCAGAAATCAGATAAAAAATTTGGATTAGGATTTGGATATTGCCGTATCCAAACCAATAAGCATCAGTTGACAGCCCTAGATCCATTTGCCCATCTTAGCCGAGACCCAAAGAAAAACAACAGAAGTCCAGATTGACATATAACAAAGAAACCTAAGTAGAGAAAACATAGCTCAGAATACGGATGAATTCATCAAACATACCCAGAAAGGGAACAGCCATCCCATGAAACAATCTGTGACTTTTGAACAATCTTAGGAAACAAAGTAACTCAGAAAAAAACAAAAATTATGAAGTAGATTAGATAACCCAAAATGGATAAGAACATATTGAGGGAACAACAAATCATCGCTTCTTTGAGACACCAACAGTCTTTCCCCTGCGGCCAGTTGTTTTGGTGTGCTGTCCACGCACTCGAAGACCCCAGTAGTGACGAAGACCACGATGGTTCCTGCCCCATTGAGGACAATAACCAATGTTAACCTCTATTTAAAAGGGGGGAAAAACTGGAAAACTAAAAGCTTGGAAGCAAAACAAGAGCAATGGCAAGAACACAACTTATCTAAATATTACATGGATCTCAGATATATATTAAATTCAATAAATTTAGATACTCTTTAAAAACCATTAAAGCATTTGGCATCCATACTATAAGCAGGTAAGTATTGGAATGGAGTAACCAAATCAGTTGGGCTAAATGTGGATATTAATCTTGTCTAAGGCTGCAAAAAATTATGGAAGGAACCTACTTTCAATAAACTAATTGCAATTTCACTTGAACCAACTTCCCTCCAATGTAAACCTTTAAAGACAGGATCAAAGAGATTGTCATATTGTTAATCCAAATAAGAAATGAAATAGCTAAGAAAACCGTATCTAATTCATACTCCTCTTGAAGACCTTAGCACTCCAGATTTATATTTTAATTCACACTAAAGTTGAGGATTTTTTTTTTTTTTTTGATAGGTATAAACCAGAATATTATTAAAAAGGCAGTTGAGGTGACCAACCACAGAAACAAGGATACAAGAACAAAAAGAAACAAAGAAAAAGAGAAAGAAACAACTGACGGGAGCGAAGGGTATCCCACTTAAAAAAAAGAAATTCTCAAGTTAGAGGAATTAATCCAGATGGATAGAAGACATGTAGCATATTGACATGAATTTTTAAGTGAGAATATGTTGTAAAGCAATAAGACAACATTCTCAAAATCTATTAAGCTCACAAATGCAACAAGAGCATTGATTATTCAACGTGCAGATGTTGGATATTTTATAGGTTATCATAGGATATTAACAAATATTTTCTATGTTTCATCCCCCAAGTATATCCACTATAAATTAGATAAATTATATTGGGACTTAGTGGAAGGTTGAAATTCACTATAGGAAGCTGCATTCATCTCTAAGGCACAAAATTCAAAAGCCAAAGAGCCAAACTCCAGTTCCATCCCACGAGTACAATAAACCCAACAAACCTCGAAACCATGTTAAAAATAAATAAAAATCCAATAAACCCAAATCCCAATCCAAAACACCCAACATATTGTTGTGTTTAATTAAATTATTCAAATAAAATAAGAATCAGTATCCACAACATAGATGCGTTTAAAATTTTTTTTTTTTTTGAAAAAAACATATTCACGGATGCAAGAGATCTTTGGAATTCCATCGGAGCAATGAAAAAAAATATATCACTAATATAATTATAATGAATTTCAAAATTACTAGTTCACCACAACAAAATCCACAAATAACAAAACTTAATTCAAAGGAATTTAAGAGCAAACCTTATCTTCTTCAAACGCTCCAAATCATCCCTCAGTTTCATGTCCAACGCATTGGAAACAACCTGAGAATACCTACCATCCTTATAATCCTTCTTCCTGTTTAAAAACCAATCAGGGATCTTGAACTGACGGGGATTCGCAACAATCACCATAAGGTTCTCAAGCTCAGCAGCCGACAGCTCACCAGCTCTACAATACAACCCATTATAACCAAAAATCAGAACGCCGAAACACTAAAACTCAATGAATAAAACAAAACCCTTTTACAAAGACTAAACCTTTCCCCTCATCCCCCAATCCATCCATACTAACTAAATAAAATCATAAAGATGTGTTAATTTCATATCATGGTTTCAAATCTCGTCTTATACCAAGATGACTCACTGAGTCATCTCGGTGACGTCCACCAAGGAGACAGATTTACACAGCATCTTAGGCTTCACATCATCTCACGAGATAAGCAAGATGACTCGGATGATATTTTGGAAATCTCAATTGATTTCGTAAAACCTGGCCAAGGGATTTGGTATATTTTGATTAAAAAAATTAAAAAATTTAGAATTTAAATATTTATTATATAATAAAATATGATTTTGACTAAGGTACCTCTTCTAATCTACCTTTCCTTATAAAAAAAATTATATATAAATAAGTAATTGTAAACCGAGTTAATCAGTTTATCTCATCCGAGATGATTGTGACTCGTCTGAGACAACTCGGTCTTGTCCATGATCGAGACGAGATGTCCGATTTTTGAAACCATGTTTGTTATAAATTACCCCAATTACAACATAGCAACATAAATCAGAACAACAACAACAACAGCAAAAAAATGGGTAAAAAGTCAATAAACCCTATAACCCAATCAAAAGAAGAGATTCATAGATTTAATCCCGAATAGAATTCATCACGACTTCTATTAACAAATTAATTATTTTCTTTTGGAAAGTAAAAGATTATAACTTTGGGAACAAAACAATTAAAATTAGCAACCCTAGCTTCAAAATCGAGACATGGCTCACAAATTTCATCAAATTCAAATAGATTGAAACCAAAACAGAATTAAACTAATAAAGAAACTTACCTTTTGTTCATGTCGACGTCGGCCTTCTTGCAAACGATATTGGCGAAACGACGACCAATACCTTTGATGGAAGTTAGGGCAAACATGATCTTCTGTTTCCCATCAACGTTAGTGTTCAGAACTCGAAGAATGTGTTGAAAATCTTCATTTGCTACGAGAGACTGCAAATAAAACCAATATAACAAAATAAATAGATGTTAGAAGAGATCAGAAAGGGAAACTAGCTTTTGTTAGAGATGGAAAAAACGAAATACACCCACCATGGCTACTGTTTTCGATCTCTCTCTCTCTCTCTCTCTGGAAACTAGTGTTTGGAGGAGTGAGGACGACGGCTGAATGCTTAAAGCGCAAGGAGAGCCTAAAACCCTAAAGTTCTTAGTTAAAGGACAGCAAACCGTAACGATGGTCTACCAACACAGATCTTATGTATAATAGTAGATATTATTGGCACACCAACTTTTACTTATTACACCTCAATTTCTTAAATTATTTATCATTACCCCAATTAAAGATTAAAACACGCCATTCAAACTTTACAAAGATTGGGTTCAAATTATTAGAGAGATTTATTAGCCCACCAACTTTTACTTACGACACACCGATCCTTTTGAAATTAGAAACATGTCAACATATGGATTGGTGTGTGATAAGTAAGAGTTAATGTGTTAATAGAAGCTCTCATAAAAAGATTAAGTATTATTTTTATATTTCATTCCTTCAAAGTCTTATTCATCAAATTTCAAATGAAAAAAAAAAAGACCTTTCAAAATTGCCATCTATATAATAAAACATCCTATCAATTGCAATGTTGTGGGTTAAACCTCCTATCAAACTATAGTGTTATGAGATCTCCTCTAATTTTATTATATTTTCTCTTTTATTTCTTTAATCTAATTTTTTTATTTTTTTATCTTTATCTTTTTAATTTCAATTTTTTTATAAGACCCTTCAAACTCTAATTTTCCTTTTTTTTTTAAGACTTTTACCCCCTTAACCTAAAAGAAAACGTCCTCTCTAACTTTATTATATTTTCTCTTTTACTCATTTCATCTATTTTATTGTTTTTCATCTCTTACTCCTTTAATTTCAATTTTTTTTAATAATACATTACCATCAAACTATAATTCTTAAACTCACTTTATTTCATTTATTATTTACCTCTCCTAACTTTATTATATTTTTTTCTTTTACCAATTTAATCCATTTTATTATTTTTCATCTTTTACTCTTTTAATATCATATTTTTATAATAATACCCTCACAACTTTATTTTCTTCACTTTTACCCCCATTTACCTAAAGAGAAGATGCTCATGTTGTAGGCATGAGTGAAATCTAATATCTATATAATAAAACATCGAGTTGTTGCAATTTTTTGTTTTTTGATTTGGGATAAATGTCCTATAAACTCTTGTTTTGTGGTTGGACAAATGTTTCATTAACTTACAATACATTTTTTTTTGTTTTTTCTCTTTACTCCTTCTAACTTTATTATATCTCATCTTTAACATATTTTATTATTTTTTATATTTTACCTTTTACCCTCTTAATCCTAAAGAGGGTGATGTGCCTACGGAATAGGTGAACTCTAATCTACATAGTAAAACGCAACTGTAGAGTTCACTTGTTATAATTTTGTAAAGGACAAATGTCCTATCAAGCTGCATTTTTTGTGTGACCTATTTTATAATCTTTCCTTTTCAACTCTCTAATTTTATTATATTTTCTTTTATATCCATTTAACATATTTTATTGGTTTTCATGTATATAATAAAGCATAACGAAGAATCCCACATTTAAGGGATAAATGTCCCATCAACTATAGTAATTTTCCCTTTTTTCACCTTCAACTTTATTATCTTTCCTCCTCTCTCCTTTTCCACCCCCTCGCTCACCCACCTTTTTCTTTTTCAATAATTCCCCTCTAATATTACTATCTTTTTTACTTTTAACCTTTAACCCCCAAACAGGATGCATGGGTAGTAAAGTGAATCATAAATTAATTGGAACTTTTAAAATTATAGGAGAAAAAAGTTCCAAAAAATGTAATTTGCATCTATGTAATAAAACCCTCACCCACCTTTTTCTTTTTCAATAATACCCCTCTAACTTTACTATCTTTTTACTTTTACCCCTTTATCTTAAAAAAGGATGCATGTGTCGTTAGCATGCGTTGTAAAGTGAATCATCCCCCTTCCCAAGTACTCCTATTCAACTTTTATATATATTGTCTTTTCTCTTCTACTCTTTACGAATAACACCCTTAGAACACTCCCTCTTTTTTCAATTAACTCCCTATATTATTGATCACGATGCATATACCAATTAGCTCAATTGAAATTTGCCTTCAGGTTTCCCACACTAGAATGAATCAATTGGAAGACAATCCATTTCCCGTAAGCTTAGATTCACTAATTTGGTTCATTTATACATGCAATTCAACTGTGTAAGCAAGTTATAAAGTTAAAGCCAAACCAAGTGTTCCATCTCAAAATACAAGTCCAATGTGGTGGTGAGCACGTTCCCACTTCTTACCAATTCCCTGCGACATACTTCAAATTTAAAATCTATCATTCAGAGGTATAAATATGGCAAAAAAATATTAACAAGGTGCAAACTGACAGAGGAGCATAAATAAGATGGTGAATGATTTTCGGATGAAAAAAGGAACCCCTATAAGCATGGCTCAGTAATGAGACTCAAAATTGTCACACACAAAAAAAACGTCTCGGAAACGGTTTTCCTTCAATATATTCCAATTTTGGTAAAATATCCCATATATAATGGCCTCTACCCACTACATACACAGATCACAGATACAAGAGACAGAAGCTTTCAAGATAACAGGAGAAAGAAAATTATAAGATCCAATTTTCTCGTTAATAACGGACAGAAGACCAGAGAACACCAAAGGCCAAAAAAAAAAAAAAATTTACCTCTCCAATAAGTTATTACCCACATTTTCCTGAAATCAAAGTCATCGACATCTGCTCTGCAAAAAAAAATCAGTAACAACCTTAAGCACCAACTGCAATACCTGCCCATACAACCTCATTAAACCCAAAGCTTGCCTGCTCTTCCCATCCATAAAAACACAAGCACGAGCCAATCGGCAAATCCGAAGGTATATAGATATGAACATATCTTCATCAAACCCATCAGCATAAGGTCTATTGTAGGATTTTTTGGCAGTGATCAACTGAAGCAACAACTCTAACTTCTTCCTTACAAGTATCGAGCGTATTGGCCATAATGGAAGCATGAACGCTAGAATCACCATGAATATTTTTGGAAGACTCGTCTTCCAAATCATGTGTATTGGGTGGTAAATCATCATTTCTACACTCGGGAGCATATAAAGATTTACCAACCACCTTTGAAACACATCCCACTAAATCCTCACCCACAGCTTGAGATTTATGTTCAGTAACAGCAACTTCAGTTTTGACTACAGTATCAGGCCTTAAGTCGGCTGCATCGAAATTAGGATTCATTGAACTCTCATCAGAACCCTTACAATTACTCTCACAGACAGTAATTAGGGTTTGATTTTTATTCTCCAAATCATAGCAGGCATTGTTCTCGGATGAACCTCGGGGTTTCATAATAATATCAAGATCAGGTTCAACAGCAGTAACTTCAGTTTCTACCTCACAAGCATCAGACTCGGGATGAGAAATGTCAACAGATTTACTTTCCACGTCCCGTAAATCTTGACGATTCAACTCCAAGTCATCTTGCAAAGCATTACAATCAGTAGCCAGAAGATCAGGACCAGAAACGGTGTCCGGATGTTCACCGACCCCGTCAGATGTATTCGGGATCGGAATTTCATGCAAAACAGGGAGATTAGGTTCATTGCCAGCAATTTCGACATTTACTTCATGAGCATCACCAACAGCAACAGCAACCTCAGTGGATGACTGAAGATTAGGGTCAACGGGCAGGTCCATGATAGACTTATTTTCCAGCTCAGATTCAGGGAATGCATCTTGTGATTGAAAATTATTACATACAGCTTCTTCTCCACGAACATGCGATATAGTTCCATATGGAGCATCTGAAGAATTACTTGTAGCATCAGAAGTATCCTGCAATATAGTTTCGACAGCAGCAACTTTGTTACTTATCCCATGTGCATGATGGTCGACAATCTCATCTGAAGCAATGATGGCAGATCTAATAGAAGAACCCATATCAGGTTTATTTGTCTCCTCAGGTGTAATATCATGGCTGCTTTCGAGTTCAATGACCTTCACAACTACAGCACCAAAATACAAAGTCAAACCAGAAGTTGTAAAATGTAAAAGTTGACAGTAGAGTAATGAGTGAGACAATACCTGAATCACTGGTTACACTTCCTTCGGAAGAATTTTGGTTCACAAGTATCTTATGCAGCAGATCTACACCGGGAAATACTAACATATTCATGGACCTCATTTCCTGCTTGTGTGATTCCTCAATCGGCTTGAAACCAAAAACTACAGTCCATGTGTGCATGAGTTCCGAAATAGCAGGTATGATCAGTTTTTCAACTTTAAGAGAGCATAGGGCCTGAAAATAGTTTCAGCACAGATAAATTCCAAAAGAGCAAGAGAGGTTTAAAGTGATCAAATTGCGAGGGTGAAATAAAACCCAACTTTCAGCAAAGCATGTCTGATGGAGGAAACCATTAAGTGACCACAGCCAAAAAAGCACGGAAGAAATCAGCAGCTTGTATGTACATATGTAAATTGTATGCATATGTACACATAGTGCACAGCACCCCTTCAATAAGTAATAAAAAAGTATATAAGAAAAGAAGGGATGAAGACTGATTTACAAAGATCCCTGACTTATAAGCATACATTATGTTTGGTGTTCTTACACTAGTGAGCATACACCATGTTCGCATTTGGTTTTGTTGTTGGAATATCTCCTCCTTTCTAAACTCATGTAATTTTGGGATTTCATCTAATATATACATCTTTAACTGTCCAAAAAGAAAACTGAGAGAGAAAGATAGCATGCATCACATTTGGTGTTGAGACGAGATTGAATGTTTAAGCACAGACCAAAATAAAACACCTCCCCGAAACATTGAATGTTTCGGAATGTTTCAGTTGAGACAATTTTTTCTCCTGACTGAAACATTGCCTCCAGACGAGATTTTAAATCCTGATCACACCGAAAGGCGACTAGGATAAATCAAAAGTACATGACAAGTTACAAGTACTCTCATAAATGTAGAAAACTACAAGAACAACACACAGATAATGACAAACAGTACAATGAATCTAAATAATAATTATTTTTGTATTTAGCAAAATGTAAATGCCCGAAATAAGTAAGAATTTTCAAAACATACTGATTCGATTGCATTTAGAAGCCGACGACACATTCCTTGACGCCTATAAATATTGCGGGTCCCAATGAATGGCATCTCCGCTAATCTGGTCCCATGTATCCTATTTAACGAAATAACAATGTAAAAAAATTAGGATATTATGGTAATGACAATTACAAAACGAAACAAATCATGAATCTCAACATCTAATGTGAGGGAAATTCATCATATCATGAGGATTAGATAACCAACAACAGAAATAACGAAGGATAGATATCATGCAATACATAAATAATTAAGAATAAGGCAAACAGTGCTTTAGAAGATCAAGCAGAAACATAATCCAGTGCAACGCAAGCAGAAAAAACATGCTAGATTGATTACTTATAATAATAATAATAATAAATCAATATAAATTTTATTACCTACATTAATATAACTTGCTTGGAGGAAGCTAGATTTGTGTTTGTGCTTTGTCTTGAACTATTGTCTGACCTTTACTCATTTTCTAATAGGAAGATCTCTCCTTGACGTCCTTGCTTTGTATCTTCTTTTTTTATTGAAATAAAATCACTTATGTAGCAAAAAATCTACTCATTTTCTTGTTTTATTGAAATAAAATCACTTATAGTTATACACTTACCAAAAAATAAAAAAATCTTGGACCTAGTTATCAGTTTATGTAGCAATGAGGAAGACCCGTTCATACAGGTTCTCTCAGGGGTTGTTCATTCCCCTCATGTGTCTATTGGACTAACAGAAAGACACCTCTGACCGAACCCTTGAGCCAAGTTAGACAGTGTCCATAGCCTATGGCCATTCCCCAGGTGTACGGGGCTGGTTTTAATGTGATAAGATTCATCCATGGAAAAAAAATCAAAAGGAACTGCATGATGCAGGAGAGTTTTTGCAGATTTTGTGGGGAGAAATGAGTTGGTGGAGGTAGGAGTGTTCCCTATTTCTTATCTTGGTATTCCCCTTAGAGTTGCATATAGCTCTAGGGCTATATGAGGTCCGGCCATTGAAAGAGTGTCTTGTAGGCTCTTATCTTGGTGTCTAGAGGCTTTACCGCTTTAGTTTGAAAATATAATATTCATATAGAGGGATATTGATTGACCAACTGCTACTCTTATGGAGGGAGGGATCCAGTTAGCTAAGGCATGTATGGACCATAGATAAAAGTTTCATTCCATTTTGGAATGTTTCAGCGGAAATTAAGGTTTCGGCTGAGACTGAAGAAAACATTGAATATTTCTGAAATGTTTTGATTGGGACCACCTCAGAAAACATTGAATATTTCTGAAATGTTTTGATTGAGTTTATAAACTTGCATGGGACTGTAACCTCAATACAAGATCCTTTTTATCATAAGGTGCCTTGTTCCAAGTAAGAAAAAAAAAGTGGGGCTGGTTTGAGCCGTAGTCCTTTGTAATGGTGGGGGTAAAGACTATAAATTGTTTCTAGTAAAAAGAAAGCCCGCTTCATGGTCTCTATATTTTGGTTTCTATTCACAATATGTACTTTTATAATAAGGAATACTTTCATTGATTTAAACAACACCATATATTAATCTTTTCTTTTTCTGTTTTTTTTTGGAGGACGGCAGAGATAGGTACAAGGGAGAAGACAGGGTTTTGATCCCAGATCCGTGGTATTACCATACAGACTTTACCAACCCACCAAATTGGCACCTTTGACACCACATCTCAAGTCTTGGAAAACAAGAAAATTACAATATTTGACATTCTCTCAAACCCGATTCTTTTTTTGCCACAATCTGTAGTCTGAACAAGTTCTTCCAAATAGTATATGAACTAAGAAATATTAGACTAAAAAAGAATCAACACAAATATCCTCATTAATTAGTTGATGCCTCCTCTAAAGGAAAAAATTTTCCCTTTCTTTGAAACATTCTGTTATTCTAATAGAGTTCAAGTTATTTATCAAAAATAAAATCCACATGAAACTAAG
The DNA here is from genome assembly GCF_017979445.1 of Akebia trifoliata. NCBI lineage: Eukaryota > Viridiplantae > Streptophyta > Magnoliopsida > Ranunculales > Lardizabalaceae > Akebia > Akebia trifoliata. The sequence continues at coordinate 27,374,055 of NC_141390.1, forward strand.
AGTAGTATACCTGATGGATGCCGCAGAGATTATTTCATCACCCCTCTCCAAGATAGCAGTAAAGAAGCCACTATAATTCAGCCGATTAAAGTTGCATCTACAAGAGGAAAAAAACTTAATTGGATGGAAAAAAGAAAATAAGTCTAAAGATAAATTAAAAATTGAAGTGACAATAGTCAAGTTAAACAGTTTCTAAATACTTAAACAAGCATAGAGGATAAGAAACCCAATAATCAGTAAAAACAAATGGCTTTCTTTTGGACAAATATAAGAATTTCATTAAAACCGCAATAAGGTAGAAACAAAAAAGGGATGACTCAAACAAAGGTTGAGACGACCTTCCAAAGAGCACGACCCAAGATTCACAAGTCACAACACAAAAAAAAAAAAAAAAAAACACCCCAAGTATACATAAGCCGTGGACCCTCATGCAATCAAAGCATCCCAAAATAAATTGCATTTGAACCACTGGAACAGCAGGAAATGAGAGCAGAACAAGTCCAACAAAGGGTATCCTTGACCATCTGTTCACGTCACAATTCATATCTGCAAGAACTTTTAGAACATCAAACATGAGAAGAAACTTAAGGATCAGGTCCAATTGACCACAACTAAGGAAGGGTTAATACTCTAGAAATGACACAACTAAAAGGGATGATATATGTAAAACCTAGCAGATTTTTCCAGTAACACTATGACAACAAGAGGCATGCAAGGTGACATCAGCTCTTCCCAACTTCTAACCCCTTCCTAGTTAACTAAGAAATCATCAAAATACAGAAAGATCTCAAGTAACTGAATAATATAATCAGCTCCACTACAGAAAAATACCCAATATATGCCCACATCCTTGCATCTCCAGCATGACCTATTCCACATTTTGAAAACCGACCCAAGAGCATACCCCCACTTTATTAACACAACTTTAATTCCATGGTCAACATCCTCCTTGATCTCCTCATCCCTATGCATAATAAAACTAATGCAACAAAAATGGTCGATTCCAGAGTATTTCTTGGCCATCAAAATTTCCTGGCCCTTCGTCTCCATGTGTGTCATTAATAAAGCTAACTCCACATATATGTATTGGTCCTATTTATTCTAAAGCCCTCAGATAACAAATAACAAATACCAAGGAACTTGGCCTTGAATATGAGCAGTTGCTTCACCTATAACTAGAGTCAACAAATACAGACTCAAAATTGATCCCTGAAACAAACTAGTTGTAAGTTGTAACTAGGAACAAATTTTTGTTCCTCACCATTAGTTCTCATACTAGTTGTCATTCTCTCATATTTCTCTTTAATTAACATTATATGCACAAGTGGATATGAAATTTAAATGTATAGTGATATGAGTTTTCCCTTAAGCTCTTCAGCCCAACTCGATCTTTAGGGCTTACAATCTTATCTCCAATTCTGGATCTTTAATGCGTAGATTACAACCTTAGTCTCACTAGGGTTAGAGTTTTCCAAGGCATGAGAGGATGTTGGTTCTAAAAAGTTGAGCTTTGGATATTTGTGAGTTTGAAAAACCACTTCCATGTTAGGTACGGATTTTTCCATAGGAGTTCTAAAAGAGAATTAGTTTTATTTTATTTATTTTTTTTTGATGGGTAAACCAGACCTCAAGATTGCTTTGCAATGTGTCAAACCAACTGAGCTATGGGTCTAAGCTCAAAGAGAATTAGTTGGATGACCATATTTCAATCAAACATTCACACGTTACGAATGGAGCCAGCTGGTTCAACTGATACAGCCCAGGTTGAGTGGGTTAACAAATTTGAGCTGAGCTTATCCAACGTTATCCCCTCCCTAAAAAAATCATGCTTTCTGTCGTTTAATTAATATTGCATACATTAATACTCATTGAAAATGTAAGCATGCATCTACAAGTGGGTATAAACTTATACAATCATGAAGGAATGAACAAGCTTTCCATTGCTCATGTGTGTGAAACATTATATTCACAAGCAGTTAGGAAATTTAATGTTACAATATATAAAAATTCTTCTTATATGTGTGTGCCTAAAATAACAACCATCACAAAACAAATTAACTAAGAAAATGGGAAAAAGCATTCAACTAGGCCGCAGTTATGAATCTAGGCAAAAACCCATTACCAACAAAAAAAATCTAAACTGGAGTGCCTCTAGAACATAAAGTTATTGAAAGCTTACCCACAATTATACAGAACGTTGTGAATCAAATTGATCCCACTCCTACGGTCAACAATGGGCAAAAAGCATTCATCCATAACAGTCAGAGCAACAGCTAACTTGGAATTGCATTCTGCTTTTTGAGGTAGTCCATCGAGAGAGGTGTCTGAATCTAAAACAGAACGTTTAATCAGAGTCCATGAGTATCCCGCTTCCAGCTCATGTTTAACCCCAAGAAGCTTCTGAAATTGCTCAGAAACCTGGAAAATGACAAATGTTAATGCTTAATTTGAGTGCTCTTTATATAGAGAAGGTATAAATGTACAAATATGGAAGGAAATAAGACCACTTCTTTCATTGAGAAATATGCAACCATTTGGTCAGTGAAAGAGTATGTATGAGAGTCAAACATGACATTAAAAGCAAATGCATAGTCCTTGCTTCTCATAGTGCAAGTATTAACTATCAAGTCAACGACAACAATTGAATCAAGCTAGGTACTGCATAAATCAATACTCTTTTTTTTTCCTTCTTCATTCCTTGGAGATTAAAAATTCTAACTTGTAGTTGGAAAATTAAACATTTGTGAGAACATCTTTTTTTTATTACTATTTGTGAGAACATCTTCTCATCTTGGTTGTGTGGACTGTAGAGTGTGAAGGGGCAAATCCTTGGAAAATTGTGGCTTATGCATTATGTTGGAATTTATGGAAAGAACTTAATAGTTGGATCTTCAAAGATTTTAGTATACCTACGCTTCTAAAACAAAATAAAATTGTTTAACATTTTTAAAATTACAAAAAACAACTAAATAATGTAAATATTTGGAATAGAAAAAACGATGAACTTCAGTAGGTTCAATTATAGCTATTGAAATCCTTATCTGAAAAAAAGTATAGCTATTGAAATGAGATGCTCTTTGCATTAATCTACTCAGTTTTTCATAGACCTACACACTGCCACATCAAAAAGAAAGAATCATTTATACACAGAGCAACACCACCTTCCCTGACTGATGTTCTGAGACAGCAAAAGGATAAAGGACCACTATCTTATTCTATGCAAGATATTACGGCCACAAAAATGATAGATTCTACGGGGATAAGTAGCACTGCTTTGCAAACAGACCACAAGAATAAATGCAAAGCTACTAATCAAAAAAATAAAATGCAGAGCTATATTACTGTAACTAAAACAATAGAGCAATAAGAAACTAAAATGGGTAGTACCTCTCTGCACTTCAGCCCACAAAAAGAATTGCATAAGCTATTGGATTCAGCAGGTACAGCATTAATTTGCTCAATACAAGACCCATGGTCTGCATTAGGGAAGAGTTGAAAGGTTTCAGACTTCAGAAGATCTGCTTGCATAATAAAGATAATGGGGGAAAAACGTATGCAACTAAGCAGATGAAAAAAAAAATGTAAGTTTAGTACATTTTTCCTCGCACAAACCACATGTGAGTAATTTTGAGTTAGTTATATCATCCCCACCACCACTACTGCCACCAAATACCCCACAGAATTTGCATGAGCAATTCAAACAGTGCCAATCACCTGGAGGAAGCACCTGTAACAGTGAAAAAAAAAAAAACAAATGAACATCTGATTGCTAATTAACATTATTCAGGTAAAAATCCAATTCTACGAGCCCAAAAGTAAATAATTACATCATCCAAAGCTATGATGATGTTTTTCTTTCTTTTTCAATGGGAAGGCAGTGGTTGAAGGCAACCCTAAACAGCTACTAAAAATGGAAGCATGCAGACAATATTTACAAACCCTAGCACCCTCATAGCAAGAAAGAGTACTGGGGAGTTTATGGGGAAAATTAGAATCAAAAGCTATAGATCACCAGGCCAAAACATCAGGAATCCTAACATTCTAAGTTTCTGAGATTTATAGGGTTTCATCACTAGACAAATCTCAGACCCACAACAGACAATGTAAAAAAAAAAAAAGGCATTTACTTTTGCCTTTTTCAACATAAGAGCGTAAAAATAGAAAATGAGTAACTGCAGCTTGTAAAGGAAAAGCACTACATATGGTAGTGTCTAAGAGGACAAGAGCAGTGTCATGTGGCCAATCCACAGGATCATCTATCAAATGGACAATCTGGATTGGCCACACCAATTCCACATTGTAAGGAAAACCACGCCACTTCAGCAAAGAGGTTAGGAGTGTCCCTCCAGAAAACTTTTTCCCCTTCAGAAAATACAAACATTTATAACCTTTTCACATGAATTGTTAAACATTACACAGATTTTATAATTAGGATCAGTTGAATATACCACGTAACATGCCTGGCACAATTCTCAACTAGCTTCCATTGCATATGGGTTTTGCTTGTATTTGAACATTTCTAGGAAACTATGTTCACTTCCCTAAGCCTTTAGACATCCTTATACGTCAATGGTTGAGATTCAATCTTGAAAAAGAAGATTGTCATAAGATCATCAGCTCTTTGAATTTAACTATTATATTTGTTTGGAACCAAAATCATCAGTATTGTAATTCACACATCCTTTAATGAGTTTAGTTTCATCCACATCTAATTATTGGATAGAAAATCTGAGCCTTTTTTGGTTAATTAATGAAAAACAGTAAATTACCCTTTTAACATGAAATACTGGTCTTTTTGTCCTAAACAAAAATGAAGTTTGCACTCTTAGAAACTTCTTGGACAAGTCTTTCAAACAATGCGAGACCTGTTCAATTTTGCCACAAAGTGAAAATTTTACAGGAAGCGATCAAAATGCACCTAATGTAGTATGCACCAAATAAACTCTCATTTTCACTCATAAAAAATGGCTTTGTAAAATCAAATTTGTATCCTACATAGAAAATCCTTCTAATGAGTACAATTAGCTCATGTTTGAGAACATGAAAATATTTCTGAAAATTTCATTTATGTCCCTGGTCCACCAAGAGTTTTTTCCGTAAATACGTCATCCTCACTGGGGTTTTCATAAACAAAGTTTTTTTGGTACATTTTAATGTCCAAGAGACAGCAAATAATGAGTAGACATTGCTAAAATGTTTAAGTAAGCACGTTTTCTTAAACAGAGTTTTTTGGTACTTTAGAAGTCCAAAAGCATAGTATTAAATTTCGATACATTTCCAAATATGCCCAACATATTGCCATTTTCACAAGGTCCAACATGAAATTAACCAACAATTTCTTTTGAGTATATTTTGGTGAAAAACACTATTCATTTCGTGTAATATTTTAGTGAATAATGAATTACAACCGAAATAATCAGATCTTAGGTATAAAAAATGCAAGACTTTGGTGAAATATCTTGATGAATAATAAATTTCAACCAAAATATTATTTTTTGAAAAAAAATTTCAGAAAATATTTTTCAAAGTTTACAAATATAACAAAATCTATAAATTTCTTGTGGAAACGATGGGTAAATGGCACCATAATAATGTCTGCTAATAAAATTTGCACACAATATTTATTCATTGGCATAAATGAATCGTGTTTGGTTAGGTATCTATATTATCTTATTTTGATGTATTCTAAGCATATTAATATGTTCATACAAGCATATACACACAATCATCCATGTTTTATTTAGTCAGATACATTAATAACTTATTCGTACCTATTTAAAAAATACAATAATGCAAGAATGCAATAATTAATAGTTTCTTCATTTAAGCAAGCGTTATAAATACTATGTTGCATGTAATTAGTGTGACATTAGATTTTGATTTTCATGTAAAATATTATATTTTTTCATTGTTGGGCTCTCAAATACTTGCAAATACGTATAGCAAATTCATATTCATTTCCAAACTCCATATGATTGTTTATTGTATTTTGATGACTTACTAATTTGCATTAATGCCTATTTTATCATTGTCCACAATTTCAATGAAATTTTCTCAATATTTTTGTCATTTCCAAAAATCGCATTAATTTCAATACTCTAATCGAAATATTTCCATTTCCAGGATGACCGAAATCAATATCTAATAATACCATGTTCAAGAGACAACAAAGAATGAATAGTTTAGTGCAAAAACTTTTAAGTAAGCATTTAAATGTATATGCATCAAAAGCAAGCAACCAATCAGATTTAAGCACAGTTATTGTGCAGATGTCAAGATGGACTAGGCTAAGTAATAACCTATTGATGGTTATGACTTTATGATGTATCATGTGATATTAGGGTTCAATCTTAGCCACTAAACCCTAAATGCAATATAAACCCATTCATTTGTCAGATGATAGTTTGAATACCAGCTATTAAATTAGTTCCACTTTACTTAAGAATACCATTTTTCTCAGACTTCATACCTTTAAATAAGGGTCATGTTCATTAGTCCAAAGCCCCTCTATATCTTTTGGTCCCCTAGCTTATAAGCTGAAGAGTTCCCAAGGAAGAATGACACAGTCAAGAAACCGATAATTTTTAGTTTTGTGTCCAAGTCGGCACAGCCTAAGGAGCATTGGAGGTCTTCTCATGTGTAGCCCAACATTAAAAATTCCAAGTATATTTTTTAATTTATTATAACCATGTTTTTCAAGTCCTAAGCTAGATTTGCAAGATAGTAGTTTGCTTTCTTTAGCATATACAAGAGTTGATATATCATTCTCTTGGAATATAAATCCTTATACAGAATACCTTAAGTAGACTTTCCCCTGATCAACTAGTAGATATCGATCATTGATCAAGCATCTATGGGTACCTAAAACCATCCCACATCATAATCAATTTCTCAGACCCATTTCTAAGTTTAGCAGATTAGCTTATGATATATTAATTTAATTATTTACAAAATAAATAATAAATAAAAAATAAAAAATAGAAAAATTAAGTTTAGTTCAAAGTTCAGGTAGCAACTCCGTCAACCCCAAAAAGTGGCACAAGGACAGGAGGGATCCGCACATCAGATTCATAGTTCTTACACCAACCTAGCAAGATGGAATTAAGAGTTACAGGCCAGTCTCATTTTCCACTTTATGAGTATCCCCATGTGCCCATCAAAATAGTCACTCTCAATGACAACTAATACAAGATACTATACTTTCTACTATTTATGTTTCGAAAGCTCGCCAATGTCCAGTAGGAAAAGCAAAAGCATAGAAAACTGTATAATTAGTGCGAGGTATGACACGAATAATTTATTCATACCTGTATACCTAAGCAGCTTATATGGAATGTTGAAGGACAACCATCACAACAAATTAAGTCCCCACCATCTCCACAGATGCCACAGGTATCATCATTTGGGTCCTTACGGTTGAAAGCTATGGAATGAAAATCTCTGCGTTGAGATTCCTCTTGTTTATTCCATGCATCTACTTGGCACTGCAACAGAGAAGCCCCTGTCTCGACAAACATGTTTTGGAATGGCTGACACAGTTTGCTCCCCGCATGAATCTCAAACTTTGAAATTGTGAAAATTTTACTACAACAACCACAATTTATGCCATCCCTTGTAATCAAACCCTCCAGCATTGATCGCGTCTGTCTCTTGTTCATATACTTTACTTTCCCATTCAAGGGCACAATTCCCGAATCTATCAACCAGGTTAGAACAGATCGTTTTCCATTGTACGGAATAAAATCATCATCATCTTGAATCATCTCTTTGTTAGAGCTGCGACCCAACAAAGCGCGTCCCCTTTGCTTTTTATTTTTTCTTGCTTCTAGATAATGAACCTTCAGTGACTTGCCATCTTTCATGGTGTTTTCTTTTGCCTTATTATTTCCTTTGTCAGCTTTCTCCTTCATCTTCATTTCCCTCTCCATCTTCTTGTGCGTTTTTCTTGTTAGTAGACCAATGGCCTCCACTGGTATAGAGTCCTCATCTTTACATTGCTTTTGGAACACATAATAAGCCTTGAGAATGGACCAGTACCCACTTCCAGAGGGACTAATGTAGACTGCATCGTGGTAGTCTCTGCCCCTCCTAGGCCTAAAATCAATCGTCCAGCCTGATTTCAGAAGCAAATCCCTAATCTGATCCCGTATTAATTCCTTTTTTGTGCTTCTACCCATTTTTCCTTCATTTTTTCTTTCTGCCACGTGAATTTCAGATGTCAAAGCTGCCTCTCCTTTGTTCTTTGTCTCTTTCTTCGAACTACAAGAACCCAAATTTTCTGGCCCCATCTGCATCGATGTGTCACTGTCCTCTGTTCTCTTACGGCTAGCTTTACGGCCTCTAGTTGACGAAATTTTCCGTGAATTCACTTGTTTCTTATCTGTTAATTTACTGACCCCAGCTACCATTTTCTTCGCCTTCAAAACACCATTTTTACCCTGAACCCTAATAGGTTTCTTAACAGGAACTCCAGATTTCTCTCTCACTGAACGAACTGGACGAAAAGCTCCATCATTTTTCAGCTTAAACCTCTTTTTATCTGAATTATCGGGTCCCCCATTTCTCTCAAAATTAGAATGTTTTCTCTTGTCAACAGCAACGTTTCTTGGTTTAGAACCCAGGACCTTACTTCCCACAATCTCAGTTCCAACAGCATTCGAAGGGGCCTTAATAACCTTTTTAATATCAACTATATCATCCTCATTGTATTCAAACACTTCCATCCTACTCTTTTTTTCTTTCTGAGCTTCTTCAAAGTCATTCCTATATTTAACAGGTTTTTCTGACCTAATTCTCTTCCTATCAGTTTCAATCTCTGCCTTACGTTCAAAAGAATCTTCATTGTTCCTTTTAACAACAGAACCATTACTGTCTCGATTGGTTCCCCTACCAATCTTTCCACGACGAGCAATCGGTAAGTCCTTATCAGACTCAGAATCACTAATTTCCAGCTGAGGCCTCTTCTTCTCCTTCTTTGATTCAAAAACCTTCTGTTTCCCCGAAGAACCCTTTTTCGAAGGAACGACCTTATCCTTCTCCAACGTCCCTGATCGTTTACTTGCAGATCTCAAACCCTCTTTCATCTTACAACAACAACGAAAAACCCTAACTTTCCAGATTTTCCTTTCAAAATCAATACAAAACCACCTCAAACTCAAAGCTAACAATGAGCTCCACAAAAACTACACCAGAAACCCTAAAATCACCATTAACAGATCTCAAAATGAAATTATCACGAACTATTTAGGATTTAAAAACAGACAACAGATCTGAAAGACTCGTTCGAATTAGAAACTAAAATCCAAACAAAAAGTCTGACAATCGAAACAACCCCCACAGATATCCAGTTTTGGTGATGCTTACCTCTTCGGAAACCTCACCAATCCGTTTTTCTTTGAATCTGCGACGAAATTCCAGTGATCGAGATCGAAATTCTCCGGCGAGTAGGTCTGAGCAGAGATTGGGGGGAAATTGGGGTTTGTTCGCAAGTCAGACAAAGAGAGTTTTTTTTTTTTTTTTTAAGTTTCTTCAAGGCTTTGAGTTTAAATACTAAACATATTTTAACGTTATTTTTTAATTTTTACTGAAATTTTCAGCTCTTTCCCTCCAATTGGCCAACAATTCCTGAAGCTAGTATGAATCCTCTACTCCCGGGCGTTAGATAACAATCATACTTCCTGGTTTAATTTTCATAGGCCCATTAGTGGGTAAATGTTTGACCAATTCCTTTGAAAGCACTTATAATCTTGATTCATGATTATTATATAGTGAATCCAACCCTTTCCATATGGGCCCAAAACTTAGAAACAGTCATGGTTATAAAGCCCATGTTGAAAAGATAAAATACAAAGGATGGAATAAAGATGGGCTGATATCATTTTTTGTAGTCTGACTAGGCTTACTTAGTTAGTTAGGATTCCACCCTTACAAAGGGTTTTTGGGCTCACCTTGTGGCATCAAAAAACATGATCCAATGAATTTTTATTTCAATTTTCTTTTATCAAAATGACCCTTACAGTTCAGGGGGTTTAGAGAACAAAATTCTATGAACTTTCAAAAAAAAAAATCACCATTGAATTTTAATTTTAAGTTTAGGAGTTCCATGAAAGTTCAGTTGCTGTCAAATTTCAAAACCTTGGATGAAACCAAAAATCCATATTAAAAAAATTTATCTGAGTTCTTCAATGAAATCTAGAGGGATGTGATGTTGGATTTCTAATGTGGTTATCCAATTTAGCAAAATTGGGATTAGCTGAAATGGTAAGAAGCAATTGGGTGTGCTCCTCAAATCATGACTTTGAATTTCTATATGCCCCTCTACCAAAAAGGTGGTTACTTAACTGGCTTCACATGACAGGGTGGGATGTTGCGTGCGGTCCGAGGATTAGTCCTGCTGGATAAGATTGTTTGTTTGGGTTGGACAAAGCCCAATGGATCAAATTGGGCACACCCGCTACTACAGGGATCACCTTGTTACAACAAAACGAATGTAATGGAAAAGGGATGCAGAGATATAATTTGTCGAGTCATCTTGGCATCATTTGTGAATGAGCCGATTATTTTCAAAAGGCTAATGATTTTTTGACTCGATTTTTTTCACTCAGTCAATGCTCGGTTGATGTGGCCAGGGCACAAAATCATAGATCGTTTTCCTTGTGTATCCCGAAGAAAGTGATCTATGGTTTTTGCCCTTGCCTCGTCAACCGAGTATTGACTGAGTGAAAAAAAAAATCACAACTCTTTTCAAAAACTATCTTAATGAAGGATGTATACATTGTCTCACCTTGTTATATTTTTGTCTATTATTTCTCTTCACATTAAAAATACATGCATTGTTTTTAGTTATCACAAAGCATGAATTATGTTTCTTGTTTTTGTTTATTCTTCATTAGTTAGTCAACTAATTAATTTTAAAGCCTTTCTCTTCTCAGTGAAAATTTCTTGCTAATAGTCATTTTGTTTACAATACTTCAGAAAAGACGAAGAAGTCCATTGCCATGTTTCTTGCTTTGTGGATTCGCTCAATTCAAATTTGGGTTCGCTCGCCACTCTAAAACAAACCCGATCCGTAGTGGTGGATAGAGATGAAGGCATTATTACCTTGTTTTCATTAATGTATTCAAAATTATTGCATCAATTAAGCTTTTTACAGTCTACGGGTTGAAGATGACGGCATTTTGCAATTTTTTATTAGTCTATTAAAATAGACCAAGGTCAAGTTTTCGTGCCATCAATTTGAAAATTATAGGGATATTTCAAATGGAATAATGCCGAAATGACCCCAGGCTGATACAAGTGAAAAAACATCTATGGTTGCTATCCACTTTCATGTCAAAAAGTGCTTTATGAGGTTCCAGCTTGAGGTCACTCCAACACGCCCCGATGTGTATAGAGGTGCATAAAAGTGTAATTTTCCGAATATATAAAATATTTTTACATTAGTTGTATATATTTTTTATTTGGCTTTTTTATTCCAATCTTACCGTTATGATTTTTGGACAATTGGATGTTACTAACGTGGGATTTAGTTTAATATAGTTTGTCTAAAATTATTCTCTCAATGATAGATTTGAAGGTTGTATGCGAGTTTATTTACAAGTGGGTTTGTTTGTGATTTATTTCTTTTTTTAAGATATAATTTTTTTTTTTCTAATTAAAATGAAATTAGGGTTATTCAACAAACCCAATCTGTCAAAAATTACCTAACTCGGACTAATCAAAACTTACAAGGTCAAGCTCAGTTTGAGCTTGGGTTAGTGAGTCAAGCTCAGTGGTTGGATTGAGTTGAGCTCAGGTTGAAGGTTGCAGCCCTAGCCTAGGTTCACTAGGTTCGCTACTTTTCATGAACCCAATGTGAACCGAATCGATTCATACTAGTTCGTCCTTAAGTACCGAGACTAACAAATTTGGTAACACAGGTCAATTGATTTGCATAGGTCCATCCTATAATCCTAAATATTTACTATTAGGTCTTATTCCTGGCTCTGGGCTGAAGCCCATTAATATAACTTTACTGATGAAATGTGGACCTGTGGCCCAATGAATCAACCCGTATGGACCGAAGCCTAGTCCCCATCAATGATTAATAATCTATGTAATTTTTAGGATTGTTCAGCCCAATTTACTAAAACTTTATATGTTTATTCTTGAAGCTAGGAAATTAGATGGAGAGTTACTATTGCCCCCCATCAACTTTTACTAATGCCACACCAACTGTGTGCAATTCTTTGATGATTTCCATAAGAATTGATGTGGCATTAGTAAAAGTTGGTGTGGTAATTCCAGCTCCCAAGTAGAAGTCTTACTCAACATCAAATGGGATTTTTTTATTTTTTCTATTACTTTTTCTTTGAATGGGTGGGTTGGGGGAGGGGAAGACACTGAGGTATCCCCCGGCCTTTTAAGGCATCCAACCAATCCTCCACTTCTTTAGGTATGAACTTGGCCATCTTACCATAGGACTGGCAATGGGTTGGGGTGTGGGTCGGGTAAAACTTCTACCAACTCCATACACAATTTGAAACATACACACTCATACCTGATTTCCTACCTGAATTTTAGGATAATATCCAATTCCAAAATTTTGATAACCATACCTGATTTCTTAACCGATTCTTGGATCACCCAAATTTTTACCTTCTGATATGAATTTTTTTTTCTTTACTTTAATAAAAGAAATTATACGATAAAAATATAATTATTTACATATATTTATATATAGAATATGAAATTATACTTTTGTTGTCAGGTAATCGGGTGGGATATGATGTATATTTACATCTGACCCTCCAAATTTTTTGGGTAAATGGGTATTGGGCAATATTATCCAAATTCTTAAGCGGGTAGAAAAACCTTACCCATATTCGATTTTTGGATAACATTTGATGAAAATGTCTAATAAATCATGGATGGAACATGAGATTCACCAAGATCAACAAGATGTCGGTCGTTCCTCACAGTGGGATCCTTTTAGTTGATTCCAATAGCTATTTTGTGAATTTTGGAGTAATAATGGAGAGTTTTCTCCTTTGTAAAATCTGAAAGTCGTTAAGAAGGAGGAAGTTGTAATTTACAAAAGATTTAATAAAGAAGATGAAGTGAAAAGCATTTTTGTCCAAAAACACGAATTACTATAGCAAATGGAATGTTTTTTAAGTGTTAAAAAAAAGTGACCCTTTTTTCCATTGTCATTAACCTATGGAATTTTTTTGCTAAATGTCATTTTTTAATTATATATAGATTATTTTGAATGTATGTATCAATGGATTTACCTAAGGGTACTTTTATAATTTAAAAAAATATTAAATGTACATTTTAGAATAATGCTGGGGTGACATTGGGATTTAGTGTGATTTTCATATTTTTGACGTGGAGGTGCGCACATAACCGTAGATGCTTTTTACTCATATCTCGAGGAAAAACATATATGGCTATGTGTGCACTTCCATGCCAGAAATGTGAGAATCGCACTAAATCCCAATGTCACCCTAGAATTTTCCTTAAACGAAATATGGATTTAGGTATTATGACTTTGATTTTTAAAAAAATTAATGATTTGAGGAAGAAAAATGAATCCCTTACCTCCTCCTTTATTTTCTCTTTAAAAGAGTAAGTCCTTAGTTTTACCTGAAAAATTATTGCGAGAACAGTGTTCCATGTAAAAAAGGAGAGGTGCCTCAACGTGTGGAGATTCAACTAACACAACTTACCCAATCTTTAAAATTGATTTCAATGGATTATCGTGAATAATAAATCGCAAGTACAAGCTGATTTTTTATTTAGCTTGGAACTTAATATTTCTATAACCATAAATCCTCATGTTAAGATTTGTAGATAAAAAAAAATATATTGTAAATTGTATATGAAGGCTTGATCTCAATACATCAAGTAGATTCATGTACAATAGATAAAAGACTTTTGTAAGAAAGAGTTAACTTAATGGACCCTGAGGGAGTGGTTCAATGGCAAGTTCGAATCCAATAAGCAGTGAGTCCATAGGTTGTGTGTTCGATATGGCTAATATGAGCAATTCCTCATGGCCACCCGCGAGGGCGTTCCCTCACTTACCTAGTGTGTGTGATGTGCAGGTGTTGCACATAACCGAGGAAGGGTCCCATATGCCTTGGTTTTGGTCCCCCTAGTCGGACGTAAGTCCGAACACCCCTGATAGCAACAAAAAAAAAAAGTTACCTTAATGGCATGTGCCTAAAACAAAAGACTAATTAAATAATTATGATTTTATGATTTTATTTTTAATAAGACCACCTAAATAGTGGTAAGAAAAGTTTGAAGATGTGAACTTGTCAATATAATTTTATTTGAATATATTTAAAAAAAAAATTTGTGTGATCAACAATAGTACAATGTAATGGTTTTATTTCTTGAGATGACTAACAGAGATGTAAGTATTAGAGTGTTAGGTGATTCGATAAGGTGTACTTCGATGCATCGAATCATATTATTATAAGGATTAGGTAGAAGATTTTGATCATATTGTATTTTCTTAATTAGAGTTTATTTCTATTTAAGAATCTTTTTTTTTTCTTCTATTTAATTCTTATTATGGTTAATGTAATTTTCATCCAAAATAAATCTATTCTAGAGCTTTTGATATTTTTATCAAGCTTGAAGTTCCAAGCCACAAGCGGTGCCACCACCGCTCTCATGATTCACCATCGATACAACCACTTCTTTGTTAAGAAAACAAATGTAATCGAACCAAGAGAATGAATCGAAACAAATACAAGACAAGATGCAATCATACAAAGAAACACATAGACTTCACATGGTTCCTTCAAGATTGAGGTACGCCCATGAATCACATTGATTAACAGTACTTCCTTGTTGATCAATACCACAAGCTCTACAAACCACAACATTCTTTACATCATAGATCTAGCACATACTCTTCCTCATTTAGAAATCTAAATTTTTTGATAATGATTATATATCCCATTGGATTTATATAGATTTAAAATATTCATGAATAGAGAACGATAATCAATCAATCCAATATAATATACCTAATTGATCTTAATTAATGCAAATCTAAGATTTTCAAGACATGTGATGAGATACACCATAGCATTGATGTAGTGTATCTCATGCACATTAATATAATGCATACACCTAATCTCTATTACCCTCCCGCAATTGCATCATCCTTAGAGAAAGACTATGCAATTGATTACATAAAATATTAGTCCTTGAACTCCCAAAAAACTTGATGATCGATAGCTGCAAACGTCCAATCATGTTTGATGGTGATCACTATCTAACTATGAAGTCCATCACTATCGCATTTCGCTTATTTTTAAGTCTGTCGGAGCCAATGGCCCTCTAGATCAGGTCTGTCATGATCTCTCTTATAAATATATGAATAAGGATCATGCAATTTAAATATAAGATTTCAAATAAAATGAAAATTGAGATCATGAGGCATTAACTTGTGGAGTAGAGAAATATAGAGAAATGTGGGATTTTTATTGGAAAAATATATTAATAAAAGGAACAAAATAATTGAGGTTCGTCAATGGTAGTGACGCCATTGCCGAAGAACAACGTTCCAAGATCGATGTACTCAATGGAGCTTGAGCTCTAATACCATTTAGAAATCTGGATTTTATTGAGAATTCTTGGGTGATTAATACATGAACTCTAATAGGGTATTCATAGACATCGCATCAACCAAGATATCGGAATATCCTAATATAAATATTCTAATTTATTAATACTTACTAATGTATAATATCATAATAGATATTACTACATATATTAGTCTCCATCACCACCTTTCTTTTATGATAAGATACATTCATAATGATACAATGTATCTCACGCATCTTAATGTGATCATCATATTTTCTTACACCCTCCCGCAATTGCATTGAATAAAGAGTATGCAATTGACTACTCTGAATATTTTGTCTTAATCTTATTAAGTGACGTGCCATTAGATTGCACAAATTTCAATTGTACTTCCTGGTGGTCACCGCCTGTCTATAAGTCCATCACTATCGCATCCCATTTTGTTTATGAGATTATAAGAGATAAATGTATAGAAGTGGGAGATTTGTAGAGATAAAGAAAGAGGCATGATTTTATTAAAGTAAACTAGAATAATATTAAAATGAAAGAATGGATTTAGGTTTGACGATGGTTGTGGCACAATCGCCGAAGAACGGTTCATAAGATCAATGTGGTCAATGGAGCTTGAGCTCTAATACCATTTAGAAATATGAGTTTTATTGAGAATTCTTGGACTATTAATACATGAACCCTGATAAGGTATTTATAGAGATTACAACAACAGATCAACCAAGATATGAAAATATCCTAACATAAATATTTTAATTTATTAATGCTTATTAAAGTAGAATATCCTAATAGATATTGCTACATATATTATTCTCCGTCACTATCTTTCTTGTGTGATGAGATACATTGATAATGATACAATGCATATCTCATGCATCATATTTTCTTACACGACCTACAAAGGTCATCCGATCACATCAACTTCCTTCTTCTCATTCTCTTTGCAACGAAGAAACAACACTTCCTTTCATGGCTACTTCTTTTTTAGTTGGGTCCAATGTACGAGAGATTGTGTTAAAGACAAAAAATGATATTTAGAAGAGAGATCTAAATTTTCTATTTAATCATTTATTCTTTTATCTTTTTCAAAGGTATTCTAGACAACCAAGTTTCTTCGTGGGAGGTCTCCTTAAGGGAGAACATCTTGGTTGTATCTTGGGAAATGTGTTATATAAAACCCATAGTAACAAGAGATATGATTTTGCTCATGTGAGGGTGAAATTTTTTTGTAAGGACAACTAATAGTCAAAAAAAAAAAAAAAAATGATTGTGAGAGCAACTAAGAGTTGAAAAAAAATAAATTGTGGGGGTAATAGTGGCAGATTTTTTTTTATTCGTCGCTAAAATTTATCACAATAACTCATTAATTCATAGACTTTGAAAATTCATGAGAGGGGCAAGTGCCCCCTCTGCAAATCCACCCCTGCCAGGAGCTTTGGCCAAGTGTAGGCGATTAAATCTTTAAGAACAAGTATTGAATATGTCTCTCATTCATTGCTTTCGGCATATACACGTATGTTCTATATAATTATAATAGTCTAATAAAAAATACAATATGTGCAATTGTGATCGGGGATGGCAGATTTTAACTTCTACTTCCAACCAATAACCTGACGCTCCTCCTAATTCACTCAGACTTGGGACGGGCAAGTGACTTGGACCTTAGCACTAGCTTGATATATATCGCTATGTATTTTTCTTTTATGAAACCACTTTGGAACTCAAAGTGAATATGAATGGCTTCCTAACATCTTCTCCATAAGAATGTTAGTGGTAACTTTTCTCAATGCATTATAATAGGGGTGTCAATGGGTCAGCTCCACGTATACCCAAAATCAAACCCTAAATAAAATCTTGGTTCTGATTCCTATTGATTTTGGTTTAAGGTATGAGATCCTTGGAACCATAACCGACCTAAAAAATACCTGATACCCATCAGATTCTTGTTGGATACCCACTAAGATGGATTGTATTTTTTTGAATGAAAAAAATTCAAATATTGACAATTATTTATAAATGTAGCAATATATCTAGTAACTCCTCGATTGAAAGTCAAGATAAACAATAGATTCTTCAAGCAAATCAAACTTTTGAAAATAAAATCATAGAAAATTATAATATGAACCATTTATTTGTTGTTGAAATTTTCTAAAAATTTCAATAATAAATGGGACTACATTTATTTATATTTTAATTTTATTTCTACTACATTTACTTTAAGATATCTCTTTGTAAGTATTTAATTGTGCTACTAATTTTGTTATTAATGTATTATTCGGATATCCGAAGGAAACCTATTCTTATAGGGTCCTTGAGATGGTTACTTAGAAACAAACCCAAAAAATGATCAGATCCATATTGATAGACCCAAAACCAACTAATCGATTTTGGATACATCGGATAACCGAGTAATTGGGCATCTGTCGACACCCTTGCTTTATACAGATTGTCACGGGTGGGATCTTCTCGATTATTATAAAACATGTCATAATCTTGTTGTACATGAACTTATAATATCTAAATTCATGATTATCAACTAATATTCTTCTAATTTCATGATTATTCAATTATGAATCTTATTTTATGTAAAATATATTATATTACTTTAAATTATGGAATTAGTTAAAGCTAATCAATCTTTTATTTTCCAATAATTTAATCTGGATAGAATACAGTGGTGTTCCAAGGTGACAAATATCAATAAGATTAATTGATTGTGTGGCGCTGTTTGTACGGTACCATACTTTTCTTTAGCTTTATTGGGGTTGAATTCAACCTTGGAAGGATGTCTTCTTCTACCTGTAAAACCTCTTTTTTAAAGGAATCTGTGCCTACGTGTGCGATTAGCCATCACTTTTTTCTTTTTTTTTTGTCTTTGAGTCATGTTTCCATTCCTCGTGAACAGCTGTGGGTGCAAGTGCAAACACACAAAATGATTTAAAAAGATAAAGAAAAAAGCAAGTTTTCCATCATTATCATCATAATATCATTATTATTGTGAGAAAGGGAAACTAATGTTAGGCTTCACGACCATTTAAAGCAAAAACTAAAAGGAACATCTCTCTCATACTCTCACCTACCCTTCGACCTCCCTTTATCTTAAATAAATAATCCCCACATCATCTTGAGATCATGTTTATCACTAATCACCTCCAAGTCTCAAGTCTCTCTCTTTCATGCGCGCGTGCACACACACACAACTTGACAACTTGAGTCGTTTTTTCTTTTAAACACTAGAGTGGCATACGAAGGGGACGGAGTGTTGTGCGGAAGAAATTAATACCCTACAATTGAGATGACGAACACACAAGCAAATATGCAAAAGAGAAAGAACACCACAAAATCAATACAAGAGATAAGACTTACATGGTTTGGAAAAATTGCCTATGTCCACGGGCGGCGATGAAAGTTTCTTATTGATGAAATCAAGAAAAACATCCTCACGTTTTCAATGTATTTTCTAATACCAAAAATACCCTTAGAAGTTGTATGGAGGCCAAAAATATTATGAGGCAAACTCGGGGTGAATCCGAGTCCTGCATACCTCCACCAAAGTAACCTAAGGTTTAGGCCAAAACTAACACAGATGACTTATTTTATGGTAATTTTAAGAGAATGGGTAGTTTACATGGACTCAATTTCATCAAAAGTCATGAAGAGCCTACAAGCTGTAAAATTACATCTCTGCTTATAATATCACAAACCCATCACCTTCTCCTTTTCCTTCAAAAACAATTGTTACAGAGGTGGGACTAAAGCCAAATGACATTTTGTGGTGGGTCAAACAAATATACAGCTTATGTGTGTGTGGACCTAGTGAGAAAGGATCAAGGTCACAAATTCCACTAAATTACAAATCAACAGCATCAACTGGTAGGGATGTTGTCCTGTGAAGAGAGTGTGGAAGCAATGCTTCCTCATAGAAACTCTTGGCAGTAAACATGTGTTCTGGAGTAGACGATTTGGAGGTCGCCTCACAATGTCGGACCCTTTGGGTCTCCGAATTGGGGCAGCTATTCTGAACATGAGTAAAGTAAGAAGAAAAACACCTCTCTGAAGCAAAGTGTTTTGAGAGTTCATTGCTCTCCCTTTGTACAGAGGTCGATGTCGCGGAACATGCAACCATGTTTTCTATCTTTTGTTCCCTATCGCCAGATTCTCGATATCGAATTGGGTCTTTTGATTTTGCTCCTAATTGCTGATCCTTAAGCTCCCTTAGTTTTATTTGATACATGGCTTTGAGCCATCTCATCTCTTGCCTAGTCCCATTCTCATTTTCATCCGATGAAGCACAAACCGATGAGGGAATGGTGAGGGAAGAGTGGCAACCTGGTAAGCGTAGCACACTATTTCTTGCATTGGGTTCAATGTGATTGGCCACGGCGATCACATTCTTATCAATTACACTTTCGTCCTTGGCACACTTTGGGCAATCCAATTGTTCGAGCCTTTCATCAAAGTGGGGTTCGCTTGAAACTTCCGAACATAACTTGGGACTTTCTTGCTGAGCCCAAACATCTGTATATTGAATACCATCAGATTGGCTTGAAACCATGGGTGCTCCATCTGTCACACATTGTTCCGATTCTTCTACTTGATATGTGATCTCTTCGAACCTACCGTGCATAGCAGTACATCCATGCCGTGAACATGGAAGAACTTCAACATTCTTGTTACTTGGACTATTTAAGGATAGATAGTCCATAAGGGAATCATTGGTGGTACAATTTTGACATAAACTTGCACTTTCGAAGCGTGCGATTTCCTCTAAGCCTGGACCAGGATTCCATTCGGGTACCAAGGAAGCGATCTCACCGTCGATCATATCTGCTATCTTAATCACATCTTGATCAAGTATGTCCAGCTCTGCAACCATTTCAGTTGCAACACTCAACGCTGTATCAGTTTCAATGTTGAAAGGAAAGTAGATGTTACGTATGTGCTCTGCAGGGAGAATTGTAGTACCTTTGACATGGTTAAAAAGAAAATACTAAATCTCAAGATTGTCAATTAAGAATACAAATGAAAGATTTTAGATCTCTAACCTTCTTTATCTGCAATTCTAATTCGTAAAAAAATGTGCCCATCTTCTTTCCTCCTTCCCTCTATCGTGATGTCCACACTCGGAGAATGTTCATGATCGTCATGGTACGTGAACAATTCAATTCCATCTGTTTCAATCTCGACCGGATGAAACCCCCACCCATAATCAAATTCAAGATCTAGACCAAGTTCAACATCATTGGAGTCCTCATTGATCAAGGAACCATTACTGAGATGGAGTTGAAGGAGAGGCTGTGTTAGGAGATGTCCCATCCCATCTACGTCTGTCGAATACCCTATTGAACTCCAATTGGCTCCATAATCATCAATTTGGAGAAAAGGGTCCTTCAACAATTCCCTTGCGGGGAGCCTCAGAGACACCGTGGCTAAGCATTTCTCTACGAATTCTCTCACTTCGGGATCCTTTACTTTGTATAGAGCATTGGGTTTCTTCCCCTATGTTGAGAGACACAAAACATGTTAAAATTGCATAGAGACCAAAGACAAAAACTAGTGTGATCGAAAGATGGGAGAGTTCTTACAGAGATAACTTTCTTGTAGATCTGAGCAGGATGTGTGCACTCACTATAGGGATAATCAAAGGTCACCATTTCCAAAATACACATACCAAATGAATAAATATCAACTAATTCATTGTATTCCTCTTCATACACCTCTGGGGCCATGAACTCTGGTGTGCCTAAGATGGGAAATTTAAAAAAAATAAATAATTAAAACTTAGAACCAAATCTGTTTTGCTTAACCGATTCAATCAAATATAAAGAACAATTGAAAACAGATTCTGATTGTTGTATTTATAAAAATGCACAAATCACATATAGGTATGATCTAGTGATGAAATTACAAGGAATTTGAAACAAATACACTCACCAACACAATGGGCTGCATGGGATTTTCGAAGAATTGCGGCGAGACCAAGATCGCCGATCTTCACTTCTCCTTGATTCCCATTGATAAAGATGTTGTCACACTTGAGATCTCTATGGATCACTGGAGGGTCATGGCTGTGAAGATAGAGAAGCCCTTTCAAGATCTGCCTACACCAATGCTTTATTGCTCTAATGTTAACTCTCTTATGCTTCTCCCTATATCTATAACAAAAATTAAAGGAAACCCAAACCATAATACTTAAAATCTCAGTGGCCCATATCTTCAGATCAACAAATAAAAAAATAAAAAAACGGAAACAAAATCAGAAAACCATGAAAATCTTAAGTACTTACTGTCTGAGAGTCCCAGAGGTGAACAACTCAGTCACAAAGTTTAAGTTTCTGTTTCCAATATCAACCCAAGAAGTGTAGAATTTCATTATGTTCTTATGTTTCAAGGTCTTAAGGAGATGTATTTCACAGTAGAGCCTCTCAAGATCTTCAGGGCTTTGCAGGAAATCATAAAGCTTGACTTGATTCCAAGCAACTTCAATCCCTTCAAACTCATCAAAGGCTCTGTAACTGTATCAATCAAAAACAATAAACAAAGATCCACCAACAAAACAACAAAATTAACAAATACCCATTTAAAAATAACTAACAAAAAGTCCTAAAAGTTTCAAATTTTGCAGATATCTGAAATGGGTTGGAAGAAAATATGGAAACTGAGGCCTCTTACACTGTTTTTGAAGCCCCTTTGCCAAGGATTTCATTGTACTGCAACAACAAAAGAAATAAAATAAAATAAAACCCAAAACAGACTCAGAAAAAAGAATAAAAACTACATAAAGAGATGAGACTATTAGAAGCAAAAGAGGTTGTAGTTGTGTGAAGTGTAATGTGTACCCTCCCATATCTTTCAGTTGGATCAACTTCAACAAATTCACAGAAATCTGGGTCAAGAGGTGTAAGACCATTCATTCTCTGTTTCAATTGGTTATGAATTTAAGATTATTTCCATCTTTAATGTTTCTTCTTTTCTTTTGTGAGAGATTGGAAGAAAGAGAGAGAGAGAGATGATCAATTAGTAATCATCAAAGACAGATGAAAAGTAGGAAATATAGTAGAAATCAGATGGAGAGTTGGTTTTCCAATTATACAGAGAGGCGGTGAAATTTTTTGATATCTCTTTAACTATAAAAAAAAAGGATCCAAATAGATACAAAGTCCCCACGTGTAATGCGACCCTGATTTAATCTTCTCATGTACACGTGTCATTTCCTGACTTAAAGACATCATGTCTTGTAATCTTAAAAGAGATCAAAAGTATTCTCATTGAAGATAGGATCCTCTTGGCCTGCAACAGTTAACTAGACAGAGAACACATTCATAATCTCTAGCTATATTTTCTGTAATTTTACATATTAGATATTAATATTTATTTTTTTCTTAATCAATATTTTTTTCCCTTTTAATGCTAATATATGGATTCCAGATAGAGAAACCCTTTCCTTAATAAGATAATGAGAAAAAAAAAGGCCTTCCTAAGTCTCAACCACCATAAAAAAGCCCTAAAGATACGAAAAAAAGACCTCAAGATTTGTTAAGCATCTCAAGGATTAATTTGACAAATCTTAAATTATTATTTTTTACGATGGATAAGACTTAACAAGGGCTTTTATTTCTCATTATCTTAATAAGGCTAGTCGAACTCTTCTACGTATGGATAACCTAATAGATATGTACCTTCTCAATCTTTATTTCTCCACCTGTATTACTTGTGGACCGTGGCCTAAACCAAATCAGTGAACCCATAAAGCCACTTTAAATTTACGAAGTTATGGATGAGAGATTTTGAAATTATAATGATAGTAAACATTCAAAAATATTTATCAAATTACATTTTTTTTTTTTTTCTGTTTTGATAATTATTTATTCTTTTAAAAGAATAAGATATGACGGCAAATTTAGTATATCTCTAAATTAATAGGATATTTTAGAAACAATCCCTTGTGAAATTGGTGTTATTAGGTTTACTTCCTTGTAATATGCAAGATTAGGTTTACTCTCTTGACTGTAAGTCTACGTTACAATTTTTTTGTTTGTCATTATGATGGTTCATACAAACGTGTTCATCTTTGATCTCTATTAATTTGGTGAACTTCTATGTTAGAGAATAAGATGTCATGTATTAATGTACATGAGAAACACTATGTCATTGTTAGCATATGTAATGAAGAATGATATATTTAGAACATAATAATTAGGATATATTAGGAAGTATTGATAAATTGGAATATTGGTATTAGGCTAACTTCCATATCTTGGTAATTGATGTAATATTTATAAATCCCATATTCGGATTTATGTAATATTCAACTAAGACTTGTAATAAAGCACTTATTCTTCATTATATGTTGTCATACTAACTTTTATTTATAACACACCACAATGTACTACCCACTAACTTTTGAGTGTAACACACTCCTTGAACATCATGCCAATGAATATTAAGCACAAAGGTTGAACTAAGGGTGGCAATTCTAACATTACTTGCTAACACGATCCGAAAAATAGTACGAAGTTAATGGGTTTGGGTTGAGCCTAATCTTGTTGAACCGTTCAACATGCTTATTAAATAGACCGAATTAAAATTAAGGAAATCAACTCATTTTAATGCATTTAATTATCGTGTCATTAATATTTCAGGTTGACCCGCGTATAACCCATCTCGTATAAGTTATTTAATAGTTTTAATATGTGATTTTTATTCGTGGAACACTATTTATGTTTTCTGATACTTAATTTATATTAATAATATATAGTTTGGTAGATACGTGTTATAATCATATTCGCATTGTAATCAAGTTTATGTTTGTGTTTGGGCCATAATCGTGTTCTTGCTTGAATCACGATCATGTCGTGTTCACGGATTATACGTGCCAACCAGAACATGACACAGAGAAAGATGTTTTCTAAATGGGTTACACGGGTCTTGTCATGTTACTTATTTAGTAAACGAGTTGGGTTTGGATTTAAAGTTTTGACAAGATTATTAAATGGTTCAGGTTGGGTAAGCTTACATAATAACCTTACCCTGAACATGAAACAAAGACGACTTGAACCATTGCCACCAATGGTGTTGACTCGTCTAACCTATTTATTAAATGGGTTGAGTTTAGGTTAGGGACATCAACCTATCTAACCCATTTAACACAT
The DNA here is from genome assembly GCF_017979445.1 of Akebia trifoliata. Classification (NCBI taxonomy): domain Eukaryota; kingdom Viridiplantae; phylum Streptophyta; class Magnoliopsida; order Ranunculales; family Lardizabalaceae; genus Akebia; species Akebia trifoliata. The sequence goes on from NC_141390.1 coordinate 27,398,804, forward strand.
TTATTAGTTATCATGTCACTAATGTTTCAGGTTGACTCTCATACAACATGACCCAAATAACCTAGTTAATAGTTTTTTTTTTTTTTTTTTTTTTTTTTTTTTGGGGGGGGGGGGGGGGGTTGGAACCATTGTTAGCAATCTGCCGTTTAATTTTTGAAAATTTCATGAAATTTTCATTTTTTACATTCACTGATTTTAAGTTTGAAAAGAATAAAACACTTTTTAAGTTTGAAATCTGCCGTTTAATTTTTGAAATTTTCATTTTTTACATTGAATTGATAATTCACTGATTTTAAGTTTGAAAATAATAAAACACTTTTTTTTGAGAATTTTTATAAAACTCAGTGAAAAAAAAAAAAATACTACTATAACTTGTACGTTGCAAAATGTAAACTTATAAGTTGTGACGTTTAATACAAGTCGATTTAAAGTGGTCATGCTTGAAAATTTTAGACAAATCCACTTTTTTACATGACAAATGTCCATGTTATCTTTAAAAAATAATGACATGACCCTCTACTTTTATTTGAGATTACACCTTAATTTTTTTCAAATTAATGATTTGTTCCTTGACTTTAGTCTTCTTTTAAAAATCAATGGAACAATAGCCTCAATGTCCTTATTATCATCACCATCATTAGTACCATCACCATTAATACCACCAATTTCATCGTTGCCATCACTATCATATGGTGATTTTTTTGAAATGAAATGGATAATACACGTATGAAGCATTTTTTCATTTATCAAATTTTTGGCCTAATTTTAGACCGGATTTTTGCAGTCCAAAATTGAATAGAACACGATTTTTTCACGAATCAAATTTTTGTCGTATTCTGAATTGCTAACAAGGGGTGGAACTCTATTTATGTTTTGTGGTATTGAATTTATGTTAATAATAGGTTGGTAAATACGGGTTATAATCATGTGCAGGCCGTAATTGCATTTATGTTGGTGTTTTGATCCTAAACATATTCGTGCTTGAGTCATTATCGTGCTGTGTTTATGGATTATTCGTGCTGACCTAAACATGACATAAACCAATATGTTTACTAAATGGGATACATGGATTTTATGGCGTTATTTATTTAATAAACGATTCGAGTTTGAATTTAAGGTTTTGACACAATTATTATACAGGTTGGATTCAGGTTGAATAAATTTCTAGAATACCCTTATCCAATTAAGCAAGTTGGATCCATGCTCCTTTGCAATAATTACCACCACTGTGCCTTTTCACATTACTCACTACAATTTTGCGTTTAAAACTCTTAGTTCAAGGGTTTTAGAACAAGCAAGTAGAAAGTGTCTCTTTCACACTCCTCTTTGATTTGTGTGGGAAGATAAGAGAAAACTAAATCCCACTCGTGTCCATGGTTTTAAAATTCGGTTTCGCGTCTCATTTTATCCATGTTAGATTCTGAGTCGTCTTAAATAAGTTTTTCAATATATTTGAGACGTCTCATTCAAAAATGAGAAAAATGAAGGTGGGATTTTAAATCTCGTTTGAAAAATTGACTTGTCCGTCCGTCTCATCCCATTCCTAATACCGAGATGACTTAGGTGATACGTTTTGATCTCAGAGTTTTGAAATCATGCTTGTGTCTTGTTAGGTTTCTTTTTATGGGATAACACGTTTTTATCCAAATTAGCTCAAATAAATCAAAGTCCTGTCCCAGTGATCAATCTTCCTACCCTAAGCTTAGAAAGCCTTCCTCAAGTGAAAAAAAAAAAGAAGAAAAAAGGATCCCAATACCGGTATCATTTTACAATCTAATAAATTATATGTAATAAGTAAAAAAATGGTGTGTAAATAAAAAAATCTTTTAATTTGAGAGATGTTATAAAACTTGCTGGCTGAGCTTGAGAACGTAACATTAGGGTGCACTTCGTTTCAACAAAACCTCCAAATAAATGTGTATTTACGGCTAAAATGCTGTAACCAAATAATTTTTTTAGACATTAAAGGGTCACTTTCGTCATTTAAACATAAGCTATGAGATGACAAAGAAGTGGCTGAGAGTTTTTTGCTGACGTCTATTTTGTGGTTGTTCGTTGAGTTGATTGGGTTGGTTTTTTTCCTTGGATTACGCGCACACGATTAAGTCCACGATATAGACTTTTAATCTACGCCAGCATGCCACGTGGCATAGATCGATTTTGTTTCTATGCGTCGGATCATATGTGGTATACAGCCAAAGCACCTGGTTACATCCCACACTTCGCCCTAGGGTGGTGATTGGTGAGTTCAAAATTCTAATGGATGAAGAATCCAAAATCGATGAAAATAGGTATTTTTGTAAATTAAGTATTAACTTAGGAGTAATGCTGGGGTAACATTGTGATTTACTTATATTCTCAGATTTCTAACGTGAACGTGCGCACATAACCGTAGATTCTTTTTACTTGTATCTTTAGGAAACACATCTATGACTATCACATCAATACAGTGAAAAAAAAGTCCCTCCATATTTTCTTAACTTATGCGCATGCAATAATAAGATATTTACTCTCTCATTATTTATAATTTTAATATTTTTATACCACATATTCACCTTAATAGTTATAATTAGGATAAATTACAATTTTGCAAGTTGAATATGAAGAAATTTCGATTCTAATTTTCTGACTCACTAATTATTTTAATTTCCAAAACATAAAAATTCAGATAGCATGTTTTTCAAAATGATGATCTCGTTGGTTTAAAGTAACGAGATCACTATGAATTTGTGAGATCGTTGCTTTTATAACCAACAAAATTGTCACTTTGAAAAAATAAATCAGCAATCTTGCTATGTTAAAACCAACGAGATTGTCCCTTTGAAAAACGTGCGATCTTGGTCTTCATGTTTTGAAAATCAAAATGAGCAGTTAGTCAGAATGAAAATTTCATGAAAAATTGATCACATTTGAAAATTTTCTCTATAATCTCCAATCAATGAAATCTAACATCTCTCTCTCCCTCATATTTTTTGTTTTGAAATATGAAAAGAGTAACATACCCTTGTATAGAAGGTGTCAAAATTCTCAATGTACATCCAAATCTCTCTTTTTCTTTTTTTGTTAAATCTATATATATATATATATATCATCAATAAAGTACAGAATATGGAAGCCATACACTCTATCTATTTTTTTAAATATTCTCCTTAGGAGATTTATCAAATCTAATTTAAAATATGTTTTGTGATGTACTCAATATCTTTTCATCAAACTAGAGACAAGAATTAAATTTAGAATCATGATAATCTAACTTACCCACGTGACATACTCAATTGACACCCCCGATGTGATATGTTCAGGAACATAGATTTGTATGTCTCAAGATACAAAACTGCCCTTCCCCATACAAAGTGTATCCCGAGAAAACAATGTATCCCAAGGAGTACAGATCTACGATTCCCAAACATGTCACGCGAGGGGTGTTGATGTTTTTAATATTGAAAGTGAAACAAAATAAAAGGAGAATCTTATCAACAACATTTAGACTCCTCTCCACTTACACAATCTCACCTAAATAGAAAATCTTTGGAAATTTTTTTCTCCGAATCCGACAATTTGCACGAAAAATACTAAATCTCTCATGTGTGATGTTATGTACATATTCATATATATAGTAGTAGGTAGCACATAGCACGTGCAAATTGGAAGATTGTTCAGGTGATGTGAATGATACCATAATTTATATGGAAATGAGGTGGTTGTTAGGTTATCACCTTTGGAATAAAGAGAAATTAATTTGCTGATTTAATAATTTGGAGGCGAGCTCTTTTTCAATAAAAAACAAAGACATGTGGCAGATCTCTTGAACTAATTTATCTCACCTAAAATGTGGAAAATAGTGTTTTCTATATTGCCTCATTCTTTAAGAAGATAAATTATTTATCATTTTTTTCTTCTTAAAATTATGTTTTATTCTCAACAAAAGTGAAATTCACACCATTAATTAACTCTTGTTCTGATTTGTGGAGTCTAATGGTATTGGTCAGAGAAGAATATTATTCATCATTTAATACAAGAGTATTGGTTATGAAGAAATTTTTTCAAGGGTGTTTTTATAATTTTATTAGTTTATATAAACTTTGAGTTAGATTTTTCTGGAGGATGTATATATAGGGTCTTGTTAACGTGTGCCCTTAGGGTACACCTTAAATTGTAATAAATACATTTTGAAAATTAGAATTTAAGGGTATCTTGGTAATACATAATTTCTTCAAGGTCATTTTCAGTACAAAATCCAATTTTCAAAGTGTATTTAGGGCACACGTTAACAAAATCCATATATACAGGGAATACTACGTCCAAGACCTCATGAGAACGTTATCATTCGCCAACACTTTCACTTTCACTTTCAAAAAATACCCTTATCCATTTTATCTTTTTGTAAAAAAAATAAGGACATCTTGATCTGTTATATAACAAATGCATTTATTATGTTTTTAATAAATACATTTATTATGTTGACATTAATTGTAAATAAAATATTTAAATTTAAAGACTTAAATGTAGTTAACATTTATTATGTAAAAAAACATTTATTATAAAAAAAAAAATCAAGATGTCTTTGCTTTTTTCACTAAAAGACAAAATTAATAGAGATATCTGACAAAAAAGATAGAATTATCAAAAGAACATAGATTGGCGGGATGAAAGCATATAACAACTTGCTATTCATAACACAAGAGATGGACTTATATAGAATTGTATCTTTAACAAATCATCATCAATAAACTCTCATCCTAAAATTTGTGTCGGTTGATTGAGTATTGTTCTCAATGAAGGATCAAATTTCATGCAAAGAGTTTTGAGGATGTACCAATAGTGACTTCATCTCCATTTTGAATGCTACATACACAAACCTAGCCCTAGAAATATTGTCACAAAGAAAAACTTGATTGGTCCATACTAGTGAGAAAGGAGGGACCCACAATCCTATAAGACATCCATGATCCTATAAATCTAGTTAGGTCCAGCCATGATCCTAAATCAAACAATTATGTCAGTTTGGTGGGCCTTCCATTTGCCATTGTAGTTAGGTTTTGTTACAAGTAGCTCATAATTGAAGGCAAGCTAGGACTTTCCATGTCAAAAGGGTTTGGCAAGAGTACCAGTGTTCCTGTAAAGCCAAAGTGCTACTTGGGACCCTTTAAAAAGAACCTTTTTTGGGTTCAACTAAGACCCAATCATCTAGTTCAAGATACTGTAACCAAACCAATCATACAAATAATTGACTCATTGTCTGTACTGGCCACATAGTGCAGATGTCAATCAATCTCAATCGTATGATCAGTGGGCCGCAAGGTCAGTATATCTTTGGTGTACAATCCATTTTTTTCCCATGATCTTTGAACTTGACACGTATAATGTCGAAAATGATTATATTATGTTTAAGCAACACATAACACACCCACCCTCCAACAAATAAAATCATTTAACACACCCCCAATTTTGTAAAAGAAGACAAAAAAAAAGGGTAGCTATACCTTAAGACCATCTGACATCAACACCTGTGGATGGGGTTGAGCCAACGATACTGTTCTCATGCTTTGCTTGGAACAAGTGGAAGTCCCTTTCCAACCTCTTCATGCGCTCTTGCAAGTTGGTTAAAGAGTACAGAATCAAATAAGCATCAATAAGGTCTGGCCCTACTACACTCTGTGGGCCCATCAACTTCTTGATTTAGTTGGTTGATTGGTAGATGACATCATCTATTTTCATAGGTTATTTCTAGCAATTTGATTTGAACATCTGTAGTTAATATCACTATTATGCATGATTTTTTTAAGAGTAAGTTGGGGTTACTAAGCATGGTTTTAATCCTCGTCCGTGACTGAGATGACTTGTTCAATTCGTCTCGGTATCGTTGTTCGTGAAAGAGACAAAAGAGATACATAGACAAGTCATCTCAAATAAGGCAAGAGGCATTCATTGTTGAGCAAGACAACTCCAATAAATCGGATGACTCGGTCTCATTCATGGATGAGACGTTAAAATGAGTTTTAAAACCATGTTACTAAGCATGGTTTTAAACCTCGTCTGTGACTGTGATGACTCGTCCGATTCATCTTGGTATCGTCCACCAAAGAGACAGATAGACAAGTCATCTTAAATCCGATGTGTTTCTCAAATAAGACGGAGGCATTCATTGTTGAATGAGACCACTCAAATAAATCAGACGACTTGATCTTGTTCATGGACGAGACGTCAAAACGATATTAAAACCATGTTACTAAGGTCCTAACCAAAATGGTATTAAGGAAAAAACTATAACATTTAATCATAGGAAAAAGAAGGAAAATTGCACAAAATTCATTTTCAAGGGAATTTGAGCTTATTATAGAAATAGTCATGGAAAATAAATTTCTCCGAAGTGAATTCTATCTTTTGGTTCCACCTATGAAAATGTCAAAAAGAGTGTTGGTTATCATCTGCGAGGGTGGAGATGATCAAGAGAGAATGAATTAGGAGGTGGGACCTCGGGGTGGGGTGAAAAAACATTTTCCTGCCCAGGGAAAAAATCACTTTGTTAGGAATTTCATTTTCCAAGGAAAATACAATTTAATACACTAAACTATATTCAGATTTTTTTTAGGGAAAACCATTTTCCCACCCATTTTCTATGCGCAATGATACAAATCTATCAAAAGAACAAATGAAGCTAGAAGTCTACAATTTTCAAGGAAAATCATTTTCCTGTCCATTTTCACGCGTGATTATACAATTATACAAATCCTCAATAAAATTATACAACTCTATTAGATTCCCTAAAAAATTAGAGAACTTTTAGATCTCAAATTTATTTGCCAACCTTCATGTGCATGTCATAGGGTGAATGTATTTGAATCCGAAAGGGGCCGATTTGGGGCCAATTCAAATAGGACTAATCTATCACAATATTTATAGAACCCAATCCAATAATACTTGGATTGGGTCTGCTTCTGTTTAAGTAAGTTTTGAATAAACATAATTTATATGCATCATATATCTAAATAAAAAGTATATTGGACTGTCCAAAACCAATCCGATAGGTTATCGAATCGAATCCTTATCAGCTCGGGTCCTTATCGGAACAAAATTCTTGATCGTGACGCAATGTTCGAGTTTAATGCGATCCATTGACAGTACTGTAATGCTCAGATCATTCTTGTCATTATCGGTCTTCTTTGATTGCTTTAAATTATTTAAGTTCTTTAGTGGTTGATAAGATAAACGAGTCCTATTAATTAATCCCATAAGATAATATAAAACTAAAAGGTCACAAACTTGAATTTTCAAATATGTTGACTATAAGTTGTTGTATCGTGCAAAATCGTACAAAGAGTCAAAAAAAAAAACAAAACCCCAAATCAAGCATATACGACTCGAACAAGTAAGTATTTGTTTACCTCATAAGCTGCAAGAAACATGGATGAGATCACATAGTCGTATATTGTAAGTTATTATAAGTTGAAATATCAAAATCACTACAACCACCATTGTTTTCTTTCTAATAAACTTTGATTACTAACCAAAAGCCCAGGATTAAGTGAGAGCCAGCTAGAGATTGTATGGGAACTGATCGCGACATAATCCCGTGATTAAGAACGTGTAATCTGGAGCGATTAGGACGGGATGATGTTAATAGTTTGTCAATATCAATTATTTCACGCACACAACTCACTAAGTCTTGGTGTGCATGATTACATGGGAAAATCAAAGGAAAAATATTTTCCCAAAAAATTGCAATTGGCGGGTGCATGATTGTGCATTTTCATGCTCATCTTGGAGAATTTTTATTTATTTAAGTTGGGGCCAAATAAATGATTTTCTCATTTAGATGGAAATTATTGATGTTATTCTCTCATAAGTACCATCACCCCAAGACCTAATCTATCTCCTTTTGGTATTTTCACTGTAAACAAAATTTTCTGGGAATAATTTATTTTCTCATATTGCTTTCTTAGAAAATTGATTTTCTGAAATATTCTCCTTAATTGTCTCCATGATTGTAGGGCATTTGTTTTCATGATTGTCAATGCCTACTTTTTGGTTATGTACACGAAGGATAAGACCTTTATATTAGTCACGTGCTGAGTAGCACTTAAGGTAGTTCTACCACCGTCTAAACCATGTTTCATGGCCCGGTGTTGGTATTACGCCGATATGAGCCATATAAGGATAATTAAAGAGAATGAGAGAAAGCGAGGACAATACATGATTTGTTCTTGGGATTCATCCAAATCTAAATTACGTCCCCAGACTCTGAGGAGCCACTATACTATTCTTGAAACTATTACATAATTTACAATACATGAGATTACAGAAAGAGAGAAAGGATAAGGAGGAAGGTTCCCTTTGTGAGATAATAGAATCCCTGGTGAAGTTAGCCCCATGCCTTATTTATAGGAAAAATGAAAGTAAAATGACTTGATTACCCTTCTCCCATTGTCTTTGCTTTTCCACCTCACATATGATTAATCCACATGCCAACACGTGGAACCATTTAATTTGCATCATCTACAATGATAAACATGAATTTCGTGGGAAAATTTCCACCATTTGATAGTATTTGTGGAAAATGTCAAAATAAGAGTTGGTTTTAGTTTTTGCGGTGGGGATAATTTTGATAGAATAACATTGGGAAGTGGGAAAATCTTTTTCCTTGGGGGAGAGAAGAATTTTCATGCTCATGAGAAAATTACTTTGGGCAAAAAATTGAATTCCTAATAAAAAGACGTAATCATAAACCTAAAACTTATATTTTTTAGAAAAAATATTTTCCCACCCATTTCCAATGGGCAATCATACCGACCCCAAACCTCTTCGAATCAAGACAAAGGATTGTCTTCTTTTGAAATGGTGAGGAAGTATTTTTAATCTTTACAATTATAATGAGAGAAGGTGCGAAGTAAAGTGGTTCGACACCAAAATTTGGCATACCAAAAATGCTCCCACATTTGCTATCAAGGTCATTTTTGTCAAAATAAATAAAATTACAATCCCACATTTCTTAAAATCAGGTTAGTTTTTAAATTTCTAAAATTATAGAAATATCATTTTTACTATTTTATCTATAAAATAACCTGAGTTATTATTTAAAATTATAATTTTTTATATTATAATAAATTAAATGATAAAATATGATATAAAATTGTATTATTCATTTAAATTTTTTAAAAATAAAAATCATGCATAAATCCTAATTTTTGAAGTAAATGTGCATGTTTGCACATGCCACTACTAGTTTGAGAGAATAAGAAACCTTCTTATCCACATTTATCTGATAAATAAAAGATGCTTAGAAGTATAATAACAAAGTTTGGATTCTGTAATTATTCTGTAGGGAGTCAAATCGGTTAATTCGGGAAAGTTTTGATTAAAAAATTGGTAAAATTTTGGATATTATACAAAACATGTTTTTAGATTTCTTACCAAAATCCATCATTTTTAACTTCTCTAAAAATCCTATATTCTTCTTGATTTTTGAATGTGAGGAAAAATAAAATTTTGAAGGTGAGGGGTAAAAATGTTACCATGTTCTACAATTAAGTGAGGAGTTCTCCACTAATTCAGAGAATTTTATGAATTTTTCAAAAAAAATTGGAAAATTTTGTGAGTTAGCTTAGAAGGAGGGATTAATTGAGTAGGGGATTGAAGAATATCTTAATAACATATGCTTTATTCTAGCTTTGAGTCTCATTCTGTCCATTGGATTCTCTTTAGGAAACGGGCCCACACTGTAACAGGCCGAAAGCAAAAGATTGACTAAAGAGTCAAAGATATCAGCTTATGGCAAATGAAGGTCAAATAATACTGCTTCTTCATAGACATTTAAGTCAGCTAATGCCATCTCCATAAAAGCCTTTGTATGAAACGCAAATATTTGATTTTAAAATAATAATAATAAAAAAATCTGACATAAATGCTTAAATAAGTATCTAGAGGGTTGCGTTTGAGGCTCAAAACATTTTACCAATTTTTTTTAAATGTATGGGTTAGAAGAATAGAATGAGTTGATATTTTTATGTGGATGATCTCTATGATGAGGAAATCACCCTCACAAAAAATCAGCTCATTTGAAAATGTCTAATCCCATCAAAATTAGTTTAGAAAAATCGGATGATCCATGATTCTTCAACTTGTAAATTAGGCTTAGAAGTTTCGGAATGAGTTGATTTTTGGTGAGGATGATCTCTTCACCATAGAGATCATCATCACCAAAAATCAACTCATTCCAAAAATTTTAACCCCTATTTTAAAAAATGTTTGACACAATGTTTGGCTCTCTTTAGAGCCTTCGAAAACTTGCCATATATTTGTTTCTCTTAAATTTCCAATCAACCTCTTTCTTTCTTTCTTTTTTGGTTGAAACAAGGTGTCCGGACTTATGTCCGATTAGGGGGATTAGATGAGCTAGAGTCGGAAGCAAGGTAAGTGAGGGAACACCCTTGCGGGTGCCCCTGAGAATATATAGCTCATACGGAGAATCGAATGCACAACCTATGGACTCTCACCGCTTATTTGATTACCGGTTCAATCCGAATTTAATTGTACTAACCAAAATTATAATTAAAATCCATCCTATTTCCTCCTTTACTCCGGCGTGTTGAAATTAAAATCAAGAGAAAATTATTAAATAATTATTTATTTTACCAAAATTATTGAGCCAACCATATTTTTTTTTCAATATTTAAAAAACGAATTTTTACCCATAGGTGTCTTTAAAAAAATAATAATAATAAAACAGTTACCTTCTATGGAAAATTTAATAAATATATATCTTTATGCCCTTGAGTTGAGGAATAATAAATTAATATATGAACATCTATAATCATTTTTATAAATATTATAAGAAAAAAAAAAGTCTGTTTAATAATTTTTGCTAAAAAAATGACATTTTCAGCTCGCAATGGACCAAGCTGGAGTATGTAAATTAACCCGATTCATTTTTGGTTAGATCAATTAAGCCCGTAAAATTAGAGGGTTGTGCTCGACATATGGTCTGGCCCAACCCTTTCGCTTCTCTATCGATCTCCCAAACTCTCTCTCTCTCTGTCTCTGTCTCTCGAACTCTCTTTATGTCTTCTCCTTCTTTATTTTGCAAAAGCTTCACCCTGCTTGCAAATTGGTTCAATTAAATGCAATTCGAGATGAGCTAGAGGTGGACCAAGTAAATAATTTTGCAAACACCCATCCCAAATTACCTGACCTGGTTAATGAACTATTCAGGTTCGGATTAAGCTTTTTTGGCCCTATTAAAAGCGGTTCATTTAATTAAAGCCAGGCCATGTGCCTAGCCCTATAACACCCATAAGCGAATCGAGTGGCCTATAGAGGTGGTTGTCCCACTTGACACCAATTTTGATTCAATCCCTTGATAGCACCTTCTTCTTGGTACCTTTAATTAACTAGAATTAAGCATTTTCATAAGTGATTTTCAAAATTTTTTTTTTTAATACTTAAATTAATGGCTAACATCCACCAATCAATCAGATTTTGTGTGTGTGTGTGTGTGTAGGTCCACCAAGAAATAAGAGAAATATTCATGAAGTCGTGAACCAAAAATATGTGACCTAAGGATTTTCCACTGGGACAAAGGAAGTTTTTTGTTCCACCTTACGATATCAAATGGGCTGGTGTTTTGTTTTTTTTTTTAGGATACATCTAGCTTGGAAATGGGTCGGACCGGATCATAAATGGGCTGATCCTACTTGGGCCCGGAATCCTATTCAAACCCAATCCATTTCTTGGTTGGGCTGTGCAGGCCTAATAACAAAAGGCTATTATACGAGCCCAGCCCAGCTTGCACATTTTGTGTATTGATTTATATTATAAAAACAGTATTTATTTTCTAGAGATCTGCAAGAATTGTAGACGTATATATTTTTCCTTGAAATCCCTAGAAGTATTGTAGGACCTATATGATATATATGCACAAGTTTGCTGATGCCAACAACACTGGAATCCTCCTTTGGGTTAAGGGGGTAGAAGAGAAAAAACAATAAGTTTAGAGGGGAATTATTGAAAAATGGGTATTTTTGAATTGAGGGTTAGAAGAGGTGAGACTAATCCCACGGCCAAACACAACACCACCTTGGAAAGTCTTATGTGCAATTAGTTGAGTTGAGGGTCAAACGGACCCTGGAGGGTGGCTCCAAGGAATTCATTGCTTCGTGAGGTTTTGAACACTCTAAACATGTGGATATGAGTATTGTAAAAGATTTAGGGTCTGTTCTTTATAGAAACCAGCTCCAGTTACAAAAGTCAACTTCTGGAAGAAGCAGAAGCCTAGAGTCTGAAAAGCTACATTTAACAGAAGCTTGTTCCTTATAGAAGCATATAAGCTAGAAATTGATGTTCGTTTGACAACTTTTTATTGTTGGATTCTGGTAAAATAATCAAAATACCCTTTAATGTTGATAATGGACATCATCTCTTCTTAAAAATGGACATATGAAAAATGACATTAACACATTCATCATTATCATTGTCATCGTTATTATTGTCTCATTATCATCATTTGTATTATTTTATATAAAATGTTGAAGATGACTAATTTTCGAAAGAAAATTCAAATTTTTTTATAAAAAAATCTAGGATTTCATTTGATGATTTTTCATTAATCATTGAAAACAAATTATACTAGTCCCTAAACATATAATATATAGTCATCTATGGTAAATTTTAATTATTTTCCTTTTATCTCAATCGTCATTTGATGAACAGTAAACCTCTTATGCTTGTCTTTGAATCCTTAGGCTAAAAACAATAAGCCTAATTTTATTTTATTTTATCTTAGAACTTGATATGATATGTTTTTAAGAAAAAATTAAGACTTTTTTAGCTAAGATTAAAGACAATGGTATTTTCAGCATTTTATGTCAATATTTCATGGAAGACCAAAGAAAGATTATGCCATCAGTTTGAACTTTGAATTTCAAAACACACGGGACTATTTATAATGAGAAATTTTATTGGCACCCCAACATTTACTTACGACACCCCATCTAAATTTTATAGTCGATGGTGGCAATGTGAAAATATTAATTCCTATTTTAAATGCCCTGTATAGACACGTGATTTCGTCATTATGACGGCCACATCTACGATGGTTTGGAGTCGCCACCATTCATTTTTGTAAGTGGGTGTGAATGGTCACCCGATGTACATTTTTTGAAAAAGTGACATTTTGGCGTTTAGTGACTCTCGATGGATAAGGTACGGATCAAATCTTTGAGATACGGGGTAAGCGACTCGGTTGGAGAAAAGTGAGGTGTTAGGCACCCTTTTCTCCCCACTAAATAGTGGTAACCTCAACTCAACTCGGTCCTTTTTTATTTAAAAAGATGTGAAAAAAAATATGCCACGTGGGTGTATTTGTACCTTAGATAGGGGTTCATTTTTTGGCTTGATCATAGGGTCATTCCATTGATGAAAATGACCCTTATAGACCTTTAGCCTTGGGGTCCATTCATCCTAAAAAATAAAATGAAGGGGAGAGGGGTGATAGAAGAGGGAGGAGGAGAGGGTGTAGAAGAGAAAGGGGGGGGGATTGCCTTGAACCCACCTTGTATCTTCTTTCTTCTTTTCTTCTTCTTGAGTCCTTAGTATTTTATGAAAATACAATTCTTGTATGGTTGAAGGAGTAGAGAAGAGATGATGAGAGAGATGAGTGGAGTATAATAAATTTTTTTGTGAGACTTGGGGGAGAGAATTGGTAGTATTTTTTTTTTTGTAAGAGTGGGATGGGAGAATTTTTGTAGTGAAAGTTGGGGGAATTTTTGGGAAGAGGATGAGGGTATTTATAGATGTTGAGGAGTTATTTTAGGGATATAATGGGGTGAAGTGAAAAAAGGATAGAATGATTATGAGTTTGAGAGAGAAGTGGGTGTAATTTAGAGGAGATTGAAGGGTATTTAGGGAAGGGGGGTTAAATGGGTGAGTTTTGACCCAAATGGTTTGGATCCTACCCAACCTATTTGGGTGGAGTGTTTGGTGAGGTGAGTTTAAGATGGTGGTTGAGATTAAATGGTATTTGGTTTAAGAGAATGGAAGATTTAAGAGGTGGTTGATGATATTTTGGGAGGGTGAGGGAAATGATGCCATGTGTCAAAGTGGTTGAAAATGAAGGGTTGAGATAGGTTGATGGGAGAGGTTGAGTGTTTGACTTGAGAGGATGGTGTAGGTTTAGGTTGTAGATGTAGGTTTTGTAGGGAATGATGAGGGTAGATTAGGGGAGGTATAGGTTAGGGGGGTGGGTTGATGTGTTTGATTTGAGAGAAAAGGTGATGGGTTGATGTGTGGGTAGATGAGGTTTAAAGAGAATTGGGGTAGGTGGTTGGATGAGGGAGGTGAGATGGGGTGATGACATGTGTCATCTTTTGATGATAAAAGAGTGATTGGTTGATGTGGGTTGTAGTTTATGGGTTTGGGTTGTAGGTTGGATAATGAATTGGATATGGTTAATGATTTGTGGGCTTTGTAGTGTTAGGCTTGGGTTTTAGAAATGGTTTTGGGTTTTAAGGATTAGTTGAGGGTTATTTTGGAATGGATTTGGAGGGTATAGGTTGGTTTTAGATTTTGGTTGATGTGGGATTGATTTTAGGCTAGGGGTAAGTTGAGAAATCGATTTAGGAAAGTGTTAAGGGCTTGTGGGCCTTAGGTGGGCCTATGATTTTTACGGATTCGGAGGCGGAGCGGTGTTAGTAGAGAAGGGGTAGGCATCCCAAGTCTCACATTTTTAATTTTTTAATTTTTTTAGATTTTTGCAATCATTAGTTTGATCAAAAATGTCACGTGTTGGCGAATCGGGCTTTTTAGGCCCGTTGGTGAAATTTATCGAAAATTTGGCGTTTTTGATTTTGGAAGCGGAGCGGTGAATATTGGGAAAGCGTAAGGTAGGCCGAGTCCTTTTGGTGGGCCTCCTAAACCATTGAGAGGTCTTAGGGGCCTCGGTTTGGTAAAAATGTCACTTTTTAATGATTTAGGCTCTTAAGGCCCGTTGGCCCATTTATTTGGAAAATTGATATTTTTGGGCCCTTTCGAGAAGTGGCCCGTTCAAATTGAGGTGTCTACACCCTGTGTTAATTTTTTGTTGGGAAGTGGTGATAAATAATTTGAAGTAATTGGGTTGTAATAAGTAAAAGTTAGGATGCCAATAGAATTTCTCCATAACTTTATTAAAAAAATCAAATTGCTTAGGGTGAAGTCATAATTAATGGTGTGGTAATAACAAATCCTTTATTTATTCTCATATTTTTATCACACACACACTCTCTCTCTCCATTATATGTGGTGAACCCATCTAGCACAAAGTTTTATTTTTTTTCTCAGATCATCACTCTCTCTTTCTTTCCATTATATGTGGCAGACCCATCTAGCACATTTTTTTATTTATTTAAAGAAGAAGGGTACAAATCATTTGGGGGAATATTGTTTAAAGAAGAAGGGTATTTAGGTCATTTTAAGTGGAGCCGTTTTCGGTATTTGCCTCACGCAAAAGCACATTTGCGGAGCACCTCTAAGGCAACTTCAATTTCAAGCTTAAATTTGAAACCCCATTAGCTCTAGAAGCTCAAACGAGTGTAATCCAACAGATTTTTTTAACTTAAAACTAGTAAAAGCTAAAAAAAGTCTAACTCCAAAGCCCAAACGAACAGGGCCTTAATATATATGCACATAAAATATTTTAAAGTTTCCTAGAGTTTTGAATTCGAATTATACTAGAAGTCCTGAACCATTCTTGTATCATATTTTTGCCGTTCTCTGACTTTTTGGCTGAATTTTTAAATGAACTACTAATGCATATTCTAAATTGTACTCGAATTAATCTTGTAACGATTTTTTGTTGCATACCGAAATGTAACTATGACTTAGTTGACAACATTACTGAGTCAACCCACTTTTAACAGAGGTCAGTGACGAGCTACGTTAGAATCCTTGGAATTTTCTAATACTAAGAGTGCCATATATTTTAAATTGCCATAAATCTTTGATAATATTTAAAATCATAAATTTTAAACTCCATTAGAATATCCCATGAGTTGAGTTAAGTTGATGACTCGGATGAATCAAATGACAATATATTAAACATTTTGATGGCATTTGGTGTGTTTGTTTCTTAAAAAATTAAGTAATAATTGCTAGATTTATATTCAGAATTTTCACACTAAAATGTAACTTAATGCTAAGTATTGAATGCTTTAGGTACTTTGATGTTTATTTGTTTTTTTGGAACAAATTTGTCCTTATAAACTTATTAAAATCCCACTATAGGCAACACAGGATTAATTTAAATTCAGTACTTAATTTTTATTTTTTTTTCTTATTGTGGGTATCCCCAATCGTCAGATGAGATTAATCCCACGGTCACATGCACGGCCTCCTCGAAAAGTCGTACATGCAACTGGGTGAGTCAAGGGTCAATTAAATTCATCACTATTCTGACATGTTATCAAACATAATCTCAAGTATTTCTATTCAATACTTATAGCTTTCAACACTTAATAGTTTCAATTTAACAAATAATCCCTAACCGATTGCTAAGTTTACTACATAATTTAAGCCAATCAAGTTTCGTGGGGGCAAGTCACCATGAAATCCAATTGAGTTTAGTAGACTCGAAGAATTATAAAACTATGATTTAATTTTCTTTAGGAAGTTTACTTAAATCCTATGATTATACCAACCGGGAGCTAACTGAGATGGCAAGGAGGGATTGAGTAAGCTCCCCAAACCCTAACTTCAAATATCTATATGCCCTTCCACAAGACTATATTTAAATGCTTGCACGGTACAAGGTGGTGGCACATGCGGCCTGCAAAGCTAAATAAAAAATAATAAAAATCTTATGATTATATTAAAAGAAAATATCTTAAATAATAAATTTTATAATATGAAAGCATCAATTAATTATTGGAGTGGGGAAGTTGATCAATATAATTTAATGGATTGAACCCCACTAAAAGCAACACCTTTATCATGCATTTCAACAGATTGATCCATTAGTATCCAATAAAGCTTCCCAATAATGAAATATTATGAAAAAGAGTAGTTGATTTTCGGACTTAAAAATTTTCACTTGATCTATATTCTACTGATGTGGTAAGGGCATAGAATCATAGATTTTTTTATTCGAGATACACAAGGAAAAGATTAATGGTTATGTGCCCTTACCACGTCAGCTGAGTATAGACTGAGTAAAAAAATTCGAGTTAAAATTTCGAGTTTTGGTTGGCCAAAACACAAGATATTTAATTAGGTCTCTTGTCACTTACTAATCTTAGTGCATTTTCTATCTTTTCTCCTCTTTTGCTACTTTTTGACATTGTGTACCGTCCACCCCACCCACTGACCAATCCGCTTCCTTCTCATTTCCAATATTCAGAGGTCAAGACAAATGCCCCTTATCTGGTTTAAGAATTACACCCAAAAGAAAAATAAATCGTAGGAAAAAATGAGTAAAAAAAGAAAAAAAAAAAAGGAAAAAAAAAAAAAGTAGTTGTGCCCGATTGATCATCTAGGGATTATCAAGAGAATGATAAACTTAATTTTACTTGTCAACTTTGACTATAACTGAAAAATAGAAGAATCCTAATTTAATTTTAAAACCTAATTAGACCTCTAAACTCCTAATAACTTAAAAATTATAATTCTTTTAAAATACTATTAAATAGAATTAGAAATTAAAATAAGGTCCTAAGATCTCCTCCCCCTTTAAAATGATTTGTCCTCAAGTCAAAAAAATCTCGTCCTTAAATGTATCAGCAAGATTTTTACTAGAAGAAATATTAACCTTCAAAAAGAATAGTTGAGATTTCTTGTAATAATAGCTAGATTTAAATTAATGTCGCAAATTAGACAAAGACTTTTGGATTGTTGTTCCACTTGCTCTACCGAGGAAAGTCATTGAATAGGAAAAAGCCTAAGAAGATTTGACCCAAGTAATGATATTATAGGTTCGGAGGTGTCGGTCGAGTAGGAACAAAAAATAATGGTTAAATAGTTGGAATTCCCTCGAGAGACCAATTTTTTTAGTTGTTATAGCTATAGTTTCGTCCTAAAATTTTGCAACTTCAGAAGCTTGTATAAGGTAGTAACTTTCTACACTTGAACTCTTACCCGTAATTCGTCATGCAAACTTGAAACAAAGTAATAAATTATTAAATCTTATGGCAAACTTTTTGTTCTATTGGCTAACCGTTCAAACTACAATTGATATTCGCTAATCATTCCTATTTGACACAACTTGGAAAACGATCCATCGAGATCGTTTCAATATAATGTGTTAAATCGTGTACACAATCTCTATTTAAATTATGTCAAATTCTTTACCTTCTGATAAGGTGCGTTCTTACCATCAGTACCATAGAATCACATCTCTAATAAGATGAGTTTATGCGAAAGTCACCATCAGTTCATCCATGATATTAGTGATCTTTTGATATTACTTCGCACGAAATATTCAACTGAATGGATCATTTCCGTTAAACAACGAAAATCAATACAAATGACGCGATCTTCAAATAACCTCATCTTGATTTGGGCGATTGTGTACCCCGATTGCGATCTAGCTAGGTGTTATCAATTTCAATTGCTCCAATTGTTGTTGTTATATTTGCTCCAACATCCTCGACAATTCATTAGTTCAAGTTTGATTTAATATCTCAGAAATTTCTTCAATTCGTTGGGTGAGGGATATAAAATTTGAACTTCGAGTTCCTTAACCATCATAATAAATAATCATGATCCAGAAAGATTCCAATTATTCAATTATGATCCCATTATATGACAAAAAAGATGTGATAAATGACAATTGCCCTTCATGTCAAACATCAAACTACGATTAATTAAAATATAACAATAAAATGTGGATGGATATACTTCCTCTTTGACAATAATTGTAAAAATAAAAAATTAATTTGGACAATAAGTATGTTTCTCAATTTGCATCTCGCATTGGAAGAAATTTTACCCCTCGCAATATCCAAATATTAGAGAAATATATTATTTCTAAGATCTGACCTTGATTTTATAATTATTTTTTTTCAAAAGATTAATAAATTTACCTTTATGCCCTTGCATTGAATATAATTTTTACGTGCAAAGAAAGGGTAAATATAGTAAATAGCAAATATCACCCTACAAACTATATAACTTTTTTAGTAAAAAAATTAATTACAAAATCTGGTATATCAACATTTTTGTAAATAATTTTTTTTCAAAAAACTTGGCCGGTTCATTAATGTTTGTAGTCTTCTCTTCAAGTCCACGACCGACCTCGCCAAGAAGAAAGCAAAATTCAAACTTCATAGTCCACAATATAAAGTACAAAGCCCCCTAGGACTTCTCTATTAAATTCTCCATTTCCATTCCGCGTTTTCATCTTTTTCAAAGCCAAAAAACCCAACAAAAAGAAAACCCAGAAACCATTAAAGCTTTTGAGTCCAAGATGATGTTTATGTTGATGTTTGTGGCAGTTATAGTTATAATAGTCCTCTTCTTAGTGACCAAATTCATGCTCAAGTGGTCGTGTAACAATGGGTCTATGGAGTACTTGAAGGAGGAGGGCATGGAATGTTCAGTGTGTCTATGTGAGCTATGTGAGGGGGAGAGAGTTCAAGTGCTCCCTAAATGCAACCATGGGTTTCATGTAGATTGCATTAAAAAGTGGTTTCAAACCCATTCAACTTGCCCACTTTGTAGAAACAGAGTTCCTTTGCTTCATCTTCAACGACATGGTGTCCTTTCTTATTCTTTCTCAATTCTTTATGAGAAAATCATCACAATATTGGGAAATTCTCTCACTATAGAGAGCGTGTTGAGTCTATGTGAAGGTCCACAGTTTATTTCTCATAATTTTATTTCTTTATGAGGTGGAGATTTGTTCATCCAAGCTATCTGTCCATGGAGGGAGATTGATGAATCATGAATATGTAGTTAGGTATTAGATAGAGATAGAAAGAGGTTAAGTAGTCCATTTATTTGTTGTTTCATTGAGAAAACCAATGAAAAATAGCTCCACCAACACCTCTGTAATTTGTATAATTATCAAGACCAACTTTCACAAAATTTGATGAGTATTTTGAGATCTCGGAAAATTTTGTGGATTGGGTAATCCATCAATCTATGAATTAGTTACCTATTAATCCGAAAGTCTGCCTAATTTTCTTCTTCTTCTTCTTGTTGAAGGTTTATTGGTCTTTTTTGAGAACTTGATTATTTATTTATCTTAAGAAGTGCATTGTCTTCGATCTATATTTTCTTCTTTTTGTACGGCACCGTTTGTTTTAGAGCTGCTATTAGCACCCCAACTTTTACTTATTACATCCAATTAAAAAGAAAGAAAATTAGTAAATTTTGGGGTGCCAATAGAAGCTCTCTCTCTCCCTCTTTCTTGTTTCTAGATTTCTATTTTTAATGTTTTATATTTTATAAAAGAATAATCTTTATTGTAAACAACCACTAAAAGTGTTATAATGTTTTGTACCGTTGAGGTCATAACTCGAGCCAAACCTTGGTGATGGTTGATGAGTGCATTCTAATCTTTGATGGGGGTATGATAAATAATTTAAGAAATGGAGTGTAATAGTAAGAGTTGGGGTGCCAATAGCACCTCTCCTTATTTTTCTAGAATAAGAATCTTGATTTTTTTCCTAAAAAATCCCTTATCTTCTTTTGGTGTAAAATTTTATAATACCCAATTTTTTTAGGTTGGTATTGGCATCCCAACTTAGTTATTACACCCTAATTAAAAGTGCAGGAAATAATTGAATAGTTGGGAATAAATAAAAATTTGGGATGCCAATAAAAATTCTTTCATTTTTTTTTATTAGATTTCTATTTTTGGGGGTTTAGGATTTTATATGAGCCTAACTGGCGCAATTGTTTGAGCCAGTGTTATAGTGTTTTTTTTTCATAATGTTGGATTTTTAATTTGAGCCAAATCTTTGTAATAGTTGAAGAGTCATTTAATCTTTAATTGGGGTGTGAGAAATGATTTAAAAAATTGAAGTGTAATAAGTAAAAGCTGGGGTGCCAATAGCATCTCTCTGTCCCCAAAACTTTCTTGAGTTGATCTGAATTAATTTGAACAAACCCCCAAATAATTGTTGAATTGGAACTTGGTTACTATGCTGTCAACAATTATAATGATGTAATAAGAGGAATTGTTATAGAATCGTGATAATTTGATTACCCTACGTGGCAAACTCAATTAACTACGCTGATGTGACAAATTAGGGAATCGTAGATCTGTGCTTCTCAGGATACACGGCTGCACTTCCCCATAAAAAATGTATCTCGAGGGAACCACGTATCTTGGGAAACATGGATCTACAATTCTCAAACTTTTCACGTCAAGTAGTTGTTTGAATATGCCACGTGGGGTGATCAGATTATCAAGACTCATTGTTATAACCATTTTATGGTCACCCACCATGAAAGTGGCAATGAATATAAAAGCATGTTTTTTATATGAAACTCTGGAGTTTTTATTGTCTAAAATATTATTGTCTTAGAAAAAGTTTCTACTAGTTGGGGTTAAAATCAAGGAATCATTTAAGTCGCAACAAATCGAATCGTGAAATGTTGAATGATTTGATTAGTAACCCTGATTTTGATAAGGTCAGTAAGTTGATGATGGTGGGAATTCAGTCTAATGATGTAAATATTTTCAAACATTAATATGATGTTTTTTATTTTTTTTCTTATTTTATAAAATTTCAAAAACAGAGTACGAAAATTGATTAATTCCCAAAATGGTGCACTATTCAAAAATAATTCTGAAAACGGTAATTTAGGATTTTCAAATTTTTTTTTTATAAATAAAGTGATAAAAAGTATTTTTATCTTTTTTTTCTACCTAAAATACTCATTTCTCTTCTTTCTTTAAAACACTTTTCTTACCTAGTAAGATTTTAAGTCATGTTAAGAGTTGTTTTCCTATCAAAACAACTTAAGAGTCAAAAAAACAAAAAAAACAAAAAAAAATTATACTTGAACAATTGCAAATTGGGCCTAGATGTGCAGAGTTCAAATATTTTGAGAGCCATCAACAACAAAAATGCAATTCCCTTACGATTCCATGGCGAAATGATCCCTAAGAAACCTGCAATTATCATAGGAGAGCTGTATCTTTTCTTCTCATCTCAGCCACTTTTTGGAGGGTCGGGTTGGGTCATAGAAAAAATACTTATTTATTTTATTTTTTGGATCAGCTTTTACTGTATAATTTGTATCAACCCATTAATTTTTGTATTATTATAGGAGGGAAGGTCAAATTGTTTTACACCAAAATTTTAAATCCCACAGATGCATTTAAACTTGGAAATTATTAAGATTTTTGGTAAAAAAAAAAAATGAAAATGCAATATTTCCATAATAGTTAATTTGTTGAAATTATAAAAATAACCTTTGAATCTTTAATATTACAATGAGATAAGGGTTTGATGCCAATTCGAAACTATCCCAATAAATATTATAAAAAAAACAGTTGCAATGTATTAAATTATAACTATTACAAAAAATCATTAAAAATCTATTATATATAAGAAAACCATGAAATTTTTTAATCTTACCTAAATCCTAATTTGGGCAGGTTGAGCCGTTGAGGGCAGATCCAAGCTTTAACTGAAGTGGCAGTCCTGAACTCGAGCTAAACACAGCCAGAGCATTGAATCTGAGCTTATTAACCTGAACTTGAGCTACTCCACATGGGTTGAGCTAGGGTTAACCTAAGATAGTTTTGAGCCTGTTGGGCAAGATGGGCTCGTTGAATTTGCCTAATTTTGCTTGAATTAGCAAATAAATTTTATATCTTAAATAATAAGAAATAACTAAAAGACAGTTTAAGTTGAGGGGTTGGCTAAATGACAATTTTGAAACGATAAGCAATTAATACATGTAGGTCGTGATTTCAATATTCAGTATGAGCATTAATTTCTGAAAGGCCACCCACGAGGGCACACCCTCACTTACCTAGTACATGTGATGTGCATGAACATTGCACGTGCCCCATGACTAATCCTAGAACAAAATCATAGTTTATGGACTAAGCAAAAGCCTAGATACAAGTTTAGTTATTAAGAAAAAAGAAAAACTAAATACACTTTAAATATAAATAAACAAGCCACATATTCTAATATAAACAGCAAATCACAATTATGAATTATTTATGAATCTATGGACCTAGCTCACACATAATCAACTTGTGGTGAATCTGAGCTCATTTGTAGGCTTACAAACCATTTTTAGGCTATCTCTAGCCATCGGATTCGAGCAAACTAATTCTTGTTTTTAAAATACAAATCCATTCAAATCCAAAAAATTTCAATTTCAAAACTAATCTCAAATTATATAAAGATGACTAAAAAATTTGTACAATAAAACATCAATACAAAAAATCAAACTTTATATTAAAAAAAATAAAAAAAATTACATCCTATAATACAGTCGGCCCTCTCTATCATCTCTAATGATACAATCAAGCTGGTGAGGAATGACACATGGCCACAACTCAATTTCTTCTTCCGAATCCGCATAGGATGCTAAAAAATCAGCCGCCCTATTGACCTCTCTATAAGCAAAAGAAAATGTTACTTTATCAAATTCTTTACATAATCTATATATTTCTTCGACAATATGCGCCACCGTTGATATGGGGAAAGCTCCTGAAATACATTTAAGACCTACTTGAGAGTCTGAAGATACGTTCAGCCTTCGACATCCATATTTTATAGCTAAACTTAATCCCTTCTGTATGGCTAGTAGTTCGTGATGTACTACCGACTTCGGCTGAGAGCACCCTGCGTAGGCAACGATCATGTCTCCATAGTGATCTCTAATCAACGCTCCCTCACCACCTCGCTTAGCTCGCAAGGATCCGTCCGTGTTAAGCATGTATTCTCCTTCGAGCGGTGGATCCCATTTAAAATATTTAGGGATTTTTGGAAAGAAATCAGCGTTGTTATTGTAAGACGAAAAATGGTTCAAGCTCTGAATGGCATTCATACTGATTAGGAAAATTGGAATATGGAATATGGAAAAAAGACGCAGTTGTGAGTGACTAAAATGAGTTGGAGACGTAGAAATGAATTTTTTAACTTTATAGTTTAAGAAACTTATAAGTGAATACGAATACGACTTCGAATGGGACACAAAGAACTGGGATTTTGCTGTTTTACACTTTTGATACACGTTAAAACATTTTAATATTTACCAATAAACCTCCAAAAATAATATAATTATTTATAAACCCCTTATCAAATAAAGACTTAAATAAAACCCAATTTTTATATCATCTCAGTGAGAATAATGTCTGGATTTTTGGGAATATGAAGATGGATACATACTTACACATAAAAACTGAAGTTTGTTGGAATTTCAAAAATCAACCCGTTTTGTGCTTTTAAACCTTAATAGAGTCGAAGTAATATTTTTTTTCACTGTTTCCCCTTATAATTTTAAGAATCAGAAGGTGAAGACATTTATCCAATACAGAGAGACATGAGAAACACTTTCCTTACTAATTAAGATTTCTACCAAGGGTCCTTAAGTTCAATTGGAATACCAATTGGAAATCCAACACCACAGCCCTCTAGATTTCTAGGATACACTCATAAAAATACAAAAAAAAAATATATACATATATTTTTTTGGGATTGATCCAAGTTTAAAATGAACAGTTATTGAATTTCTACCGAACTCCCAAATTTTAATGGTGAAAAATAATACTTTTAAAGTTTTACTTTTTTTTTTAAGTTCATAGAATTTTTTCCTCTACATCTTGTAGTATTGGTTCATAGGATCACATTTTTGGATGCCAATAGATGAGCTTAACAATGCTTAGTAAGATTTGAAATCTTACAAAGTTAGTAAGGCTAGAGTTGCTCTAGAAACATTAGAGTTTTGGAGAGAAGCAGGGTGGGACTTGTAAATTTTCTTTATTTGGCAAGGGACTTATGAAAATTTTAATAATTTTTTAAGATTTATTGGTAAGTATTATAATCTCTGTGTTACCCGACTCATCCTACCCTTAGTTATTCGGGTATGAGTGCAAATTTTTTATGTGTAAATTTATCCGTAATTATTTTTATCTGAATATTTTTAGGGTCGGATAAGGATATGCAGCCTATCCAACCCGATTATCCGTTTATCCGAGTTTAATACAGTAAATTCACAATAAGATATGTGTATAACCAAAAATTAAGATTTTCCCATCATGTTCACAATGAGGCATATATATTTGACTTAGATATCCACTTGAAATTTTGGTACAAGTTGAATATTGATATCCTTTAAAATAATGGATAAAGCGTCAGATATGGATATTAATATAAGTTGGTAAAAAATCGGATATGGATAACCGGATATAGAATTGGATAAGGATATGGTAATAACTTCACCCGACAAAACTGAGGATTAAGAACCAATCAAAGAGGGTTAAATGTTACATGTAAGTAGTTGTTGTAATGAATTCATGAAGATTTTTTTTTTCTCACAGCATAGTCCAATGATCGTTTGACATGTGTCAAAATGACATAAGCCATAAAAATTTTCTGTTGTGGTTTGTGGAACCTAATAGTACTAGTCAACAAGGAGGTACTGTAAATCAAGCCACGCCTAAGGATATTTTCATAATTTTACTAATATTATGTAAAACCCTACTTAGATATCTTAGGGTATTTATTTTTCTTGTTTTTTTAGGTGAAAAGGTGTCATCTCTAACTGCGAGGTTTTCTTCATAGTGGAATTTGTGTGATCCGTAGACGTACCTCAATCTAGAGGGAACCATGTAAAATCTCTGTGTTTCTTTGTGTGGTTGCATCTTGTGTTTAGTTTTTCGATTCGTTTTCTTGTTTCGATAGCACCTTCTTTCTTAAGAACTAGTATCAAGGCTAAGTTATTAGTTTGAATGAGTGCAATAACCGAAGAGAAGGTAAGAATTGAGAAGTTCAACTGTTCGAATTTTAAACTGCAGAAGATGCAAATCGAGGACATTCTTTATCATAAGGACCTTTATTGTCCTTAGAGAGGAAAAACGAAGAAATTGACAAACATGACAAATGAAGACTAAGAGATTCTCAATAGGAAAGCCCTGAGTAATACTCGATTATCTCCGACTTCGTCTGTGACTTTCAATATCTCTAACAAGAAGTCTACATCAGATTTGATGGTCGTTTTGTCAAAGATGTATGAGAAACCCTCCAGCTCAAACAAAGTTTTCCTAACAAAAAGTTTATTCAACATGAATTTTTAACAAATAAATCAAAATAAAAATTTAATAATATTCACGCACATAAAAATCTAAAAACCTCTTGATTTGAAAATTTGAAAATTTTCACATAAAATGACAATTTAAATCGAAATTTGAGACCTCAATCCAAAAATTTAAACATCAACATTTTAAGCATAACATTAATTAAAATGTTAACCTTAATCAACAAATGATCTAGCTAGGTTTTATCAATGTCAATCGCTCCAATCATTGTTGTCATATTCCTTCCAACATCCTCGACAATTCCTTAGTTCAAGTTTGA
Source organism: Akebia trifoliata (assembly GCF_017979445.1). Taxonomy (NCBI): domain Eukaryota; kingdom Viridiplantae; phylum Streptophyta; class Magnoliopsida; order Ranunculales; family Lardizabalaceae; genus Akebia; species Akebia trifoliata. The sequence continues at coordinate 27,425,320 of NC_141390.1, forward strand.
TTCAATATCTCATAAATTTCTTCAATTCGTTGGGTGCGGGTTATAAAATTTGAACTTTGAGTTACTTAACCATCATAATAATGAATCAACATCCGGAAAGATTCCAATTGTTCAATTATGATCCTATTATATGACAAAAAAGATGTGATAAATGACAATTGCCCTTCATGTCAAACATCAAACCACGATTAATTAAAATATAACAATAAAATGTGAATGGATATACTTCCTGTTTGTCAATAATCGTAAAAATAAAAAATTAATTTGGACGATAGTATGTTTCTCAATCCGCATCTCTAGAGGCATCGGAAGAAATTTTACCCCTCACAATATCCAAATATTAGAGAAATATATTATTTCTATGATCTGACCTTGATTTTATTTATATATAACAAAAGATTAATAAATTTACCTTTATGCCCTTGTGTTGAATATAATATTTACGTGCAAAAAAAGGGTAAATATAGTAAATAGCAAATATCACCCTCCAAACTATATAACTTTTTTAGTAAAAAAAATTAATTACAAAATCTGGTATATCAACATTTTTGTAAATAATTTTTTTTCAAAAAAAATTCGCCGGTTCATTAATGTTTGTAGTCTTCTCTTAAAGTCCACGGCCGACCTCGCAATGAAGAAAAAGCAAAATTCAAACTTCAAAGTCCACAATATAAAGTACAAAGCCCCTTGTTCTTCTCTATTAAATTCTCCATTTCCATTCCTAGTTTTCATCTTTTTCAAAGCCAAAAAACCCAACAAAAAGAAAACCCAGAAACTATTAAAGCTTTTGAGTCCAAGATGATGTTTATGTTGATGTTTGTGGCAGTTATAGTTATAATAGTCCTCTTCTTAGTGACCAAATTCATGCTCAAGTGGTTGTGTAACAATGGGTCTATGGAGTACTTGAAGGAGAGGGCATGGAATGTTCAGTGTGTCTATGTGAGCTATGTGAGGGGAGAGAGTTCAAGTGCTCCCTAAATGCAACCATGGTTTCATGTAGATTGCATTAAAAAGTGGTTTCAAACCCATTCAACTTGCCCACTTTGTAGAAACAGAGTTCGTTTGCCTCATCTTCAACGACATGGTGTCTTTTCTTATTCTTTCTCGATTCTTTATGAGAAAATCATCACGATATTGGGAAATTCTCTCAACATAGAGAGCGTGTTGAGTCTATGTGAGGGTCCACAGTTTATTTCTCATAATTTTATTTCTTTATGAGGTGGAGATTTGTTCATCCAAGCTATCTGTCCATGGAGGGAGATTGATGAATCATGAATATGTAGGTAGGTATTAGATAGAGATAGAAAGAGGTTAAGTAGTCCATTTATTTGTTGTTTCAAACCAATGAAAAATAGCTCCACCAACACCTCTGTACTTCGTATAATTATCAAGACCAACTTTCACAAAATTTGATGAGTATTTTGAGATCTCGGAAAATTTTGTGGATTGGGTAATCCATCAATCTATGAATTAGTTACCTATTAATCCGAAAGTCTGCCTAATTTTCTTCTTCTTCTTCCTCTTCTTGTTGAAGGTTTATTGGTCTTTTTTGAGAACTTGAGTATTTATTTATCTTACGAAGTGCATTGTCTTCGATCTATATTTTCTTCTTTTTGTACGGCACCATTTGTTTTAGAGCTGCTATTAGCACCCCAACTTTTACTTATTACACCCAATTAAAAAGAAAGAAAATTAATAAATTTTGGGGTGCCAATAGAAGTTCTCTCTCTCTCTCTCTCTCTCTCTCTCTCTCTTGTTGCTAGATTTCTATTTTTAATGTTTTATATTTTATAAAAGAATAATCTTTATCGTAAACAACCACTAAAAGTGTTATAATGTTTTGTACCATTGAGGTCATTACTCGAGCCAAACCTTGGTGATGATGGTTGATGAGTGCGTTCTAATCTTTGATGGGGGTATGATAAATAATTTAAGAAATGGAGTGTAATAGTAAGAGTTGGGGTGCCAATAGCAACTTTCCTTATTTTTCTGGAGTAAGAACTTGATTTTTTTCCTAAAAACTCCCTTATCTTCTTTTGGTGTAAAATTTTATAATACCCAATTTTTTTAGGGTTGCAATTGGCATCCCAACTTAGTTATTACACCCCAATTAAAAGTGCAGAAAATAATTGAATAGTTGGGAATAAATAAAAATTTGGGGTGCCAATAAAAATTCTTTTATTTTTTTTATTAGATATCTATTTTTGGGGGTTTAGGATTTTATATGAGCCTAACTGGCGCAATTGTTCGAGCCAATGTTATAGTGTTTTTTTTCATAATGTTGGATTTTTAATTTGAGCCAAATCTTTATAATAGTTGAAGAGTCATTTAATCTTTAATTGGGGTGTGAGAAATGATTTAAAAAATTGAAGTGTAATAAGTAAAAGTTGGGGTGCCAATAGAATCTCTCTGTCCTCAAAACTTTCTTGAGTTGATCTGAATTAATTTGAACAAACCCCCAAATAATTGTTAAATTGGACCTTGGTTACTGTAGACACCCTAATTTGAACGGACCCTCATTTGAAAAGGCCCAAAACAGTGATTTTCTGATAAATTTGGCTAACGGGCCTCGAAGGCCCGAAGCATCAAAGCCTCTAAACCTTTCAATGGGTTAGTAGGTCCACCAAAAAGCTCGGCATGCTCCATTTCATTCGAAACACTGATCTTCCACAAAATAAGCCAACGGGCCTCAAAGGCCCTAAGAGTTAAAAATCGAGAATTTCCTTGAACCAAGGCCCCCAAGACCACCCAATGTTCTAAGGAACCCACCAAAGGGATCGGACCCATCCCATGATGATCCAACCTTCACCGCTCCACGCTTACATCCAAAAAAATAGATAAAATCCTTCAACGGGCCCAAAAAGCCCGATTTGCCAACATGTGGCATTTATAATCAAAGCAATGAGTTCAAAAATTACAAAAAAATCAATAAAATTAAAAAACGAGACTTGGGACGCCTACCACCTCCTATATCCCTTTACCGCTCCATCTCCGAATCCGGAAAAAATCTAAGCCCACTTATGGCCCATGAACCCTCAATTACCCAAAAATCAATTTCTCATTTTAACCCTAACCTAAAACCTACCCATCCTCAAAATGCAATCCAAAAACTAGCCTTACCCAATCCAAAATAACTTACAACCCAAAGTCCAACACTAAAAGCCCACAAGACATCATACAATCCATATCCAATTATCCAACCCACAACCCTAACCCATAAACCACAACCCACATCAACAATCACTATTTTACCATCAAAAGGTGACACATGTCATCATCCCCTCTCACCTCCCTCATCAAACCAACCACCCATCACTTTTCTCTAAAACATTAACTACCTACATCACCTTTTCACATCAACCCTACACCTCCCTTAACCTACCATCATCATACCTCTCCCTAATCTACCATCATCATTTCCTATAAACTCATCTCTACAACCTAAACCTACATCTGTCCTTTCAAATCAAACACTCAATCTCTCCCATCAATTAAATCTTAATCTCTAACATCCACACATCTTGCCACATGTCATCATCTCTCTCACCCTCCCAACCACCATCTTATACCCTCCATTCTCTTAAATCAAACACCACTTAATCAATCAACCACCCTCTTAAACACCTATCAACTCACCCTCTTAAACATTCCACTAAAATGGTTTGGGTAAGATTCAAACCATTTGGATCAAAACACAACTCATTTACCTTCATTACATAATTACCCCTCTCCCAACTCCTAATTTCATACTCCCCACCTTTAAAACATATGCCATTATCCATCTTTTCAACCTATCACCCCATTATACCCCAAAATACTCTCTCAGCACCTATAAATACCCTTCCCTTCCTCCCAAAAATGGTTACCAAGTCTTATATATATAAAATTTTTACTCCTCTTTCCTCTATTCCATTACTCTCATAGCATCTTCTAAAAAAAAAGGTTCATTCTCATATTTCATTAAGAACTCAAGAGAAGAAGAAGAAGGAGAAGAAGAAAAAGGGATCAAAGATACAAGGTGGGTTCGAAGCACACACCCCCCTCTCTCTCACTCTCTCTCACTCTCTCTTTCTTTATCCTCTCATTCACCCTCTTCTAACATCACCTCCTTCTCTTTCATTTTTTAAATGAGTGGACCCCAAGGCTAAAGGTTCATAAGGGTCATTTCCATCAATGAAATGATCTTATGATCAACCCGAAAGCGAATCCCTATCTAGGGTACAAGTGCACCCACGTGACACATTTTTCACTTTCTTTTACAAAAAATAAAATGACCGAGTTACGTAGAGGTTACCATCACTTGAAGGGGAAAAAGGGGTGCCTAACACCTTCTCTTTTCTCCAACCGAGCCACTTACCTAAATCTCTAGGTTTGATCAACCTTTATCCGTTGCGAGTCACTAACACCCAAAAATGTCACTTTTCACAAAAATGTACGTCGGGTTACCATTTACACCCACTTCCAACTTGAATGGTGGCAACTCCAATATTTAGTAGTTGTGGCCGTCGTAATAACGAAAACCACGTAACTACAATTACTATGATGTCAACAATTATAATGATGTAATAAGAGGAATTGTAATAGACTCGTGATAATTTGATTACCCAACGTGGTAAATTGAATTGACTATGCTAATGTGATAAGTTAGGAAATTGTAGATCTGTGCTTCTTGGGATACATAGCTGCACTTCCCCATAAAATATGTATTTCGAGAGAACCATATATCTTTGGGAGCACAGATCTATGATTCCCAAACTTTTCACATCAGGTAGTCATTTGAGAATGCCATGTGGGGTGGTCAGATTATTAGGAACCCCCCTCCCTCCCCAAAATGAAAGTCAATGAATATAAAAGCATGTTTTTTATATGAAACTCTAGAGTTTTTATTGTCGAAAATATTATTGTCTTAAAAAAGTTTCTACTAGTTGGGGTTAAAATCAAGGAATCATTTACGTCACAACAGCAAAGTAATATTTATCTTTTTTTCAACCCAAAATACTCATTTCCCCTCTTCCTTTAAAACACTTTTCTTACCTAAGATTTTAAGTCTTAGGGTTGTTTTGCTATCAAAACAACTTAAGAGTCAAACAAAACAAAAACAAAAAAAAAGTATACTTGAACAACTGCAAATTGGGCCCAGATGTGCAGAGTTCAAATATTTTGAGAGCCATCAACAACAAAAAATGTAATTCCCTTACGATTCCATGTTGAAATGATCCCTAAGAAACCTGATTATCATAGGAGAGCTGTATTTTTTCTTCTCATCTCAGCCACTTTTTGGAGGGTCGGGTTGGGTCATAGAAAAAAATACTTATTTATTTTATTTTTTGGATAAGCTTTTACTGTATAATTTGTTTCAACCCATTAATTTTTTCTATTATAAGGAGGGAAGGTCAAGTTGTTCTGCACCAAAATTTTAAATCCCACTAATGCATTTAAACTTGGAAATTATTAAGATTTTTGGTGTTAAAAAAAAAGAAAATGCAATATTTCCATAATAGTTAATTTGTTGAAATTATAAAAATACCCTTTGAACCTTTAATATTACAATGAGATAAGGGTTTGATGCAAATTCGAAACTATCCCAATAACTATTATAAAAATACAATTGCAATTTATTAAATTATAACTATTACAAAAAATCATTAAAAATCTATTATATATAAGAAAACCATGAAATTTTTTAATCTTACCTAAATCCTAACTTGGGCAGGTTGAGGGCAGATCCAAGCTTTAACTGAAGTGGCAGTCCTCAACTCGAGCTAAACACAGCCAGAGCATTGAATCTGAGCTCATTAACCTGAACTTGAGCTGCTCCACATGGGTTGAGCTGGGGTTAAATAATAAGAAATAACTAAAAGACACTTTAAGTTGAGGGGCTGGCTAAATGGCAATTCAAAATGATAAGCAATTAACATATGTATGTCGTAATTTCAATATCCAATATGAGCATTAATTTCTGAAAGGCCACCCACGAGGGCACACCCTCACTTACCTAGTACATGTGATGTGCATGAACATTGCACGTGCCCCATGACTAATCCTTGAACAAAATCATAGTTTATGGACTAAGCAAAAGCCCAGATACAAGTCTAGTTATTAAGAAAAAAGAAAAACTAAATACACTTTGAATATAAATAAAAAGTCACATATACCAATATAAACAGCAAATCACAATTATGAATTATTTATGAAGCTATGGACCTAGCTCACACATAATCAACTTGTGGTGAATCTGAGCTCATTTGTAGGCTTACAAACCATTTTTAGGCTATCTCTAGCCATCGGACTCGAGCAAACTAATTCTTGTTTTTAAACTACAAATCCATTCAAATCCAAAAAATTTCAATTTCAAAACTAATCTCAAATTATATAAAGATGACTAAAAAATTTGTACAATAAAACATCAATACAAAAAATCAAACTTTATATTAAAAAAAAAAAAATTACATCCTATAATACAGTCGGCCCTCTCTATCATCTCTAATGATACAATCAAGCTGATGAGGAATGACACATGGCCACAACTCAATTTCTTCTTCTGAATCCGCATAGGATGCTAAAAAATCAGCCGCCCTATTGACCTCTCTATAAGCAAAAGAAAATGTTATTTTATCAAATTCTTTACATAATCTATATATTTCTTCGACAATATGTGCCACCGTTGATATGGGGAAAGCTCCTGAAATACATTTAAGACCTACTTGAGAGTCTGAAGATACCTTCAGCCTTCGACATCCATATTTTATAGCTAAACTTAATCCCTTCTGTATGGCTAGTAGTTCGTGATGTACTACCGACTTCGGCTGAGAGCACCCTGCGTAGGCAACGATCATGTCTCCATAGTGATCTCTAATCAACGCTCCCTCACCACCTCGCTTAGCTCGCAAGGATCCGTCCGTGTTAAGCATGTATTCTCCTTCGAGCGGTGGATCCCATTTAAAATATTTAGGGATTTTTGGAAAGAAATCAGCGTTGTTATTGTAAGACGAAAAATGGTTCAAACTCTGAATGGCATTCATCCTGATTAGGAAAATTGGAAAATGGAATATGGAAAAAAGACGCAGTTGTGAGTGACTAAAATGATTTTGGGTGAATTGGATACGTAGAAATGAATTTTGTACTTTATAGTTTAAGAAATTTATAAGTGAATACGAATACGACTTCGAATGGGACACAAAGAACTGGGATTTTGCTGTTTTACATCTTTTGATACACGTTAAAACATTTTAATATTTACCAATAAACCTCCAAAAATAATTAACTTATTTATAAACCCCTTATCAAATAAAGACTTAAATAAAACCCAATTTTTATATCATCTAATGTCTGGATTTTTGGGAATATGAAGATGGATACATATTTACACATAAAAACTGAAGTTTGTTAGAATTTCAAAAATCAAAATCCGTTTTGTGCTTTTAAACCTTAATAGAGTCTAAATAATCCCTTTTTTCACGGTTTCCCCTTATAAATTTAAGAGTGAGAAGATGAAAACATTTATCCAATACATATCCACATAGAGACATGAGAAACAGTTTCCTTAGTAAGATTTCAAATCTGAAATCTTACTAAGGGTCCTTAAGCTCAATTGGATTACCAATTGGAAATCTAACACCACAATCCTCTAGATTTCTAGGATAAACTCATTAAAAAAAAAAGACAAAAAAACTTCAATAAAATATTTTATTGGGCTTGATCCAAGTTTTGAAAATGAACGGCTACTGAATTCCCACCGAACTCCCAAATTTTAATGGTGAAAAATAATACTTTTAAAGTTTTACTTTTTCTTTAAGTTCATAGAATTTTGTCCTCTAGATCCTGCAGTATCGATTCATCAGATCACATTTTTGGATGCCACTAGGTGAGTTTAACAACGCTTAGTAAGATTTGAAATCTTACAAAGTTAGTAAGGCAAGAGTTGCTCTAGAAACATTAGAGTTTTGGAGAGAAGCATGGTTGGGATTTGTAAATTTTCTTTATTTGAAAGGGACTTATGAAAATTTTAATAATTTTTTAAGATTTATTGGTAAGTATTATAATCTCCGTTTACCCGACTCATCCTACCCTTAGTTATTCGAGTATGGGTGCAAATTTTTTATGTGTAAATTTATTGGCAATTATTTTTATCTAAATATTTTTAGGGTCGGATATAGATATGCATCCTATCCAACCCAATGATCCGTTTATCCGAGTTTTATATAGCAAATTCACAATAAAATATGTGTATAAACAAAAAGTAAGATTTTCTCATTATGTTCTCAATGAGGCATATATATCCGATTTGGATATCCACTTGAAATTTTGGTACAAGTCAAATATTGATATCCTTTAAAATAATGGATAAAGAGTCGGATATGGATATTAACATAAGTGGGTAAAAACTATGGATAACCAGATATAGAATTGGATAAGGATGTGATAATAACTTCACTCGACAAAACTGAGGATTAAGAACCAATCAAAGAGGGTTAAATGTTACATGTAAGTGGTTGTTGTAATGAATTCATGAAGATTTTTTTTTCTCACAGCATAGTCCAACGATCGTTTGACATGTGTCAAAAATGACATAAGCCATAAAAATTTTCTGTTGTGGTTTGTGGAACCTAATAGTACTAGTAAACAAGGAGGTACTGTAAATCAAGCCATGTCTAAGGATATTTTCATAATTTTACTAATATTATGTAAAACCCTACTTAGATATCTTGGGGTATTTATTTTTCTCGTTTTTTTTGGTGAAAATGTGTAATCTCTAACTACGAGGTTTTCTTCATAGTGGAATTGGTGTGATCTGTGGATATATCTCAATCTAGAGGGAACCATGTAAAATCTTTGTGTTTCTTTGTATGGTTGCATCTTGGTTTAGTTTTTCGATTCTTTCTTGTTTCGATTGCACCTACTTTATTAACAACTAGTATCAGGGTTAAGTTTTTAGTGAATGGCTGCAGTGACTACAGAGAGAGTAAGATGTGAGAATTTCAAGTATTCGAATTTTGGATTGCTGAAGATGTAAATCAAGGACGTTCTTTATCATAAGGACCTTTATTGTCCTCTAGGAGGAAAAACGAAGAAATCGACAAACATGACAGATGAAGACTGGGAGATTCTCAACAAGAAAGCCCTGGGTACCACTCGATTATCTTCCGCTCCATCTGTGACTTTCAATATCTCTAACAAGAAGTCTACATCAGATTTGATGGTCGCTTTGTCAAGGATGTATGAGAAATCTTCCGCTTCAAACAAAGTTTTCCTAACAAAAAGGTTATTCAAATTGAATTTTTAACAAATAAATTGAAATAAAATTTTAACAATGTTCACACGCATTAAAAAATCTAAAAATCTCATGCTTTGGAAAACTAAAAATTTAAATCGAAATTTGAGACCTCGATCCCGAAATTTAAACATCAAAATTTTAAACATAGCATTAATTAAAATTTTAACCTTAATTAATCAATCAAAATCGAATATTAAACTTAATTAACCAATCAAATTAAAATTTAAACTTCATCGACCAACCAAAATCGAAAATTAAAACTAAATTTAACCAATCATTTGAAATCTTAACTCGATCGATTAATCAAATCAAAAATTAAAATTTAACTCATCATCGAACCAATCACTCAGTTAAAAATTTAATTCATCCAACTAATCAATGAATAATTTTTTTTTTCGCCAATCAAAGACTACCAAGTTGCAAATAATGGAGGATCACTACCCACATTCTTTTATAAAAAAAAATGTGAGAAAGGAGAAGTAAAAAAGGAAAGAAAAAAAGAAAATCGTTTATATTGGAGATGAATCCAATGTCCCAATCAAAAATCGATGGAAAGAAGAAATAAAAAATAGAAATAGAAATAGAAAGTAGAAGAAAAAAGAAAGACAACTAGAAACTATAAAATGATGTCCTCAATCCATCCTTGAACACACAAAACGTGACCTAGACTGGGTTTCATCTCTTCAATTGTTCTTCCAAAACAAAACAAAATAAAATAAGAAGAATAAAAAAAAAAAACATAAGAAGAAGAATCGAACCACAATTGCAACAACGCTTGTCCTCTCTTCTTATCTTTAAACTTCTTCGACAATAGTCACATCTGTCCTCTCTCTTCTTCTCTTTAAACTTCTTCGACAACAGTCACGTTTATCCTTTCTTCTTCTCTTTAAACTTCTCCAACAATAGTCCTCATGTCCTTTCTTCTTCTCTTTAAATTTCTCCAATAACAATCGTGTCTATCTTCCCTTCTTTTCTTTAAATTTTTCCAACAACAACCGTGCCTATCCTTCCTTCTTCTCTTTAAACTCTCCAACAACAACCATGTCTGTCCTCTCTTATTCTCTTTAAACTTTTCCAGCAGCAACCGTCGTCCATTTGTCCTCACTTCATCTCCAACATCTCCACAATAGTCGTTCTTTCTTCTTTCTCCATTGCTCTATGACGTCTTTCATAGCAGCTACATAATTTTATTTCTTCTCTTCAATGCTTCCTTCATACTCATCTCTATTATCACAACGCTCCAAGCCATCTCGAGTTGTGCCTGAAGGATTGCATTCATCCACCAATCTATCTTAGAAGTAAGTTTGATTTTACTTTTATTTTTTTTTCTCATGCTTAAGTCCCTTTTTTCATTTTTTTTTATGATCATTTTGCCCTCCATTGATGCTTTATAATGTTCTTGAATTATAATCATCATGTAATTTCTAATAGGGGAAGTTTATTATTATTTTCTTTTTATTTCTTATACTAATAGGATTAGGATATATATATATATATATATATATATATATATATATATATATATATATATATATATATATATATATATATATATTATATATTTTTTTTTCTAAGTTCATGATCATTATGCTTAAATTAATTTTTATATGATGAACTTGTGGTTGCTTGTTTATGACTAGAGTAATTCGAATTACCTTAGCAATTCTTAATGTTTAAGAATAAAAAATGTCCAATTCTATCGATCCTAACATGTGATACATTGTGTGATGATTTGATAATTATTCTATGTGATAATATATTCGTTAAATTGGTAAATATTCATGTTTTTGAATAATGATTATTTTGGAAGTTTAAAAATTGTTTATATATCCCTATTTTGTTAACTTAGAAATTTGATGCATGTGGAATTCTTCAAATTTAGAAGTTTTATATTTTTTTTTTTATAAGCAAGCAAGGAAAGTGTATTAGAATTGTCAAAAGTGTACAATGGGGAGGTCCCTCGCGATTTACAGAACGAAATTGAGGAAGATCAAGCTTATCACCAAAATAAGCATTTTAACAATTAATGGCATTTCTGAAACTTGTTTGAAGATCACAGATGATACGTTGTGAGTTGTAGCAACAACAAGGGTGTCTGCAATTGCATTCGCCTCTTTCCATATATATAGAAATTTTATATATATTCATATTTTACTAATTTGACAATTATGCATGACATGTATTTTACTGATTTGAAAATTTTACATATATTCATATTTTACCAATTTGGCGATTATACATGGGTTTTACTGATTTGGAAAGTTTACATATATTCATGTTTTACCAATTTAGTAATTATGTATGATGTGGATTTTACTGATTTGGAATGTTTGCATTAGATCATATTTTATCAATTTGGAAATTACGTGTGAATTAGAAGTCATTTATGAGTGTATGGATGCTAAATTATGTGGAAAGTACTTGTGCACATAACATTTTTAATTGAATCTCAATCTTTAAGAAAAATTACCACGTGAGCCTTAGGGCATTAAAAAGGATTTAGGCTTTTTCATATTTTTACCCCTTTTATGTGTAAAATTTAAAGAATCATTTGAATATTTGGGGAATTTTAGCCGTAAGATTTGTTTAGCAAATTTGACATAAAGTGATGATAATTGGACTCTAGTTTGACTTTAATCTTCTCTCATTGACCGTATGATTTTTTTGGATCGTAGTAGAGACCGATCATCTCGATCGGACGGGTTCAGTACCTAACACATTTTAAAATCCATAATCTGACCTCTTACCCATTTTTCTTACTCATAGACCGATCCTGATCCACTTTAGAGTTATTTATGATTCCTAGACCTAAACTAGGCGACGATTCCCAATTATCAAAAAATCCCTCAATTAATCACTCGATACTTTTCATTATTATTATAAAAGTGTCGAGGTGCTTTCAATCATCCCACATCCAACTGAATCAATTTTTTAGTTTGTTCATCTCTAAGGTGGCGCGAGGGTGAGCGTGAAGACATAATAGAAATAAAGTAACAAAACTTAAGGATAAGACATTGGAAGCAGAGTCACCTCGCCAATAGTGCAAAGGCATTGCTTTTTTTTATCTATATGCACAACTTGGCTTATGTAAGGCTATGAACTGAAACGAGCTTCCTGTTCTTTCAAAAATTTGTCTCCAAGCATTACCACATAGTTGTGTTTCACCATCTTTCAATGATTCTCATGTTTCTTTCAACCGGTTTCTTTCAAACTAGTATGCCAAAAGGTAAGCCCAAGAATTTTTTTGCTTGGTTTGGTTATTAATGGCGGCAACAAGTAGGTGGAGAAGAGGAACACCAGCTATTCGATATTATAGCCTTCTAAATTTTATTAAAAAATTCAAATAAAAAAAATTAAGAATTCAAAAGACAATTTATGTTGAGCTTGATCCAAGATTTTGAAAATGGATGGCTAGTAAACCCCCGAACTTATAATTAAAATTCAACAGTGAAAATAACTTTTTTCAAAGTTCATAGAATTTTGTCCTCTACAACCTTGAATCACTAGATCATGTTTTTGGATGGCAAAAGGTAAGCCTTTTTTCTTGGTTAGATTCATTAATGGTGGCAACAACAACAAGCGGAGAAAAAAAAGAACCAAGAAGGAGCTTCTTCTCCAAATCACCTTGTGGTATCTAAAAACATTATCCGATGCTTTAAGGTTGTAGAGGATAAAATTTTATGAAATTTATATATAAAAAAAATTGAAAAAAGTTATTTTTCACCGTTAAATTTTAATTTTAAGTTTTGGAGTTCGCTAGCCGTCCATTTCAAATGCTTGGATCAAACTCAAAAGATTTTTTTTTTTATTTTATACTTTTGAATATAAGTTTCTCGATGAAATTTAGAGGAATGTGGTGTCAGATTGTTGATGTGGTAATCCATTTGAGCAAACGAACCTTAGTAAGGCTTGAAATCTTACTATGTTGGCAAGAAAAGTATTTCACAAAAAAGGTATTTTGGGTAGAAAATATAAAAATTAATGTTCATTTTAATTTTTATAGTTTTGATAAAAAAAAACTTATTTACAAAAATGGTAAATTACCGTTTTCATAATTAATTTGAAAAGTGCAACATTTTGAGAATTAATCAATTTTGGTTGCATTTTTGGTAAAGTAGATTTTAAAATTTAAATAAAACTATTATAATGAAGTTTTGATAATTTAATTAAAGAATAAATTATTCTAATCAATTAAAAAAAATTAAAATTAACATTAATTAATTGCCAACCTGTGTAATACATCTTGCGTATTGCATGATTGCCTTATCTCTTCTCCTCAATTTCAAGAATTCTTCTCTAACTTTCTCTTTTACAATTTTTCCTTAAATACACTTTCAACATTATATATTCTCTTTTCTTTTTTCCACCCTTTTTTTTTTGGAAGATAATGGGGGTATTTAGTGGACCCCTAGTCGACAAAAGAAGGTTACAATCTCACATAGGATTTGCCCAAGGCATCCTCATTTACAATGATAAGAAACTAAGTTGGAAACTCAGAAGGAGACAAAGTTGAACTTTAAAATAATCTAAATCACAATGCCAGGAAGTCAGTTGTCTTGTTTGTTTCTCTATAGATGAACAATAATCTGACCACTTGAAAGGACCTTGAGAACTCCTTGATAGATTGATTTTCCTCCTTGTGTACCAAGGCATAATTGCTTGACCTGAGATAAATTGGACAACAAGCTTAGAATCAGAGTCTACACACAGCTTGTTAACTTGTAAGGAGATAGCCAACTTCAATCATTCTTGAATAGCTCAAAACTCATGCATTAAAATATTCTCTCATAATTCTCTACCTTTTTCAATAATACTCTTCCAACTTCTTTGTTTTTCTTCTTCTTCTACCTTTTTTAGTAAATGAAACCCTTTTTTTATTAATAAAATAAGATTTTGAGCCTTATTTAAGTGTCGTTTTACTCAAATGGATTACAACATCAGAAATCCAATAACACAACCCTCTAAGTTTCATCGAAAAACTCAGATAAAAGAAAACAATTTCTTGTAAATTAGATCAAAGGTTTTGAAAATGGACGACTACCAAACTTTCACATAACTTTCAAACTGAAAGATGAAATTTAAAGGTAAAAGATAATTTTTTTTTCTTTCAAATTCATAGAATTTCGTCCTTGACAACCTTGAAGCATTGGATCGTGTTCTTGGATGCCAAGAGGTGAGCCCAAGGTCCCTTAGTAAGGGTGAAGTCCTCCCTAACATAATAAGGATTGGGAGGACTCTTTTAACAAACACTCCACCTTTATTCACTTTCCCCTTCTACCCCTTAACCTGGAGAAGATGGCACCGAAGAACTCTAGCAGATTTTGTTGGTTCATGCACACTGGGATTAATCTGTGAGCGACAGCACAAGAGAATAATAATACGTGATGTCACTTGTCAACAAACAATGGTAATGGGTCAGTGTGCCTAAGATTCGTTAAATAATTTTTTCTTTGCTTCAAGTGTTCCACTTTGCTACATAACATTAAGACCGTAGCACCTTGATTAGGAGATATCCACCATTTATGTATCTTTGGCTCTTGGCCCACCAACTTTTACGGCCTTGATCATTGATTTGGTGCACTGATGTTTGTTAAAATGAAGTATCATATCTGTCTCATTCGATTTCCATTAATATATGACAAGGTGATCTGCAACTAGTCGGTCTTTATTTATGACAGCTAATATTAGTACCCCAACTTTACTTATAACACTCCAATTTTTTTTTTTTTTTTTTAAATTTCACACTGTAATTAAAGACTAAAATACACCCTCCGAAACATTGCAAAAGTTTGATTTAAGTTATTACCTCTACATTACAAAGCATTATACTTCATTCAAACACCTTCAACAATTATTTACAATTAGGGTTAGGCTTGTGTAAAATCCTAAATCTAGTAAAGATAGAAATTTTCCATTGGCACCCCAACTTTTACTTATTCTCAACTTGTTTTTTTTTAATTGAATTGTAACAAGTAAAAGTTGGGGTGCCAATAATACCTCTCTTATTTATTTAGTACTTGCTTTAAAAAAAAATGAATGAAAAAAGAATATAAAAAATAAAAAATGATTCTAAAAGATTTTCCCCAAAAAAACAAAGTAGCCTAGAATATTTGGCAAGTGGTTGGAGATATCTACTTCCGTCCTTTTTCGTTTGGAAAATTACTTAAAATGATTCTCGTGGAGGGACTTCTTTATGTATAATCCCAAGTTTTCGGTTGTAGCTTATCAAGATATTTAGTAAATTTTTCTTTTCTAAATGGTCACTAGACCTCGTGTCACATGTATAGGGTATTTGAAATACCTATACTACCATTTTCTCATCTTCTTCACATATTTAGCTCTTCCAACAGTAATTGTGTTCATTTACAATGATCTTGGATCATGAATGACAAATGGAGAATCATATTCTCTTAATTTCGAATATCTAGATGTATTTTTTTTATATATATTTATTTCGATTATTTATAATAATAAAAAATTAAAAATGAAATTGAAATTCGAAATTTTTTATCATTACATCGTAACTTTTGATTTACAATCATAATTGATCATTTTATTTTTTATTTTTTCAATTTCAATATTTGATTAATCTCCTCGAAATACTAAAAGAAGTATTAATTATGGTTGCAAATCAAAAGTTATAATATAATCATAAAAAAAAAATTCAAATCTCAAGTTTGTTCTTCAATTTTCTTTTTATAAATCATTGAAAAAAATAAAATATATTTAAATATTCAAAATTAAGAGAATATCATTCTCCATTTGTCATTCATGATTAAAGATCGTCGAAAATGATCACAATCGCAATTATAAAATCAAACTGTATGAAAAAAAATAAAAAAATGATAATTTGAATATTTCAAATACCTTATGTAGGTGAGATGGGCATTGGTAATACAAAAGAAAAGTTTACTAATGTCTTTGATAAGCTACAGTAAAAAACTCAAGGAATTATTTAGAAAGAAATCCCTACGTCGTGAGGGTCATTTAAGTAATTTTCCCTTCTTGTTATTAATAGCAGTCGCAGAAAGCCAGAAACAGCTGTGAAAGAGGTACGTAATTGGTTTGAAAATTCAGGACATCTCAAGAATGCGCCAAAAATCGGAGGGGTCGGTTTAAATTACCCTATACTTTTTCCAACATTAAGGCTTCGAGTGGGTTTTTTTGCTCAGCTCACAGATTCTGCGTGTCACGTCAAGCATGGAAAGATATTTTTTTAATTAATAAGGGTAATTTTGTAAATTAAGAGTGTTATTCAATACACGTGGACTTCGTGAACAGCTTGATTAGGAGCCCAAGGTGTTTTAAACACCAACTAAAGAATGCCACGTAGACACCTAAACTAATTTATAGGAACGGAACACCGTATTGGATAATTTCAACCAAAACTGGGAATTAAAAGCGGATATTTGCGTAAGCGAAACGCAGATACTGGCGTCCGCAAGAAGACGCACTCCGAAATTTCCCTCCATTCTCCCTCAAACGAACCACAAATTCTCTCTCTCAAACTCGCCTAATCTCTGTTCTTCTGTTCTGATCTCTCTCTCTCTCTCTCTAAAGATGGAAGGAACGAAAAGCTTGAATTCATCTCGACCAAGGATCATGGTGACGAACGACGATGGAATCGATGCACCTGGTTTACAAGCTATCGTTCAGGTTCTTGTATCTACCGAACGTTACGAGATCCTGGTCTGCGCTCCCGATTCGTAAGTTTTCTTCTTCTTTGATCCAATCTTCTACGATTAGCTAGATTATTACTATTTAAGAGTACATTACCCTTTAATTCTGCGAATGCGGATTTGAAAAAGGTTGTTTGGATGATACAATTTTAGAAAGTTTCTATTTTGATTCATCTTTCAAGTTTTTTTGCGGTATGATTTGGTTTTAAGTTTTAATTGATATCGATTAGTGTTTGTTTGTATTTTTTTGTACCAATTTCATTGCGTGTAGCATTTTAGTTTTACTCAATTATTTGTTTCAGTATCGAATATCGTTCAATCTCTACTATCCAATCTTGAATTTTTTTTCAGAGTGGATTAAGCTTTATAAAAGGCTGTTTAGATGTTAGAATTCTGGATAAGTTTCTTCTTTGATTCATCTTTCAAGTTGATTTGCGATAGAGATTCGGTTATAACTAAGTGAGGGTGATTAGAGTTTCTTTTTGTTTTTGTTTTCCTACCAATTTCATTGCTTGTAGCATTTTAATTTACTCAATTATCTGGTTCAGTATCGAATATCATTCAATCTCTACTATCCAAACTTGAATTTTTTTTTTACCAGAGTGGATTAAGCTTTAATACTGTAAATTCTGATTAGAAAAATTTATTTAGATGATATAGGTTCAGCTAAGATTCTACTTCAATGAATCTTTCGAGGTGGTTTGTAACAGAGAGGAGTCGGATTTGTGGTTTTAAGTGATGGTGATTAGTGTTTTTTGCACCAATTTCATTGCTTATGTAGCATTTTCATTTACTTCATTTGTTGGAAAAGTTGAGGTTCAAATGCGTTACACGGTTTTCCAAGATTGTCTTGTAGTTTATGTTACAGTTTCACGGTTTAGAATGGATGAGCTTGTCTATACATCCTTTCAGGATCTTGTTCTTAGATTGGAGCCTAGGGACAAGAAAAATTACAAGGGTAAATGAGCTCAATTTTAAGATGTGAATTTAGGGTTCAAATTTTTAAAACCCTTGGAAAAAGTACCTTGGCTAAGTCAAGTAGCTTCACCATTACAAGTGAGCGAAACAAGGAGGCATCACCGCTGAACATGATTTTGCTGAGGTGGCAGGTTGAAGCAGGTCAAATGAAATTTGACTTGCCCAATGAAATTTTATCCTTGTAGATCGGTTATCAACTAATGCTAAAAGAAATGTAATGAAATTTCGCCTGCTACTGTATCCATTTATCTTAGTTTTGCTGTATAGAGAACTTGACGTGCTTATGAAAAGCTCAAAATGTCACCATTTTTTATAAAAAATACAGAGCACCCGAGTCTTTCATCCGATGCTTTACTCATGGCATGTTAGGATCTTTTGGTTGGTAACGTTTTGGACTATGTCTTATGCAAGTGGCAAGCAGACGTTAGTGGGTCAGATTGGTGTGTGGTGGTCATGTGTCTTGTAATGCATGACAAATGAGTGTAGTTTTATTTGTTGATACAACATGCTAATGCAAGTACTGTCTTTATCTGCACTTTTTTCAGGGAAAAATCGGCTGTCAGTCATAGCATTACTTGGCGTCATCCTATTCCTGTCAAAAAAGTTGAAATTGAAGGAGCGACAGCATTTGCAGTTTCTGGTTTGTTGTTTAGCCTAATTTATTACTTCAATTTGAAATGTATTGTAGGTTTGATTTGATCAAATACTTTTACTACGAGTTCTCCTAGTTGGGATTGTATTTGTTTATTTATTTATTTTTTATTTGGACATTTAGTATTGTCTCCCACCTTTTATGCTTCTGTTCACAATGGTACAATATGATATTTCATTATTACATACAGGAACACCGGCAGATTGTGCTTCTTTGGGGATCTCCCAAGCACTCTTTCCTGCAATTCCTGACCTGGTAACTCTTCAGACACTTTTAATGATGTTATAAACATGTTTACTTAATTGTGAAAACGTGTTTGATCACTTTCTGATTATATCATTTTAAATTGCTAGATATTGTTCACTTTAGGAGATAATTTTATATTTTTACTTGTCGTCCTTGCATCATGCTGCATAAATTTGTTTAGATTTTTTTGAGTTGCTAATATGTTTTCTTATGTGTGCTCACAGGTAATTAGTGGCATCAACATGGGTAGCAACTGTGGGTATCATGTGTTAGTACCATATCCAGTGTCTTGCCTTCTTTATGTTACCTACCTTACTACCGACTGAACTAGAGAAATATTCTTAATCATAATGCATTGCCTTTATTGAAAAAGAGCATAATAAGAAATATTCTTTACCTTAACTATGTATAGTCCTTGGGATAAGAATACAATACAATTATCTGTCAGACTATGGAAATTGGAAACCATATTATTTGAGTTTCATGACAGTTTCCTTAAGGTTCTCTCACACAGTAATTTGGCACTTAGCACTAAATTGATTAAACGTATATTCTTTGCTGACTAAAGTTTGCACATTCTCAAATGTAGCTTGCAATTTGGTTCTTATTCCAGCTTTAGTACTTTATCATGATTTGGTGTTTGCCACACTATCTGATGTGCTTCCTCCCCATTTTTCGACGTGCAGTGTTTACTCTGGGACAGTAGGTGGTGCTCGAGAGGCCTTCTTTAATGGTGTACCTTCTTTGGCTATATCATATGATTGGTATGAAAAATATTTTAGTGACTGTTTTCTTTTAGGCTGAACACCCTAGACAAAAAGAGAGAAAACTTGCAAAATTAAATTAGTTACTGTACATTAACTACTCCTTGTATGATTATTTGTTGTATTAGTGGGAAGAGCATGTTACACATGGATGATGTCACACAGGAAGAGTATGATTACTTTGCTCTTTGCAGAAACTGCTTTTAAGGAACCAAAAAACAGAACACCCCCCCCCCCCCCCTCACAAAACAAAAAACACAGCGTTATGCACTTTAGGCATCACACTGACACATGATTTGTTGTTTTATGTATAACGAAGAGCACTACAAACAAGTGAGGGCGTATAGTACACAAAACTATGAGATTATTGTACAAACAAGAAGCGAACTTAGTTCTCCAAGCATATAGAAACCGTAGATTCCAATAAATGTAAACAAATGGCAGGAAGAAAAGAGTAAAGAAATAAAACCCCAACTCTCTTGCTTTGATTTCATGTAAAGTTGAAGTAGAGATTAATGTTTAGTGTTCAAAAAGAAGAAAGGATAGAAGAAAGAAAGAATGAGCCGTGATCACGTGAATACAAAACTACCACCAATAAGTAAGCTACTTAATGGAAACTAATGAAAACATAGATAAAGATGAATTAATTAACTACTATAACATGTTTTAACTACAACTAAAAAAAGTCATTCATATGTGCAATCATCAACAACTCTTTCTTATGGAAGGCAATGGCTGATTGAGATAATAAAGATAAGAGTATAAAATGGGACATTTAATGAATTTAAAAGCCTTGTGGACTAGTTTGGTCTCAAGGTGGTAGGAATGTTGAGATCCTATGTCGTTCCCCACATATACTTGGGAGCAATTGCATGGATTATGTAGGCTTCATCCATGTAGGTTATATTTGCTAAGATGTTAGCTGTAATCCTTCATGTTCAATTTATATTTCAATGGAGGATTGTATGTTGTAGTTGCATGACTGATTCAATCTCCTAAGATTGATTAAGATTGAGTTGTTTCAGATACGGTTTACATTTTCGGCAAACCAGGTTGGCTTATGAATAAGGCACCAAGTAGGATAAATAAGGCTGTAAATCTCAACTAACGAAGAAGAATATTTTAGCGCCTAGTAAATCTAGGAGGTAGATTTATCCGCCAAAGTGAATTGTTAATTGGTTCTTATCAAGTGTTGTTAGTAGTAGGTAAGTCATACATGGGTGAGGACGTGATTTGTGGGTGTCAACCATGGCTGAAAATAAACGCTGCGAAATAGAGAATAACGGTCCTTATAATGGGAACACATCTGTTCTGTTTTTTTTTTTTTTTCAAAAGATAATTGTTTCATTGTAAAATGATGCTTCCTATGGCGTTGTGTAATAGAATTAATTAGTTGGTCTGGTTTTTGGAAAAAAAATGGTTTCCAAACTTCACCAGCAGGTCATTTTTTTACTGTTATTTTGCAATTACAGACTGTTATGTTCCATTGTTTACATTCAATTTTTAAAATTTAAAATACAAAATTTATTCTGAAATAAGTTCTTTCAAAATATCTTTTAATATTATCTGTGGTGGAGCCCACCATTATGTAATGTCATCCCACTACCATTTCAATGGAAATAACAGTAACGCCTCCTGGCCATTATACCATTCTACAATGCTATTTTAAACCTTGGTATCAAAACCCAGTGGCTTTACCAACATAGGAGTTCAAATTCTTTTTTTGTCTTATTAAGTGCTTTGTAATTGTGAGTTACTAATGCATGTGTTGGATTTCCATGGCTAAAGGAGAAATGAAAATCTAGGATACGTAGGATTCTCCAAATATTACTCCTGGTTGCCTGTTGTTATTGTTTCTCTAGTTCTCTTTTCTTTTGATGGTGAAACAACACTTGTTCAATCGATATTTTTTTGTCATGACTGACTTGGGAGATGAACTTTCAGGGTTGGAGGTAAGAGCAGTATTCCTGACTTCAAACTAGGTGCTGAAGCATGCTTGCCCATCGTAAATGCAGTACTGGCCGAGATCGTGAATAAATCATATCCTCAAAGATGCTTTTTAAACATAGATCTTCCGACAAATGTTGTGAATCATAAGGTGATTTTCAAAACTAGATTCCTGAATGAAATATCTTATGCTGCTGGGATTAAATACTTATTATCTTTATTTAAGATAAAAATCCACTAACATGTTTCTTAACCTTTTATTGAACAACTAATGAAGTAAAAAAGACCTTCCTAAATACATTTTGGTTGAGATGCTTTCCCTACACAAATACACATGTAATTTATGATGCTCCTGTCAATTTGGAGCATAAAATATCTACTAGACTCTATTTCCTCGGATATGTTGCGATGGACTACTTGAATGGTTTTGTTAAGCATGTCTTCCATTTGGTTGTCAAAGCTTAAATAGGTGAAGATCTCATTTAAATAACTTTATCTATACTCATTTGCAATTTGCAGAGAGATCCTCTTGTTTATTGGAGTTTTATATGAACGACTAGCTTCCTAAAGGGTTTCTGTATTGTTTAGAAGCAGTCTCTGGTTTGAGAATTAGTTTAGGGAAGGGTAAGGTGCTAGGGGTGGGGGATTGTGAAAATGCTGAGTGCCTAACAAAATCCATAGGTTGCGGGGTTAGAGCCCCTCCCTTAAATAACTTGGGGGTTCCCTTGGTGGCTAAGTACCAGTCCAAGCCTATTCGGAGTCCTGTTGGAGAGGTTGGAGAGAAGATTGGCCCTGTGGAAGTCCAACTACCTATCAAAAGGAGGAGGCCAGGTTGTTCTAATAAAAAATAATCTGTCCAGTCTTTTGATCTATTATATATCTTTCTTTACTATGCTGGGTAATGTGGAATTGTGAAGAAAATGACTTCAAATATCATTAGGGGAATTGGAAAACCATCCACACTCCAAAAAAGTGGACGGATTAGGGATCAAAGGCCTCCTCAATATGAACATTGAACTTTCTATGGCTTTTATTTTTTATTTATTTTACTTCATAAAAGTTTTTATCTTCTCTTCCCAAATGTAGAAAAGACCCTGAAAGGTGTCTGGTCAAGTGATCTCTTTTCAAATCACAAGTTACAATAAAGTTGTGTAAAAAATAAGACTAGATAATACACATAGTCTTGTATATTATAAAACACCCCAGTATTATCTTATTGAAGAAGAAAGAAGAAAAGTAGAGAATAGAGACGCAAGTAGGTAGGACAAGTTTCTCTTAAAAAGACTTTCTCTATATTTTTTACTTAAATTGGACTGACATATAGTATTTATAGAAAAGCAAAAACAAACTCCTACTAGGACAGGTAATCCTTATCCTAATAAAGCTAATCTTCTTTACAAAAAAACCTTAATCAAACTTAAATTTCTTTTGACACTCTTAATAAAACTTGGCTATCTGAATAAATCAATCTAACAAACATCAAACTCTAAATTGGAATCCTAATAAGCAATGAATTCTTAACAGTTGTAATCATCTGAGTAATTTTCATTTTTTAAAACAAGATTTGAGTTCTTTATGGCCAACCATTTGTGTCTGCATTTGACTTTTGGCTTCCGATAAGTTCTCTCACTGATGAGAAGCTAATAAGCTAGCCATCACTCACAAAAATATTTAGGACCAGAAAAATGAGAGATTTATATGACGAGAATATGTTCAGAAAAATGACTAAGGTGGAAATCGTTACTAATACTGAAGAGCAGCTTTTATTGAGAGACATAGTGATTACTAATACACGATTGTGGTTTGTTTCCTGTTTTGTGCCTCCATTAGGGCTATAAGGTGACTAAACAAGGTAGAGCTATTTTCAAAATGGGGTGGAAACAAGTCACTTCTAACGTGCAAGGAGGAAAGATGACATCAGCAATGACTATGGAGAATGACTTATTAGAGGGGGAAGAATTGAATGCACCCTCAACTACACAAGAACATCTTTTATTCAAGAGAGAGGTCTGTCTCCTGGTTTCCGTTGTATCATATTGAATTTTTATTCTCTTTTGCTGGTTACAACTATGATATACTTAGTTATTTATAATTTGTAACCGATTGTTGTTTATCCTGCCAACTATACTGAAATCATTCATAAGGTTTGCTTCCATTTTATATCTAAAATATTCTTTTTGTTATGTTTGTTACAACACCGGTATTTTTTTAATATTGGATAAACAGTTATGTTGGGCTACCAAAAATTTCCCTTGTTAGTCTGTAATATATGACAGTTATTTGATAATTTTCTGTTTTCCGTTGAATTTCCTTATCTGTCCATAACCTGTCATGGTTTGCTGTCTAGCACCAAATCTTTCTCAAAGGAACTATGGGAACCTATAGGTGTGATGCTAAAGAAGGTTAGCTTTGTGAGAGAGAAACTACCTTTCTAACCATGGAAAGAATCACGTTGATCAAAAGCATCCTAGCCTCCCTTCTGACGTATCAATGTCTCATGGTCGATACCAAGACTAGTTTTCATTAAAATGTGTCCCATCTTTTTTTTATTATTAGTGAAAATGTGTGTGTCCATCATTACATACATTTATTGTTTCAATGTTGCTCAATGGTTCTCATGTAATTTCTGATTAGATAAGTCCTGAGCAGAAGGTGCACCAATAATTGTTGACATTGGAATGCAACAATTTTGTTGCTTGATCTTTGAACATAATTTTTTTCCCTCCATTTTACACTAAAATTTTAAAGAAAATTGGAACTTTTCTTTATCCAGGTAAGGGGCTCACAAATTGAAGACGAGGATACGGATTACCATGCTCTCAAAGAAGGATATGTGGGTTTTTTTTTTTTTTTTTAAAGAAACTTTTGAATTTAGTCAGAATGCAGCAACCAATGATTGTTTTTTTGATCAATTGCCAATGATTGTTGCTGTATAAAATGATTAATATTGTACTCATTATTCTATTTCAGATAACTGTCAGTCCTCTTGGTGCCCTCTCTCGTGCAGAGATAGATTGTCAGGCCTACTTTGAAGATTGGCTGCCGCGTGTGGTTGAGTGCTCATCAACATCAGCATTATAGTGTCGTGAGTTTCATTCTACAATTAAAACATTCGTGCATTTATAATTTTAAGCTTTGTCAACTTAAGCAACATCACTTCACTATGTTTACCCACTAAATTTCCCCATGCAATAATTTGGGCTCATGTTAAATCAAACAAAGATCAACAATTCGAAAGCATTAGCGTGGTATGGATCTACAACCACTCCACATAGTTTTTGCTTTTTCTTTATTTATGATTCTGCCCTTGGTTCCATCTATGGTTACTCAAGTTTTTGTTTTAGAATCTGTTTTGTGCCAAGTGATTTCTTATTGCCTTAAAGAAAGAAAGAAAACAAACATGTCTGCCATCCAATAAAGCCATCTGTTTCTGTTGAAGGTCTTATTTTCTATTTTATAAGTTGTTGGTGCTTCAACACCCCCCCCCCCCCCCCCCCCCCAAATTTTTTTCTTGAAAATCTCTTTAAAACAGTGGATATTATTCCATTGCCCAAGGAGGGGAAGTTATGGGTTGGCTCCTGATCCCGTGAAATATCCAAACCAAGTTGCTCGCAACAGTTTTTGGAGCTAGACGGATAACGTATCCGATCCAGTTAGGATTGGATTTTTAGTTGGATCCCAAATCTTCTATCTATACCCTAAGTTATTGATTAGGTTGAATTATAGGCCTGCATGATTTGATCCATTGTAGCAATTTTGGACCCGATCAGCAATTGTGTTCACCGGACTATGCTTATCACCAATTGCCCTCACCTTGGTGTTAGGATTTGGAGAAAGTTTGTTGTGCATAGAAAAGTTAATCCAGAATTTTACAAAATCTGGATTGAAACAAGTCTAGGATGAAGCGTGTATTGAGGGCATCCCCAATTTACAAGCATACTCAGGTTGGAGAAACTCTCAATATACGCGGTATCCTGTGATTAGTAATCCGGGATTATGTGAAATACCAGATTGACTTTTCTATGTACAAAAAAATTATCACGGTTTGAATCATTTCACGTTAAAAGAAAACAAATGGTGGAAAAAAAAAAAGAAAAAGAAATTAATAAGAGTAGACAAATGTGAAATGATCCTTCTAGAATAATTGCATCGATGAAGAATGTAGTGAAATAGAAGAGGGTTCAGACCCATATCTCAATTGGTTTGATGCATTATAAAACAACTTTGAAGTCATGGGGGTCAAGTCCAGCTTGACCATTGAAAAAAAAGTGTAAATGATGCTTCACTTCTCATAAACTTCGTATTGGTTGAATGTTTTGGTTAATATAAAAATTGATATCGTATCGGCCTATGCATTTGATACAAATTCTACATATTTCCAAAACATTTAATGTTTCGAGGATAATGTTTTGTATTGGTCTGGCGCAATACCATATCAACCTATACATTCCGATATTTTAAAGCATGATTCCTACTTTTTTTAATTATAGAGGAAATTGGTACAAAAACCAAAAAAAAAAAAAAAAAAAATTTTGTGGAAGTCAAATCATTACCTACAATTTTCACCAAACTCTTTGATATAAAGTGGCAACAAATGCTACTCTCTCTCTCTCTTTCTCTCACCATACTCAGCCTGAAATCTAATTAAAAGGAAGAAGACATTGGCTATAAATAGATTGAGTGACAGAAAATTATTTCTGCCCAAACCCAATAATTTAAAGCAAGAATTTAATGACCGTTTGATTGTGATTGGGATGGTGATGAAATGTGTCCGTAGACCCACCATCATCTGTTGGTGGGATATGTCTGACTTAGTGAGTCATATGGTAAGAAGTCCCACTCCCCCTCACACTTCAAGGATTATGGTTCATTTTTGGGTAATTTAGAGCCACCCCTCTACATTTTGGTAAACATTTGAGATTCCCAAGTTTTTAAACTGAGGACCTATTTGTTGACCAAGATCTTTTAGAGAGAGTAACATAAAATGGCTTAAATGCCATTGTCTGTAACACCTCTATAAAAAAATGCTGCAGTGATTTTTCTCCCAAAATCTCATTATCTTCAAACTTTTCAACTTCTAACAAATGTTTTTTGAATCTATTCCACCTCATGTTCAACCTCTTTTACCAAAACCTTAGATCTTCCCCAAGATGTTATCTTGTTCTCAAGATTTGAAGGTTGAAGCCGAGGGATATTTAGATCATTTTACGTTAGTCTCCCAAAGAAGACTGTGGTCATATTTTGGAAATATAGGGGTATCTTAAATATTCAACCAAGCCTGAAGTAGCATATCTAACTTAATGCTTTACTTATCTTACTATTATAGAATTTCTAGTTTAATCATGGGAGAAGGGGGGAGGCATATGGATATTCCATCCAAAATATGACCCAATCCAGACCCATATCCTTGGGATCTAGATCCTAATACCAGGATCTGTTTTTCAAATTATATGTACAATTGAAGTACAAATCTAGAGTTTGAACTCATTTACACTTGAATCCAAGTAAAATCGGGACCAAACTCGGGGATTGTTCATCAATAGTGTGGGGTATATTTAGAATGATTGACGATAGTTGGATCGGTTCGGACCCAATTCAGTAAATTTTATTTTTATTTTTATAAAATATGAATATAATATACTACAATACTGCTCTTTAATATACTATTGGGTCGGATCATTTGATCAGATCAGGGTAGGGTGAATAAATGCTCAATCGATTCAATATCTTATTCAATCAGGTCCTCATTGGATCGTGCTATAACCATATCCCAAAGGTTTGCTCCAACCATTATCGACTTGGGTCAGATTGGATATCGGGTCTGACTTAATCCAAATTCCAGGTTTATCAAATTCATAAAATTTGGAGAATCTTAAGCTATGTTTGGTAACACTCTTGAAGTTTGGAAAATAGAAATAATACTTCAGAAGTTTCATCAAACGTCCCTTATCACTGGTTCAAAACTTCTGAATTTCAGTTATGAAGTCTAAAAATCTGAAATGAAACAAACGGAAATAAAACTTCTCAAATCTGAATTTTAAAGGTGGATCACCTCCATTCAAACTGAAGAAGTGTTGCCAAACACACACTTAATTTTCAACAATCAAAAGCTTTTGAATTTCAATTCCATGCCTAATATCCCCAACTGCCCCTTTCCTAAAGACTAGTTCTCCTCATTCATTAAAAAAAAGAAGAGATTCCTTTGGAGTTCATATTTTTTTGGAAATGTTTGGAGAACATGAAAATCATGTTGGGTGTCCTATCTATTCCATAATATATATTAATTAGTTAAATCAATTCACCATTATTTTTGTAGATAAGATCACCAGTTTAGAAGAAAAGCTCATTTTTAATTATTATCTTGAGCCAACCATAACCTTCTAGAAGAAGCCAACCCACTAAATATCTAGATATAAATCACAAGAAAAATAAGAAAACAAGAGCCTATACATGAGTATAAAATTTAAATATGTACATCATGGAAAGGAAAAAAAAAAAACATCATTTTTTAAAGCTTTCTATATGGCCTAAGAGCCCTCATTGCGTAGATGGCAATGAAGGTGTGTGTGACTCTACAAGGATCGACCAAAGGACGTGCACATCTTCGTAAGGGCAGGACTTCACATCGTCGTAAAGGATGTATATTCCTCTACCTGAAGAACAAAAGAAAAACACTATTAAAAGAGCCACAAAAAGTGAAAATATACTATAATAATAAGTAATGTAAGCTAAAAAGTGCATCTTTGAAAAAAAAAATGGTGAACAAGAGAGAACTTAATAACAAGAGGCCTTAATGAGGGAAAAAAAGTGTTGTCAAATGGGTATCAAGAAAAAACTATGAGAAATCCAAATATGTAAAGGAAAGGAGAGAACAATATATATATATATTTTAGGATGCAAAGTGTAATATGGGAAATGGGCTTTGATCAAAACAAGGAGAAGAAAGCAAAACAAGTGTAAAAAATGCTTGAATGGGAAAAAAAAAAAAAAAAACTTGGATATATATATATATTTTAGGATGCAAAGTGTAATATGGGAAATGGGCTTTTGATCAAAACAATGAGAAGAAAGCAAAACAAGTGTAAAAAATGCATGAATGGAAAAAAAAAAAAAAAAAAAACTTGGATGGTTTCAAGCAAAGAGAAAGAATGAAAGAAGTTTAAAACACATTGATAGTTATTCTAAAAACTAGAACTACAATATGGAAATTAGAAGATATTGATAATGGGATGAAGGGTATGAATAAGGAAATACTCTTTTTATGGGCTGAATGTAGACGAACCCACATCTTCTTCAATGGAGAGAGGAGGGAATTCAGCCACCCCATTTGGAGAAGTGGGTATTGTGTGCATAATAGGTGAAAGAAGAGAAGGAAATAGAGAGAAGTTTAAGAGAGAAATCTGAAGGTTTGCTTAGAGAAGGGTGAAATCCACATCACTATTCCTAACTCAATTAAGTCCCTTGGCCGATCATGTGTACACATATTCTCTTGGTGCAATGTCTTTGTCACACCTTTTTACCTTGTAGGAGAAGAGGGGGCCAACCCCCTCAGTCATTTTCACATTTCACTTACTCTTACATAACTTCCTCGTTACAATCCCTTGTACTTGAAGCCACATGGTTTCTTTAGGCCTTGTTTGGAATACGATTGGATGCATTTTTATAAGAATCTTTTGGTCTTTAAATTTGTCTTTTGGGGAGTGTTTAGTAGGTGCATTTTGGTAATTATATTAAAGTTAGTCCATTTAGTCATCGCTTTAATATCACAAAAATACTTGGGAAGGTATATCTTTAAATTTCGTTAGCTTTTTGCGAATGCTGGAAGCAAGAAGTTAGTCTAGGTAGCTTCTTGCTTCTCCCCATTTTTAATGCGTGCATTTGGCAGGAAGCACTTCTTAGGTTAGTTATCAAAGGCTCATTTGAATTCCAAAAACACTTTTGAGCACCGAAAATGCAACAAATGCTCTCCATACGAGTTCCCAAACACTTCCTTAGCATTCTATCATTATGGACCCACTGACATGTGGGTGTCCTCCATACACTTTTTGTCTACTTCTTGTGTCTCAAGTAAACAAGCCGAAAGAGTCTCCTACAAGGAGTTTGTTCTTAATTTGGCATGAATATGATTTCCTTTTATGACGATAATTTTCCATTGGTGGCATAAAGGGACAGGTGTTGTGCTAACAAGAGGCCATGTGTCGGATTTTGAAGGGTAGGCGTAGGGGTTGGTGTTAGCTTAGATCAAAATTGGAAGAGAAGCAATAGGTAGTAGAAATAAGGAAATGAAACGGAGATTTCAAGATGTGACAATCAGATTGGAGATCTCAGCATGAGAAACATGTGAAAAGGATTAAGAAGTTAGCCTAAATGTCTTCTTTGTTTGAAATTCTTCTACACTCAACATGATCTCTTTTACTTCAAAGTTTTGGCTTAAAGCCAAATAAGGCCTTTTTGGTGAGAAAGGAAGCATTTTAAAAGTAAGGAATTGATTTTTGCAATGATCTGTTTGGCTCAATATCATTTTGATCTGTTTGACATGATCTTAACCATCTGAAAATTGTAAATAACTCCACTTTTTTTTATTCTCTCTGTAAAGAATGGATTTGATTAGATGGTTTGGATGATCGAATTGTAACTATTTTTGGTGTGAGATATTTTGTAATTGTCTCACTATCCGAATGAGTCATTATTAAATCAAAATCGAAGTTTTAACTAGACAATTAATATTCCTGCCCAAAACCACATCTTTTGGTTAATTCCAGTGTGTTTGTGCCCGGGCTTAGCTTCTCGTAATATTTGAATGGGCTCGACTCATTGTACAATTCAAATTTAGGTCCGTGGTGTCAAAGAAAATTAATTCTATTGATTTGGATGAATAATACATGAATTTTTTTATGGATAGATCATATCAACCAGAATATAGAAACAAACTTAATTGGAAAGATTCTATAAAATCTTGATTGATCTAATTGATTGATGCTTTCACGTGAGATGATACTAATTAATATTACTAACCCAAGATATCTTCCACTAGTCTCTACCAAAACTTGTGCTCATTTTTGAGTTTGGCGATGTCGAAAGCCAATTAGATTTGGTCCGTCACGATCTCATCCATGTACTATGTTGGATCCTGTGATTATAACATTAATGTTGTGCGAAAGCTTAACGAGAGAAAAATGATAAAACAAAAGCAATCACACTAAGAACATGGGGATTTGGCAAATTGTCTATATCCACGAAGGAGAGGGAGATCAATCCTCTATCAAAGATAAAGATTAAAAACTCTCAAAGCTCTACAACTTTTTAACCCAAGATATGTTTCCATAGTCCCCAATCTCCACCATGGGCCAGTCTGGTTGTCTGTGTGGGCCCTTTTCTAATTTGGACAAGTTGTTTAAATCAATAGAACTTAACAAATTAAAGATAAAATAAAATGGGAAAAGAGAATTAGAAAGCAAACAATAGTTACATTATTTTAAATCGTGGTTAAAACATTTTGAGGAAACAACCTCCACGGGTTGGCTCAATGGAAATTTTGAATCCAATAAGCCGTGAGAGTCCGTAGGTTGTGTGTTTGATACCCAATATGAGCAATGGCTCCTCGAGGCTGCCCGTGAGGGCGTACTCTCACTTACCTGATGTGTGTGATGTGCGGGCGTTGCTCATGCCCGGGGGAGGGACCCATATGCCTTGGTCCAGGCCCTAGCTCACCGGGTCCCACTAGTCAAATGTAACTTTGAATACCCCGTCACAAAAAAATAAAAAAATTAACATTTAGAGGAAACTATCTTCCTGTATTGTATATATTAATATATGTCTATTTTCCTAGATGATGGTTCTCACCCTTTTGGAACCATATAAGAGTAAAAGTTGTTTCCACTCGATCACATCGGGAGGGAATGATCCTCTACAATGTTCATTGATCGGGCAACGATGATTCTCACCTTTTGGAACCATGTAAGAGTAATAGATGCCTCCTCCCAATCACATCTAGAGGACACGACTCGATGTTTAACTAATGCTTATTGGCAAATGGGTATCAGACGCAATTTTTTTAATGATAATTTATTCAACAATGTGAGCACATTTGGTTATTCGATCAACTAAAATTTAGTCACAATTTATTTTCTCTAAATCATACTAAAGATGAACAACATTTGACACAATTATTTGATCCAAGATCAACATGTTACCACAAGGGGTATACAGCCGTCATGTTGGGATAGAAATTGCCAAAGTTTTGCTTCCATTCAGGAGATTTGAGGTTCTCATTGAACAAGGCAAAAATGAATGTGTCCAACAATAACCCTGGCCTCGCCGGTGTCCCCTTAGTCGTGACATGTTTCTTGAGATTATTATTATATGTCTGTGCATTCTCTACAGTGTCATAGGGCCCGTTTCCTGCACTTGGCCAACCGCTCTCGGACACTACAATGTCTACATCATTCTTCCCCACTGCCTTCACCATGGCCGCTAAAAATCCGTCCAACATTATATCGTAAAGGTTATCGTAAATTAAATTCCCATCCTTTAAAACTTTGGTCGAATTGAACAAAGCGTAACCCAATGTAACGTCAACAGGATCCGAGACCAAGCCCAAGTATGGGTACACATTTATCATAAGTGGCGCCGTATTAGAGTATAAGAACGAAACAATATCGTTCATTATATTGGCTATTTCAGGTGCAAAAGTAGCCTTTGATGGAGGGTACGGGGTGGCAATAACTGCAGTCGAGACCACAGTGGAAATCAAAATAACTTCAGCTAAGCCAGCAGCTTCGATGCTCTTTTGCATGTTCTTCATAGCAGGAAGAACATAACTGGCAAGGGGTCCAGGTATCACCTCTCTTCCTAGTGAGATCCATAGGAAATTTATGTCTTCTTTATATGGAATTATGTTCCTGAGAAGCCAATCATCGGCGAATTTTTGGGTTGATGCAAGATTTGGTAGATCATGGTTGTTTACTCCGACCGCAACGTTCATGTTGGCTCCTCTAAATGCATCGAAGGCTTCAAGATTGGGCTCATAGAGCCTGACCATTGGGATTCCTTTACTTCTAATGAGCTTTACTACATCATTATGGGATGGTAGATTATTTCCTTGCAATCCATAGTTAACTCCTAGAAGTGCTCCTCCTACAACATATTTAACAATTTGACAAGATTTTAATTAGAATTTAAACACACTTGAACAAGAAATAACATAAGATATCGATCTAGATTTTAGATCATAGATTTAAAACTCGTTGAGTAAAATTCGATTTAATTGGATTTCAAGATGACTTGGTCCAAGAACTTGTTGGACCAACTCACCGAATCAACTTGAAAAATACCAAGTCCACTCGAATACTCGGTTAAGTCAGGTGCCATTGTGCATGATGGTCCAAGTGGAATCAAAGCCCAAGCCCAAATCCAGGTGCCTGGGTACATTATCCAAACATGACCTAGGAAGTACTTAAACATAGAGCTGTCGAGGGATTGAAGCAGATCCAAAATCCAATCTGATAAACATTTATCCCAATCAAGGACTTAGGATCGAACTGATCATAATTTTTTTTTTATCGGATCTAGGACAGTACATATCATATCAGATCGGGTCAGGATTTAAACTGGCAGATAGGATCTAGTCTGGATCAGGTCTAATAAATTTTTTACCTGATTGTCCAAACCCAAAAAAAAAAAAAAAGTGTCTAAAGTGGATAGATCTTATTTTTATGAAATCATACTGTAATTTGTTGTGCATCGAGGACTATGCGTGGGCCCATCAATTTGGACACTAGACCCAAGCCCAACTATCTAAATTAAATGGGTCTTATGTATTCTAAATCTGGTCCATTATGAGTAGCCCGGCCCATTATCACCCTACCCATGAGTGATGTATCATTCAAACAAATTAAAAACTAAAAACTAAAAACTAAAAATAAAAATAATCTTCGTCTCTTTAGGTGATGAGAATAATCTTACCAGCTATGTAGACCAACTGGTGAGTGAGAGCCATTAGTATAAGAATAAGACACTTGATCATAGTAGGAGTTGTCATATCTTTCTACTCTTTTTCCTGCCCTTGCTAGTGAAATCTACATGCATGTAAACAAATAAACTAATGATAATTTCCCCTTAAAAGCTCTCTCTCCAGTGCTTGGAGTGTTTCTATTTTCCAAGAGAGATTCAAAAAAAAAAAAAAAAACTTACTCTCAAGTCTCCATAGCCTTGAAGATGACAAGGTGGTAGAAGAAGAAAGAAGAAGAAAAAGGAGTTGTTGGGCTTGTTTAGAATTCTAGTCGTTGTTATATATAGAAGAAAGAGAAGCTCCTGACTAGCTCAGTTCATTAATATCTTTCCTGTACAACTTAATTAGTTCATTTACATCTTTTGGACAACTTAACTAGTTCATTAATATCTTTCCTATACAACTTAATTAGTTCATTAATATCTTTCCTATACAACTTAATTAGTTCATTAATATCTTTTGGACAACTTAACTAGTTCATTAATATCTTTCCTGTACAACTTAATTAGTTCATTAATATCTTTTGGACGACTTAACTAGTTCATTAATATCTTTCTTGTACCACTTAATTAGTTCATTAATATCTTTTGGACAACTTAATTAGTTCATTAATATCTTTTCTAGAAAACTTAGAAAATATTGAATGAGTCTCACTCATATTTATTTTACTACAAAAAGAAAAGAAGATACTGGCATCAACTTACATGTGCTGCTCTCCATCAGACAAACGGTTAAGATGGGGAGATAATTACGAAAAAGTGCTCAACTTTTGATCAATTTACGATTCTGGCTCATTGTTCATTTTAATTATTAAAACATGAATGATAACGAACTCCGAGGTTTTTAAAGTGAGTATTTCGCTGGTTTTAAAGCGACAATATCACTTTAAACCTGCGAAATAGTCACTTCGTTCTGAATTTTTTTTTTTAATACAAAAACTGATTATTCACGTTTAGAATAGATTGGAAAAGCAATAATAACAATAATAGTTTTGATATATAAATTGGAAAAGCATCATAAATTTTTGGGTAGTTAATTTGGACACATTCCTTGATTGTGGTATTTTCTTGGAAATTAGTTAAGTAAATTTTTTTTTATAAGATCATAAAAAATATTAGCCAAACAAGGTTCTAAAATCTGGAAAACAATTTTTAGACTCAGATTATGACAATTCATAATCTTAATCAAGAATCGGGTTGCATAATCCAAGCTAAATGCCCCTAAGATTAGGATATATTCTTATTAGATTAAGTTTACTTTTATTTAATATTGTTATCAAGTATTTTTTACATAAACCCAATAAAGATTAATGTAATCGCAATTAAGATAATCAATTATGTATGTATGTATGTATGCATCAAGAACTTTTAAGAAATTTTGGCATACTTTATACACAAATTTTCTTTCAATTTTGTTTTCTAAGTATATGTATTTTCTCGTAAGGGCTGGTAAATTTGGGGGTCCAACTCAAAATCAATTGGCAATGAGTGGAGAGGTCTAAGAACTTATAAAGAGAGAGATAAGGCATGAGTGTCCGATGTAGGGTTAAATTCAACACACTCTTGCATGTGTGGACTGGACTAGGCCAAAACACGTGGGGATATGAATTGGGTGATGTGGAGGAGGGAAATGTCTGCTATGATACTATGATAAATTTGAGGGTACAACTCAAAATCAATTGACAATGAGTGGAGAGGCCCAAAAACTTATAAGGAGAAAGAGAGACAAGGCAATGAGTATCCGATGTGGGACTAAACTCAACAAAGACGTACTAGTTTATATTGTAAGATCTCCAGTCCTCTAATTAGGTTGTCAATGATAGCATGTCATGAATAGATCGACTCGATATTATCAAGTTTGAAGTATGGTGTTAGGATGTAAACTGAATCAATCCAATAAGATACTAAATTATTTATGTACAAACCATAACAAGTCAATCACACAATTTATATAATAATAAAACATAACGATAGGGCCCACACTTGTTATAGTTTTGTAAGGGATAAAACTCCCATCAATTACAATTTTGTGGGATAAACCTCCCATCAAGCTATAGTTTTGTTGGGATCATTTTATTTAATTTACTTTTCACCCCCTCTATATTATTTTTCATCTTTTATCCTCAATTTTTTTAATAATATCTCTCGAACTTTATTTTTTTCATTTTTACCCCCTTAATCTCAAAAAACGATGTCTGTGTCATAGGCACGGGTGAACTCTAGTATATATATAAAACACAATTGTAAGACCCACTTTGCTATAGTTATGTGGGGGATAAATATCTCATCCGCTATAATTTTGTGTGGGACAAACATCCCACAAAATTACAATTTTTTTCGGGTTTACTTTATTTTCTTTACTTTGAGAGTCTTGACCTCTTCTAAATTTATTATATTTTCTCTTTTTACCCTTTAACCCACTTTATTGGTTTTCATCTTTTACTCTTTAAGTTCAATTTTTTTTAATAATATCTCTCCAATTATTTATTTATTTATTTATTTATTTTTTCACTTTTAACCCCATTAACCCCAAAGAGAATTCCTTCCACTCCCTCTAGCTTTACTATATTTTTTCTTTTACTCTTTAACTCACTTAATATTTTTTATCTTCTACCCCCTTAATCCCAAAGAGGATGCATGTGCCTTAAGCATAGGCGAACTCTAGTAATTCTATACGGAGCTGGTTTCCCTTCCCGCTTGCTATCGTTGAAAGAGTTTGAATCCAATCTGCATGACTCTTCCAATGACGACTCTTCTCCTTAGGTGTTAGATCCAATACTGACCAATTTCAATAAGCTATCCATCCATAACCAAACCTGATAAGAATATCATTGAATCGAGCTCAATCTAATATAAACCACTATTCAATTTGTCAGATTCTAGTAGTGAAGAAGAAGAAAAAGGACTAAATGTGCAAAATAATAAGAGAAAGGGGGATGGGGATTGTAGTGGCCACAAAGTGGGGAGAGGTGGTGATCATATATTTTGAATTGTGAACTAAACAACGAGAGTTATGATCTCTTGTGAGATTACACTAAATAGAGAAATAATACGTAGCGCCATCACTCTATATCTTACTTGTGCTAATCAATTAATCGATGTGTACTCTATCATAATTATTCGATAAATACCTCAAATATCTCATTATAATCAACCACATTCATACATTTCGTCGCAGAAGTGGTGGTTGACATTGGTGGTGGAGGTGATGGCAGTGGCAACAAAAAGTTAAGAGCCTTGCCTTCCCCCTATCACCCCTAGTTTTGCCCATAATGCATAAAGCATACAATTGGAACATATGGGAAAAATGGGGAACAAATGCATCCTTAACACTATTGTATATAGTTCTTAGCAAATCAAAATCAAATTCAATTTGATCATTTCTAGACCCAAAACTCAAACCAATTCCAAATAACAATTTTGATTTTGACGATAATTCCAAAAGAATTAGTTCTGGAAGGGAGATAATTGACTTTGGATTACAATGTGGTATTTACTATGCTGCCTCAATTGACATCTATGAACACAAGTTTTCCAAAAACGAAACCTATTTTCTTGGATTCTATAGTTTTTGCTCTTACGCCATTTTTTTTGACATCGTGATACCATATCCAGCTTTAAAATATCGGAAACAGGGATTTCTCTATCCTTATCCAGGTTAAGATATTATCCAACTGTGTGGCTTGCATGGGAATAACACATGAGGAGTTGCTCATCAGGGATGCCTTCGCCTTCCTCGCTTCAGCATTTGCCAAGATAAATGATGGGCTGGTTGTGAACTAGTGATAGCTAGGTTTGGGCCTTCAGTTGTACCTCGATGTATAAAACCCGTCTTGATCGTCGAATTACTTTCTTGGTCTCTCACTAAAATTCTTTGATCTTCATCACTAATACATGTAATCCAACTAATGTATTTTATTTTCAAATTTTTTATTCTCATAAGTTTGTCGACGTATTTTTCACTCTCCTGTACCCAATCTACTAAAAAAAAAGTTATTTAGAGAATGAATGTAGATGTCTTTCAATGGTTGGAAACCAAAATTTTATATGATTATTAAAAAAATTATGAAAATTTAATTCCTTAATTGCAACGTTATTTTTTGTCGGAAATCATAGTTTTTGACATAAACAGATAGCCCAACCCTAAATATTATTTTGGGATGAAGCCTTGGTAATGATGATGATGATAGTTCAAATGTTTGTTGAGGTCTATCATTTGATCCATGGAATAAAACCATGTGAGATCTAAATTTATTACTAATTATATCTAAGCATGCTTTTGATGCTTGTTACCAAAGCTAGACATTTTTCAATCAATTATAGCTGCTCTTTCACAATCTCCACCATCTTAAAAAGTTGACACATGTACGGTTATAAAAGATTTGATCAGAGAAATCTGCCACTCTTTTAGCCAAATCTATGGTGTACTGAGAGATTCTCTTTCTCACAAGTTCTGAGATCCATAGATCTTTACTTTTACAAGAGGCAATGTCGTCACACAATGATTATGGAAGAAAAACACCCCTCTAGACCTCTCATTCTTTCTTCAAGGGAGTGTTTGGATGTGGGCTTTTGGTGCCCTTTCAAAATTAAGGATGAAGCCAAATTGGGTTCTTAGCTATTGCTGCAGCCAAACAGGGTGTTTAAGGCAGAGTATATTCTGGTCAGGTCTGCCAGACCACCATGCCTCGGGTAGTTACCATAGTTTCAAAACCCATCTAAGATCGAGACGTATCGCTAAGTCATCTTGATATCAGGAATGGACAAGATGGATGGACAAATCAATTTTTCAAATGAGATTTAAAACCCCACATTCGTTTTTCTCATTTTTGAACGGGACATCTCAAACTTATCACAAAACTCGTACAAGACAACTTGGTATTTGACATGGACGAGGCGAGGTGTCAACCAAGTTTTAAAACCATGAATGTTACACACATTCATATTATTTAGGGATTGTTATATTTCATCATCCTTTAAGATTTCTTGTCCTCAATAATAAAATTTTACAAAGAGATGTCATTTTCAAGTATGGATCCAACGGGTCAGGTTCAAGTCTTGTACCCATATTTCACGATCCGAGAGTTGAAAGCCAAAACGCCTTCCATAATTGGAAATTGAATTATTCTATGATCGAAAGCAGGAGGAGAAGCCAAAGGACCATCCAATTTCAAAGGAGTTGATTAAGCCATGAGCCATGACAGCTATTATGTGTAGACTTTCTTTCTAACCATGCTATCTTATTTTATTATATAATATAATATAATAAATACAATACATTTTTTTTTTAATACAAAAATGTCATTGAGATTTTTTACATTAATGGTAGTATCATTGCCATGGTTCTAAAATTCAGTTTCACGTCTTGTCTCTTCCAGCCAAGATATTAAGTTAACTCGGATGATACGTATTGTCTCGTTCAACATTGAGACAATGGTTTTTAACCATTTAAAAAATTTGAAAAAATTCAGAAATAATTCCTATTAAAAAATATAGTCAAAAAAGAAGATGAAGACAATTTGATTTGGGAGGGTGAGAGCATAGGGTTTCAAACTTGAAAATCTGTTGTCTCATTTAACTCGGACAATATTTTGCAAAATCTCGTCCGAGACGTCTCGTTTATCTCACGATACGTCTCGTTTATCTCACGATACGTCTCGTTTATCTCACGATACATGATTGTCTCAAATGGGTTTGTGTGTTTGTCTTGTCCAGCCACGATATTGAATTAACTCGGACAATACGTCTTGGTCTCAGATGAATTTTAAAATCATGATCATTGCACAGATACTAAATTTTTACTATTTCATATTAAAAGATAAAATAAAGGTGTTTTCGAAAAGAATAATGACTTTCTGACTCTCCTCTTGACATACTCCCCTATACTCTCTTGTCGTGCCATGTGCTAAGATCATAGATTTTTCTTTGGGATACACAACTGCACATAGCAGATGCCACGACAAGAGAGTATGTCAGAGGGGAGAAGTAAGAAAATCATGAATCTTTCGAAAAATTAAAATTATGAATAATATTAATGTCTCCATGAAACATTGAACTATAGAATATCTAATTAATTCAAGAAAATACATTTATTTTGACTTTTCTCTACTCCGTATTATAACTAAAATTACAGAAGTGAAAAATATGAGCCTTTTAATACAGAACCTAATAATAACAAAAACACGAGTACTTCCCTAGACTTGCGCATTTTCCATATAGTAACATGGGTTGATAGTGCATGTAACATGTCCATCTTAAGAACTGGTCCAAAAAATAAATTCCACATGACATGCCCATGCTATTTAAGTATGGGTGGGTCATGTACCTCTCAAATTTTAAAGCTTGCTTCATTAAGAAAAATAAATAAAATAAAATAAAATCAAACTAGGAATCTCAGTCTTTAATCTTTTAATGGATGAAAGGGAGGATTACCCAACTAACTCTCTTAGTTATGAATGCAACTGTTAGAACAGTTACATTTATTCATCAGGGGACCAAGCAATGAGGCCCAACATTCATAAAAAGCAACTTGTCTTCATTGCATTGCAGCTTTCCTTTTTTATTTTTATTTTTTCATTTTTCATAGGTTCCAACTTGCCTTATTAAGATAGTGAGTAAAAGAAGCCT
This sequence comes from Akebia trifoliata, assembly GCF_017979445.1. NCBI lineage: Eukaryota > Viridiplantae > Streptophyta > Magnoliopsida > Ranunculales > Lardizabalaceae > Akebia > Akebia trifoliata. The sequence continues at coordinate 27,465,496 of NC_141390.1, forward strand.
TACTAAGCCTCATTCACCATCAAAAAGGCCTTGAATTTATAAAACAAGCCCTCGAGATTCATAACAAATCGTGAGATCTTGTTTTATGCATCTCGAGTTTTTTTTTTTGTGAATGTGACTTAATAAGGTATTTTTCCTCACTATCTTAGTAAGGAAGGGTTTCTCTTCTTTTATATATATGATGATACAAAGATATATAATTTTAATTTAAAGAGACAACAAAAGTCTGTGCCTTAGCATTTAATTGGTCCCACTATTCTGATAATCCAAAAAGCATGTGATGGTGCTATAATCATCTGATTATGTTATCTTAACTCCTCGATGGGACTCTACTCAATTAGTCCTGAATTATTATGTTTTCTGGTTATGATAACATTTCTTACTGAAGTGTTAAGGAAACTTTTCTTCTTATTTTCCAATTTTTTTTTCTTTCTTTCTTATATAAAGGGAAAATTATTAAAGAGTCAAATATTTTAATATTTACACAAAAAAGATTTATTTATTTTAAAATTATCAAAAATGAATTAAGTCGTTTGACAGTCCAGTGTTTTAGTTGCTCACGCCGTTGAGCTCGACCTTCTCTATATACTAATTAAAATGACTTATATGCCCTCATCTTCAATGTGTAACAAAAAATTCTTGATTTTTTGGAGAAAAATCCATCATCTACGACTACAAGCTCGAAAAACTATTGCTAGCCTAATCAACTTCTTCTTCAATCCGTTGTTTTCAACCTCACCTTAACCTCTTATAGAAAACCCTCAATTAAATTTTCTATCCAAAATTTTACTAGCTTCTGTTTTCCACAAATCCTATCTTGTTCTTGAGGTTTATATGTTGAAGAAGGTCGAATTCTCTAGTTGGATATGATGAGAGATGATATGTTTTTTTGAGAAAGAAATCATTGATTTTATGGTTAAAGGTTCAAGATGAGGGCATTTAGATCATTTTTATTAATCGTTCAGAGAATACCAAGGTCAAGAGATGCCAGTCATCAGCTTTTAAGGGTGTATCTTAAATATTCACCAAAACATGGAGGGCCTAGGCATGCCTGCAGGAATGTTTGCCATTAATTCTTCTCCTCCTCCTCCTCCTCCCTCTTTTTTTTATTTTATTTTTTTAATCTTTTAAATTAGGGGACCACATGATAGCTCAATTCCACAAGAAAACTCTACTTTTGGTCTATGGTTGAATTCAGTTATGGAGGAAGGAACTTTTTTTACTTTTTTTTTAAAGACTATATTGATGTGCAAAGTATTTATCTTTCTTATATAATTTTTTTTTGTTTTTTGTTTTTTGTTTTTTAAATTTTCCTAAATGTATGAAGTTTTAATTTGTAATTAGTTTCCCATTGTTAGAAGTTTGAATTAAGCCCCTGCCACTATCTATAACTAGCAGAATGCATTTGCAACCCACATGAATGAGAGATGAAAATATGCATCAAAGAACAACCAACAAATTAGAAGTTTCAATAAATCTTACAGATAAATTGTCTATGGTTGACCTAACATTGATTAAGATCAATGTCTGATTCCATGAAATTTCAATAATATTTATTCGTGACAATAACAAAGGAAAGTTGAATGTGATTAGTCGATTCAAAGTAGAAGAAATGAGAAGAGTAGGGATTTAACATGAAAGAGAAAGGGGTAGATTTTAAAATCACTAGAGTCGTGATTTTCTGACTTGAAAATTTTCACTCGGTCTGTACGTTGGTCCATACTTGGCAAGGGCATATAACCATAAATCTTTTTCTTCGAGATACACAAGGAAAACAATCAACGGTTTTGTGTCCTTACCACGTTAGTCGAGTACAGACCAAGTGAAAATTTTCGAGGTAGAAAATCATTAGCGAAATCATTAATGAGAAGCTTGAGAGAAAGATGAGACTTCTCTATCTTTTGTTATGCTAAGTTATAAAATTATTTTAATAAAAATATGTGCATTTTAACCTCAAACATAGAGGTAAGATAGAAGGAAATTTTTTGGATATAAAGAAATTAATATGTAATTGTGTCAATAATACTTACCCTTCTCTCATAATCATAATAGTAAAAAATAGGATTACTTATACTTTTTAATATAAAGAGATAGTTTAATATGTATCTTTAGGTTTCCGTTTATGTTAGCAAAGATGACAAGACTAATTGGGTTTGTTCGCTAGGTCATGACTTTGAATCTCTATATGTCCTTCCATAAAAAAAGATAGTTATTCAATTATTGTACACGTATCAGGTGGGATGGTACATGAGGCTCACCAAAAAAAGAAAAAAAAAAGACTTCCATTGATGTTTGAGATATCCTTCTACATTTTCGAATTGATCACATACCCCCTTGACAATGATCAGTGGAGGAAATTAATCAAATGACTAAAACACCCTTGTCTTCAACCTTCTGCCAACTAATCCTATTTTTTCTTCAAAGAAAAATTGTCCTCAACCTTGTGTCTCGATGACAAGATTGTCACTTATTCTTCACACAGTTTGATTTATTACTATATTTTCTATAATGTTTAATCTTCCAAACTAATGGAAAGTAAATAAATTTTTTTACCTTAGTTAAATTTGCCAAATAAGCCAATGATTGAAGACGTTGGATTTTTTTATTTTTAAAATTAGAAACCCACAAATATATATATATATATATACATGTATATATTTTACACAACAGATGGAAGGAATTGACTTGGAAGGATCTTTGGAAAAAAACAAAAAATTAAAGTAACTGGTTGAAGACAAGGGTATTTTGATCATTTTATGTTAATTTCTCGTGAAAGCCCAAAATGGAGAGGGATATATCTTAGTTATATTTTGGAAAATAACACATGATCCCAACTATTTAAATACAAACCCCAGTGATTGAAATTTATACTTGGGATAAGTATGTTCGAGATATGTGTTGACAAGATACACATAAATCTCAACTGTTGGATTTTGTATCTAAACAATTTTTTTTTTATCAGTAATTTTGTATCTAAACAATTGAGATCATGTGTTTTTTCATGAGTCATTTTTCATTAGTCTACGGATCCCAACTCATTTTAAATTATAAACTTAAAGGATTCAGATCCATTGACTTATGAAGACTGACTCATGGAAAAAACACATGATCCTAACCATGTAAACATAAGTAAAATCCAACAATTGAGATTTATCCTCAAGATTTGTGTTATATAGATATTGTAAATCCTGACTATTAGATTTCATGTTTATGTGGTTGAGATCATTTGTTTTCTCATGAGTCGTCCTGCACAAGTCATTGGACCCAAAATTAAATATTCATTTTGACGAAAATTTCCTTACAATATTCCAAGAATTTTATTTTATTATTTTTATTTGTTTAGGAAATGAGTTGGCAATGAATTGGTGGGGTTTTGGCTAAGGATCCAACAGATTGAAAAGGGAAGGTTTTCTTCCTAATTAAATGTGACCCCCTTTGCTTTCATTAACATGGGCCCACTGCCAAAACCGTTTTCTCTCTTCTCCTTAATCAACCTAAAATAAGTATATACAAGTAAATACAATATTTATTAAGAGAGATGATATTGCCAAATTAGATTTTATATTGCCAGGCTATTTTTTTTGACCCATGAATTAAATCTAAAATTCATATTCTTATAGGCATTTTTGGTCCATATACATGGGTAATTGGACGTATAAAAACTAGACTGAAATTATCTCCTCCCACATATTACTTTTATTTTGAGAGCTGCTATTAGCACCCCCAACTTTTATTTATTACACCCAATTTCCTAAGTTATTTATCACACTAATTAATATTTAAAACACATCATTCAAATGTTACAAAAGTTTTGTTCAAGCTATTACTTCAATATTACAAAGCTAGGTTCATATAAAATCTTAAATCTAACAAATAAAAATCTTTAAAAAAAAAAAATCTCTGCTGACAGCCTAACTTTTACTAATTCTCAATCATTGAAATTTATTTTTTAATTTTTTAATCGGGATGTAATAAGTAAAAGTTGGGGTGCCAATAGCAGCCCTCTTTATTTCCTATGTAAGAGGAAGAGGCTTGACACTTTTTCTCTCAAATACTGTCCTCCCTCCTTCTAGATTCCTCTCATCTTTAATCCATTGAAGTGTTTCTCAAAATCTTTGGACTCGAGAGAATATGCCTAATGAGTATCAGTGTGAAAATTGACATCATAGGTTTGTTTTTTCAGCTCTAATGCATGTGATTGTGTCTGGTAAAGGAATGGTCTTTATGATTTATATGTATGAGTATGTAAGAGAGAGAGAGAGAGATGCTCTTTTACCCTTTTCTCAGGAGAGTCATGTTGTAAAACCCAACCTTTCCATTCAAACCCATTTGCTATTTTCTTCATTTTAATCTGTTTTTAACATTTCTAGTTCTAGTTCTACCTTTGTGAAATAAGTTGTCTTTGTTTCCACAATTGACCTCTCTTGTCTCTGGGTTTCATTTTCAATCTTTAATCTTTGATGGGTTATTTTAGAGCTTGTTATAACAGAGAGACTGACAGTGATACAAGCCCTTTGTTTGTCTCCTTATCTTATACCTTTTCTTCTGCCCACATCCAACAAATTTGTCTCTAATCTAGAGAGGGTATTGTTTCCTTTTCCAAACTTTGGCTGATTTCTCAGTCTGGGAAGGTGGTCCATTAAAGAACCCAAATACCCATTTTGTTTCAAGCCTTGATTTTCAGTTTCTGAAGCATTTGGGACATGGGTTCTTGAATTCATTTTGATTGGTTCAGGTATGAACCCTCCTCTCATCCTCTTTGTTTTATGTAATTTTTCATGTATTGTTTGTAAAAGAAAAATTAGAGTGTTACCCAATAAACAAGAGAGAAAAAGAAAAGAGAAATTTGTGTTTTTGGTACCAAGATGAGAGATTTCCCTTCCTGTTTTGGTGAAAATGGAGTCCAAGTTGCCGATTCTTCGTCGAGTACCAATAAAACAGCACAAAATTTGGTTACATGTGTTTATCAGTGTAGATTGCGTGGTCAGTCTTGCTTGATTAACACTACTTGGAGCAAAAATCTGATGGGTCAAGGACTTTGTGTTGAAATCGGTGATTCGGCCAACCAATGCCTCTGTAAAGTCGATATAAAACCATGGTTATTCTCTAAAAGAAAAGGGTCTAAGAGTTTAGAGATAGATACAAGTAGAGTTGACATATATTGGGACCTCTCGTCGGCTAAGGTTGGATCAGGACCCGAACCATTGGAGGGATTTTACGTGGCCATCATTTGTGATCAAGAGATGGTTCTTCTACTTGGGGATTTGACGAAAGAGGCATACAAGAAGACTAATGTGGCATCCATTCCTCATAATTCAATTTTCATTGCAAAGAGGGAGCACATTTTTGGGAAGAGATTTTATGGCACCAAGGCTCAGTTTTGTGACAATGGGCAGATTCACGACATCACGATTGAGTGTGATACGATTGGCCTCAATGATCCAATTCTCTTGATCCGCATAGACAGTAAGACGGTGATGCAGGTGAAGCGGCTTAGGTGGAAGTTTCGGGGAAATCAGACAATCGTGGTCAATGGGCTCCCTATAGAGATTTTTTGGGATGTTCATAGTTGGCTCTTTGGTGCATCTCTAGGAAATGCAGTTTTCATGTTCCAGACTTGCGTAACAGCTGATAAATTGTGGGCCAGCGATACTTCCTCTGATCCCAACACAATTCCTTGGTCTTGCTCTCAGACATTTAGAGATTCTCAATCACAAGGTCTTGGTTTCTCATTGATTTTGTATGCATGGAAGAGTGAGTAAAGGTGTATTTTTTTTTTCTTCTCTTCGAGTGCTAACAAATATTTATTATGAGTGATGATTTTCGTTAACGATATGCTTGAATTACAATGAAAAATGTGATTTGTGAGTGGGTCCATTGTTTCTCTCTTTCTTTCTTTTCTCAATTAATTTGATTAGAAATGTCTCTTTTATTTAATTGGTCATTGTAATTCCTTAATGATGGCATATCGTGTTTTGGTTCTTTGTTTGTCTAATTGAAAATTCTTTGTGGATTATGATTTGGTTCTTTTATCTCAAGCACTCTCTCTGGTCGCGTTATTCCTCTTGATCATGGCTCACAAGGTACCAATATGCCATACTCTTTATGATCCATTGCAGTATATAAGATCTTCTTTAGCCACTAAAAGAAGTAAATTGGTGACAACTTTCTTTCAAGTTATTGCTAGATAAACTAACAGGGTTTAGTTTCCCCTTTTTTTTTGGTTGTTGCAGAAGCTTAGATTGCTGAAGGTTAAGGGTCCTCTGAATGTCAGATCCATAGTACTCAATTTGAGTGATTTAATTCAGAGTTATAATATACTCGTCTATAGGTCTTGTGAATATTGCCATTTTAGTTGTAGCTTTATGAAGTATCTTTTGCAGACACTGCCATGCAATATATTTTTTTGCATAATTGGATTACTTGTTTTGCCGACCCCAAATATTTGGGTAAGGCTTTGTTGTTGTCATTGGATTTTTATCTCCTGTGTTATTTTGCCTATTTTGTTGTTGGATTTTCCTTGTGTAAAAAACCCTTCAGTGGATGTTAGCAATATCATCAAAGTGGAAGATTTTGGAAGGAAGCATACATTAGTTAGCCATTTAGGATTTGGAAATGATGAGCGATGAGAAGAAAAAAGTGTAATAGGGTATTTTGTTGGAGGCCATTCACCCGGTTTGATGAATTTTTATGTTGGGGGCAATGAAACATGAAGTTTGTACCAATTTCTTTGAATATGATGGTACGAATATTGTCAAAGCAGCGTCATTGGGTTATTTGGAAGGAACGTAACAACAGATGTTTTGAAGAAAAAGTAGCGTCCGCTGATGAGGTGTCCTTCAGAGTGCTGTCGTGCATCTTCTTCTGGTCCAAGGTTTTCTTTGAGTTCAGGGGTGTATTTTTTTTTTATGATTTTGTGGTAAGTTGGGACTGGGTTTGTAGTATTGCATGTTAGTTGTTGTAGCCTGTTGTGTTCTTTGCTGTCTTTGTATTGCTAATTGGTCATCTCGACCACTTTTTCAATAAAATTTGTTATCTATATATATAAAAAAAAAAAGAAAGAATATTTTACCAATTCAGAAGAAAAGAATGGATATTTACAGGGTTGCATCGCATGTTTTATAGAATACAGATTTTGTTGGATTTTACATATTTTGGCCTTTTTGTTTGGAATGGAGTAATAACTTTCTTTTAGTCGACCTCAAATCTTTGGATAAGGCTGTGATGATGATTATGTGTATGAGATCTTCATTAACGCAAAACTACCGGAACTCATTATTTACAAATTTCATATGAGAAGCAAATTGGGTTGCTAGTGTTAAAAGGTGAAGTAGTTCACCTATCCAAGAAAAATGTAACATATGTAGAAGGTGTCAAACTTCATCCAGATGCCTGTAGGAGGTGATGCTAGCAAATTGGGTTGCCTTAACAAAACTTGTTTTTTTAAGATTACCATACAACAGGAAATAGGTACAAAAAAAAAAAGAGAAGAAAAGAAAGATGTAGCTCTTGAACTACTTCATTCTTCTACCTGTCTTTGAGGTTTTCCTTCAAGAGTTTGTTCTTATGTTACTTATGCAGAAATACTTGTACTCCTTGATTCTTCTTTAGTTGGGAGTTGTTAATTTGTTTGTATACGTGCAGTGGCGATTGAAATTCATAGTTGATAGTTTGATTAAAAATTGAATATAGTTCATAACTGAGAGCGATATTCACACATGCACGCATGTACACCATGCACATAATGATTTAGATTGTCCATTTAATCGAGGCACGTCAATTATAATATGGATAATTTTCAAGAAAACAAATTGACTGAATGATCTTAACTATTCAACCAAATGGTTTCTTTTTGCCGACATTTGGGACTGAACTGCGACTGCTCTATATACTTGGTTACACATTGTGATGTCTTGTATGGTATCTATCTATGTTTTTTCTTTCTTTATATTTTCCATCTTTTTATGCCTGAGACATTCAAGTATGTGTTACTTTTTCTGGTCTTTGCAGTTGTTCCACAGTTGCATGTTATGCCAAATGCCATTGAAGTTTAAATAAAGGATCTTCTCCCAAACAACCTGCAATTCATAGATGGATACAAAAAAGAGGCTATTGATGTTCTAGAGAAAGAAAACATCACTTCATATACTCTGTTTGATTACAGAACAGAATACACTATCGATGTTTTGAAGAAAGGACAACTTCCAATTCAGATGAGTTTTTCTTTGTTATTGAAGCTTGAAAGAGGCAACTCTTTCGGTTCCCCTAGTCGGACACAAAAGTTCGGACACCCGGGTCATAAAAAAATAAATAAAACCAAAATAAATAAATTTTATTAACAATAATGATCTTTAAAAGAGCAACTCATAATATGGTATATCTACATTTCTTGAGTAACAAATTCTCAATCCTTCCTCCAAACTCATCCTCTCTTCTTCTACTTCATCATTGAAGCTATATATTTTCCATATTAGTGATGCTGCTATTATAATTATCATAACCCTTTATCATTGGATGGTCAGTGATTGGCTTGGGATGAAGCTTTCGATGTCGCTAAGGGTGTGTTTGGAAGCTGTGTATCATCAGAGAATAGGAATGAGTAGTCTCTTGAGTACTTGAGCTTATCTATTTTCTTTCTAAGTTGTTCAACATTCTGTTTGGGTCGTAAAGAAATGGTGATTCCCCACCAAAAACTACTAGTGGAGGTGGGACCTCTTCTATTCATGTTTCTCCATGGAAGATAGGTCAGAGATTTGGTAGGCACCCTCACAACTCTGATACTATGTGGCTTAGTTCTATCATCGGAACTCATCGTTACCGTTGATCTTAAGTTCTAAGAGAATGGATAAGCATTTGATGGTGATGATGATCTTAGAGAAGGGAGATCTTGGGAACAAAGTCAAAGTAGCTGACGTGGGAGACAGAGTTTGTAATGGAGTACGGGACAGTGAGTGTTTATTATAGATCCAACTTCGAAGTTTAAAGGAAAGTTAAAACTAATTAGGATTTGATGATGAAGCTTTAAGGTTTAATGGTCATAATCTTTGTCGAAGTTGATTTTCACCCAAAATTCTCCAAACTTCCCCAAACTATGTTCGATCTTCATTAATTTTTTTGGGCTGATTTAGATATATACCCCTCCATATTTTTATAAATATTCCAGATACCCTTTATGATATCAAATTGATGATATGCCCCCTTTGACTTTAGTCTTCTCTTGTAGATAAATAAAAAATAACCAAAATGCCCTCATCTTCTATCTCTTGTTATTTGATTTTCTAACTATTATTCCATCTTTTTCTACTTCTATAAACATCATTTCTTGTTCTTTATGTTTGAAGATAGTTAAAATCTTAAAGTTTAAAATAAAGGTAAAAGATTTTATCCAAGAGGAAGAAAAATGAGGTTGATGATGATGGCATTTGCATCATTTTCTAATAGTTTGTTAAAGAAGAAAGGGGTATGTCATCAGTTTGGAAATATAGGGCATATTTTAGATATTCACCAAAATGTGGTGGGGTATGCCTAAATCACCATTTTTTTCGTACAACTGGTTCTTTAAAGGGCCGTGGCTCACTTAAGCTTGAATCTGGCTTAGCCCATGCTCCCTTTAACCTTAAAGCCCAAGCCCATATTGCAAGTTGACCCAAGTAAAATCCAATTTGTGGGTCTTTTAGAGCTTAATCTATTCAATCCAACCCATCAAACAACATGCCTCAAGCCCTCCTAAAGCTTATGGCCCAATCAATGGAACCGTGGTTTTATCTTAACTGACTTTAACATAAATTTTAGAAGGATAGCTATATTTTCTAAGAATGTTACACACAAAATATATAGTACATTTAAAATATTAATTATTTTTAAAAGATAAAAATACCCAAGGTACAATTTCTTTATAGAAAAATTTAAACGACTACTATAGTATTCAGCAGTATTATACACAAAAAACATGTCATGTGTTATTTGTAATTTCAATAATGCTCAAGTGACCTCAACTTGGAACCTTATATTGCACTTCTTGACGTGAAAGTGTATGGGAACCATAGATGATTTTATTGAGATACAAGTGAAAAACATCTATGATTCTTATCCTCTTTCATGTCAAGAAGTGCGATATGAGATTCCAGGCTGAGGTCGCTCTAGCACCACTCTTTTAAATTTGTATATAAAAATCTTGATTTTCTTTTCTTATATTTTCTACTAATAAGATTCTTAAGTAACAGACGAAAATGCAAAAAATATCATAGAAAAAGACTTTGACAATTTTGTTTAATAAGTTTATGCGAAGTACATATTTTTTAATTACTAGAAGTGAGACCGAATTAATCACTGTTAGTATCAGTCCTTCTTTCAAAAAATTTATCACTGTTGCCACTATATCTTCTATATCACATCCCAAGCTTCTAAGATAAAGAACCTGAGAAGGCTCTATAGCATTTCTACCTTCATCGATTTCTCAAAAAGGATGATTTCATCTGGTTTTAGATTAATTAGTTAAAATGTTTTATATGCTCATTAGATTGAGATCATCAATCCATCCTCATCCTTATCTCTCTTGATGATGTTTCTTGCATCCTTCACCATTGTTGAATAGTGAAATTTTGTTGTTATCACGGTCCTCTAGGCTATGTTTGGATTGAGAGAAGTTGAGAGAAGAGAAAAGAAGATAAACTCAATTTCTCTCCACCATGTTTGGATTGACACGAGAGAACTTGAGACAACTTTAAAATTTTAAAATATCTTAAAAGAGATCTAAGGGCAAAGTTGAAATTATAAAATATTTTAAAATGATTTCCCTTCACTTTTAGAAAAAAAGAAAACTCACCTTTTATTCTCTCATCTTTTTTCTAATTCTTTTCTCTTCTCTCCCTACTTAACAATCCAGACAAGAGAAATGAAAAGAAATTTATTTATTTTCTCTTTTCTCCATTTCTCTCAATCCAAACAGAAATGCTAGTCATTGGATCCTTGATTCTTGTCTCCATAGATTCTCTCACTTGACGTTTCGGCATACCAATTCCTCTCTCCCCAAACCTTTGTGCCCCAAAATTTTAAAAGTAAAATTGATAAAATCTTGTTATAGGTTTCTCTAGCAATAACAAGAACGTGTAATGATTGAAACAGAATCTTGAACGAGTCACAACCGGCTAATTGAAAATTGACATTCATTTAAAGGTGAAGTGAGCTCTATTTATCCTTCAATTAGTCTAATGCTTATCCCTACACATCATGTAAATTATATTTTTGAGGCGTGATTTTTTGGATTCCCCCTTTTGACATACTCCCCATTTACACTTCTAACATGGCATATGCATGGAATCATAGATTTTTTCCTCGCAATACACAATGGCACATAGTCATAAATATGTGAAATTATATATCACGAGAAAAAAAATCTATAATTCTATGCACATGTCACGCCAGGAGAGTAGACAGAATGTGAGAGGGGGAGTCAATTTATCATTATTCTTTATTTTTTTTAACGTGTTACACATACAACAATAACATGGACAATCCAAATAAAATATCGAAATTCTGTCATCCACGAAGCTTACACACGCTTCCTTATTTCAAATGACTAATTATACCTGTCCTCTCATTGTATTTTTTGACCACGACAGCCATATTTGTTTTGGTTCTTGCAACTTAGGCGAGGACTTCACCACCATTGACCTTAATTCATTATGGGGCCTTTCCCATTTAAAAGTTATAGACTTATTCGAAACCGCTTGTGCTTCTTAGTGATTTGGTACTTAAACGACAAATTTTCAATAAAGTAGTAGTGAAAGTCGATTAAATGTATTTTTTTTTAAAGCAGACTGATTGGTGACTCGTAGAATCTTGAGTACTAAGCAAAAAACGTGATTTTTTGGATGTGTGTAAAATCTTTCATCACCTCTTTTTCTTTATCTTGATTTTTTAAGTGTGTAAAATCTTTCATCACCTCTTTTTCTTTATCTTGATTTTTTAAGAGATTTATGGATAGACATAACTGTTGCATTTTTATTTTAAAAACTTCCTTGAAATTCTGAGACCTTCAAGAGAACCAAACTTTATATATCAAGTTTGTTACCCACTAAACCTTAATTTATGAAATTAATTTGTTACCCAAAAAATCTTGAAGTGGAAATCCACATCATAAAATTCAAATTGATGTGTTAATTTGTTACTCAACATATGTTACAGTAGATCCAAGTCTCATCAATTTTTGGATGATTTGATACCACAGGGTTTTAAAGAAAATAATTCTAAGAATTTTTATTTTTTATTTTTAATTTACTATTAAATTTTAATTTTAAATTTGGGAGTTCGGTTGTCATCCATTTTCAACTTTTTGGATCAAGCTTTGAAAGGATTTTTTTTTTATGAAATTTAGAGGTATGTGGTGTTGGATTGTCATTTTGATAATAGATGTGGTCCACACTTGCCTTAGATGTGGTCATACTAACCTAATTCATAAAGTAAAGATTTCTTCGGTAACAAACTTGATAAAAGTAAGGGAGTTTTTGCAATAAAATTGGAATGGATAGGTCTGTCCGATAAATCTCTCTCTCTTTTTTTTTAGAGGGTCAAGCAACATTGGATATCAAATGTATACTAAAACTTACATGAGAAAAAAAAACACAAAGTTTTCTATGGATTACAACAAATTTTCTAGATATCAATTTCTTGGAATCTATTTTTTTGATAACTTTTTTTTTTTTTTTTTGTAACATTTAAAAAGTTTTACCTGTAATGGCACATAGCCACATATCCTCTAGAAGGAATATTTTCCTGTTCTCAGCCCTCCGTTGGACACTCTGTGACTATTTACAATCAATCAATCGGCCAAACACCAATTGAGTGTTTAATTGAATTTGAAAAATAATCGAAGAAGAAGAAGAGGAAGAGAGAATTCGAACCTAGAATTAAAAAAAAAAAAATAGAAAAGTACCAACAATTTTATTGAGATGATCACTTCGAGTGGGTCGAACATCTTTACCTCTTTGAGGGGGAAAAATAGTAACATTGATGGCAGTTGTGGAAACGATGACAACAATGGTGACGATACCAATGGCCATGAGGAGGAGGAAGAAGAAGATTATTTTATATTTGAGGTTGTGGATTTCATTTTTTCATGAGAATGAGTAAAAAATAAAATCCTAGACTTACTGGACTTTTGGATGAGGGTGAAAATTCATTTTTCATGAAAAAAATGCATCACAAGCAAATGAAAAATATGATTTTCCTTGATAAACAAATTTTCCACTAATTTCTCATACGCAATCAAGCACACCCTTAGATGAACTTAAATATTTCCCCTCAATTAAGCACTCCACATTTTCCTAACAGATAGATTCTATTACTACACCATCTTTTGCTAATGCCACCCCATTTCATATATAAATCACCTAAGAATTAACTCACATCTTGGAGTGGCATTAGTAAAAGTTTGTGTGGAAATAGAAACTCTCTTCTTAAACTATCCATCCTTATCTTGAGTTTTGATATGGAAAATATAGCCCAAATCTCTATTAATAAGACTACGTTTATTAAGGCGCATATGCTATGTCTATAAACACAGGATATCTCAAATATTCCACCAAAAATATCTGCCCCTACCGTACGTATCACTTCAAAATTTCTAAGAATGAGTTTTCTTAAGGAGTCTCTACTAGCGATTTATTTTCTTCACATCATTTCATTATAGATGGTTATAGAATTTTCCCTTGATAAGGACATCTTTATTGTAGAATTTACCCTCTTTAAGAAGCTTCCTCCCACCCCCACTAATGACTTTGAACATTCATTGAGGGTGTGTTTGGAAGTGATAGTTAATTGGATTTGGAGTTGGAAGTCAGTTGATGAATTATTCGTATTTGATTGAGATTCGATATAAGTCCTCTATAACTTCAAAATATTGTCATAGTCATAAAATTCAACCGAGTCAACTAGATTTTATATATTATGATAAAATAATTAACTTTTGATAATATAAATATTTATTATTTTAAATAAATATAATTTGTAATGAAACATATTTTTATTTAGGACTTAAAATGGGTCGAGCTTGGATCGGATATAAGTATATCGATATCCTAATCCAAACTTGTATTCAAATCTAACTCGAATCTTAATAGTTAAAATGTTAATCGAACCATATTGATTACACCAAATCCAGATTTATGTTCGATTTGATCGAATTACTTGATTTGGGTTGAATAATTTTTTATTGTTCAACATTTTTTTTGTTATATTTCTTCTCTATTTGCTATATTATTTTATTTTATTATCATAATTTATTTATTTTCTAGGAATTCATGTTTCATCAAAGTAGTAGATAAAAGATATTTTGAAAAGTTAAAAAATAATTTTCAAAATAATTTATCATTTGGATCTAGACGGATATAGAGATGGATCCATATCTTACCCGGATCCAACTCGGATTAAGAAAAATTAACACATTTTTATTTGGATCTAGTCCAAGGACCCAAACCAACTAAATTCATATCTGGATTCGGATAGCTTGGATTTTGGATAAAATCCAACCCATTTTGCGATATATTCTAATCACCTTCTTTTATTAAAAAATTATAATTATTTCAATAAAAATTTAGATTACAAATAATGAAAAGTGCGTTAAATGATTTATATACTAGATGACCTGGGTGAATCAACTTTTATTTTTTAGATTAAAAATTTGTGCATGGAGTTGTAAATCCCACCCACTTAGGTGAGAGTTGCAACTCTTTTAAAAATAGGAGTTGAGGACATATTGAAATTGCAACTTGTAGAATTATTGAGCCAAACAACCAATTAGAATTTTAAGATTAGAGTGGCAACTGTCACTAAAAACCATTTTCAAATACACCCTTAAAGATTAGACTGAAGAAGCTGAGCCTTCTAGATTAACGGCTATATTCTAAATCAAAGGCATCGCATAAATACAAAGAATATAATTGAAGCTTTGTTTCAAGCCTCACCACTCAAGACCACATGGCTCCAACCTTCCTCATCATCTTTCTCCTCTCTCTCTCCATCACATCAGCCCACACCCACGATTACCATCATCACCCTCTAGACCCGCTCACCCCATCAGAGCTAACTCAAGTCCGAACCATTGTCAACCGGTCCAACCCCGGTTCAACTCACAACCTTACCTTCCAATACGTTGGCTTAGACGAACCAGACAAACAAACCATCCTCTCATGGATCTCATCAAACCACACCACCCTACCCCCACCTCGTCGAGCCGTAGTTATTACTCGGTCCCACAAACAAACCCATGAAATCATCGTTGATTTATCGACCCATTCGATCATTTCTGATAAAATCTACAATGGATATGGCTACCCTTTGTTCACCTTTGAAGAACAAATAGCTGCAAATGAACTTCCGCTAAAATACTCACCATTTATAGCGTCAATTAGCAAGAGAGGGCTTAAGTTAGAAGAAGTTGTTTGTGGTAGTTATAGTGTTGGTTGGTTTGGAGAGAAGAAGAAGGATAAGAGGGAGTTGAAGATTTTGTGTAATTATTTGGACGGAACCGTGAATCTATATGTTAGACCGTTAGAGGGGATAACGGCTGTGGTTGATCTTGACGAGATGAAGATAACGAAATATGTAGATAGGTTAACGGTTCCAGTACCGAAACGCGACGGAACGGATTATCGAGGGTCAAAGCAAAAACCGCCGTTTGGTCCAAGACTTAATGGGGCAACGATCGTCCAATCAGACGGTCCAGGGTTTAAGATCAATGGACAAATGATTAGGTCAGTGAATCTTATTTTTTACTCCCACCACTATATTATTACTAGAGTCTGTGATTATATGACTCGCCAGGTAGCATACTCAATCAACTCCTTGACGTGACAAGTTCGAGATCCGTAGATTTGTATGTCTCAAGATACACGATTCCCTTGGGATGCACTTTTTATGGGGAAGTGAAATCGTGTATTTCAATACATACAAATCTACTAT
Source organism: Akebia trifoliata (assembly GCF_017979445.1). Classification (NCBI taxonomy): domain Eukaryota; kingdom Viridiplantae; phylum Streptophyta; class Magnoliopsida; order Ranunculales; family Lardizabalaceae; genus Akebia; species Akebia trifoliata. The sequence goes on from NC_141390.1 coordinate 27,481,456, forward strand.
TCCTAAATTTGTCTACATTAGATAATCGATTGAGTATGCCACTTGACTAGTCATATCATCATGTCTCTTATTATAATTTATTTTTTTTGGGATACACTTTTTATGGGAAAGTGAAATCGTGTATTTCAAGACATACAAATTTACGATTCCCAAACTTGTCCACGTCAAAGAATCGATTGAGTATGCCACTTGGTAAGTCATATCATCAGGTCTATTATTATAATTTATTTTTTTGGGGCACATGCAATGCTTGCACATCAGACGCACCAGGTAAGTGAGAGTACGCCCTCACACGTGACCGTTGAGAATTAATGCTCATGTTGGGTATCAAACTCATGACTTATAGGCATTAATCGTTTATCGGTCCAAAATTGCCATTGAGCCAATCCCTCGGGATTCACACAACTATATTATTGTGCATCATTAATTCTATTACTCTATTATAATTTGAGCATATTTAATGGCTATTTGTTACTTCGATTGATCAGGTGGGTCAACTGGGAGTTCCACCTAAGCTTTGACACTCGAGCAGGTTCAATCATATCTCTAGCATCAATTTATGATCTCGAAAAGGAAAAATTCCGTCATGTATTATACAAAGGATACGTATCAGAAATGTTTGTACCATACATGGATCCAACTGAGGAATGGTATTACAAGACCTTCTTCGATTCAGGCGAATATGGTTTTGGTCTATGTGCATTTTCATTAGAACCTTTAACTGATTGCCCGGCCAACGCAGTGTTTATGGACGGGTACTATGCCAGGCAGGATGGGCAGCCAATTAAGATTTCCAACGTTTTTTGCATATTTGAACGGTATGCAGGAGATATCATGTGGCGGCACACGGAGACCGGAATACCAGGTGAAGTGGTAAGTGGTTTTCTCATAGGTTCAAGTGATTTTCCGTTGTGGTTTTTCACTTAGATGAAGATATATGAGAATTGTTTGGTTTTGCAGATAAAGGAAGTTAGACCTGATGTGAGTTTAGTAGTGAGGATGGTTTCAACTGTGGGCAACTATGACTATATTATTGATTGGGAGTTCAAGCCTAGTGGTTCAATCAAAGTTGTGGTATGCTACAAAGTATTCCTCCTTTTTTTTTTTAATACTTTTTTTTTTGAACTTATGGTGCCAGTAGTGAGTGTGTCTCACTCATGGTTTTTAAACTCGGTATCGTGTCTCGTCTCATTCAGTTCCTATACCGAGTCATCTCGAACAAATTTTCCGATATGTTTGAGACTTCTCGTGAGATAACTCAAAAAATTATACGTGTGACGTAAAACTCGGTCAAAAAAATGATTTTTTTGAGTTGGTCTCGTTCAACTTTGATATCGAGTTAATTCGGGTAATACATCTCGATCTCGAACGAGTTTAAAAACCATGGTCTCATTATTTCATTGGTCCCCCTGAAGCCAAAAATATGTGTGGATGAGTTGGGTTGACATGGAATTTAAATGTTAAAAAAAAAAAAACCAAATCTGGCTCCATTTGGCTGGACCTATTTGTATTTATTTAAAAGGATTAGATTCCTTAAGAGGCTTATCTGATAATAATAAAAAGAAAGTTTATCTAAACCATTTCTTTTCCGGTCCGGATCAAACCATTCGGCTTGATTGGTCCTTTTCCATTGATCCACGAAATAGGACCAATACAGAATAGCTCAAGGTTTCAATCATGTAAATGCAAAATCTACGAGATTTATCCTAAAGACAAGTGTCAATGAGACATATATTGTCTCCCTCATAAGTCATAAGCAGGTCCTAAATTACCATATTACCCTCTTTCAGGTGGGACTAACAGGTATACTAGAAGTAAAGGGCGTACCGTACACCCACACAGACCAGATAAAAGAAGATGTCTTTGGTACACTCTTGGCGGACTACACTATTGGAGTAAACCACGACCATTTCCTCACCTACCACCTTGATCTTGACGTTGACGGTAACGATAACTCCTTCGTCAAAGCCAAGTTGGAAACTAAGAAAGTAACGGACAACAGCTCACCAAGAAAGAGTTACTGGACGGTCGTTAAAGAAACGGCAAAAACTGAATCAGAAGCAAAGATAAAACTTGGGTTGGAGCCAATAGAATTGTTAGTGGTGAATCCGAATAAGAAAACTAAGATGGGGAACGATATTGCTTACCGTTTGATTCCAGGATCAGTGGCGGGCCCACTTCTATCGGACGATGATTATCCTCAGATACGTGGGTCGTTCACCAATTATAATTTGTGGGCCACCCCTTATAATAAATCAGAGAAGTGGGTTGGAGGAAACTTCGTTGATCGAAGTCGAGGAGATGATTCCTTAGCCATTTGGACCAAAAGGTAATAAAAATCTTAAAGGGACTTATTTTGGTGAATATTTGAATTTATCCCTCGTCTTTTAAACTGATGAAATGATATACCCTTTTGACATCAGTCACCTATGAGTGTTTAATAAAAGATGACTTAAATGCCCTTATCTTCAACTTCTTCAAAAATATATTTTGATTTTTCACCTCTAAAACTATCATCTTTGATCTCTAGAGTGAAGTTTATATACTATCACTTTATTACAACAACTTAGGGTTTTTGACCTATTGATTGAAGGCTAACATTGCTCTGACCCATCAAAGAAATTATGATATGTTGCATATTACATTATATGCCATCTTTTCATAAAATCTAGCCCAAGTCTCATTTAATTTATTTGGGTGAATTGTGCAGGAATAGAGTGATTGAGAACAAGGATATCGTCTTATGGTACACGATGGGGTTTCATCATATTCCTTACCAAGAAGATTTCCCAGTGATGCCGACTCTAAGCGGTGGATTTGAGCTTCGGCCTGCCAATTTCTTCGAAAGCAATCCAGTGTTGAAAACAAAGGTTCCTAAGTTTGTAAAATGGCCTAACTGCACTTCCACTCCATAAACAATACATATCAAACAAGATACTCTCATCAAGCATTTGCCTTTTATTATCTATTTTCCATTCTATCTAACAAATAAATTGGCTTAGCTAGACATGTTATCTTATGGGCCTGTTTGGAGCAATATTAATTAATACCCGCCTACTTGTGAGCAAGTCATGCACACCCAAGCAACAAGAGTGTGAAATTTATAAGTATCATGAGGTCTGGATTGCTTACATTATATTTTTCACAATTCTCTTGACTAAGGCTGTCAATGGGTGGGTTCGTGCCGGGTTTAGTTGAGTCATAATTATAACCTGACCTTAACCTATTTTCCCTAAGTCGATGAAGCCCCAATTGGCCCTAGGGGGTTCGGTCAAATTCAACATTTCTAATGAAAAATTATATTTTTTCAAATAAATTTTTTTAGTGTGTGTGTGTGTGTGTGTGTGTGTGTGTGGAAGATTATCAAATTAAATTTGAAATTGATATCTTATTTGATACATTGGTGTGTACAGAACCATAGATGCATCTATGATTCTATAGATACATCCATGTCAGCAATGTTTGAAACGGTGTCAAATTCATTGCTACTTCATCATTTTGCTTTGGACATTTAGTTGTTTTGGGCTGATTCAACAATGACCGATTATAATCACAGTTAAAAGGAACATACAAGTTGAAGATTCCAAACATAGTAACCAAGTTCAAATTCGTCAACCATTTGGAAGAGTTTCAATTCAGTTGATTCTTCTCAAAACCCTTCATCTCTAGCCTCCCTAAAAATCCTATTTTATTTTTGAGGTTTGAATGTTGAAGAAATTAAAATCTTAACATGAAAGGTAAAAATGTCATCATATTTAGCAATAAATTGATAAATTACCTATTAATTACTTGATTCACTAATTTAATCAATTTGTTGCTTATTCCAAGAATTTTACAATTTTTTTTTTTTTAATGTCAGAGAATTTTGTTTTGTGACAATGGTCCCAAACAAAAAAATGAAAGGCTCAAAAGAATCTGAATTGAGATAATGAAAGTAGATGTGAACTTATTTTCAATAATATAAAGCAAGGCTGTGGTCAACACGTCATGGAAGGACAAAATTTATTTAGCCCCACTTACTTCAAACACATTGCCAAAATGATTCCAATGAGATATAACCTTGAAAATTAAGAGCAACAATGACACACCTCCACTATAGTAAATCAAACACATGGATACTAATTAAAATTGATCTTCTTCTCTAAACTACTGAATTTTGTGCATCTCAAATAGCGAAGAACACTTCCATATATAAATATTTTTTTTTCTCTCTGACTCTTTCCACCTAAATCTCACAGGATTCGAGATGGGCAAATCTAATTAGTGGGAATGGATCCTCTGTACTACTTTTACGGATCCTCAGAAGTACTTTTACTTTTCGGTTTTCTGCAGTTTATTTCAACGGTAGAGAAAATGCCACATCATGAAGACGCAAAAATCCGTTCCTTAAATAAATTATAGTACATGGCCAACCATTTTCAAAATCTAGGTCAAGCTTAAAAATAAAAATAAAAGTTAAAAACGTGAAAGTCGATTAAATGTATCTTATAAAACAAAAAAAAAACAGACTGATTGGTGACTTGTAAAAGTAACGTGAAAGTCGATTAAATGTATCTTATAAAAAAAAAAAGCTGATTGGTGACTTGTAAAAGTTGAGTGCCAAAGAAAAACGTGATATATATATATAGGGTCCCTATCCGTTGCCAACATTTTGGCAAACACTTTTTCAAAACATGGGTTAGAGGTCTTGGAATGGGCTGATTTTTGGTGAGGATGATCTCTACGGTGAGGAGATCATCCTCACCAAAAATCAGCTCATTCCAAAACTTCTAGCCCCATTTTACAAGTTGAAAAATCGTGAACCGTCCATTTTTTGTAAACCATTTTTGATGAGGTTAGAAGTTTTGGAATGGGCTGATTTTTGGTGATGATGATCTCCTCACCATAGAGATCATCCTCACCAAAAATCAGTCCATTCCAAGACCTCTAACCCATGTTTTGAAAAATGTGTTTGCCAAAATGTTTGCCAAACTGTTGGCCATTGAACGCTACTCATATATATATATGGGAAATGTTCAGCACCATAAGTTTTACCACACATTTTAACAAACGTTTTTTGTCCTACATTGGTTAGAAGTTTTGGAATGTGCTGATTTTTGGTGAGGATGATCTCTATGATTAGAAGATCATCCTCCCCAAAAATCAGCCCATTCCGAAATGTTTAGCCCCATGTTTACAAGTTGAAAAATCGTGGACCGTCCATTTTTTGTAAATCATTTTTTATGGGGTTAGAAGTTTTGGAATGAACTGATTTTTGGTGAGGATGATCTCCTCACCATAAAGATCATCCTCACCAAAAATCAGCCCATTCCGAAACTTCTAGCCCATGTAGGACAAAACGCATTTGTTAAAGTGTGTGGTAAAACTTAGGGTGCCGAACGGGACCCTATATATATATATATAGGGTCAGGTTCAAGAGTCATATGAGAAAACATATATAAAAACAATGTAACATTAATAAAATTTTAAAATATGGATTAGAAATTTTGGATTGAACTAATTTTTTGTGAGGATGATCTCTATGATGGGAAGATCATCCGAAAAAAAAAAATCAGTCCAATCTGGAACTTCTAACCCCATTAAAAGTGATTTAGAATGTGGACCGTCGATTTTTTACCAATTTTTGCCACTAATTTGTAAATCACTTTTGATGGATTTAGAAGTTTTTGATTGAACTGATTTTTTGTGAGGATGATCTTTTCATCATAGTGACCATCCTTGCAAAAAATCAGCTCAATCCAAAACCTCTAACCCTTATTTTGAAAAATCATTGTTTTTTCATATGTTTTTACATATGGCCCTTGAACCGCCCCCATATATATATATGGGTCCCGTTCCAACAACAAACATTTTGACAAATATTTTGGCAAAACATTTTTCAAAACATGGGTTAGAGATTTTGGAATGGGCTGATTTTTGGTAAGGATGATCTCTATGGTGAGGAGATCATCCTCACCAAAAATCAGCCCATTCCAAAACTTTTAGCCCCACGTTTACAAGTTGAAAAATCGTGGACCGTCCATTTTTTGTAAACCATTTTTGATGGGTTAGAAGTTTTGGAATTGGCTGATTTTTGGTGATGATGATCTCCTCACCGTAGAGATCATCCTCACCAAAAATCAGCCCATTCCAAAACCTCTAACCTATATTTTGAAAAATGTTTTGCCAAAATGTTTATCAAAATGTTTGTTGTGTATTGTTTCTATCTGATCTTTCAAGAGTAATAAAAATATCTGAACTTTGAGTATTGTACTCCGTTATTTGTGTACCAAATTTCATACACTTATCACTTGTGTCTAACATTTTCTCAATACTAAAAAGTAACCCTTGTTTAACTTTCGAATTATCATATCTAATATTTTCACTTGACATTAACAACGGATTCAAAAATGTAGCAATCATATGAATATTATAAAGAATATTTATATCTCTACTTGAATTAAATAATTCTCACAGTTTGATGTACCTTGATTGATTATTATCACATTAATGTTTTAATGACTTTTTTGTCATTTTCCATCACTTCATACAAGTACCCTGTAGTTGATCCTTCACCATCAACCAAACGAAGTACTTTAATTATAGGTTCTAATGCTGAAATCACTTTACTTCCATCACTTTAAAATGTAGTTCCTTGAATTGTATTTATTATTTTTTTGCCATCTCACAAGTATAATGTTTCATACTTCTCCACTCAGGTGATGCAATCATTTAGTGCAACCCATCTTTAATTTCTAAAATCGACTGAAGCATCAGAAAATAATATACAAATCTAGTCTTACAAGGCCTTTTCAACTCTTTTTCATTTGTCATATTTCTCATCAATACCAAGACTGTAATATACTTGTACATGTAATCCATTATTTATTTTGCATCATTAAAAATCCTTTATACCCAATCAACTTCTTTATATATATCTTTAAGAAGTAATTGTATTACATGTGCAGCACATCATGTTTTATAAATATGTGGATACAATTTTATAACCATTTGACTAACACTTTCATAGTTAGATATATTATCCATGATAATTTGCACAACATTCTTTGTTACAATCTCTTCTATTGTATTACAAAATAAGTATCTAAGATACACACTTGTCTTTTTCTCACTTGACTCTTCATATGATTTTAAAAAGAGGGTCTCTTTTGAAGAGTATGCAATCATATTTATAAAAAATCATCATTTCAAACTAGTCAAACCATCAGACATAAATGTGTACCATAATTCCATTCGAATCTAATAATCTTTAATTTCTGAAACATATTGATTAACTTCTACCTTGGCATTATGCACAAATTTTGTACGTGAAATTGAATATGATGGCAATGAAAAACCAACACCATAATTTGAAAGAGCCCTACAAAATTTAATAAATGATGCATCTTAAATAATATTAAATGAAATATTATTCATAAAGAATGTTTGAGAAAGTGTCATATTTATAAATTCTTTATCTTTCTTGTGACACATTGCTAGTACTGTAGTTTGATGTAAACCTGACGTCGAATCATTATATGATACTTCAAAACTAAATGATGATTCAACTCTTTGTTCCACAAATTATGATGAAAATGATGCTATCTTTTTTTCTTGTTAAAATCGTCATTCTCTTTAATAACTAAAATAACTGCAACTTAAATGTCATATGGTACACGAGGACCACATGCAATATCCCGCCTTGGTTGTTGAGACAAATGAGACTTCACTTTTGCCACTCTCCTAGGATAATTCTTATTACAAAATTTACAAATGAAACGTCTCTTTAGATCATTCGCATATTCTCAAAATTTATCGTTTCTTTTCACCATTTTTTTTTCTATAATAGTAACACATAAAATTAATGGAAGAACCACCTTCATGTCAAAAGTCAGCAACATACTACCCTTTTGAAAAATTATTAAAATTTACAACTAAGAAATTAAAATAGTAAAGAATCTCATTACTTTCATTGCATGATTTTATAAATAGTCCTTGATTGATTAAATAAAACTATTTTTTTTTATCAAATCCATAATTCATTTCTTGTAAGAATTATAGAATTCACAACTCTTATATCAAATTAGTAAACAATAGTTTTCTTACACAATTTTATAAACAATCCTTATTTATTTCAACAACAAAAAAATTTCAATGCTTACGAATGTAAAATAAAATAGCATGTATGAGACCTATTAGTGTAAAACAAAATGAAGAGAAAGAGAGAGAGAGAGAGAGAGAACTTCTATTGGCACATTAAACTTTTACTTATAACACACAAGTAATTAAATTAAATATTACACACGACTAACATGAGCATTAACTCATGCACAAAGACAAAGAGAGAGAGAGAGAGTTCTAAAAATAATAAAATATTATTATTTTTCCTTTTAATTAAATATTTATTGAATTTGTTGCCTCTACTATCCACCATTAATGCTATTGTGTATAATCATAATTCATAAGCTTGTAATATGACAATGCAGCCTGTATGTGCAGGGCCATTAGTGTAAAACAAAATGGAGAGAGAGAGAGAGATATCTTAAAATAATAAAATATTATCTTTTATTTTTAATTAAATATTTTTTTAATTTGTTATCTCCACTCTTCACCATTAACACATAGAACCACCATTAATAGATGGACATACTATAAAGAGAGGAAATTACCTGCAATGATAATGCGTAGAGGACTAAGGATATTTCTTGGTTACTCAGAATCTGACTACAAAAATTTCATCGGACGACCAACTAGTAAACTCCACGGTGGGGGCAATTTTCGATTTATCATTGACAAACATTTTGGCAAAATATTTTTCAAAATATGAGTTAGAGGCTTTGGAATGGGCTGATTTTTGGTGAGGATGATCTCTACGGTGAGGAGATCATCATCACCAAAAATCAGCCCATTCCAAAACCTCTAACCCATCAAAAATGGTTTACAAAAAATGAACGGTCCACGATTTTTCAACTTGTAAACATGGGGCTAGAAGTTTTGGAATGGGCTGATTTTTGATGAGGATGATCTCCTCACCAAAAATCAGCCCATTCCAAAACATCTAACCCATGTTTTGAAAAATGTTTGCCAAAATGTTTGCCAAAATGTTTGTTGCTTATATATATATATATTATATATATATATATATATATATATATATATATATATATATAATGATTTCCCCTTTGTTTAACCACGCATTTGACCCCACATATAGACGACAAAATTTACATTTCGACCGTTGATCTCGCAATCTAATCCAACGACCCTTATTGAGTTGTCAGTATTTATTGATTGAGTTAAAATTAATTTTTCTTTAATGGAAACTTGTCTTGATCCCTTTTATTAGTGATGATTGAGTGGTGTGCAACCAATCGATCTCTTTTATTATATGGTGCGATTTTATAATAAAATCATTTATGACCTTATTCATGAGATAATGGAGTCGTAACTTGTAACATCACAACACTGTTTTAAATTACAAAAAAAAAAACTTTTATAATATATTAACTGATAAAGTATGGTATAAGATTAACTTATCTTATCTATTTTAACATTTTACAATAATCTTTTAAATAATTATAAAAAAAATTTAATCACACATAACCCTAATTTTAATAATACACGTGTTGACATAAATGTACATGCCACCTACCAATTCACTTAATAAATAGACCAAACTGAGAGATGATATATATAGGCCTAGTTGATCAAATAGTGGTAGTATGGCACGTGTACATTTGCTGCTGCCCATGATCAAAATCATGGCCTACCAAATTATGAGGGGCACGTGGCAGTGTTAGAAGTACCAACTATCATTAATAATGCTGAAACCACATTTCAATTAAAAATTAGTTGTTACACTGGATTTAAAATCAAGATGCATATGGGTCCTTTTGTTGTAATAAATATCCTTTTGAATCAATAATCAAAAGTCGAAATGTAAATTTTATCCCGTCATTTTGTCGTTTACGTGTGGGGTCAAACCCGTGGTTTAAAAAAAAGAGGAAATCATAAAATAAAATATAAAAAAATCAAACAAAAAAAATATTTTGTAAAAATTAAAATAAATAGCGGTCGCAATTGTTGACTTCTTTTTTTATAAAAAAAAATTTGATAAAAAAATATTTCAGCCCTTAAAGAGTCGAAAGAGGTTTATTTTGATAATTTTCACAAAATTAATATTTTTTAAGAATTATTTTTATTTTTTGCATTTTTTATTTATTTATAATTTTCTCTAGAATTTAATGGGTTTAAGGAATAGAACCCTAATACTCTTGTAAATATTCTAATAATAATAAATCCTAACTAGTGAGATAAGGTGTGAAATATTTCCTTTTATCCAATGGTATGAAATATTTCAATCCTATGGTTGAGATTTAGTTTGATTTTTTATTTTTTCAAGTAAAACATAAATTTCGTTTTGATAATGGCGTCATCATCACCGTAGGATTTTCCTTTCTTTTAATAGCACCCACACAAAAAATTTCCTTCGTTTATCACATGTTTCAATTTGCAAAGAAGATTAACGGTTGAGATTCCCAATTATAGACTCCATTTTATTATTTAAACAGCACGAAGCTTGGTTTCAAGTTTCAACACAAAGCCAAGCAAAACATGGGTCCAACTTTCAAGATAAGCTTCGTCATCTTTCTTCTCTCTCTTTCTTTCACCTCAACTCACACCCAAACCACCCAAAACTTCCGTCACCCACTAGACCCTCTCACCCGATTCGAGCTAACTCGTGTCCAAACCATAATCAAACAGTCCTACCCCAGTTCGACTCGCAACCTAACCTTCCACTACGTCGGCTTAGCCAATCCAAGTAAACCAACCATTCTCTCATGGGTCTCATCATCCCACACCACCATACTTCCTCCTCGTCGAGCCTTAGTTATCATTCGAACCAACAAACTAACCCACGAAATCATCGTCGATTTATCGACCCATTCGATCATTTCGGATAAAATCCACCATGGATATGGCTACCCCATAATCACCTTGGAAGAACAAGAAGTTGCTAACGAAATGCCGCTAAAATACGCACCATTTATAGCGTCAGTTAGCAAGAGAGGGCTTAAGTTAGAAGAAGTTCTGTGTAATAGTTACAGTGTTGGTTGGTTTGGAGAGAAGAAGAGTAAGAGAGAGTTGAAGGTTTTGTGTTATTATATGGACGGAACCGTTAATTTTTTCCTTAGACCGTTAGAGGGGATAACGGTTGTGGTTGATCTAGATGAGATGAAGATAACGAAATATGAAGATAAGTCAACTGTTACATTACCGAAAGCTGACGGAACGGACTATCGAGCGTCAAAGCAGAAACCACCGTTTGGTCCAATTCTTAAACCTTCAAAGGTCATCCAAGCTAATGGTGCAGGATTTAAGATCAAAGGCAACATGATCAGGTAAGTCTTAAGGAAAATTCAACAGTTGAGATGGTAAGAGAAACTGAGGTTTCTATTAGTTTATGAGGTCGGTTGGAAAGGTTGTGTCCAACGTTGTTAGACATGAAATTTTCTTTTTTCCTCGCATCTTAAAGTATTTTTGAAATCCTCGGAAAAAAAATGAAATTTTCTTGAAAAATTTAGGGTTTGCTTGATTGCATGGAAATTCTATGTGAACAAATGAAATTCAGCCTTCAAAGGATCCGGACGTAAATCCATGTAAAAAACATTTTCCTTACTTGTAATTAAGAAAAGAGATTTTCTAATTAGAGTCAAGACTAGGATGACGCGGCACAAATATAGAACTGTAGATCTTTTTTCTCGAGATACACAATTGTGCATCCTCATATTAGATGTGCAGTTGTATATTCCGAGAAAAAGATCTATGATTTTGTGCCCATGCCATGTCAGCCAAGTATCGCCCGAGTGAAGACTTTCTAAAAGTTTCTTGATTACATCAACTTGTTGCATCCAAAAACATGATCTGATATCATAAGAATGTAGATGATGAAGTTCTAAGAAAATTTGAAAAAACATATTTTAAAAAAAGAGGTTATTTCTCTTGTTGAATATTTATTTTAGGATGACGTTTTGAGACCTTAAGAGAGAGCCAAACAATTTTTATTTTTTTTAAATGTATGGGTTAGAGGTTTTGAAATGTGCTGAATTTTTGTGAGGGTGATCTTTATGATGAGGAGACATCCTCTACAAAAATCAGCCCATTCTGAAATTTCTAGTCCCATCAAAAGTTGTTAAAAAAAATCGAATAGCCCACGATACTTCAACTTGTAAATTAGGGTTAAAAATTTCAGAAAGAGCTGATTTTTGTGAGGATGATGACCTCTTCACCATGAAGATCATCCTCACAAAAAATCAACTCATTTCAAAACTTCTAAACCTTATTTTGAAAAATGTTTAGCTCTCTTTAGGACCTCTGAACGCTTCCCTTCATTTTATAATTGGGCGTCTAGTAACCATCCAATTTCAACACCTTGAATCAATCCCCAAAACAACCGATTTGATTTTTTTGCTTTCTTTCTATATCATGTGAGCAGTTAGTAAGATTTGACCCTTCATAAGATTTGAAATCTTACTAAGTTAGTCAGGTTAGTTTGATTGAAATTTATTTTCATAGTAAAAAAAACAATAAAAACATGAAAATTATGATTTTTCAGGAAAATAGATTCCATACGCAATCAAAAGAAAGAAAGAGTTGTCAAATCTGTTATTTATTTATTTATTTACGCTCTTAAAGAAAAAGAACTATGGTCCCAAAACTCGGCTTATCCCCCATCTAACTGTCCACTGTGAACTGAGGATTACTTTCTTCTGTGGTCCCCAAATATAATTTTTCAAAATTGATTGCTTTGGAACTACTTCACATTTTTTTTGGGTCTTGTCTGTATATAATTGTATAGATATGTTTTATAAAAAATTGTAAATATTTGTAGCTGATGTCAAATGAGGTATGTTATCGTAATCCAAGATTTGTGATAATCTGACTACCCACGTGTCATATTCAATTGACTAACTGATGTGATAACTTCGAGAATCGTCATCAAAAGAGTTACACTTTTTTATGGGGAAGTGCAGTCGTGTATCTCAAGGAGCACAGATCTATAAGCCCTGAGATTGTCACGTCAGAGTAGTCTATTGAGTTAGTCACGTCGGATGGTCATATTGACATGATTCTTAATCCAACTAATATTAGAACAATTATTGTGATGTGTTTAGGGGGGAGTGCCAATTTGATCCCCAAATTCTTAAAATAATGTCGTCCACACTCTTAAATTTTGTCTAGTGTTCCCCCCATTTGCCAATAAAATTGTGTTTATATTTATTTTCATTATCTTAAATCATGTTATTTTGAGTAATCCTCTCTTACTTTTAGAAACTTCAACTTGTATATTGAATCTTATTAGATTTGTAATCGACTTTTGTTCAACATGAATAAATCATCTCAATCAACTTTTCCTTGCACCTTTTCGTAATTACGTTCAATCAACTTTTATATTATTGTTCCCTTTAGCCTTTTAATGTATTATAGTGCATCATATCTAATACTTTACCAGAAGTCGAGCACATACTTAATTAACATCTCTTAACTTATTTATTGTTATTTTTAGTTGGGCCAATTGGGATTTCCACCTAAGCTTTGATGTCCGGGTAGGACCGATCATATCGCTAGCATCGATTTACGATCTCGACAAGCAGAAGTTCCGTCGTGTATTATACCAAGGATATGTATCAGAGTTGTTTGTACCATATATGGATCCAACTGAGGAATGGTATTATAAGTCCTTTTTCGATGCAGGTGAATTCGGGTTTGGTCTTTGTGCAGTGCCATTGGAACCCTTAACCGACTGCCCCAATAATGCAGTGTTCATGGATGGGTACTACGCAAGTCAAGATGGGAAGCCTGTTAAGATTTCGAATGTAATTTGCATATTTGAACGGTATGCCGGAGATATAATGTGGCGGCATACCGAAGCTTCAATTCCAGATGTAAGTGGTTTTCTCATGGGTATAGGTGGTTTTCCGATGTGGTTTTTTAAGTGGTATAACGTGTGAATTGTTTGATTTTCCAGTTAAGGGAGGTGAGATCAGATGTGGGTTTAGTGGTGAGGAGTGTCTCAACTGTGGGCAACTATGACTATATTATGGATTGGGAGTTCAAGCCCAGTGGCTCAATCAAAGTTGGGGTAATGGTCCAAACACTCTGATTCCTTATTTAAGGGACTCTTTTGTTTTTTTAACTTGTGGTGGAAAAGGAGAGTGGATCCACTATTTCTTTGGTACCACTTAGGAGTTGGGACCATAATTTTAAAAATAATAATGCCAAACTGACTTTAAAAAAACTGAATCGTGATAATTTGACTACCCCACGTGACACATTCAATCGACTCCCCATAATGTATATCACAAGGTAATCATGTATCTTGAGGTGTACAGATCTACCATTCTCAAACTAGTCACATTAGGAGACTCAATTGAGTTTGCCACATGGGTAGTCAGATTATCATGACTTTTTTAGCTTTTCTGATTTTGTCAACATTTCATGTTAGAAGAGTGTACCTGAATATTTATTTTTTGAGTTTGGGTGTTCGGTAGTTGTCCATTTTCAATTCCATGGATAAATTTTGAATTATATATTTATTTATTTTTTTTTTTTTTTGAATGTGAGTTTTTTCATAAAATTTAAAAGGTTGTGGTGTTAGATTAATAATGTGATAATCCATGTGATGTCAATGACTCATTTGTGGTGTTCGATTCATAAGGGTGTTAGATTTTAAATATCAAAATTCAAATTTGTGGGCAGGGGATGTGTGGGCTCGAGAAAGAAAGTATCTCTGGTGTCATCTGAGCCACATGTCCAACGGCAGTTGGGCTGTGAGCAAAAAATAATTCCACCACGGAAAAAAATTGCTCACGGAAATCTGGGATACACCAATCACATGTGACCACATGTATTGAATGGTATTCCTAATTTACAAAAATACCCTTATATGCTTAACTTGGCCAGTATTGAGGAGTCTGTGAGTATTGTGAGTAACAAACGACTCACGTCAACACAGTGTTTAACGCAGTTTCCTACAATATCAATTCAGAATGACTCTTTTAAAACTCTACTCAACTGTGAAGTCAATATCTCGAGAATTGCATGAGTCAATGAAAATATATTCCAATTCTATTATTAAAAATAAAATTTAATATTAAATAAATAATGAATAATGCATGCGGTTTTGGTACGTGGCTGATGTGGCAAGGGCATAGAATCACACATATTTTCCTAAATTAAAATCTTATTTATTCCTTGAAATCAGTAAACTAAAGAGATAGAAAAAGGGGAAGGGGGAAGATGCGGGGGAGGGGACGTACAAAATAATCAAGTTTCATTATATAGGCTTTGCTTGGTACAATAAAAATCATTTGCAATGAAATTTTTTCTAATGCTTCATAACCACAAGGAAATCTCCTACAAAATCATTTTCTTTGCTTGATTATTTTCACAAAAAATTTGTAATGACTTTTTGTCAAAATAAAATTTAACTTATCTAAACTCATCAAATAAATTTTTCCTAAATTTTATTTTATTTGTTTAAAGGTATTTTTATAATGCCAATTTGTAAGTTAATATATCTTTGATGAGATATATTTTTGTAAATTCATATGCCTCCTATGGAGGGTAATTTTTCAAATTGGAGCAATTTTTTGATGAAATGCATTTTTTGCAACCTCAATATGCAAATCAATATTTCTTTTAAGAGGGGTATTGTCATAAATAAATATTTTTTGTAAGTTATTCATATGCATGTTAATCTAGAGGGGTATTGTTTTTAAGGAGTTGCTTTAATAAAACATCTATATATAATTTTGTGATTCCAAAAAATTGTTTACATTTGCCAATGATTTGTAATGTACCAAGTAAGGCCATCGTAATTTTATTTTTCTTTCTTTCGTATCTAAGGTTGTGAAGAGAATTTTGATGTATTTTTTAGAAGAAAAATAATTACCATTTAGGATTACAGGTTGGGAGTAAACTTTTCATCTTAAATTATCTTGTTTTGTTTTCATAGAAATGTAGTATTAAATTTTTATTCTTGCATACCTTCTTCTTCTTCTTCTTTTTATTTTTTTTTTTAATTTTTTTTTTCTATTTTTAATAAAAAGAAAAAATTAAAAGGATATTTAGGAAAAAGTGAACAACTTTTGACGAATTTACGGTTCTAACTCACTGTTCATTTTAATTACCAAAACATGAACGATGATGAATTTAAAGGTTTTTAAAGTTACTAGGTTTAAAGTGACTAATTGGAAATTATCACTTTAAACTTGCGAAATAAGCACTTTAAAACTGTCAAATTCATTACATTCTGTTTTTTTTTATTATACGAAAAACGTGATCATTCGCATTTTAGTAATTAAAAAGAAAAGTTAGTCGGAATTGTAAATAACTCATTTTACGATATTCTCGAGTTTGAAAACATTGTTGTAAAATATTAGTGAGTAGTGAGCATAGTATTACCCTTGTACAGGTTGGTCTAACTGGAATACTAGAAGTGACGGCTTCACCGTACACCCACATAAACCAGATAAAGAAGGAAATCTACGGTACATTATTGGCGGACAACACTATTGCCATAAATCACGACCACTTCCTAACATACCACCTTGATCTTGACATTGACGGTAACGATAATTCCTTTGTTAAAGCCAAGCTGGAAACGAGAAGAGTAACGGATAAAAACATACCAAGGAAGAGTTACTGGAATGTCGTTAGAGAAACAGCAAAAACTGAATCAGAAGCTAAGATAAAGATTGGTTTGGAGGCAATGGAGATGTTAATGGTGAATCCGAATAAGAAAACTAAGATGGGTAACGATATTGGTTACCGTTTGATTCCAGGAGCAATAGCGGGCCCACTTTTAGTAGAAGATGATTATCTTCAAGTACGTGGGGCCTTCTCCAATTATAATGTGTGGGTCACACCTTATAATGAATCAGAGAAGTGGGCAGGAGGTGACTTCGTGGATCAGAGTCGAGGGGATGATACCTTGGCCACTTGGACCAAAAGGTATGTAATATATTACATGGTTTTAAAACTCGTGCGAATCCGAGATAGCTGGGACGAGTTATCTCGGTTTCCCGATCGATTGCAATAGATCGATTGCTGTATTTGAAAAGAATAACATTGTAAGATTTCAAATCTTACTAAGGATCTTTGGGCCCATATGGATTATCACATTGGCTTAGCACCAATGCCTTTTAGATTGAACAGTGATAATATAACGCTCCCTCTAACAATCCCCCTCATTACAGAACTGTAGATCATTTGTCTTGGGATACACAAGAAAAAGATTTATGGTTCTGCATATCCTGAGGCAAATGATCTATGATTCTAGAGTCCTGCAGGGGTGACACAGTATTTACTGTCATTCTCAAAATTCTGATGTGGACATGCATATATAACCGTAGATGGCTTTTACTCGTATCATGAGGAAAACATCTATGGTTATGTGCACATTCCACGTCAGTCTTGTGAGAATCGCAATAAATGCTTTTTGTCATTTCAGCATTTTCCATGATTCTATGACGGGGGCATTTGTAGAAGGGAGCATTAAACCAAAAAAAAATAAAAATTAATTAGTTTCTTCTCATTGATTAGGGATGAGTTAAACCAAAAGTTGAATAAGGTTTTTTCCAATTTCAAATAATGGAAAGAGGTTCGGATGATTGTATGTCATCAGTTTGAAAATTCAAGATATATCAAATATTCAGCTAAATCGCAAGCATGCATGTTTGTTCCAACGATCTAGTGTTTAAAATCACTTTATTAGGGCAACTTTTGGTCAGGGCCTCATGGGCCAATTGATTTTGAAGGTTCAAAATTAGTTCCAACTCTAAACTTTAAGAGATTGTAAACAAATGGCATGGTCTGGATCACTATGCCATGGCTCTTATCACATTACATGTCATCAATTCTTTCATGAAATCGAAACCATGTATCTTTTGTTTGGGTGAACTGTGCAGGAATAGAGCTATTGAGAACAAAGATATCGTCTTATGGTACACGATGGGGTTTCATCATGTCCCTTGCCATGAAGATTTCCCAATGATGGCAACATTAAGTGGTGGGTTTGAGCTTCGGCCATTCAATTTCTTCGAAAGCAGTCCAGTGTTGAAAACAAAGACCACTAAGCCTGTACATTGGCCTAATTGCACCGCCATTCCCTAGACAATGAACATGATTAATCGAGTGAGTCCAATAAACATTAGCCTTGAATTATCTATTTGTGTTCTATCTGTAAGAGTACTATGTTAGGATGCATTGTAATAAGGTGTAGTGTTCCACACCATATTGAATTTCAAGAAGATTGTATTAGATTAATTTAAGATTATGATAGAGTTTATCTTTAATTAGGATTTTCTTGAACTTTTTTCTATATAAAGCCTATTAGGATTTTTATAATCAATAAGGTCAGATTATGAGAGTTTGAGTTTTTGAGTTAGTCTCAATGAATCTGTCCCAGTGGAGACACTGAATTTATAGCAAGTATTTGAAATCCTTTGGATAGATGGATGAAAATCTGATGAGAAAAATTAGGAGAGACAAGGTTATCTGATCTCTAGAAAACCAATGTTTTCCTTCTCATCTCAGTCATTGATGGTCACTAGGGATCCAAAACTTGATAAATTGGAAAACAACTACTGATCATTGAGGAAAAGAATTTGTGTTTTTTCTCCTTCACAAGCGTACATCTCAACGCTGTGCATGAAAACCTTTACCAATGGCTTCTCTCCACGTTGGATACACATGAAGATATAAAAAATCAGATTAAATAAAGGGTGAATTACTTTTCGTGAGCTTAAATTGAGTTATTTACGATTCCGGTGACTCACTGTTCATTACTTGAACAATCACATTTAAACCTGTGAAATAGTCACTTTAAAATTAAACCTCCGAATTCGTTATTGTTCACGTTTTGGTATTAAAATCGTAAATTGGTCAAAACTTGATCAGTTTTTCGTAAATATATCTTAAATAAATCCACTTAATATACAATTCTGATTTGGGAATCTGCTACAGTATTTCCTTGTCTCCAAACATGTTAACCTCCCAACGAAGCTTTGAAAGAGGTTTCCTAATGCGAGACAACCAATGAACTTTGTAACCAGAAAGAGCCTTGACCAACAAGGAGGATTCCAACTCGATTTCTATTTCTGAAATGAAAGTTCTCCAAGGCATACAACAAAGTTTGACATTCAGCTTCGTTGTTCGTAGAAACATCAGACGAACCAACTCTCTACTTGAATAAACCTACCAAATTCCCCCCTTAGAACCGCACCTCCGCCAGCAAGGCCTGGATTCCCTTTTGAAGCACCATCTGTATTTAACTTGACCCATCCAATAGGGGGAGGATCCCATTTGATCATCAGCAAATTCCTTGGCAGCTTGGGAGGAAGATGAAAACCCAATGCCCGGAATCTTACGAGATGATTGAGTTCTTGGGATTTGACTATCTCCACCCTTGACTAAAAATTGTCGAGCTCACAATTTTTTATTGTTAAGTTTGAAATTAAAAAAAAAAATATTGAACTCGACGTTGTAAAACCCATCTATTTTTTGTTTTTTCAAGTTTTTCCAACTAAAATACATGGAAAAACAGACTTAAAACTTGACATAACAACTTGTGAAAATGATTTCAAACCAAACAAACCATCCTTGATTGATTTTCATCCAAAAATGAAGCAAAACAATTGAAAACCCCTAGTTTTTACACACCTTCAAAATGCATTAAAAAAAAAACCTTTGAAAATGACTTCTTTTTCAAATCCTATCCATCAGAATGGAGTCTCCAAAGATCAACCGATATGTTGGAAATCCAATTTTTTTTTATAAAAATGGTGAGTTTGAATGGTTAGGGTAGTTTCGACATTTCAATCATGGAAAATATCGAGCATGGTATTCAGGATTGATTAGAGAAGTGGTAATTACTAAATTGACTATTTATCTAACTCCTAAAAGTCAAGGACTAATTAGAAAAAAAATCTTTCGTCAAGGAAAATTAAATAGTAGATTTTTTTGTCCAACCCCTTGTTAGCAATGTGGAATATGGCAAAAATTTGATTCGTGAAAATTCCGAATTATATTCAATTCTAGATTGCAAAAATCCGATCGAAAATAGTGCTAAAAGATATTGAGATTAGAACTCAACCAATCGACCCCTTCTTTAGTTTTTGAACTGTGTACTTATAGAAATGTCTTGGAGACATATGTTACCACATTGCTTATCCTGATGTATGATAAACTAGGTAATTGAGATACAATTGAGTGTTTTGGAAGATGTGTTCATCACTTATAAGCAAGCACTTGAGTTTAATGTGTAACTGTTTTAAATCATCATTAATGCAAACTAGAGAAATGAAGAATTTTAACATATGATGTCTCATCAATATGACAAAATCTTGTTTGTATCTTATTTAATGTGAAAGGATATACTTGAATTTTGATATGCATTAAGAATTAAATATGTGCTAAGGACCAAGTTCGGTAAGAACTAGTAATTATATTAGATATAAGGTATAGATTAGATACAAGCTCGAAATTAGATCAAGCTAGGGATTATATATGAACTTGAGTTTAAGTCCTTGTGTGATATTTCTCAAATGTATAATGCTTGAAGATATTGATTTAAATAAGTTCGGATTCCGCCTTGTTATGTAAGAATAGTTTTTTCTCTTGTGAGTACATGTCACGATCTTAGGTTGGGACAAAATGATTACTACAATATATATTTACTTTTGAATATGATGAGCAATTAATTTATCTATAACTAGAGCAGATAAATACAATTAAACTAAATGTCGATCCTTGACATATACCAATTGTAACTGGAAATTCATTCGTCTTCTCTCCATCCTCATGGTACTAGTAGTCACAGTTCCCACATAAAGCCTTTAGTTATGCCAATGTATCCATTTTGAACTTCCATCTCTCCCAGATAAATTAAACAAGGGTTAAATATGATGATAATAATAAATAAATAAAATTTTTGGGGGAAGGGAAGATCAAGAACATTATCACAAGAGAAAAAAATAAAAAATCAAAGGTTGCCACTTATATCAGAGCTTTTAATCTAATTAGAACACCACATTTAAGGGGTATGTACGTGAAATGTTTGAAGACGAAGGCTATCTTAAGCATTCCACCGATATATATCTGTCCTAGATAAGATCTCTACAGATTTTCCAGTGATCAGTTTCATTACGGAGTCTCTACTAGGGATTATACCCTTCCAGAAGATCATTGGAATATCGAATTTTCCTTTTGATAAGGACATCTTAACAATAGTACGAGTGTATATAATTTTCTCTCATTACGAAGCTCCCACCCTACCACCAAAGACTTTCAACTTTGAATACTTCCTTAAAGTCAGAAATGCCGCCTTGAGAACTGAACAAGTCAGCCTCTGAACATACATATATATATATATATATATATATGGTCAGTTAACGGCTATATTCACCACAAGACCACATGGCTCCAACCTTCTTCATCATCTTTCTCCTCTCTCTTGCCCTCACTTCAGCCCACACCCACCACTACCATCATCACCCACTAGACCCACTCACTCCATCAGAGCTAACCCAAGTCCGAACCATAGTCAACCGATCCAACCCCAGTTCAACTCACAACCTAACCTTCCAATACGTTGGCTTAGATGAACCAGACAAACCAATCATCCTCTCATGGATCTCATCAAACCACACCACCATACTCCCACCTCGTCGAGCCTTAGTTATCACTCGATCCAATAAACAAACCCACGAAATCATCGTTGATTTATCGACCCATTCGATCATCTCCGATCAAATCTATCATGGATATGGTTACCCTATGTTCACCTCTGGAGAACAAATAGCTGCCGCCGAACTACCGCTAACATACGCGCCATTTATAGCGTCGGTTAGCAAAAGAGGGCTTAAGTTAGAAGAAGTTGTTTGTGGTACTTACAGTATTGGCTGGTTTGGAGAGAACAAGGTTAAGAGGGAGTTGAAGATTTTGTGTAGTTATTTGGACGGAACCGTGAATCTATACCTTAGACCGTTAGAAGGGATAACGGTTGTGGTTGATTTAGATGAGATGAAGATAACGAAATACGTGGATAGGTTCAGGGTTCCTGTACCGAAAGCTGACGGAACGGATTACCGAGCGTCAAAGCAGAAGCCGCCGTTTGGACCAACTGTTAAGGGTGCAACGGTCGTTCAATCTGACGGTCCAGGATTTAATATCGATGGACACATGATAAGGTCAGTCGTCTTGTTTGAATAAAGAAACATAGAAAATTCTAAAAAAACGTTATCAAAACGGTACAGTTTTCATAATTAATTACCAAAACTGTAAACTGTAGTAATTAATTCTGAAAATGATAATTTTATCATTTTCGGAATTAATATTTTTTACCAAAATGGTAAAAACAGTAATATATATATATTTTTTTACCGAAAATACCCTTTTTGTTTTACATATGTATATACTATTTTAATCTTAGAAATAAATTAAAATCCAACTAAATCTCTCTCTTCTTTTTAATCTTCCCAACACTAAATAGAAATATGAAAGAGAAGAGGATTTTTTTTGTAATTTTAGTCAAAAAATAAAAAAGGATATTTTCGATAAAAACAATTATATTTTACTATTTTTACCGTTATCATTTTTGAAATTAATTACTACAGTTTACCGTTTTGGTAAATAATAGAAATGTGATGCATGTTTTGGTAAATTTGTCAAAATTCTATCTAGTCTTAGCATGGTTTTTAAACTCAATATATCATCTTGTCTCGTTCAACTCCGATATCGAGTCGTCTTGGACAAATTTTTCGATACGTTTGAGACGTTGCATGAGACAAAGCAAAAAAATTGAACGTGACTCGTAAATCTCGATCAAAAAATAATTTTGTGAGTTGGTCTCGTTCAAGTCTGATATCGAATTAACTCAGGCGATACATCTCGGTCTTGAACGAATTTAAAAACCATGGGTTAATATCTTTCTCTCCAAATCTCAGTCGTTCTGAATCCAAAGTTTTTGGGCCCACTGATAAACAGCGGAGATGGTGGTAAGAAAAATTAGATTTTCGTATGGAACATTTTCATCAGCCAATCAATTAAGGAATCTTTATGAGTCGTGGTAAACGGACCCACTATCACGTACTCTGTTTGGATGCGGCTGACATCAATTATGGAATCTTTATCACGTACTATGTATGGATGTGACCGACGTGGCAAGTGACCATAGATCTTTTTCTTCAGGGAACAAGAGAAAAAGATTTATGATTACCGCATCAACCACGCAAAGCCACAAAACGGTGGCTTCCTAGTTCCTTAAAGGTTGCAATGGTTTCAAATTTCTATTTGGCGTATCATGTCGTTCATGAACTAGATCAAGTTATTTTGGATGGTATAAATCATTTAACTCATTTTACAATTATATATATATAGGGGCAGGGGGATGTTTAAGCAAGCTGTTGCGAAATCGATGGATATAAGTCGTTCGATTTGGTAAAAACAACGGTTTGGATCGCTTAAGACGTCAATTCCAATATTTATATAATTCCAAACACCTCCCTCATTTTTTTTAATTTTAAAAAAAATGAAATAAAATCTCTCTCTCTCTTGTCACTGTCTCATCTCTCTCTCTCTCTCGTCACTGTCTCTTCTCTCTTTCAATCTGAAATCAAATGAAACCCTCTCTCTCTCTCAATCTAAAATACCATACATGTATTTTAAGAATTAAAACTTCTATCATACAAATCACAAGAAGGGTTAAAATTAAGAAACCCATGAATCCATTTCATTGGAGTTGTTCTTGACATTAAGCCCAACCTGATATCTTCTTCACAGATCGATCTGCAATAGGTAGAGAAAGAGAGAGAGAGAGAGAGAGAGGGTTTCATTTGATTTCAGATTGAGAAAGAGAAGAGACAATGACAAGAGAGAGAGAGAGAGAGAGAGAGAGAGAGAGTTTATTTCATTTTTTTTAAATTAAAAAAATGAGGGAGTGTTTGGAATTATATAAATATTGGAAGTGACGTCTTAAACGATCTAAACCGTTGTTTTTACCAAATCGAGCGACTTACATCTATCGGTTTCTCAGCAGTTTTCTTAAACGTCCCTTGAACCGCCCCCATATATATATATATATATATATATATATATATATATATATATTTTTTTTAAGTAAAGGAGATTAGAAGATGTTTAGGTATAAATCATATTTTATTTAAATAATATTAATTATAAAAATATTAATTATTTTAATTAAAATATATAAAATTTCAGTTGACTTGATTAAGTGACTTAATTTAGATTTTCAAAATATCGTCCAAGTCATCTCATGATATGGTGGCTAAGATGCCCTATTTTATTTAGATAATATGAATTCTAAAAAGCTAATTTTGTTAATTAAAATATACAAAATCCTGATTAAATCAAATGAGTTTTATTAATCAGATCAGGATTTGAAACCATGCTTTCTTTTAACACGTGCATAAGAATAAACTAATAAACTACATCACTATTTGAAAACCATTGCACAATGTTTAATGTCATGTAAATAAACCCTCGGTTCCTTTAGACAATCATTATTTTAAACCTTACCACAGTGTTTAATGTCATGTAAATAAATCTTCCCAGTAGACTGTTTTTGCAATATATTATGAAGGATTTCTTTGCAATTTCAATAATAAAGCTTACCGGTACAACTAATTAATCACATAAGACTCTTGGTCTAGAGCACCAATGTAATAACTCACATAGGAAGAACTTTCCTTACACATATTGGTTTTTGGAACTTTTTTTTCAAGAGTGGTGCTAAATAGATGTTATTTTTGGCCAACGCCCTTAACACCTTTTTCTATCTCCTATCCATATTGAAGGAAAGTTAACTTTCTGATTTGATCATCCCGTGACACTCAAAAACATGATCTGATGCAATGGAGTTATAGATGACAAAATTATATAAACTCAAAATTATTTAATTTTCACCGTTGAATTTTATTTTTAAATTTGGGTACTTTATATATATATATATGTGGATGGTCAGGTTCAAGGGACATGAGAAAACATATGTAAAAACAATGTAACATTAATAAATTTTCAAAATATGGGTTAGAAGTTTCGGATTGAACTGATTTTTTGTGAGGATGATCTCTATGATGGGAAGATCATCTGGAGAAAAAAAATCAGTCAAACCTGAAACTTCTAACCCCATTAAAAGTGATTTAGAATGTGGACCGTCGATTTTTTACCAATTTTTGTCAATAATTTGTAAATCACTTTTGATGGATTTAGAAGTTTTTGATTGAGCTGATTTTTTGTGAGGATATCTTCTCATCATAGTGATCATCCTCGCAAAAAATCAGCTCAATCCAAAACCGCTAACCCATATTTTGAAAAACCATTGTTTTTTCGTATGTTTTTACATATAGCCCTTGAACCGCCCCTTATATATATATTTGAATATGAATATTTTCATGAAATTGAAAGATTGTGTTATTGGATTGTCAATGTGATGATCAATGTGCACCCAACGACCTTTTTTAAGATTTGACATCTAAACAAATAAATATGTGGGTAGCGGCAAGAGAGAGAAGCTCTCTATTGCTGATGTCATTGCACTACATGTCAAACGTTTGTTGGGCTATGACCAACACGTCACAGGGCGTGCACCAAAAACAACGTCCATTTAGCATTTGCCTTTTTTTAATCCTTTTTTTTATAGATAAAATGTGGTTAGTGGGCCTTCCCTTTTTATTAATCACTCTCAAGAATAATTACAAATTACATCATCTAGAAGGAGTCTTGAAAGCTCATGAGAAATGTAAGACATCCTCAATTACGAGAACCTCATTTTTCATACACACCAAAACAAGCAAGATAATCTACGGCTCTATTTGCTTCTCTCCAAAGAAACTCAAAAGTGCATATACTACAAATACTTTTGTTAACCGTTTTCTCTTAATGCATTCAAATTTCGTCCCTTGATTTCTAGTATCAGTGATGGCCATTGTTTCAAGAATATTGCTCTATGAACATAAATAGAAGTAGAAAATTATTAGAAGGAAGTCATTGGGATGTTGGTCATGAGCAAGTAAAATTTAGGCATTTCTACCGCTCACCAATAACCAATCACTTTTGTTTTTTCCAATGAAAAATGTTGAAATGACAAAAAGTATTTACTGTTATTCTCACAAGTCTGATATGGGATGTGCACATAACCATAGATGTGTTTTCTCGCAATACGAATAAAAATCATTTACGGTTACATATGCATGTCCATGTCAGAATTGTGAGAATCACAGTAAATACTGTGTCACCCTAGCACGACTCTTTTCCAATACACAAAGCGCCATGCCATTGGTTCATCAGCTTACCATAAATTTCGAAACAGAAACTCTTCTGTTCATGAAAAATTATTCACGTCTCTTTTGCTTTAGGACTCCCAATCATGCAAAATGCATCATATGTAATAGAGTGCTGATTTCCTAATTAAAAAATCTTCACTTGGTCAATACTCAATTGATGTGCATGTGTATCCCTGAGAAAAACATCTATGATTCCGTGCCACATCAACCAACTACTGAGTGAAGACTTTCCAATTAGAAAATCATTATTTTATCTAATACTACAGAGTCCTGATAATATGACTTGTCAGGTGGCCTAATCAAATGACTCCATGAGGTGGATAAGTTTGAGAATCGTAAATCTGGTTCCTTTGGGATACACTTTGAAATTGTGTATCCCAATGCATACATAATTACGACTCCCAAACCTGTTCATGTCATGGAGTCATTTGAGTATGCCACTTGGCAAGCCATATTATCACGACTCAATCCTCTATTAAAATTTAGAACTCAATCATAGGTAGTGACATAATTTATTTATAACTACAATTAGGTGGGCCAACTGGAATTTTCACCTAAGCTTTGATTCTCGGGCTGGTCCAATCATCTCTCTTGCATCAATTTACGATCTCGAAAAGCACAAATTTCGTCGTGTATTATACAAAGGATATGTATCAGAAATGTTTGTACCGTACATGGATCCAACTGAGGAATGGTACTACAAGACCTTCTTCGATGCAGGCGAATTTGGTCTTGGTCTATGTGCAGTTTCATTGGAACCTTTAACTGATTGCCCGGCCAACGCCGTGTTTATGGACGGGTACTATGCCGGGCAGGATGGGCAGCCGGGTAAGATTTCCAACGTTTTCTGCATATTTGAACGGCATGCAGGAGATGTCATGTGGCGGCACACGGAAACTGGAATACCAGGTGAAGTGGTAAGTGGTTTTCTTATAGGTATAAGTGGTCTTCCTATGTGGTTTTTAACTTGGATGAAGATATATGAGAATTGTTTGGTTTTGCAGATAAGGGAAGTTAGACCTGATGTGAGTTTAGTAGTGAGGATGGTTTCAACTGTGGGCAACTATGACTATATTATTGATTGGGAGTTCAAGCCTAGTGGTTCAATCAAAGTTGTGGTATGCTACAAAGTATTCCTTTCTTTTTTTTTTTTTTTTAACTTTTTATGGAACTTATGGTGCCAATAAACAGTGTGTCTCATTATTTCATCGGTTCCTTTAAGTGAAAAATATGAGTATATTTCAATGATATATATATAAGGAAATGTTGCGAGGCCTTAAAGAGTGTCAAACATTGCGCTAAATATTTTTCAAAATAGGAATTACAAGTTGAAGAATCGTAGATTGTCCCATTTTTGTATATCACTTTTGATGGGGTTAGAAGTTTCAGAATGGGCAGATTTTAGTGAGGATGATCTACTTATCATAGAGATCATCCTCACAAAAAATCAATAAATTCTAAAATTTCTAACTCATATATTAAAAAATGTTTGGCTCTCTTTAGACCTCTGAACACCAACTTATATGCATAATCTTTTCTTTTTTAAGATTGATAAACTTATTTTTTAGTGAGTTTGATAACTCGATGCTGGTAGGATTTGAACCCAGGTCTATAGTATCATCACTCAAAGAGATTACCAACTAAACTAATTGACCCTACTATAAAATCTTGATCGATTGTTGTTGCACTTAAACAATTGAGATCTTGGCTTGTTTCTTGAGTTATATTTCATGAGTTGACTAGTGATCTATTAGAACTCAAGCATAGGAAAGAGAATTTTTTATATCTTTTAAATAGAGTTTGATAAAATTATAATTGACAAGCATATATTTTTTTAAGATTACTTTCCTTGGTGGGTTAGTGCGGAAAGTTCAATTTAAAAAATAGAACTTATTGTTCACCGCTGAATTTTAATTACAAATTACGTACTGGAATCCAAATTTAAAATTTATTATTATTATTATTATTATTATTAAATCTAAGTGTCCCTATGAAATTTAGAGGGTCCTTGTGCTGGATTGCATGTGGCAATCTATGTGCTCCAACTACCTTATTTGAGATTTGAAATCTAAGGTAGTCAAGCTATCCTTGGTATCTACTCTTTTATTTTTGTTTTTTTATTTGTTTTTCTCCTCCTAGAATAGTGATCCAAAATGGTGTCCTACTCTTTAGGAGTCCTAATTATTTCAAACTCTACAAAAACATGACATGAAGAGACATCACCTTTATTAAAGTGGCCAACTAGCCTTACCAACGTAGTGAGGAAAAAGGTTTTACTAAGCTTCATTCATCGTCAAAAAGACCTCGATATTTGTAAAATAAAACTTCAAGATTAGTAGTAAAGCCATTTTCCTCACTATCTCGTTAAGGGAAAGGGTTTCTCATATTAAAACTTTATGATTAATTGATTTTTAAAGTGTCTTCCGATTACCACAACAGTCTCTGTCACAAAATATTTTAATAATTCAATATTATAAATCAGTTGGCTTTCTTGGTTTGATTGTTTAAGACTTGAAGATGTTTTTTCATTATAATGCTCTTTCAGGTGGGACTAACAGGTATACTAGAAGTAAAGGGCGTACCGTACACCCACACAGACCAGATAAAAGAAGATGTCTACGGTACACTCTTGGCGGACTACACCATTGGAGTAAACCACGACCATTTCCTTACCTACTACCTTGATCTTGATGTTGACGGTAACGGTAACTCCTTCGTCAAAGCCAAGTTTGAAACTAAGAAAGTAACGGACAACAGTTCACCAAGAAAGAGTTACTGGACGGTCGTTAAAGAAACCGCAAAAACTGAATCAGAAGCAAAGATAAAGCTTGGTGGGGAGCCAATAGAATTGTTAGTGGTGAATCCGAATAAGAAAACTAAGATGGGGAACGATATTGGTTACCGTTTGATTCCAGGATCAGTGGCGGGCCCACTTCTATCGGACGATGATTATCCTCAGATACGTGGGGCCTTCACCAATTATAATTTGTGGACCACCCCTTATAACAAATCAGAGAAGTGGGTTGGAGGAAACTTCGCGGATCGAAGTCGAGGGGATGATACCTTAGCCATTTGGACCAAAAGGTAATAAATATTAAAGGGACTTATTTACATATACCCCTCTACATTTTGATTAATATTTGAATTTACCCCTTACGTTTTAAACTGATGAGATGACATACCTTTTGATATTAGTCTTCTTTGAGAGACTGATAAAAGATGACTGAAATTCCCTTTTCTTCAACCTTTACCCAATATTCCTTGATTTTTCTTCTCTAAAACTGCCATCTTCAACCTTTTCCTCAAGCTTAAGATATTGGGGGAAGTAGAAGATGGATTTTCGGGAGAAAAATAAAGGATGTTCAATTAGTAGAAAATGTGGGTATTTAGGTAATTTTATTTATAATTTTCCAGAGTAGACCAGGGTCAAGTGGTACATCATCAGTTCGAAAATGCCTCTGAAGTCTGAATGACTTACAGGTTTGGTAAATTTATAGGATTTTGGCGAATGTTTAAGATCTACATTTCCAAACCGATGTACGTCATACCTCTTGACCGTGGTCTTTTAGTATACGCTAACTTAAAATGACTAAAATAACCTCATTTTCAACCTCTAGCTGAATTCCCTTAATTTCTTAGCCAAAATCCATTCAATTTTCGATTACAATAACTTTGGGTCTTTGGCCTATTGATTGATGGCCAACAATCTTGATTGGATGGTTATGATCATATCATAAGCACCACTCCTGGACTCTCACCCATCGAAGAGATGATCATCAATCAAGAGGACGGTCCAGATCTGTAAGACATATTGCGAATTACATTACATGCCATCCTTTCATGAAATCTAGCCCAAGTCTCATTTAATTTATTTGCATGGTGAATTGTGCAGAAATAGAGTGATTGAGAACAAGGATATCGTGTTATGGTACACAATGGGGTTTCATCATATTCCTTACCAAGAAGATTTCCCAGTGATGCCGACTCTAAGCGGTGGATTTGAGCTTCGACCTGCCAATTTCTTCGAAAGCAATCCAGTGTTGAAAGCAAAGGTTCCTAAGCTTGTAAAATGGCCTAACTGCACCTCCACTCCATAAACAATACATATCAAACAAGATACTCTCATCAAGCATTAGCCTTGTATTATCTATTTTCCATTCTATCTAACAAATAAAATTGGCTTAGCTAGACATGTTATCTTATGGGCCTGTTTGGCTCTTTACCTGTTTGGAGCAATATTCGCACCTGTGTACATGCTAGCAAGTCATGAGCTGATGTGGCTAGGCAACGAGAGCATTATATATGAGACTTAAATATATAATATATAATGTATTTTACTTTTATTTAAATTTTACTAGAAAAATATTCAGTTCATTCCCAAAGTTCTAACCCCATTAAAAGTGATTTATAAAAAATGGATGGTCCACGATTCTCAACCTTAAAGTAACATTACAAGTTTCAGAATGGGACAATTTTTTGTGAGGATGATCTTCTCACCTTATGATCATCCTTACAAAAAATCAGCTTATTCCGAAACTTCTAATCCATATAGGATGAATTCTAGCTGGGCTGAAAATTATTGAGTTTGACCCACCATTGCAGGCTCAATATGAAGGGCCTCACCTTTTTTTCCTCGGTGAATCGACTTAGTACTAGTCATGCTATCAAGCACCAAAAGACTTAATTGGCACCCCTACTTCTTACCATACTCTTGATTGTTGGTAGTAGTATAGTCACAAAGTCGGAGCACGAGTTTAAAGTAGCAAGGGAAAACTTCGAAGAAAAAAGTTGATGAAACATAAAAAAATTAAAATATATTAAAATTTTGAAAATTTTGTATATCTAATCATGCAAATGTTCTCAAATGTAATTATACATATTATGATGTAAAAAAAATTACTCATCAACATTTCTTATGTTCAAAATAATATACTATTGAAAAAATGAAAAATCATAACATTAAGATCTTATCATCAAATCCCTTATTTTTACATTTATGATTCACCAAATTCTATTATATATTAAATTAATATTAAAAACATTCATGAATAAAATTCCAAACAACTATAAGGCTACAAAGAAAATGTTTTAGTTTTTTTTTTTTTTAACTTGTTTAAAAAGAAAAAAAAATGTGACTTTGCAACTAAACGTGGCTTCAAAAAAAACAATTTTTTTAATCATTTTAATTATTAGAGCTACAAGACGTGTTTTTAACGTGGTTTTTTTTTATAATGTCTTTTTTTGTTACTAGACAATAGTGATGATGATGTTGAAATAGATGGATGGAAAGACTACTAAAGATAAAACTATAAATGAATGTGTAGACACCTTATTTTAATTTGTACTCGTCTGATTTCTTAACTTGTCAATCTGGTTGTTGTAGATTCCTAATAATGAGTAAAGAGTAACGGAGGTGAGTGGTTTTATCTTTACTATCGTCTTCAAATGTGGTTTTCAAGCAACTATTATCTTCTTCTGAGGTGAGTGATTTTCTCACCTCTCTCTCTCTCTCTATCTTTCTTGACAAGTTCTTGAATATCTTTGTTCATCGTTATCTACAAATCTCTACAGTTATATGTTAGAAAAGAATATAAAAAAAAGAGTACTGATTTTCTAACAAGGAAGTCTTCACTTGGTCAATACTTGGCTAATGTGGCATGAACACAGAATCGTAGATCTTTTTCATTGGGATAAATAACTTCACATCTTTTATGAGGATGTGCATATGTGTGTCCGGTGGAAAAAATATCTATGGTTCCATTTTCATGCCACTTCAGCTAAGCATTGACCGAGTGAAGACTTTCTAATTAAAAAATCATTATTAAAATAAAAAAAATCTTCAAAATCAATTTGATATTGGTGCTTTGAGCTCTTCAATTGATAATGACGATTCCAATTCTACTAAACTGCATTTCCATGGGGTTTCTATCATTGTAGATGGATTCACTCTTCCTTCTAGTCAAGTTTGTTGCCTCTCTCTTTTTTGGGGGGGTTTATATTTCCTCTGTCCTATTAAAGTTTGTGGTTTTTATTTTTTAGGAGCATCGAGTGTACATGTTGAAGTATGGTGGACGTTTCGAGAATTACTTCTCGAGGCATCGAGTGACTCATATTTATCTAAAAGCAAGTTTTGTTTTCTAGAGTAGATTTTTTTACAATTCTTAAAGATAAATATCTTATTTGCATCTATGGATTAAAAAAGAAAAAAAACTAGTATAAATTTGGACTTGTACATGTTCGAAATTTATTTTCTTGGGATTAATCATGCGTTGTCAGCCCCTGAACTTTATTTTCTATTTTTTTTTTCCTTCTTATGGTACGCTATATCTACTATGAAGGTATCAATAAAGAAATTGATGCTAGCTTAGTTAATTCAGCTTTTTTTTTTAAAAAATTTTGCTAACAATGTAGGTAGGGGAGTCAATGGGTAATCATTTACCCATAACCAAATCGGAATTGAAATCAAAAACCCTGGGTCCGATTCCCTTTTTATTGGAACCGAGTAGAGTCGGGTCTAATATGGAATCGAATCGATAGGAACCAGAACCATTAGGTTTTATCTAATGGGTACCCGTGGGTACTCGGAACCGATTTATTTTTACATTATACATTATTCAAGGTAATCCTATATTTTAAAATTAACATATATAATATAAAATTCTTCAACTTTCATATAAACTAAATATTTAAGTTTAAGAAGACTCATTTCTTTTTAAATTTATTACTCGTATAAGAAATACATTTTAATGTTTGAAAATAAAAGTCATTAAATCATCATTTTAGTGGAACAAATTATTATTTAAGTTGATACTTTACAAATAATATGTTATTTTTTAGAAGAAATTTTTTACTATAATGATTTTGAAATAATTTTTCTCATTCGATTATTGAGAATCGGAATCGACGGGTACCCATGATTTTTTATGGTTCCGGTTCCGATTCCGATCCACTAATTTTAAAACCGAAACCAGAACCGATACAATATAAAGGTTATGGTTCCAAATATCATAGGAACCGAACCGGAACCGACCCATTGACACCCCTAAATGTAGGATTTCTGGGGATAAAATGGAAATTTTATATGAGTCATGACGATATGATTCGCCAGGTGGTATACTCAATTGACTCCTTGACACGACAAGTTCGAGAACCATAGATCTCTACATCTCGGGATACATGATTGCACTTTCCCATAAAAAAGTGTATCTCAAGGGAGATGTGTATCCCAAGCCATACAAATCTACGGTTCCGAACTTGTCCACGCAGGGAGTCCATTGAGTATGCCACCTGGCGAGTCATATTATCAGAACTAGTTTTATTAAAAAAACAGGTTAACCTCTAGTTAACTTAAAAAACATGGGTCACATTTTCATTTTTTTTATCCAGGCAACCTTTTACTTTATATTGAAAGAATGATGGAAATGCCCCTGATACTAAAATGTTCGTAGAGACCACATTATATCTAGGAAATTACCTTTGAATGCATGAAATGATATGTTGACGTCAAATAAATCATTCCACAATATTTTGCAAAACTGTCAAAAAATTATCAATTTCTTATCATTGATCAAGGAAGGGGTACATCAAAATTACCCAAATTTTTATACAGCATGAATCTAGTTGCATTGGTATGCAAGTTTGTTCCCACAATCTAAGGTTTAGAATGTTTTCAGATGCAAGGTGTGAGGCGAGGAGTTGGGATCTCCAGTGCCTCGAGGCATAAGCCTCAAGCACATGATATTTTTTAAAATAAATTGTATATAATATATTAATAATTTAAATTGAAAATTAAAAATAAGGTAAGCAACATATATTTTTAATTTTAAATTTTCAAGTTTCAGTCCCCAGACTTAAATTCAAGTTTCAATCCCCTATAATTAAAAAGTTGATAGCCAATACTCAATACTAAACATGTCCATGATCCACCATTATAATAAATAAAATTCAATAGTTCATGTCCACTACTATCCTCAAATTTGTTTCCCCTTCACTCGTCTAAAACATCCATGACAACCTATTTTGTAGTATTGAAAGTATAGAAATAAAAATACTTATACTTGCACCTCAAACACACCTTGGATGTTTGGCCACCTGACCCCAATGCCTCGGCACCCTTTTGGTGCACCTTGCCTTGAGTTATGGACTCAATGCCCAATTGATTTTGAAGGTTCAAAATGAGTTCCAAGTTTAGACTCTGACCCATCTAAGAGATGATCGATCAATTTCATGGTCTAGAT
Organism: Akebia trifoliata; assembly: GCF_017979445.1. NCBI lineage: Eukaryota > Viridiplantae > Streptophyta > Magnoliopsida > Ranunculales > Lardizabalaceae > Akebia > Akebia trifoliata. Next base: position 27,516,038 of record NC_141390.1, read on the forward strand.
CAATATGCTATGGCTCTTACCACATTACATGTCATTCTTTCTTGAAATTGAAGCCAAGTCTCTCTTGTTTGGGTGAGCTGTGCAGGAATAGAGCTATTAAGAACAAGGATATCGTCTTGTGGTACACAATAGGTTTCATCACATCCCTTGCCAAGAAGATTTCCCAATAATGCCGACATTAAGTGGTGGATTTGAGCTTCAGCCATTCAAGTTCTTCGAAAGAAGTCCAGTGTTGAAAACTATGACCACTAATCCTGGACATTGGCCCAATTACACTGTCATTCCTTAGACAATGCACATGATCAAACCAGTGAGTCCAATAAACATTGGCCTTGACTTATCTATTTCCATTATGTCTGAGAGAGTTCTTATGTTATTGAAAGTTCAAATAGGGTTAAGGCAGATCCAGACCAACTACAATCTCAAGAAGACAACCCCTCTTGAATCCTGAGAGATAACAGAAACAAGATTGCTAGAGAACGACCAATACAACCCAGATTATTTGTAATAAAGTGTAATGCGTTACACCTTATTATATTTTATGAAGATTGCATTAGATTAGTTTAAGATAGTGATAGAGTTTGTCTATAAGACTTCGTTAGATGGAAGTGATGAGAGTTGGGGTGCATTTAAATAAGACAATCAAGTTGTGGGAGCGTATGCCCTGCAACACGCATGTGTAGTACAATGTTTGATGTTAGTAAATGGTGTGGTACAATGTGAAATCGATAAATACAAGTACTATCAATGGGAATATTTAGATGGAAAGTGCTTGTGTACATTGAGCATCTAACCAAGGGCTCGATAAATTGACAGTCGATACCTATCTCGAAAATCTATACAGAGCCCTAGATAGTTGTATTAACCTGACAATTAGTGTCCAAAGTTGTTACACCATTCCGGCTCACTATTCATTTTAATTTCGAAAACATGCCTAACGAGATTGCAACATTTTTTAAAATGACGATCTCACTGATAAAAAGTAATGAGATCGCAGGTTTTTTTTTTCCTGGAAAAAGCAGTGAGATCGTCACTTTAAAAAACCTGATCTCATGAGGCATGTCTTGGAAATTAAAATGAATGGTGAGCTAGAATCAGAATTTTGTCCTATTCGACTCCCAAAAATGGTAATTCACCTAATTAAAAACTCTTCATCATTTTTCTTTCCTTCTTAAAATAGGAACTACAACATGACCTTATTTTGCAGCTAAAAGCCTTTCCTTGCCCATAATTAAGTTAATAAATCCAATGGATGAAAGGGTAAATGCATTAGCTAATGCTGCCACCAGTAGTCAATCATCTTGTATTTTTGAAAGCTTTGAAAGTCTCTCTCTCTCATTAAAAACAAAAAGAAATTTTGGAAGGAGCTGATTTTTTGTGAGGATGATCTCCTCACAATAGTGATCATCCTAACAAAAAATCGGCCCATTCCAAAACTTCTAACCCATATAGGATAAAATACATTAACCAAATAGTTGGCTCTTGATCTTGGTCATATAACTAGCAATCCTAAGATAGAACCTTGTAGTACCAAATGTGATGAAATACTTGGAAAAAAAAAATTAACTTATGCATTCAAGACTGATTATAAAAAAAATAGTTAACAACTTTTGTATCAATGACTCTAAGATCATGGGGGGTGGTGTGCCAAAGATTTTGCCTGCATTTGGATTGATTCCAACAAAAGCGCCATTGAATCGATCACTGCGGATAAATTGTCTCCTCCATGTAAATAGGTTAGGATGAATGATTCCATTGTGACATCTATTTAGAAAACCATGTATTTTATTGTTATTGAGCTGTGTTAGGATACCATCCCTCTTGCCCTTTCGACTTGAATGCTGCCACGTGTAGGACTAAGATCTAACCCGGATCCTATCCCATACACTTTTTCTCTCCTCCCTTTTTAAAAATACTTAATCAATTTTGTTATATATTGTTTCTATGTCCTTTTCCATTAGTACCCCTCCAACTTTATTTTCTTTCCTTTTTTTTCCCCTCTTTCAGTAGAACAATGATGAATGCACACAGTTTTGGTACGCGGTTGGGTATGTGGATGATGTGGCAAGGACACAGAACCGCACATCTTTTTCCAATGTATCAGTGAATGATTTTGTACCCTTGCCACATCAATCACGTACCAAAACCGCATGCATTCATCATGACTCTTTTCACTTATATCCCTCCAACTTTATTATTTTTACCCTTTTTCAATAATACCCTAACAACTTTAGTGTATTTCCTCCTTTACCCTCTTAACCTCATTGATGATTATTATGTCATAGACACTGGCAAAATCTAGTATTCATATAACATATAATAGTGGGTCGGGTAATGTTCGACTTTCTAAGCCCTAGTTTGGCCTAAATTAAACGGATTCAAATTTTTTAGCCCAACCCAACCCTTGTGGGCTCAAGATCTAGACCGAAGCCCAAGTCTCAAACTACTTAAGAAGAGAGCACTAGGAGTGTCAATGGGTCGATTCCTATGAATATTTGAACCATAAAAATTATATTTTATCGATTCTAATTCTTGTTGGTTCCAATTTCGATTTAAAAATAAGTGGAACCGAAACCGAAGCCACCAAAATCACGGGTAGCCATCAGTTCCGATTCTCAATAATCAAATGAGAAAAATTATTTCTAAAGCATTATACATATAATAAAAAAAAAATCCTTATAAAAAATAATATATTATTTGTAAAGTATCAACTTAATAATAATTTGTTCCACAAAAAAGATGATTTAATGACTTTTATTTTCAAAAATTACAATTTATCTCCTTTACAAGTAATAAATTTAAAAAGAAATGACTTATTTTAATCCCAAATATTTAATTTATATGAAATTTGAAGAACTTTTTATCTTATATGTTAATTTTAAAATATAAGATAACCTTTAATCAGGGGCGGAGTCAGGATTTTTTTGTAGTGGGGGCAAATTATGATTAGTTGTATAGTTGAAGAACTTGAATGAAGGGAGGTGAGGGTGTGGGGGCAAAAATTCGAGGGAGATGAGGGTGTGGGGGCAAATGGGGAGAGAGGTGAGGCAGTGGGGGACAAATGGGGTATGTAATTAGTTGAAAATATAGGGGTGTCTTAAAGGTCTATTGGGGCAGTTGCCCCCACCAGCTCCTTAGTAGCTCCGCCCTTACCTTTAACCACGTATAATGTAAAAATAAACGACAAAATAAATCGATTTCAGATACGTATCGGATGGAACCTAATCATCCCGGTTTCTATCGGTTCGATTTCATATTAGACCCGGCTCTAATCAGTTCCGATAAAAAAGAGAATCGGATCCGGGGTTTTTCGTTTCGGTTCCGGGTAAATGGGTACCCATTCACACCCTAGAGAGCACTGGTATGTATGTTCAACAACTATCAACTGAGCTCCAATGGGAAGTTTTGGTCTCTTAAACATAAGAAAAAAAAATGGTCTCTCTGCGCTTCCCCTTCTTGTTTTCTCAGTCCACCAAGCACCCTCACAACCACCATGTTTCCTCCGCTCGCTCCTTCTCTGCTGCAGCCATGGCTGCCACTGTTGCAGCTTCAGTTGGTGTTGGGATTGGATTGGGTCTTGCCATTTCCCATAAAACCACAAACCAGAGAGACCCATTTCTCCAAAAAGCTTTGGATTTCTTCATCTCCCATTACCCAACAAATTTCTCTTCTCCCATGTGGGGTTCCCTCTCTCTAGTTAATAATCCTTCTGAAATCGTTGTCGAATCGAAAACAGGTGTTTCCTTTCCCGCCATTTTAAGCGATACTCGTCGACTGCTTGGAATTGGGTTAAGGAAGAAGAGCGTATTTGGGTTGAAGAACATCGATGTCTATGCATTCGGTATAAAATATTAAAATTTCATCTCTTTGTTGTTCTTTTTTATTGTGTGCAAATTTAGACTTTTTTTTCATAGTTGAACTCGGATCTTGAATTAATTGATTTATTGCACATTATGCCCTGAGATGAAGAACCATGACATTGTAAACAGACCCTGATTTAGAACATTATTTCATCTGAATTTGGTTGGTTAGTCTGCATTGTTAATTTTAAGGGTGTCAATGGGTACCCAATAAACCCAAAAACTGATTAGTTTGTTTTGGATCTACCAATGTGGACCCGGCCATGTTCCAGTCGGGTTCTGGTTTGCTATCTTAAGGATTCAATAAGAATCGGGTCTCCTTTGGGTATCCACTGCGGTACCCGACTAGTGAATTTATCACACTATAGAAAAATTAGTAGTCTAATTAAATGCTTACAAAGAAATATCTTGAAGTAAAAAAAAAAGGTTGAAGTAAAATTAAAGTATAAAGAAGATGTGAAATCTTTAATTTTTACCTTTTCTCTACATGAACTTTCATTCATTTTCCATATTTTTATACAATTTCAACCTCAAATAAATGATTCATACTATAATTTTTTACGATTTTATTCTCTAAAGTTTGATTTGCTTGAAGAATTTATTGTCGATCTTAGCTTTCAAATGATGAATTACAGGTTAAATTGCTATATTTATAAATAATTGTCTATTTTATTGGTACTTATATTTTTTTCTCAATAAAAAAAAAACATTATCTATCATAATGTGTACCCGGCGGGTACTCGCTGGGTATTGGGTATTTGTAGGGTTGGTTCTGGGTGCAAGGATTATACCTGGAATTGAAATCAATAAGAACTGGAACCAAGATTTTCTTTAGGGTACCGGTTTTGGATATATATATATATATATATAGAACTGACCCATTGACACCCCTAGTTATAATTTCGGAAAATTAACGAAAAAGGGGTCAAAGTCGTACTGAATTAAAAAAAAAAATAACATTTTTTTTTAAATTACCAAAAATAACCTAAACGGCTGGGCTGTCCAGTGTTTTAGTAACTCGTTGGACAGTCCAACATTTTATGTTATTTTATGAATTTGAATGACGAAAATACCCACTAAAGGCCTTAATAGTAAAGGGACATTTTCGGTGTTTTAATGCCAAATACAATATAAAACGTTGGACTGTCTAGCAAGTTATTGAAACGTTGGACAGTCCAATGATTTAAGTTGTTTTTGGTAATTTAAAAAAAATGTTATTTTTTTTATTTATAATTAATTAAGACTTTGACCCTTTTTTGATAATTTTCCCTTAATATTTTTCACTCAAACCAAAAGAATCCATGAAACGTTCGCGAACTCGTTTTTTGATCTGGTGATGTTCAGGAATTTTATGCACACTTGGTCTCACACACCCTTAGAGACTTGTGTGTTCCCTATATAGAGCTCTCTTTGTTGAATAGGTCTAATAGCACCACTGGTTGATACCTCGCTAATGTTACGTTTTGTGGAGCCTGATGGTACTGGACAGCAAGGAGTTACTGTTAATTATTCCATAGTTTTCTCCAGTCAAGCGAAAACTAAGGGTATTTTCGTACGTATAATGGTGATACATGAAATCCTTGTTAAGTTTCTTGGGGTTATATATTTCTCTTTATTTAGCAGGAAAAAAGAATTTTCTCTTCGTAGTGGAATCAGTGTGGATCATTGGACATACCTCAATCTTGAGAGAATCATGCAAATCTTTGTGTGCTTGCTTCTTTGTTTATTTTTCTATATTGTTCTTGGTTTGATTTCCTTGCAGCTGAGGCTGTTAAACTTGTTGGATTAATGTGGGATTTATCCTAATGTTTGAATGGAAGTGAAAGTGAAAGTAAAAGTAAGAGTAAAAGTAAAAAGGTGAAAGTACAAGTTAAGTGGTTTGTTTATAAGTTGTGGTGTGAAATTTTAATCCCACATCAGATAGAAACAACTAAAGAGTGTAACTCTTATGTAGAAGCTCTCACATAATGTAGTAAGTGTGAGAGAGATATGGGTCAAGCCCACGCATTAGCATGCATGTGTATGCATGCTATGCACGCACAGGGGGGGTGCAAATCTTCGGATTTAACTCACGTGATTGCGCGTGAAAAACCCACTTTTGCTAAAATTTTGTTGAACTGAGTTGAACTCAATGAGTTACAACTCATCTTGTGTCTGTTCTAAGAGACTCACTCGTAATTGTTCTAAGAGACACAAATGGTATCACAACTCTACAAACATGGGTGTCTGTTCGAACAGTTACAACTCAAACTCTACAAACGCAAATGGCATCACAACTCTAACACAATACAAGTTCGATTTTACATGTACACTTGGAGTGCTGCCTTGTACACGTGTGGAGCGTTGTATCCTGGGAGACAGACGTACAGAGATTGCTAGCACATTGCAAGGGTGAAATCTGTTTTGAGGCTATTGTATTTAATACAACCCTCGCTTTGTTCAAACCAATAATTGAGTCCAATTGGTACTTTTTTGAGATTCTTTGTTTTACTATTTTATTTATTTCTTGTTTATCTTTTCTATCCTAACAACACATAAATGACAAAACTGAGAAAAAACCAACATTTCATTGCTTTGGGATCCCATATTTAGAGATGCCCTTCATTGATTTTAGTTGTCATATTTATAAATACCCACAAACCATGTTGAATTATTTTTATAAAGTTTGAATTACCGAGTATCCAAGTCAATCTACATAAACTTGTAAATTTTGTCCACATGGATCTGTCAAATTTCCATTACAATGGAATTTCTGTTATTCCTACAGGTGTTTATGCTGATGATAGTGACGTAAATAACACTCTGTGTGAGAAATATGGTAAACTTTCAGTTTCTGAATTGAAAGAAAACAAGGATTTTTATGAAGATGTCATGGACAAGGATATATGCATGACTGTCAGGCTTCAAATAGTTTATGGAAGATTAAGCATTCGCTCCGTTCGTACTGCCTTTGAAGAGTCTGTCGGAAGCAGACTCCAAAAATTTGGAGGGGCTGATAATAAGGAATTGCTTCAGAGGTAACTTGTTTTTCTCCTTCTTGGTTTCTTTAACACACCTTACTGCATTTAGGAGATTATTGGTCTTTTACTTGATGTCACTCATTTTGGCTGTATTTTTCTCGATTATTGTCTTATGATCTGATCTAATATTTAGTGGTCCTTTAATAGAATAGTGAGAAACTTTCATAGAGGTGGAAACGTAGAATCCATCTCTTCATATTTCAGAATTTTGTTGCTATAACCTTATTATTATTTGAATTTGTTCTCCTTATTGGTGTAACCTGATTACGATAAAATATTGTTTTTTGTTGCAGGTTCACTTCCCAGTTTAGAGATGAATATAAGTTACCACGGGGATCTGTGATAGATATTTCAAGGGAATATGGTCATATACTTCGCACGACAAGTGAGATGGTTTTCTTTTTTTGAGTTCTAGAAAATTATCATATTTTATTCACTCTACTATAAATTCCATTAGGCTCAACACTTTATATTTTTGGCTTGCTCAACCCTTTTTTTTTCTTGCTTAATCCATGTTGCTATATTATTGAGTTTTGGGTTCATGTTTTTTGTTAAAATAGAATTGAAGAGGCAGCTTCCATGGTTTTAGGGACAAATGATCTGACGCCAAGAGTTTGAAATTGTTTAAGAAAAGACCCGCTATACTTCCTTTCTCGTCATATGACAATTTCTTGACCATTGAATCTGTCTCCATCTGTACACGGAGACCTCAAACAATTTGATGTCATTCAAGGGTTCAACTTCAATGGGATGATAAAGAAAGTTCAACCATTCTTGTATGAAAATATTTCTTAGGCACATGTTGGATCACGTCCCTAGGCAGCAATATCCTCACCCTCCCCCATGATGACTTCAAAATTCTCTGTAGTTAGATAACAAGGCAGATTTTTTCAAGTTAAGTTCCAGAGTGATACATTCATGTAGCACCACAGTGGGAGTAAAACACACTAGACCTGTTGAAATTTTAAAAAAATAAAAATAAAATCCCACTTATAGGAATCATTGCTTTTAATGAATTATGTAAAGAGAACCCCAACAGTGTGACAAAAATTTGGAACAGATACCTAATGGTAGTTGATTTGTATTTTTTTTGTTTTTCCTGACATGTATCATCGGTATGTTCTACAACTGTCTCTTGAGGAATTTATTGTTGATCAAGTATGAAAATATTCAATCTCAATCATGCTTCGTTTTAACCAATCAACATTAAGAATCTCAATCATAATTCCATTTACCATCATAACATTTCGATTTTGAGAATCTCAATGGGCTTCGTGAAGCTGCAAGTGTCTAAATTGAATTGGGTCACTTGTTCTTGGAGAAGTCTTTATTTCGATCGCCACTGGGCATTTTTATGTTTCTTTGAGTATTATGTCAACTTTGAAAAATTGAAAGGCGCTTTTGTGAGGAACTTTAAGTCTTGAAGTATTTATCCTCCAACCATTCAATATGATGGCAAATAATAATTTTGATAGCTTATATTGTCTCACCAACTTTTGCTAATGCCACCCCAAGATGTGTGCTACTACTTTCATGATTTACATATGAATTGGGGTGGTGTTAGCAAAAGTTGGTGTGGCAATAGAATCTCTCTAATTTATTGTTTTAATGGTTTGAGAGTATTTTTTATTTCTCAATCTGAGGATATCATATTTTCTATTCTCACATTATGTTGAGTTGGAAGGGAAGAGTAAATTACACCTAGTGAGTTGGAAAAATGATTGTTCGGTTAAGAGTATGGGGAGTCTTGGGTTTAGAAAGTTGAGTTCCTTGAATGGTGCTTTGTTGGGGAAGTGGCTTTGGAGGTTTGGAGGGGAGAGCGAAGAGTTGTAACGCAAGGTGATTGTGGAAAATTTTGGGGAAGAATCTTTTGGGTGGGAAAGTGGAGAGGCTAAGAATCTTTATGGGTGTGGGGTGTGGAAAGGTATTCTTGAGATCCTTCCTCAATTCAAAAAGAGGGTGGTTTTTAAGGTTGAGAGGAGTGACAAAGTTAGATTTAGGAAGGATTCTTGGTGTGATGTGAGTCCCTTGAAGGAGTGTTTTCCATCTTTGTTTGCCATCTCAAGAAAAAGGAATCTTCCGGTAACAAGCTTTCAGGGAGTTGGTGTTAGAGGTTCTACTTGGGGCTTGGGCTTCAGGAGGCCCTTGAATGATTGGGAGGTGCCGAAAGTCTTAGAGTTGTTGGAAAGCCTTGATAATGTTTTGGAGACCCAAATGCAGACAATTCTAAGTCCTGGGTTATAAATAACAAAGGTCTGTGCTCTGCGAGAGTCTTATGAAGATTTGAGGAGGAGTGGTGATGCTTTCTTTCCCCATGTAGCTGTATGGGACCCCGGGGTACCTTGTAAGGTGACTTTCTTTGTGTGGACTGCAGTTAAGGAAAGAATTCTTACGTTAAATCAATTGAAAAGAAGGGGATTCTGCGGTCCCAATTATTGTTGTTTGTGTTTGCGAGTTGAGGAGTCGACTAATCATCTTCTTGTGCATTGTCCTCTGGCAAAGGAGGTGTGGAATCATTTCTTCTCATTGTTCGGAATGCAGTGTTTTGTGAGAGATGTCTTTGGGGAATGGTCCCAATTGGGGATGAGTTTTCGCCAGTCCAAGAGGTTGCTTTGGAGTTTAACCCTGTTTGCGATTACTTGGGGTCTTTGGTTGGAAAGGAATGCTAGCATGTTTGAAGAGAAGGCTCAATCCAATCAAGAGTTCTTATTATCAATCCTTGGATTCCTTTTTTTTTGGGTGTAAGATCTTCAAGGAGTTCAGAGGGGTTTACTTTGAGGATTTCCCAGTCCATTGGGATTGTGTTTGTAATCTCGCGGAGTCATAGTTTCTTTGGAACCGTGTCTCTGTTTTTCTTGTTTTGTTTTATCGTTTTGTAGTTCACCTCGATCTACCGCTTGTTTTTTCTATTTCCTTTATCTATCAAAAAAACATTATGTACAATGGAAAGTCCCAGGTTTTGGAAATATGTGAAGGCATTTTTCAAATGGGTCTTAGAAAAATATTCCTAAAGCACTGATGGACATTTTTTTTTCCTTTCTGAGCTATCCATGTAAACTTCTATATAATGTTTAGAAAGATAAAGGAGGGTATTGATTTTTTGCTCTCCTATACAGCAAGTTTCAGGTCTTTGCAAGGTCATCTTTTTTCTGGATCACATGAATCAAGCTCATTTTACTTTCAAATTCTTTCTACTCATTTATAATACTGTTAAAGTGTCCACCACTCAAGCTCTGATTTCTACTTTATCCTTTCTGTAGTTGATGGGAAGGAAGTCGGGAGCATCCAGAGCAAACTTTTATGTCGGTCTATTTTAGACTTGTATATTGGTGAAGATCCATTTGATGCACTAGCAAAAGAAGATATCGAACTCAATCTGGCATCTCTTCTTCAAAAGTAGGCAAGCAGTTGTTGAAAGAGCTTCAGTGGACGTTTGGAATATTTTCCCTGTGTGGGAAATGTGTATGGCCAAAATGCTTTATCACCCTCTTAAGATGTATTTAACTTCGAAGATTCAATTTGATGTTCATCGCATTGAGAGTTTTCCACCAAAATCTGTATGTTTATTAGTTATGAATCCTAATTTGATCTTTTTTTTATATGGGTGAAGTAAATGTGCAACTCTTCATAAAAACTTAATGAAAATAAGATGATGTATTAAATTTCTGTTGAAATTATCGAGACACGTGTTCTAAATTCTTAAGAAATAGAAAAAATTTAGAGGCATGTTAGGGATGATTGATCCTTGCATTCTTTTAGATGGTCAATCCTATAAAGGAAGTTGACTATTTGAATAATCGTAACTAGATCTTCAATTTTTTGTTTTTTTTTTTTTTTTTTGTAAGGGTGAGATTGAAGCGAAATAGCTATTAAACAACGACTTTGGTTTACTAAAAAGCCATCAACATTTTGTAGGGCTTTTGAGTTTCTGGTTTCATGATCTGTTTGTGAGGGCTGACTGGTGAATTAGCTGTTTTTCATTCCCTTATTTCTGAGTCTGCTGATTTTGACAATGGAACTGAAGTACTTGTTGTGAATTTTATTTTATTTTAATTTTTGAGAAGTCTTCTTGGTTAAACCTCTGATTATTGTTTTGAAGGTGCCAACTTGGTGAGTTTGTAAAGTTGTGAGTAGTAATTCCATACCTTCACCCACTTATTGAAAGAAAAAATCTAAGTATTGGTAGGACATAATAAGAATCATAATACGATTAAGATAGACATGGAAGGATACAAAGACTTATTTAGTAATGTTTATTTGAGAAATTAATAACAAAGTAATTAGAGATCATATTCATATTGAGACACTATTTGGGATTCCCCTGCCAGTGAGTCCACCTACACCTGTATCATCGGAGGTATTAGGATAGAGCAAGGTGTATGGTACCTTGACAGGCCCAACTCGGTTTCTCCACTGTTTGTTTGCATTCATCTCTATAATTCTATTTTCGATCTCTATCAGCTTCTCTCCGAATTTTTCAAATGCTTTCAGTGGTGCTGTATCCGACGTCCACTCTGGAGTGTCTCTCTGCCCCAGATAGACCTCATCAGAAGAATGCCTTGACAGGATCTCTATGAGGGATACACCAAGGAGGGTTTGAAGCTGGCTAGTGATAGTTTTCAGGAAGGCTAGGTCAGGATTTGACTCAAGCTCGGCGTACTCGGGAGTGCCTGGTTCAGGCATGAAGCGGCGACTCATGGTCGGGCGGTTCGGGAGGTAGCCAGCATAGGGGTACTGTCCGAAATTGACTGCTGCGTGAAGGGCTGAGGCCACCCATATAATGATGGTGCATGTTTGGGTTAGCTCGGCTATTGTGTGCATATTTGGCCACCACGACTCATCCTTTTTGTCACCATGACCCTCATTGCGAAGCTCCGTCCACCAAGATTGAAGTTCAGAGTCACCTTGGATCAATTCATCGGTGGGGTAATAAAAAGAGCAATACTCATGAACCCATGCTTCGATCGCTTCCCAGATCTCAAGTCCATCAACAGCGTATGGGTAGTCTTCAATCAGTAGGCGGAGGCCATGGGGATGATTGGAATCCGGAACTGCGATTCCCCTGAATGAAGCAAAAGCAATCCATCCATCAATTTAGTAAAACTCGGAAATTACGGAGACATTCTATATATAATTTTTTTAAGTTGTGGCTCACCTCTTGATGAGATCAGTCGGGAGTGCTTGCTCGGTGAAAACCCAATTTTTATAAACCACGGCGGACATCTCCATGGAGAATTTTGCTGGAAAGACTGTTTTCTCAAGCACACCCCCGGCATTGATGAGGATTTGTCGAGCTAAGGCATTTATATTCATTGTATCCCGGAAGTGAGGATGCAAAAGTTTATGGATCGGGTGAAGCACACTTAATTGTCTATTTGTTGCAATAACGAATGGCTCGATCACTGCATGTGTGTTCAACCTGCAAGAAGAATCACAACCATTCAAACCCATATTCCATTGAATAATCTTGCAGCGCATTGCAGAATCTTACCAATGACTGATGAGTTGATGAACACCAGAATCGTTAACGGCCGCATAAGCTTTTGCGAGCTGCCAGACCGAACCCTCAACACCATGCTCGGCTGGTGTGAAGATTTTGCTTACAGTGCCGTGTTTCTCCCCATCTGGGTGTGGTAAACTCAGCTCAATTGCCAAAGGCTTCAACGTCCCATCACCTTTCAGGAAGAGGAGTGTTCTTGTGGCATAGGTCTTCGTCGTCGTTGTGTTTATACGGTTCAGGTATGGCATCAGTGTGTCATGATGATCTAATATAAATAGCTTATTGTTCTTCAGAGCCTATGCAAAGAAACACATTTTCAATCACAACCCTTCTAAGAAATTGTATGGTTTATTAGGATTCAAAATAAGATGATGATCTAATATAAATACCTCATGCACTGTTAGCCCATTTAGATTCTTCTCAATATGCTCTTTGGTTATTGAACTTGTTTGGTTGCCGTATATATTTGCGTCGAGCTTGCTAGCTGGGGGAAACTCCTGCAGATTAATAGCCTATTAGTCATTGAAAAAGATACCAAAGCAGAAACAAATGGTGCTAGAATCTCTAGAAAAAATAAATAAAAAAATATGGAAGCTTTAATTTACTTGGAGAAGGCGAATAGAAACAGGGTTCACTCCAGCTAGCATTTCTCGTGCAAATTCTTCATCTGTTCTCCAAGCAAATTTGTCGTCTGCAGTAATTATGAGATACATAAATCACAAAATAGATACTCTGGTCATTATGAGATACTTCTATACACTACGACTTATGCACATGTAGGTCTATTTATGCTTGTATGTATGATGCCTTGTATCCGAAGTTCAAAGTTTTGATGTCAGTAAGCATGGAAATGGGAATATTTTGTGAAATTATGTTAGTCTATCACCAATAAAAATGGGTGTTTCAGAGTTACACACATACCTTGGATCACTTGAGGCATGGGGAACTTAAGGAATTCTTCACCATCCGTGCGAACAAGTTCCTTAATCATCTCCAAAGGGATGGCATCTCTAATATTGCTGAGTGGACCACTGGGTAGCTTAATTCCACCCTCGTAGAGTTTTAATACATCTTCAAAGCTATCAAACTCATTAGGAGTGCTATCACAGAAAGCCTTAATCTCCGGGACTAGGAATTGAACTAGGGATTTCAGAGCATATGCAAGGAAATCTGACAACTTCAAATGGCCAAACCGTTCGTCCCTTGGAACGTAAATGTTCAGGCTCAACAGTGGCAGTCTGCTTTCCGTGTTAGGATCTGTTAAAATGATTAAAAAAAAAAAAAAAAAATAGGTTAGGATATTGGATAAAACTACTCTTTATTTGTTTTTATTTGTTATGTTATTAAGTTATGAGGGGGAAGGTTCATACTCCACAGTAGCATTAGAAGCTCAGATCTGTAATAAAATTAGAGAGATTCTATTGCCACACCAACTTTTGCTAATGCCACCCCAAGATTTGTGCTAATTCTTTGGAGATTTATATATGAATTTGGGGTGGCATTAGCAAAAAATGGTGTTGTGTATGATATGTCTTGTATTCTATATGCCCAAATTTTTTAGGGGTACAAAAAGGACAATCATGTAATATTTTCGAGGGGGTTCTGTTTGGTGAGAAAAACGTGTTTTAGTAACTCCCGGCTTTATAAATAGAGATCTCTAAGGCTGTAAAACTTGTGAGAAAATAGTGATTGTTCTTGTTCTGTGGATGAAAGCATATTGCCGAACCACGTAAATCCTTGTGTGTGTAATTTTTGTCGTCTTTGCTGTTTCGATTTTTCACAGTTGGTGTGGCAATAGAATCTCTCTAAAATTATGGAGAATATAACTCAGATTTTCTTACCTGTTTCTGTAGGTGGTCTACCAGTTCTTCCACGCCGAGGATAAGGGTACTCTGTAGACCCTCCGAGAACAGGACGCACATATTCGGTGCCCTTGTCAGGATCTCCCAAATCATTGTAAAATGCATAGTCGTATACTCGATCCCATTCCTCGAGCGCACCTGTCCCATCACCTCTAAGATTCACAAGTTCTTCTTCTCTATATTTACGTAAAGGCTCTGGCGTGATACTTGGAAGGTAAGTCTGCAGCATTAATTGTACAATTTATGATTAGTTCTTAAATCCATTGAAGCTTAGCATCTCCATTTAATATTTTAATTGCAGGACAAGAAAAAAAATTTAAGTAAAAAAAAGGAGAAAAACGACATTACAATGTCCATTATAACAAGAAAACCACAAAACTGTTCTATTATTTGCTATATAGCATGTTTCTCTAGTTGTAGTAACTATTATTATTAGTTATAATGGTTTCAAATTAAAATTAAAATCTTTAAGGAACTGAGAGTGATTTTCTTTGAGGATTTTGTGTTTTAACTAGGATAGAATTTGTAATCTCTCTGGAGAGGATTAGTTTGTTTTTCTACGTTGAGGTTTTCCTCTTCGTTCTTGTACTCTTTTGCTGGTTATCTCAACTAACGTTTTCAATATTACTTATTTTTGCCTAGCAATTTTTTTTTTTTTTTTTGAGAGCTGCTATTGGCCTCCCAACTTTTACTTGTTACACTCAATTAAAATTAAAAAAATTAATTAATGGTTGGATATAAGTAAAAATTGGGGTGCTAATATTGAGTAAATAACTTGAACCAAACTTTTGTGATGTTCAAATGGTGTGTTTAAATCTTTAATTAAAAGTATGGGTGCCAATAGCATCTCTCATTTACTGTAACATAAAGTTGTTATGATGGATCTTTTTAACCCTTGAGTGTAATTTTTGCATCTGCAAAATTACTTAACAGATCAAAAGAAATTCTATAAATATGAGCCATTATATGAACTTTAATACTACCAAAAAGAGGGTCCCAACTGCAACTGATTGGTACAGATATACTGGGCAAAATTTATCAAAATTTGCCAACGTTTTTGCTCAAACGGCACTATTTTACGTACCTGATTGGCAAAGAAAACCCGATCATATTTATAACGTCTTTCTGGGTAAACCCAAGAGTTGCAGATGAAGTGAACATGACCTGCTCTAGGTACATTTTCGAGTGTGACGGTCTTGAGGTAGAACTCACTGTGGTGAAAGTTTTTGATTATGAAAGCCCCAGGAACACCTTCGGCTTCATCCCACTTGAAGGTAACCTTGAATGCAGATTCACCAGCTGTTAATGGAGTAATTGTCGTAATCCATTCTTCTAAATACGCGGCCTGCCCAAGCGTCCCTCGCATCTCATTCGCTGTACAAGTGAATTTAATTTAATTTGAGCTTAATATGAAAGCCACTACCGATAAATACATATTTAAAATCCTAATCAAGATCCAAGAAATCACTTGGCATTGGGTTGGCTAAGTTACATTTTTGTGACTATATAATCATGATAAAAAAAAAATGTTAATTGTTGGTATCATGGTTTGAAAAAGGGTGAGTTATATCCCCCACGTTTTGGTTGATGACAAAGCCGCCTTGGCCTGGTCTACTCGAGAAGATTATATGAAAATGACTAAAAGCCCTTGTCTTCAAACTCTTAACCAAAAAACCCCTTCAATTTTTCTTCCAAAATCTATAATCTTCAAGCTCTTTAGCCATAAGGGTAAATTACTTTTAACCTATTCAATCTTGTTGTCACTCCATTGTCTTCAACTTCTTGTGGAAGACTTTTTTGTTTTTTATCCAAAGTTTTATAATCTTCTACTACCCCCAAACTTCCTATTTTGTTAATGAGATTTGAAGGTTGAAGGAGAAGGATCTTAAGATCGATGACTAGGGTAGAAAATTTTACGCAAAGAATGATGATTGATTTTGGGAAGAAAAATCTTGATTTTTTAGTTAGAATCTGAAGATGAAGTCGTTCAAGTCATTTACCTCATTTTCAATAATATCTTTCCAACTTTATTATTTTTACCCTTCTACGTCTTTTTTAATATTCCTACAATTTTTTTTGTCTTTCTTCTTTTGACTTAATCCTAAAGAGGATGACCGTCATACTATAGGCATAAGCAGACTCTAGTATATATATTATGAATATCATGGGCAAATACACATGTACTATAAGTCTTTTTGTAATTAAAAATATTAACTACAGGAATTTTGAAGATAAAATAAGAAATTGATATTTTTGTAATTTTAAAAATTAGCCCATGTAATTATAGCATTGTCAAATTGTGATTTTATAGATTTTTGACAAAAATGCCCTTGATATCATTAAATTCAAATTTCAAAAGGGAGGGCATTTTTAACCATTTTCAATAAGAAAGGGATATTTTTGTAATTTTCAAAAGTAATTCGTGATTATAACACTGCAGGTAGTAATTTTATAGATTTTTTATAAAAATGACTGATATTATTAAATTTAAATGTAGAAGGGGGGGCATTTTTAACTATTTAAATTGTTGTGTCGAACCACTTCTATTCGTCCTTCTCTCATTATGATAGTAAAGATATATGAGATGAGGGTCATATGGACCCAAGGACCACCTATCTATATGGACTACATCCCCATGTGACATCCAAAAACACAATTATTTTTGGATGACACATATTTATAGAGTAAAAATATCTAAGAACTTTAAAAAATTATATGTAATTTTTTTTTTTCACTGTTGGATTCAATTTTATATTTGGAGTTCAGCAATAGTCCATTTTCGAAGTATTAGAGATCATAGAAAAGAAATTATTTATTATTAAAAAATATATTCAAACTTTGATTTGAACCCTTAATTGAAGAAGGGGAGGTGACATTTGAACCTATATGGCAGTCCACATGGCCCAAATAAGAGGCTCGATCTAGGCTACATAGTCCTTGGGTCCATACAATCTCTTCCCAATATATATGAGATGGAATTATATGAACCGAATGGACCACATCTCGATGTGACATCCAAAAATATGATCAAATGCCACATGTTTATAGAGCATAAAATTCTAAGAATATTAAAATAAATTAATGTGAAAAAAAACTTTTTTCATCGTGGGATTTCAATTTTAAATTTTGGAGTTCACTAGCCGTCTATTTTCAAAGTTTTATATTAAAAATTAAAAAAAGCAAACCCTATATAAATCCTTAATTGAATCATTTTAAGGGGTAATGAAAAATTTATTATAATAATAACCTTGTATTAAGTTTTGTTGTTCCCAACAAAAATTACACCAACATGCTTAATAAGAAAGCCTTGCTGTTCAGTTAGCCGTCCATATCATATAATTAGAGTTATCCCGTGCCTATGCCTAGGGACGAGCCTCCTCTTTGGAATTAAGGAGGAAAAAGTGAAAATAATTTGAGATTAAAGATAAAAAGATGAAAACAATACAATGAGCTAAAAAAAGTAAAAGATGAAATATAATTAGAGAGGTGAAGAGAAAAGTTAATGAAGTGAGCCCTGTCCCACAAATACTGTAGGTGGATGAGATGTTTATCCTAATTAGATAGAAATCTCACAAAAATTGTAAATGGATGAGATGTTTATCCTAATTAGATAGAAGTTCGTCCCCTATAAAAGTGAATCCTACAATTGTATTTTATTATATAGATTTGTATGTATGGGCCTTCGATTTATGATCTTTTTTTTTTTCCGACTTATCATGGGTAACCCCACCTTTTGAGTTGGGACTAATCCCAAAAGTCACAGGCACCACCCCCTCGAAAAGTCTTGTGTGCAACTGATTGAGTTGAGGATCAACCGGACCTTGGAGGATGGCCCCAAGGAATTCATAGTTTCATGGGGTTTCAAACACTTGGCCTACCTTTCTTGAGGAGCTTATCAAGGCTCGGCTTGCCATTGAGCCAACCCCTTGGGGTTCTTCAATTCATGGTCATGATCATTTAAAAAACCCGCTAATTCAACGGTCATGATCAAACTAATTCATGATGTCATCTGTACCGCACAGATTTCATCTAGAACACTTCATGAATTGTCGATGTATGGGCCGATTCCTTCGGCATATGGTGCACAATGCACCTAGGACGCATAATAACAAAATATTCATGAATAACTACAAAAAAAATTAAAATGTTTTTAATAAAACTAAATATTGCTCCTTTAACCTTTTATTGTGACTTTCAGACATTATATATCATTGTAACTTCCTTAACAACACCCTCTCTCTTATGACTCAGCATGAAAACCAAACATAAATGGAAAAAAGAGTAGATCGACAAATGCTCACCTGGATCACCATTATCAGAACTGATCAGCTGCAAAGAGACTCCTTTTCCAACTAATTCATGAAACCGATCAAGAACCGATGCTTTGAAGTCATTCAAGTCCAATACATTCTTCTTCATCAACACAACTGACCCTTTGATCTCCTTCACACCCATCTCTTCTTTCAAATAAAAAATAAAAAAATTCTGCAAGAAATCTGATATATAATGCTCTGAAATATCAAACAACAACAACAACAAAAGAAGACCCAATAGTCTCAAACAAAACAAAGAGAAGAGGTAGAAGAAACGTGTTTGAAGTTTGTAGGGTGGAAGGTTTTGGTGTATTTAAAGACTTATTCAATTCTCGGTATTTTTTTTTCCTCTCGTCTTATCTACAAAGACAAGCTAGGGAAGACTCATTAAATTATGGGTAAATTACATTTTGACCTCCTATAATTTGGCATAATTCCATCTTAACCCTTATTGTTTTGATAATTGCACTTACCTATCTTATAGTTATCCAAGAGATTCACTTACACACTTCCGCTAAATTGCTGTTAGGTTAACAGTTAAATTCCTTTTATAAATACCATTTTACCATTTTTAAAATATTACATTTTATTTATAAATAAAAATATTCTCGTGAAAAAATGGGTTCAATGAATGCTTAGAGTGACTCGTTTTAATTATTATTTTAAAATCTATTTTTTTAATATAAAATAAGAGGGTAAAATAAAATAATAAGTATAATTATCAAAATGTTAAGAGGTTAAAATGAAATTATGCCAAATTACAAGGAGGTCAAAGTATAATGTACCCTTAAATTATCTTAAATCTGGATGTAGTAGACTTTCGAGGTAGGAACCTTGAAAGTTCCATATTTGTTTCTTTAATAAAGAAGAACAAAAGCATGGTGGGACCTGATTCAACGTTAGCTTATTCTTCAAAATACACAACTACTTGTATTCTTTATAACCCATTTTTTTTTTTAATTTTGTATTCCATTATTTCACGTGTGTTAAATTCTTTAGCAGCCCTTTTATTAGTTTTAAATGGGACGTAAATTTAATATCTTAAAAATGGATTTTTTTAATTTGCTTGTCAAACCAAATGAGAGGACTATCTTCCTGACCAGTTTGCCAACTTTACGTACTAATTATTAAGAGTTTTAAGGTTTTGTCAAATAATTGACATGTTAGTCAGGTCTGCTTTGAGCAAGGAAGCCAATGGGAAGTTTCGTTTCCAAGGGAAAGTTAGTCCGACTCAGTCCGGTATGCGACACGTTCATTTTCCTTTGAATGATTCAAAATTGTCACTCTTCTGGGTGTCAATTATAATATTTGAGTTGACTCGGAATTTGATGATGATTTAGTTTCTTGACTTTTAATTTCCCTATCAGACTAGATAAATTTATGAGTAATCTACCAAACTGTCTGACAATGCTAGGTCAAAATTTTGTGATGAATGTGATGGTTATCCGGATGAATCCCATCAAATCAAATGGTAGATCTCAGTCTCTTTCATGGGATTCTTATCATCAATTGGTGGATCCTATCATCATCATCATCATCATCATCATCATCATCATCATCATCATCATCATCATCATCATTATTATTATTATTATTATTATTATTATTATTATTATTGTAGAGGGTAAAAGTTGTAATAATAAATGTCCAAATCCTTATTAGAGAGAAGGGATTAGGTAGGACCCCGAAGAACAGGTATCCAGATCAGTCATGCAATCCAATCCTGCTCAACTGCAAGACAAGGTTGGATTAAGTTTCTAATCTGATGACAGAGTAGGGAAAACAAGATAGGTTTGACAAATCTGAACTCCAAATATCAAGGAAAAATTCCAAGGTTAAGGGAACTAGGAAAGAAATTATTATACTTCGGTTAAGATTCCAAAGAAGGGATTCTCCATGATCTTATCCCAAATTAAAAGGAGTGGAATCAGGAATTCAGATTCAAAGGAAAAAACTTATAAATAAAATCAAGATCGAAAGGGATCTTTCATCCTCTATGACCTAATCCCGAATTAAGAGGAATGGGATCTCTCATGCTCCCTATTGTGTTTCCTTTTCGATCGAAAGGGAACAGAATAGAGAGCATTGATTCTTTTTCTTCTTCTTTTAAACCTAATTTGATTGTCAGAGGAGTTTTGACAAGAACCACACCAATGCTAACATGTGATTAGAGCAAGGAATATTTCATCATGGCTGCATGACAAAGTTGATAGAGGTAACATGAAATCACCTCTACAAAAAATAGGAATGTTTAAGAATTGTTGGATATGACATCTAGAGATTATAGTGTGAGTTGACAACAAGACAATTGGGCATCCCATCCCGACATAAGTAAAAACATATTCCTAAAAATAATGATAAAGTGACCTCAAGATTGTACCTCACATCACACATCCTAGCATGAAAGTGTATAAGAACCATAGATGATTTCATCGAGATACAAGTGAAAAAGTATCAGAGATTCCTATCCACTTTCACGTTAGGATGTGCAATATGAGGTACAATCTAGAGGTCACTCCAGCACGACTCTATTCCTAGTGATATGTAGTAGGCCTCATGTTTAATAATATATAAGATTGAGTGTTTGATTTTGACTTAAGAGTGTTTTTGGTAAGTACCAAACTGATATTCTGAACAGGTGATCAAAGATTAATGATTGACATTGCTATGAAATCATAATCAACCTCAACATCAGCATTGAAGTTTGTTCCAAAGATGTAGTGTTAATTAAATGAATCTTATTCCTCCATTTAATAATGTGCAAAAACCACATCTTTTGTATCACATAATGCAATTCTGACTCACTCTTATATGCAAATTTATGGAATAATTTTTAGCTTATAAAATCAAAGATCCACCAATCACACGAATCTGCATGTATTGAAAGACATCCCCAATGTACAAAACTACCTTGTTAGGTTTGATGAGGCACATCCAGGAGAGTGTCTATGAGCACTGTGACGAAAAATTCTGTTAACAAATTTATGAGAGTGAATAAGGCAAGAAAATTTGAACCTCCAAAGCAAATTTAATAATGTAAAATACTAGTCTCGAAGGATCCCAAGCTATGGGATGTGCTCTTAAGGATTATCAAAGTGGATCCTTACAAGGCCCCTTGACAATATTTAAGTTATATATATAGGGACATATGTAAAAACATATATAAAAACAATATAACATTAATACATTTTCAAAATATGGGTTAGAAGTTTCGGATTGAGCTGATTTTTTGTGAGGATGATCTCTATGATAGGAAGATCATCCGGGAAAAAAAAGTCAGTCCAATCTGAAACTTCTAACCCCATTAAAAGTGATTTAGAATGAGGACCGTCGATTTTTTGTCAATTTTTGTCAATAATTTGTAAATCACTTTTGATGGATTTAAAAGTTTCAGATTGAGCTGATTTTTTGTGAGGATGATCTTCTCATCATAGTGACCATCCTCGCAAAAAATCAGCTCAATCCAAAACCTCTAACCCATATTTTGAAAAACCATTGTTTTTACATATGTCCCTCAAACCGCCCCTATATATATATATATATATATATATATATATATATATATATATATATTAGAGTCCCATTTTTTTAAAGGGCCTACTTTTATATGTAATCCCTTACTAAACAATTTAAATATCAATAACGTCTAACAAATCTTGAGGATCATGTGATTGTGTTCAACTTTCAATGCTGGCGTATTAAGTTTGTTTTTATATTTGTTTGATTAAGTTTTAAAATGTGTATAATATTTTTTATTATTATTAATAGGCTCTTATTATATTAGGCAATATGTAATTAAATAATCTGATGGAGATGCGATTTTATTATTATTTTTACATTGTGCCTTAGATTGTCAATAAGCTCTTATTGGATTAGGCAATATGTAATTAAATAATTTGATGGAGATGCAATTTTATTATTTTTTATACATTGTGCCTTAGATTGTCAATAAGCTCTTATTGGATTAGGCAATATGTAATTAAATAATCTGATGGAGATGCAATTTTATTATTTTTTACACATTGTACCTTAAAATAAGTTTTCTTTTTGGGCTTATTAGTACTAGCTTTGAAGAAATTAAATAATTAGTGGGTGGAGGTTAACGTGGCGGTGGAAGTATTATAACTCAAGGAGACAATATTAAGGGATCTATAAGAGTTAAAATTGGAGAGAAGAGAAGATAAAATAAATGAGTTTCTCTCCATTTCTCTTGTTTGGATTGTTAAGTGAGGGAGACAAGAGAGAAGAAAAAAAAAAGGTGAATTTTCTCTCTCTCCAAAAGTAGAGGGATTTGGAGAGAAATCCTTTTAAAATATTTTATAATTCCAACTCTGCCTCCAGATATTTTTTAAGACATTTTAAAATTTCAAAACTATCCCAATTTCTCTCGTGGCAAATCATATATGGTGGAGAGAAACTGAGCTTCTCTTCCCTTCCCTTCTCTTCTCTCTTAACGGGGTGCTTTTCTCTCCTCTTCTCTCAATCCAAACCTCGTGAATTTCAAATTTTAATTGAGGAAGTTTCTTTTTATCATTCTTGTAAGGAAAATAGATTTTAGCAATTGTTTTTCTTCAGAAATCTTGTTTCTCATTTCTCAAGGAGTCACATTTCCTAAATGGTAGGAAATCCGTTTCGGCTTCACCAAGAAACTGATTTAGGAAACACCTCCAATCCCATTAGATTTGGCAGTCCATGAAACAAGTAAAAATATTTCATATTTGTATGGTCAAAGATCATATTAAGTTGGTTCAATACAATTGTAACATTTGTAGAACACATGGTATCATAAAGGTACCAAACAATTGGATCTTGGATAGTATCAATCATCTTTCTTTCGTAATTAGGTGATGACCCAAGGATTGTGTACTATATGTGTGGGAGACTTAGACATGGACACTAATCTGCTTTTGATGTTTATGAGTATCGAGACACGATTCCAAGCCCAATGGTTTTACGTAGTTCAAATTAGGAGCACGAATAGTTTGTGTTCCCTTTGGATTGTAGGTTTACTTGAATGATTCAAGGCTTCCCAATAAGGTACAAAGCGCACAATGATTATCTAATCATTGGATGAATTACTTATCAAAAATGGTCCTACATGTTTCAGTGTCTCTTGTACCAATGATTTGGAAAACGATGAGAAACAAAGGAAAAAAATGACAATGAACAAGAACTTAATTAGATTTGCATTCGCTGATGGTTGTCTAGGGGTAGATGGTGACTGTGCACCCAACTCTTTGAAAAGAATTTTACCTCTAAGCCGCCTATCAAATTGACCAAGTAGGTTGTAATAGTATATGGGTTCAATTGGTTTCATGACATGCCAATGCAGGGCCGAACAATATGGCATGGCTCTGTATCAACTATATTGTGTTTCCAGTGAGATGACGTGCGTGTCATGATGTGCTCCATTAATGACATGGTTGGACTTGTCATAAGAGTGCAATCCTATAAAAGGGGGCACCAGCCAAAGCATATAAGGACTCAGGATTGTTCATTGAACTACTACCCAACTTCCCCCTTGCTCTCCTCACTCCGTCTCCAAGCCTTATCCTCTCTCCTTTTGCAATAATGTATGAACAACTATTGACTTTGTTTGGGTGATCTACCTGGTGCAGAAGCCCATGGGTTTAATTCATCCTCACAAAACCGACTTATAAGGTGAGGATTGTCCCAAGTTTACATATAACCCAAGGTTATGATACACAAGTCATGTGGGACTATCACTCACACTCCCCCTCACGTGTAATGTGCCTCCTACATCCCTGTGGTTAACCACTCTAATACCATGTAGAAGCCCATGGGCCTAACTCATCCTCACAAAACAGGCTTGTAGGTGAGGATTGCCCTAGGTTTATATATAGCCCAAGGTTATGATACTTAGGCGATGTAGGACTAACGCTCACACCAGGATCCCATCTATTACTCAACACTTTTTTGTTCTACTTAGTGTCTTTTGTAAAAGCATACAAGAAAATACTTGAATGTGACCAGAAATAATAGAGGAGGGTATTCGTTTATCACATAAGCTGACATCGGGTAGTTGTGTCAACAGTTACCCATCATAGGCATACATGCACAAAGTCACCCCCAATACTTAGTGTCTTTTTATAGGTAATTTGAACTTGAACTCATGACCTCAAAATTACTTTGCAATATATCAACCAACAGATCTTTGGGTCTCAGCCCACTCCAGTAAAACATTACGGCATCGAGTGAAGATATTATACCTAATTAAGGGTCCCGAGCTTCCGATGGTAAGGTACACCCAATCCATGATTTGGCAAAATGACTAATACATCTAGTGGAACCAAACAGAAGCAAAGGACATGAAAGTTACGTGTACAAGTACATATGTGATCCATGTACCAAAGCTCATTGACCAACAAACCTATATGATCAAGCATTATCCCATCGAGGCATAATCTCTGGACATACCCTATGCCCTTGCAAGATTTTTTTTAGAATGGCCACTCAATGAAATTGCCTCTTCAGGCATGTAGAATCGATCAATTAAGGGCGTTTAACTTTTGATTTTGTGTGACTTTGATGTTCCATCGAAAAAGAATACGAAGACGTAGAGAGATAGAGAAGTGCAATTTGTCATCAGAGGAGAATTAGAAGCAATTATCAAGTTGATTCCTTATTGAAATGTTATAAAAGAATGTTGACTATCAACTTCTTTTGTTAGGTCTCAACTTCTCTACGATGATTTCCCCGATAGTTCATATAGGAGAAAAGGTAATTATCAATTCTGTTATGTTTGTGTCCTATCTTTTGTTGGTGGTTGCTTTAAATTGGTAGAATAGTGCACCAAGGAGCAGATTCCATGGATCTAGCTTTTTTGTGGAACTTTTTTATTCAATTTCATAACTTTTTTCCTACGAACAATTTCACATTTGTACAATTATATATGGGTCAGGTTCAAAGGACAACCATTTCTACACACATATAGACAACATGTTTTGTCTTATATGGGCAAAAATGTTTGGAATGGACTGATTTTTTGTGAGGATGATCTCTGTGATGAGGAGATCATCCTTGCCAAAAATCAGCTCATTAAGAAACTTCTAGACCGTCCAATTTTTGTTGAAAAATTATAGACCGTCCAATTTTTGTAAATAAATTTTGATGGGGTTACAAGTTTTGGAATGGGATGATTTTTTGCCAGGATGATCCCCTCATCACAGAGATCATCCTCACAAAAAATCAGTCCATTCCAAACATTTTTGCCCATATAAGACAAAACACGTTGTCTATATGTGTGTAGAAATGGTTGTCCTTTGAACCTGACCCATTATATATTCATAGCCAACTCTTTTTCGATGTTCAGTTTCTATAAGATTGAAAGTCTGAAACCCTGATTTTCACCGATATAGTTAAAGGATCTCATCACTGCTATGGAGGCAATCTAATCAAACCTCATAAATTCTGTGTATTACTCTTGTTATATCTGATTTACGTTTTATTCTTTGATTATTTCTACATCTTTTTTTTTTACTTTCTCTAAATGGGTATATCCCTATAGCCCGTATCTGGGCTTTGCCCAGTCCATAGACCATGGTCTTGTCCAAAGACTAGTCCCGGGGCACCTGCAACGCCTACACATGACATGCACCAGTAAGTGAGGATGTGCCCTTGCAGGTGGCCCTTGAGGAATTAATGCTCATACTGGGTATCAACCTCACAACCTACGGGCATCAACCGCTCTTATCAATTCAAAATAGTCACTGAGCCAACCGCACAGGATTCACAATTTCTACATCTTATTTAAGTGGATCCCGAAAAGGTAAAATAAAAGAAAGAAAAAGATACATGATTTCTCTTTGGCTAGAATTAAATAGCTCATCACAATATCCAAGGTAATGAACCTCTTCTAATTTGCATTAAGGATTAAAGATATCCAAAATCAGTACGGTCCAAATACACTATAAGTTATATTGCAACTAGCTTTTTTTAGTGAGAGAATCTATGTGGTTGAGTTCAAGCCCTCTCATTGGCCACATAGAAAAATTTATCCCAATTTACCTGGTATGTGTGGTTTGTGGGGCATTACATGTAAAGTGGGGGATTTGAACGAAGATATGATGCTCTAAGAGGCCAATTGCCTCACCCCTCTTAATCAAACCTACGGGTTTGGACACCTCATCATAAATAATAAATAATAAAAAAATAAAAAATGCCCATGTTATTTTGGGGCCATCCATGCCTTCATAATTTATTTATTTATTTATTTATTTATTTATTTATTATATAAAAAATACGACCAGATAAGTGGTTAATATTTTAGTGGGTGGAAGGAGGCCATTGAAGTAGAATAATAGCTTTTGAGAGGTGTGGTTGGTGGAAGGAATAAGATAATATAAGAGATTCTTTGAAGCTAATCAGGAAAGATTGTAGTTGATGAAAGAGGAAAATGATGAAATGTATTATATTTGGAAATCCTCACACCAAACAATTATGAATCGTGATGAATGCCCGTGATAAATCATACACGGTAGACGTGGCAAGGGCATAGAATCATAGATCTTTTTCTTCGGGATACACAAAATAAAAGATCCATGATTCTATGCCCTTGCCACATCAGCCGCATTGAGACCACGTATGATTTAGTGCGTGCATTCATCGTTATTCAATAATTATAATGTTCATTGTCTTACTTGATTCAAAATAATAATAAAAATAATACTCATTTAAAATATTAGACAAGGAGAGGTATGTGACAAAGGATGGGGTGTTCTATTAAAATATTATTCTTCTGTATTTCTAATAATAAAGAAAGAAAGTGAATGAAGGGGGTGTTCATCCATAGATAGGGAGGACATACTCTGCCATAGGAAGAAGACATCATTGCTATACTACACCTTATTTGGATTTTAATATTCATTTGTTCTCTTTCTCTCTCTCTCTCTAGTTACCTTGTCTTCATGTAATTGATAGTCATGTATATTCAACAAAGGTATGGTTTTGTGGGACCATTCCCACCTTACCACTTTCTCTTTTCTTTTTCTTGCTTTAATTTTTATTTTTTTTCCACTAAGGATTCTTAGAAACCCTCCCTCCCTCTTTTTCTCAAATTATATTCCAAATAGGATTAATAATTTTCTGACACCCCTCTTTGACACACATCCTTCGACACCCCTCTCAAAATCGTAGATCATTTGCCTCAAGTTACGTATAATCATAAATTTTTTCTTGTGTATCCCGAAGCAAATGATCTAAAATTATGCGATGAGGGCATGTGTTAGAGAGGGTGTCATAATGATGAACTTGTGATGTATAAAAAGGTTTAAAATGTTTTGAAAAGAATAGGTTAGTCTTTAATAATAATTCATAATGTTTTTGATTGATCGATAGCTTTTTAAATATGATTTTCAACAAAGAAATCTATCTAAATATCATCTCTGCTAACCTATAGTGTTCCAATAAATAATTTTATTATTGAAAGTAATCTATTTATGAACTTGTCCCAATGTGGTATTTGTCAAAAACAACCGAAATGCCCTCATCTTCAATTTCTTGCTAAACCTTCAAATGTTTCCAAAAATTCCATTATTTTTTCCCAAAAAACAATCGTCTTCTCTTCATTTTTTTTCTACACGAAATCAAATTCCTCTCTTTTCTTTGCTTTTTATTCTTTTTTCCCCTTAAATGCAATCTTTTAAGATGAAATTTAATTTTGTACTTTATCAATTTTTCCAAGAAGACTTTTCCAAAGGAATTCAAAGTCCCTTGAAAACCAATTTCTTACAACCGAAGATACTAAATTTTCAGCTAAAGGTCCAATATCTTTTCCTTGATCTCACTTTCCCATCAATTTCAAATGAGAGGTCCACACTTCTCGAAGACCATCAAATGATGTTAACCCCAAGGAGGGCTTCTTCCCGAAGTAAAGCACAAAAAGTTAACTAAATAAAAGCCTGATAGGTTCATGGAACCATGTGATTGACACGCGTATCTTAACACATCAAGTAAAAAAAACGAAACTACAACTATTCTAAAAGATTCTTTTTCTAATATTTTATTGCCCATCAAATTCTTTTTAATATTTTTTTTTTCTAAGTTTAGTATACTTGATTAATATTTTAAACATAAATAATCAGCCACGTCGAACAAAAAAGTCAAGACACGCCATTTTCACCAACCAAATCTTGCCTGTTAGTGATAAAGTTTCCTAAAAAAACAGAAATCTAGTCAAACAAAAGATAAACAACGACAAAAAGAAACCCTAACCCTAGAGAGGGAGAGAGAAAATGCCTAATAATATAAAATGCATACCTGGAGATATCAACTCATCCAAAAGAGAGAGAGTCGTTTACTACAAATCAGTCCAGCAATTATTTAACCTAACTCATATCATCCAACCAACCAAAAACGAACCCAATTCCATCAGCAATAATTAAGGACAGAGGGCCCAAAACAACAGTACAGTTAAACTTTTTTCTTGTCTCATAGTAATAATAAATTAACCCAAAAAAAAATTGATTAAAAAAAAAGAAAAAAAGATAAGAATTGAAATTGGGTCACAACCCTATAAAATCCACTAGCTTGCATTTCCATCATCTCTGCACCCTCCCAAAAAAAGAATAATTATTAAAGATGAAAAAAGAGAATATTTGAGAGGGTTTTCTACCATCTTATATATGTTCCAGAGACATATATCTACACCATCCACATATGGTCACAAAAAACTAATGTTAAAATGCCCAAGTTAGGGTTTAAAGACAAAAACACCCCCAACATCCCCCCCTACCCATTTCTCTCCACTGTACAGTCTTCCTCTTGTGCCAAGGAAAAACCCTTTTAAGCCTTTCCACCTCTCTGCGTCCTCTTCACCAAACCAAACAAATTAATTCTCTCCCCAGTTCTTCACAAGATATGTCAAAATATGATCAAATATACATACTTGTATAGATGCTGCTGCACATTTCAGTTTTGAAGGACCACCCCAACCTCTGATCCCTTCCTCTCCCTTTCCAAAATTGTAGCCGCAAGCAAGCCAACCGTTCTTCCACGGCGCAGATTAGCAGATACAACAGAGATGGGCATGCTCTCATCAGGATGAGAAAGGACTCCTACGATTTGAGTATGACCTTCAAAGGTCTCTCACACTCTTCATCTCTTCTCGGGCTGCGAGGAGGCATGTAAATTGTCATTTCCTGGGCAAGAAACAGTGTCCACTTCATGAATAACAAAGCTTCATGAATATATATAACATAATAAAAATCACCATTTTTAGAAACTGAAGCAGAATTACAATAACAAAGCTTCTACTCACCAGCGGGTTGTTTCTGTTCAGGCGATTTCACTTGTGCTGTGGGTACAGAATGCACATATGGGAACACAGCCGTCATAAATGGATGTGGATTGCCACCAGATTGGGTAGCAAACTGTGCAGCCTGAAGGAGACCCCCACCACCTTTCATATTGTTTGCTGCAGCAGCAACTGCTTTTGCAGGATCAGAAGTAGTAGCACCGGCTAATGTGAGTGAAGGACACAAAAGCATCCCAGTAGACGTATACGATGGACCCTGTTTCTGCTGAGGTTCAGTTTGCCGCCTTTGATGATAATATCCCATATTTGATGGGGAAGCAGAGGTGGTAGAAGTAGTTGTGTGGGGAGATTGCGCTTGTGCTTGTGCTTGTGCTTGTGCTTGTGCTTGTGCTTGCATGTATGCATTACTGAAGTAGAGTTGGGCCTGCTGTAGTGCATGTTTCTGAAATTGTTGCTGCTGCTGCTGCTGTTGATGTTGCTGTGATTGAGCCTTAGTGCTTGAGCTAGGTGCCGTCATGACATTGGGGATTGGAGAGGACTTCCGGCTGGGGCCCGATGAAGAATTCTTTACTTGTTGGGATGATGATGATAGTGTAGAAGGAGCTGGACCCCCCGCTTTGCCCCCTGTTGAAGTTGTCCTTGGGCTTGGGCTGCCTCCAGAACTTTTGGGTATGGAAGTTGTAGGGGGAGGAGACCCAACAATGACAGGAGGAGATGCACACTGATTTTGCCCTTGTGAAGCTGTTGTTCCTGATTTTGGATTCACCCCTCCAAAAGATATCTGCATGTGCCCTTGTTCATTCCTTACTTGTTGTTGAGGGAGGTTTTTGAGGGACGTAGTGGTTGAGTTGAGAGAATGAGAAGAGACTGGCGAGGGAGTACTCCTCGTGGAGTTCTTCCATTGGGGAGACGGCTGAGCAGGGCTACCACTAGCTTGAATATATCCTTGGGGGAAAACAGGGTGTGCATTTGGAAACTTAGCCATGGAAGAAGATGGAAGGCGATCGGAATAGACATTCGCTCGTGCATTGTTCGGTTTAGGTTGAGCGGCTGCTGCAAGTTGCTGCTGCAGCTGATGTTGCTGTTGCATATGCTGCTGCTTCTGAAGGTGAATCACCTGTTGTTGCTGCTGCTGGTGTTGAGAGTTGGGAGTACTGACTGTGCTAGAAGGCATACCCGTGGTTCCCACAACTGAGGCATTGGAACGAGAAGTTCGATTTCCACTGCCAGGACGAGCAGAATTATCAGTACCCGAAATTGTGGATACCAATGGGTTGTCAGTGGATTCTGCTCGGGAGAAGACAAGGGACTGCTCAACACTACCAGGCAAACCCTTTCCTGCCATTGCCTTCCTTTCGTCCTCAGCACTAACCGAATCACTAACCTGGGTCTTCTTCTGTTGTGCTGCTTGTGCAGCTGCTGCAGCCGCAGCAATCTGGTTCACATTCACGCTCTGAAAAATTGGATGATTTTGCGGCATGGATGAGAAGTCAAGGCCCGGAGAAGGTGCAGCTCCATTGAAGAAAGCCTGAGATGGGATGAACTCAATTCCACCCTTCAAACTGTGCTGTTGGGATTGCCGTTGTTGTTGTTGCTGCTGCTGCTTCTCCCCATGATTCCCACTACCACTGCCAGACAACGAAGCAGGGGAGGACATCAAGGCAGAGTTCTTTGGGTGCATTGGCATCGAAAAATTCTGGTTGTACACACTCTTGTGATGAGCTTGAGAGACTCGGCAATCACCAGTTAATGAACTGTCATCCACTGACATATCAGCGCCGAGCTGGTAAACTTGAGGTGGCAGTGTTGTAATAGACTGATTCTGCTGCTTCTGTGATGGCTGCTGCTGTTGTTGATGCCTGTTCTTTGAAACAGAAAATCTATGAGAGTTGCCAATGCCACCATCACCGCCACCACTTTGTAGCTGCTGATGCTTCTGAGATGATGAAGATCCACTCGATGTGCTTGTGTTGGGATGCCCCTGTTGTGGCTGAGCGTGAGATTGTAGAGGCTGCTGCTGTTGTTGTTGTTGTTGCTGCTGCTGCTGAAGTTGTGGAGGATGGTGCATCTGAGAAGGATAAAATGTCCCATTGAAGAATGGAATCGCCTGAGGATGGGGGGACTCTCCTCTATAAGGTGGTGGAGCAGCGACAGGTGCGGGAAAAGAGAATGGATACCCATTGTTCTGTAATATTGCCAAGTACTGAGCTTCATTGGGAGGCAAATTCTGGTAATTGAAACTCACAGTCGGGGCTGCGACTGTTGCTGTTGAAGAAGAGCTACCCGAAGCTGAATTAGCTGCAATTGATGAAACTACACTCGCAATTGCCGAAGCAGATTTTACAGGTCCAGATCGGTTGCCAGCCATTGCAACAGCTGCCGCCGCCTGCTGGTGGTTCATAGGGAAGATAAAAGCAGGGGTGGGCTGAAATAAAAATAATAATAATAAATAAACAAAAACTCAAACTCCATGCAGGCAAAAGAGCAATTCAACAAATGAATATATCTTTCTTTTTTTATCAATTCAAATGAGTATCTCTCAGAGAACAGGACCATACCATTAAATTACCAGCGACCGCTGGCTGAGGCGCTTGCTGAAGAACAAGTTGCTTCCTCTGAACAGCATCGACGAAGTTGGTCGCGGCCACAGAGCTTTTGTCCTTTCCCACATTTCCTGAAAAAGCCACTTCAACTTGTCCTTTTTCTTGCGAGGAGTTGAAATTCCTCCCAGAATGGCTTCCTTGAGACTGATTGCCAATAACTGCAGTTTCTGTTGGCGGCACAACATTGAGATTGTAGGCTTTGGTACCATATAGAGATGCAGAACCAGGTGCCGAGGGCCAGAAAGGGTTCATCCTTGTGAATTGTTGGTGATAGTGGATTTTTTGAGCAATGAGGAAATGAGTTGCGCACCTCTTCAAGTGGGATTGTTGAGAGGAGAGAAACTGTGGTGGCTTCAAATTTTCAACAACAAAATCCCAAAGGTACAATTAGAGATCTTCCATATGGTTAAGGAGTTTATGTGCTTGACTTAGTAGAAAACTAGATATACCTGTAAAATAGGAGAAGCACCAGCATTCCCGTCCAATGGCACAATTCCTTGAAGCGGTCGAACTTGACCCATGCTGTATCTGCAGACGAAGATCAAGTTATGTAGCCATTGAAGAAGATCAATTGCACCAATATACCGATAATCAAGTAAACAAAGACAGAAATATAATGAGGTAATTGAAATCACACCCCAGAGGAGGAAGTCCGCCTGGCCAGCCAGCAACAGTCATTGATAAAGGCAAAGAGGTGGATTGAACTGAAGTAAAGAACAAAAATAATCCAATCAAATTAAAAAAATATAACATATTCTGCAGCAAAGAAAATAAGAGATTAATGTTGAATTACCAGCTTTTTCCGATTTTGACTCGTTTCTAGATTGTTGTTGCTGTTGTTTCTGATTTTGTTGCTTGTTGGTGCCACCCACACTATCTTTATTCTGCTTCTCTAAATCGATTTGCAGATCAAGAATCCTCTGGGAACAAGCAATCGAATTCTGGGGTTCAAAATCGGGGACCATCGCATCCATCTTTTCGGCCAAACTGGCCTCCTCTGGATCCTGCTTTGCACTTTTCTCCAGCTTTTTTTCTTCCTTCGAGGCAATCTCCGTCTTCTCCACCCCACCAAAAAAAAAAGAGAAAAATAAATAGAGAAAACAATTTAGTAATCAATCTATCTATCATCAAAGGAGAATCAAATAAGTGAAGGAGATTTGCATCTCACCATTTCCACAACTGGAGCCACAGACTTAGAATCTGACACAGTATCGATCACACCATTTCTCTCTGGAGATGATTTCAAAGAAGGGAGGGCCTGTAGAAAGACAACCCTCTCGATAACTCTTCCAGGAAAAAAAATATAAATCTCTTATCTGGATATTAGAAAGATTACTAACCATCAGATCGATCTTGAACTTCTCCTCTCGCTGGTTTTCACCCTCTGAAATTGTTGAAATCCTGATAAAATGAAAAGGGATAAGAGATCTCAAACGCAAGAACTATATACAAAATTTTAAAAAAAAAAAATTGTATAAAAATAACATCTTTGATACTCACGCATTTGTCACTGTCGCCACCTCAATATCAACATCAGACTTGGCACAAGGAGGATATTCTTTTCTGATGCTCGGGGCTTCATCCTTGGTCTGATCCCCATCTCGAACTTCTGATGCCTCTGCTAAGGGCTGTGAATCCAACTCAGTATTGCTCTCAGGCTTGGCTGATTGGGGTGGGTCCAACAAGCCGACTGCTACTGCACCACCATTTTCGACCGAGGATCCTGAGATTTTATCCAATTTGGGTGAAGAAATTTCGATCTTTGCAGGTTGCTCGCTCTCAATCTTATTAGAAACAGAAGAAATTGAACCATTTCTAACAGTGAAAATGGCAGGACTCTCCTCTTCAAATTTCACAGGCCGAGGCCTTTTTCTCTTTGGTGCTGCAAATTCCCAAATAAACAAAAACTTTCCATCATCAGTAAAAGAAATATTCCAAAGAAAACGAAAGTTGCACAATAAGCCAACTTCTGATGACCAGTTCAAAATACGCACCTACGACTGGTAAATGTGTGGTCGATGAGCTAGAATTCTGAGGCAATATCGATGGCTGAAGAGCAGATGGAGGTGAGACTGAGATTGGAGAAGAAACTCTGGACTTGGCATCATTGCTTGATCCATTAGTATCTTTAGAATCTAACTTCTGCGATAAGTTCGTAATGATTTCTGGCCTTGAAGGACAATAAGATTGCCTCATTAACCCGTATAAAACCTCTGCAACCTCGATCTCAATCTCTTCTTGATTTGAAGACGGTTTATTGGAAATCTTTGGAAGCCTGTGTTTGGGTCCGATATGCTTCTGCAGTAACGAAAGCGCAACAAACTCAATCTCCAAAGAGTGATAGAGAAACGCTGAGAGAAGGAAACGGAGGAGAACAAACAAACCATCTTTTTTCGTACAGAAGCATTCGAAGACGATGGAGAGGTTGGAGCCACCACGCTTGGCCTCGCAGGCGACGTCGAAGCTTGCCTGAGAATCTTCTCTCCATCAACACCACCACCACCTGAAATCCAACATTCTTGTGATCTTTTCACAGAAGCTGCAAAAACAGTAGAAAATTTTTTGATCAAATTACCACAAAAAAAAAAAAAAATCCCCCAAAAAAATCAAAAATTTTCCCAATCTCGAATTCTCGATCCCTCTTTTTCTCTACCTGAACGAGCTTTCTTTGGAACAGAGAATCCCATCTCATCTGAGACCTTCCAAGGAGCAGTCCTAACAACCTTCGTAGGAGGAAAACTCTTCCGTTGATGATGATTCGATTGCAACGAAGAAAAAACTGGATTTGGAGGAAGCATTCGAACCGTTCCTGCAACCTCATCTTCGTCTTCTTCATCATCATCTGCGCTCTCCTCTGTACTTTCCTCTCCTCCTTCCTCTCGATTACTCCCCTGAATCAATCTATCTCCTCTTCTTCGCTTGCTTCGACTCGATCGATCTCGATCCCGATCTTTCTTGCCAGATCGATCTCGTAACCTCGTCGTCTCCTGGAACTCGACCGCTCCTCCATCTTCCTCTGCAAGAGGAAGAAAAAAAGTCAAAATCAGAAAAGAAAAGAAGATAAATCTTCAAAACTGGTTAAGTCAAAGAGGGATCTGAGAAATCCGAACCAGGCGAATCTCTCAAACTGCTACTTCTATGTCTACGCTTCGATAATCCATTTGTAGCCGCCATGGTTCCTCTTCTTGCTTCTCTGTTTCTATCCATCTCCTTTGATCTTCTTTTCAACAATAAAATCTCCTCCTCTCGCCACTTTCCGCCATTAACAGACTTCCAAACCAGATTTCGTGTTAATTCGCAATATTTCCAGTAAAAATCGTCAAAAACCTCCTGATTTCAATTCTTCTGCAACAAAAGAAGAGATTTACGGATCGAAATCTGTCAAAAAAGACCAAAATTTTGAGAAAAATCTCAGCTCACGCTTATCTTCTTCTCTGCACCCTCTTTTTCTTCTCTTGTTGTCCTTCTCTCTCTCACTGCTGTTTTTCTTTTTCTTCTGCCCTCTTAAGATCTCCTTCGAGTTTTAACCCTCGCCGAAACAAAATCAACGGCTACGATCCTTCGCTAAAATCCTTTCTTAATTTTACACCGTTAGATCAATCCTGAATCAACGATCACTATTGGCCAATGCCAACATGGCATAAGCATTAGCCGTTGGATGGACTGCACTCTAAGAGAGTGAAATTCACTAAAATAGCTGCCACGTGTCATATTCCCTAATGCTACTGTCTATGGCCGGTTCCCCGGTCAATTGAAATTAAAGCACAAGGTAAAATATCGGCTTCTGCCGGTTAATTTGCCTTTAAACTTCATTAATTTAACTCCTTTTCTTCAGGGTTGACTGCGGGACCCACAACGAAAGCTACGTTAAAGGCATGGGACGGCCCAGATTTACGCGTTCAATCTGGAAAATTTTGATACAGCTAATCCAGATCTGACGTGGCGATAACAACAATCTGACAAATGCGTACCCTAGTAGCCTAACGAACATCAGCCCCATCTGGCAAGATCCTAACCGTTCGTATCTGATCATCTACGGTCTTGGTTTCTGTAAACAGAGAAAAATAACTTGTGTCACGGTCGCGGAACTCCCGAGACTAAAGGGTCCCACATCTGCTGTCGATCTAATATTTCTTCCTCTCGCGAGGCCTTTTGTCGTGGTTACTTACGTGGCAGTGGCAGTACGTCATCCGGGCGTACATTTGTTCAAACTCAACACACACTTGAAAAAATAAAAAATAAAAAATCCCTATTCTCATGGCTTTTTCTCCACTAGAGTCTATTAAATAGTTTTTTTTCCATGTAGGGTCACCGCCTCTCTCTCTCTCTCAGACATTTTAAATTGGTATAAATAAATGTGACACGTGGAAAAAGATAAATTAAGTGGTGATATTAATTAAGGAATTAAATGCATATTAGTTTAATAATAACAGAAAATATCCTGTACAAGGGGAGTTAGGTAATGGTATCTAAGTAGAGCTTTTTATTTCTGACATGTGTGGCCCACATAAATATAGGACGAACATTCACGAGTCAGTGTTTGCCAAAGAGCAACCATGTACTAAAATTAGCTAAGGTGTTGGATAACATTATCCCTACACTGGAAGTACAGGATCCTAATTTTAATAAAACTAAAAAACAGAGAGTCGTGCACTCGTGAGGGCGAATACTGTTGTGGCGATATAATCCTATCCTAACATCTTCTTATTTGAAAATGAGTCCAGATCTCACACGCTTGTTCGTGATTTGGGAGTTGGGAGTTGGGAGTTGGGAGTGAACTGTGAATGAGTTTATTAGCCGTTCGATTTTACCAACACGAATCTTTAGATTGTTTGCCACGTCGTCAATCTACTGTATCAGATCTTCTCTCCCACGCCACGCCTCATGAAACCCTAGCAGAAGAGCAGTCCCTCTCCTCACTCTCCGTAGTAATAAAGATCAATCAAATTTCGACGATCCCAGGTTTCTTTAACTTCTCTCTCTACATCTCTTTTCTTATACAAGATTCAATCTCCACGATTTGTTATTTTTTTCCCCTTTTATGACAAATTGCAATTT
Source organism: Akebia trifoliata (assembly GCF_017979445.1). Taxonomy (NCBI): domain Eukaryota; kingdom Viridiplantae; phylum Streptophyta; class Magnoliopsida; order Ranunculales; family Lardizabalaceae; genus Akebia; species Akebia trifoliata. Next base: position 27,553,529 of record NC_141390.1, read on the forward strand.
CTACCTCATATCTTATTTCACTCTATTAATTATGTGAGATTCAAGTTCCAAGCATCTCGATTACTTCCTTTTTGAGGGAAAACATGTTGAATTTCGATTTCAATCATCTCTGTTTGACTTACTAAAAAATTGATTGAAAAAATCAGAGAACGGATCGATTAGAATGTTGAAAAATACATAAACTTTTTTTTATATAACTGAAGAAATAGGGAGAAATACTAACCAGTAAATGTTCTTGGTGTTAATTTATTCTATTAATTGAATGAGATTTTGAATATCATATTAGATCAAATTGAGGTGAACTTTTATTTTGAATATCATTCTCTATTTTGAATCCTTTCTTGAGCCTCGATTGAAGAAGAGATGTAGATGTTGGTCGTTGAAGATGATCTGCCACGTTTAGGTTGGTTTGAATTTGGATTGGGTGCAGAAAACAGATCTGGCGACTGGCGTGCTAAGAAGGTGGTGTGGGAGAGATCTAATGTGGTAGGTTGACGACGTGGCAAAACAATCTAGAGATCCGTGTTGATAAATCAAACGGTTAATAAACTTATTCGCACGGTTCTCTGCCATGAAAGAGCGTGGGAGAGAGTCCGAGGGTTGGACTCTTTGAATATTTGAGTTGTTTGACTCTGACTCAGAGTTCGCAGCAAAGAAAAAAAATTAGGATATTATTAAAAGAATTGATATTGCCACACTAAATTTTATTAATTTCACACCAAGGTTTTGCAATTTTTAACGATTTATAAAGGAATTGGTGTGGCAATAGCGGCTCTCTATTATTAATTATTTGATTATTTTAATTCAAATCATAATGCACCAAACCTATGATTATGTCATTGTTATGGTCACGTGATCAGCAGAGTTGACTCGTCCGATTCATCTTAAATCTATGAAATGAATTTAAAAATATGTTATTTCTTAATATATATATAAAGAGTTGCGTTATTACGACCCCCTTTGCGACACACCTTTTTGTCTTATATGGGCAAAAATGTTTGGAATGGGCTGATTTTTTGTGAGGATGATCTCTATGGTGAGTGGATCATCCTGGCAAAAAATCAGCCCATTCCAAAACTTCTAGACCGTCCGATTTTTGTTGAAAAATTATAGACCGTCCATTTTTGTAAATCAATTTTGATGGGGTTAGAAGTTTTGGAATGGGATGATTTTTGCCAGGATGATCCCCTCACCATAGAGATCATCCTCACAAAAAATCAGCTCATTCCAAACATTTTTGCCCATATAAGACAAAAAGGTGTGTCGCAAAGGGGGTCGCAAAGGGGGTCGTAATAACGTGACCCATATATATATATATATATATATATATATATATATATATATATATATATATATATATATATATAGGGTCACGTTCCTAAGACTCATATTGAGACTCACATTGCGACACACCGTTTTGTCTTATATGGACAAAAATGTTTGGAATGAGCTGATTTTTTGTGAGGATGATCTCTGTGATGAGGGGATCATCCTGGCAAAAAATCATCCCATTCCAAAACTTCTAACCCCATCAAAATTGATTTACAAAAATTGGACGGTCTATAATTTTTCAACAAAAATTGGACGGTCTAGAAGTTTCATAATGAGCTGATTTTTGGCAAGGATGATCTCCTCACCATAGAGATCATCCTCACAAAAAATCAGCCCATTCCAAATATTTTTGCCCATATAAGACAAAACGGTGTGTCGCAATGTGAGTCCCAATATGAGTCTTGGGAACGCTGTTCATATATATATATATATAGGTCAGGTTCAAGGGCCATGTGAGAAAACATGTAAGAAAACTTTCGTTTTTCAAAATAAGGGTTAGAGGTTTTGGATTGAGCTGATTTTTTGCAAGGATGGTCACTATGATGAGAAGATCATCCTCACAAAAAATCAGCTCAATCAGAAACCTCTAAATCCATCAAAAGTGATTTACAAATTAGTGATAAAAATTGAAAAAAAATCGACGGTCCACATTCTAAATCACTTTTAATGGGGTTAGAAGTTTCAGATTGGGCTGATTTTTTTTTTTTGGATGATCTTCCCATCATAGAGATCATCCTCACAAAAAATCAGCTCAATCTAAAATTTCTAACCCATATTTTAAAATTTTATTTACCGTCGAAAGTTTTCTTACATGTTTTCTCACATGGCCCTTGAACCTGACCCATATATATATATAACACATAGGTGCACCTTGGTTCAATTTGATTCAGTTTGTTCCTAAGTTAGAACTGAACCAATATAGGTCGGTTTCACAAAATAAGAACTAGAATCGAATCACAATATCAATAGAACCAAACCAATCCAAACCATAGTAAGATCGGTTTGGTTCGGTTCTATGAATTGCCAATATCTTATACATCTGGTTGGAAACTACATATTTTTAATGAAAATAAATATAAATAATAAACATAAATTTTATATAATAAATCATTAGTTTATTCATAAAGAAATCCTTAATCTATGTCCTAATCTTAAAATAATTCATAATGAATTGATATATTTATTATATAAAGTTTCATTCTCGGTTTGATTTGGTTTTTATACAAGTCTTGAATCGAAAATCGAATCAAATTGATCGATTTTCCATTTTCTTAACCTAAAATTAAATCACAACTTGTTCCAAATCGAACCAAACCAACCCAAAGCTATTAGTTTAGCACAATTCTCGATTTAAACCGAACCAAGTTGCACCCCTAGTAAAACATATACATAAAATAATAAAAAATCTTTTCGACCTTTTTTTTATTATTCACATAATTAGATGATTTGATACCTAATCTCTATCATGAATGAAGGCGATCAATACCATCTTGAGAGATGGCAAGTACCGAATTTGAGAATTGTTAGGAAAATCAAGAATATCTAAAGTGGGGACGATTCCAAATAAATCAGACTATGTGCACAACTTGGTTAAGAGTCCTAAGTGCTTTAAACTCCAACAAAAACTTGTCATATATACACCTTACCTTTATTATAAGGATGGGACATTGTTCCAGATTCTAACTCTTTCACATTTCACTTATTTTTATTTCAACTTTTTATAATCATTAGATCCAATTAGTCTAGATGAATCGCTTCATAGTAGATATTCATGTATAAATCTCATTTATTTATATTATTTAGTTTTTAAATAAAAAAATATATTCTTGATTTTATCAAATTTTAATTAATTGGAGCAATTTTTTTCAAAGATCATATGTGATTTATGACTCATATTCATAACATTAAAGAAAGGCCTTCACAGTCGAAATCACTTGGATGAGTCACCGCGCTTTCGAAAGAGTTTTAAATCGTAGTAATTAAAATGAGTCGTGAGAATATGACTCGCCACATGACATACTTAAATGAATCCATGATGTGGATAAGTTCGAAATCGTAGATCTTTATGTCTCAAGATACACGATTGCACTTCCCCATAAAAAAGTGTATTTCAAGGGAATCATGTATCCTGAGGGGTAAAGATCTATGATTTTCGAACTTGTCCATGTCATTTGAGTATGTCACTTGGTGAGTCATATTATCAGGAGTCAATTAAAATATAGAAAAAGAGCACATCAATATTTATTAATTATTCAAAGTATTTTTTAATTATTTCAACAATATTCGGTAAAAACGACTGTTACATGTTTTTTCCAATATTATAAGTTATGACTAATGATTTTCTGATTAGAAAGTCTTCACTCGGTTAATACTTGATTGACGTGTCACAAAAACAGAATCATAGATCTATTTTCTCAAGAAACACAATTGTACATTTTTTGAAAATTTATATTTGTGTATCCCGAGAAAACAGATCTATGACTTTGTATTCATGCCAAGTCAGTTGAGTATTGACCGTGTGAAGACTTCCTAATTCATATATCAGCACTCTATATTTATTTATCGTGTTACACGTGGCTATTGCTTTCATTCACTGTTTGACAAACCACGTAGTCAAAATAAAATTTCTACTACGACCCTCAAAATTATCTTCACCGTTGAAATGTGTCCACCCCACCTTTAGTCGCACATTGTAGCTTTCATTCCGCTTTCGGATGAAAGTATTTCATGGAGAAACCTAGACCTGCAACGTGTCAACCAACCAACCTTACAACGTCATCGTTCTTACGTGACAACCATTGCACCGTATAGGGCAAAAATCATCAAAAATTAATTAAGAGTAAAGATTTTTTACTCTCCCACGTGGCATACTAAAAATACTCTTCTGATGTGTCATGTGCTACAACCATACATTTTTATCTCAAGATATTAAATTGTGTATCCCGAGACAAAAATCTATGATTTTAAAACATATCAAGTAAGGAGAGTATTTTCATTATGTGACGTTGGGGAGTAGGTTATCACGACTATTCAATTAAACAAAATTATATAAAATATTAATAAATAAAGAATATAGCGCTTCTTATCCATCGTGATATTTTATAATAAAAACAATATTAATATTATATTTGATTTTAATGTTGGTGATAAGTTACTTCTTAAAGAAAAAAATTAATAAAAACATGTTTCTTAGGGTTTCGAGAGAGGGGTTTTAATATCAAAAATCCATCCTTGTTCACACTAAGACAAGAAACTCAAATATTTTAATAGAAAAAAACCTACAAAACTTATATTATTTCGATATAAACATAAACTAATTGAGTGTGGTGGTGGCCCACCACATACTTTTATTAAAATTTTATAAATATATATTTTTAATAAAAGTATTTTAATCATAAAATTCAAGTTTGCTTTGAAGCAGTCAGCCTTCTTCAAAATTTGAAGAAAACCTTTTCATTATAAGACACGTGGCATTTAAAAATTTATTTTACTCATAAAATACTACGTGTAATCCATTTGAGAGGCTTTCTTTCAAAATTTTGAAGCGGGGACTGCCCGCTTAGGTTGAAAGTCCAAATAGAAAAGTAAAGATCACATATCTAACTTTTCTCATGGAAGTAATGAGATGGGTAGCACTTGTATTGCCACGATGGACAAAACATAAAAAATGGGACTCCTGGGAAGGTCCAAGCACGTGTTGTCACACGTATATTTTGCCGTGTATTTAACGATTATACCCTTCCCGAATTGAAAGGTCATGGTATGGGCACAAATGTGGTGGACGGCTCTGCTTTTGGGTCCAGTCCGAGTTATCATGTCGGGTACTTCGTACCATTACCCTACCAACTAAATTTTTATAGAATCTTATAAACTAAAAAACAAAAAACAAGTAACATCAAAATTGACATTGTTTACATGGATGTGTCTATAAAACCATTGATTTTTTTTCGAGATGCGAGTAAGATGTATTTATGGTGCTATACGCACCAACATCCCAAACGATGTCAATTTCAATATTACACCCGCACAACTCAAAAAAAATAATATTCTGATTGCAATTATTTACGATGAGTAATTTAAGAAAATTAAAAATCATATAAAAGATTATAAAGCGTCGATACTCAAGATATTTTTGTTTTTTCTAGAGTTGCTATTAACACTCCAACTTTTACTTAGAATACATCAATACATATGTAAACAACTATTTAAATCCAAATGAATTGGGTTATTGTATGTAATTCATCATCTTTGTCTTAAACTCTTAATAAAGACATTTCCATTCTAAACTTCTGTAATCTAATTTTCTTTCTGTGTAGGTAAAAATTTGGAATTAAGTTGATAATTAATCAAATAGCTTCTTCTCCAATGGATTTTTATTTTTATTTTTATGGGTAAGCTGAACTTGAACCCACGACCTCAAAGTTGTTTTGCAATGTGTCAAACCAACTAAGCTATAGGTCTAAGCCCATTCTCCAGTGGATTTTAGTAAAAACACTTCATTGATTAAATTCAATGAGGAATTTTATAAAACTTGGATTTGGGAGACGAAATTTGTGTACTTGAATTCGTACATGAAATGTCTATTTTTAGATTTGTAGGTCCCCAATTATAGTGCTCATTTTTCCTTCATCTACATACAAGTTCTAGTGTCATTTATGGAGATTGTTTCGGTGCATGTCTTGCCATGTGATGACCTCCATCTATTTATCGATTATCAAGTTGAATGTTTTTTGATTTGCCTACTCCACACGAACCACATGGTTGTTCCCTAAACCGACAAAGATTATATATATATATATATAACACTTCTTATCCTTCATGATATTATAACAAATAAAAAAAATTAATATTAATATCAATATTATATTTGATTTAAATGTTGGTGATAAGTTACATCCCACAATTTTTTTTTAGTGGGTTCATTTTTTAGCCCAACCCAACTCTTGTGGGCTAAAAATCAAGGCTTGCCCAAGTTCCCAAACCATTTGTTAGTAATTCTTCAACAACTAAACCCAAAAAACAAAACCAACGTTTGTCTGCGCTTCCAATTCTTGTTTTCTCAGCCCTCCAAGCACCTCCAACTGTCCTTTTAAAACTGGAAATGGAAATATAGAGGTTTTTGACAATCAAACCAAACTCCAACCGTCCTCTATTTCGAAGGAATCCCTTTTAAATCACTATTTACCTTTTTCAAATAAATCTTATTGTATCTAATTAATTTTTTATTTTTTATTTATAAATAAATATAAATATGTCAATTTTAGCCTGAAAAGTGGCTTGGAGACTTTATTTCGAAGAAGAAGGCAGAAGGCAACTTTTAAAAGATGTCTGAGTCTGACAACCACCATGTCTCTTCCTCTCGCTCCTTCTCTCTGCTGCAGCCATGACTGCCTTTGTTGCAGCTTTGGTTGGTGTTGGGATTGGATTAGGTCTCGCCATTTCTCCAAAAATCTTTGGATTTCTTCATCTCCCATTACCCTACTAATTTCTCTTCTCCTACGTGGGGTTCTCTCTCTCTACCTGATAATCCTTCTGAAATTGTCGTCGAATCGAAAACTGGTGTTTCCTTTCCCGCCATTTTGAGTGATACTCGTCGACTGCTTGGAATTGGGCGAAGGAAGAAAAGCGATTTGGGTTGAAGAACATCGACGTCTACGCATTTGGTATAAAAAAAATCTCATTTCTTTGTTGTTCTTTTGCGCAATTTAGATTTTTTTTTTCGTAGTTGAATTCGATCTTGAATTAATTGATTTATGGCACATTATACACTTAGACAAAAATCCATGAAATTGTAAATTAGATTTTTTTTTTTTTTTTTTCATGGTTGAATTTGATCTTGGATTAATTGATTTATTGCACATTATACATTGAGATGAAAATCCATGAAATTGTAAATTAGACCTTTTTTTATGGTTGAATTTGATCTTGAATTAATTGATTTATTGCACATTATACCCTGAGATGAAAATCCATATAATTGTAAACAGACCTTGATTTTGGAACATTATTTGAACCTGAATTTGGTGGGTAAGTCCACAATGTTGATTTTACGCACAAGCCAAAAGAACCCAGGAAGCATTTACGAACCCATTTTTTATTCGGCTCTGAAGTCTGAAATCTGAAACGAAACAAACGGAAATTAAGCTTCTGAAGTCTGAATTTTAAAGGTGGACCACCTCCATCCAGACTTCATGAGTGTTACCAAACACACACTGAGTCTGATAAAATGACTGGTTGATACCTCAGTTATGTATGAAACTAAGGGTATTTTCGCCTGTAGAGCGAAAACTAAGGGTACTTTTGTACTTACATGGGTGATACATAAAATCATTATTACATTTATTGGGGCTAGATATTTCGCTTTATTTGGTGAGAGGGTGTAATATGTGACAGAGAATTTTCTTGTCATAGTGGAATCACTGTGTATCATTGGACATACCTCAATCTTGAGGGAACCAAGTAAATCTTTTTGTGCTTCTACATCTTTATTTATTTTTCTATATTGTTCTTGGATCGATTTCCTTGCAACTGAGGTTGTTACAGTGAGAGAAAATCAATGTTTCATTGATTTGGGATCCTATATTTATAGATGCCCTTCATTGATTTGAGTTGTCATATTTATAAATACCCACAAACCATGTTCAATTATTTTTATAAAAACTGAATAACTGAGTATCCTAGTCAATCTACTTGAAATTGTAAATTTTGAACACCCTTGTTCAAATATTTTCAGTCTTAATCATCAAATTGTATACATACATCTGATCCACATGGATCTGTCAAATTTTCCATTACAATGGAATTATCTGTTATTTTTACAGGTGTTTATGCTGATGATAGTGATGTAAATAACAGGCTGAGTGAGAAATATGGTAAAGTTTCAGTTTCTGAATTGAAAGAAAACAAGGAGTTTTATGAAGATGTCATGGACAAGGATATATCCATGTAGTTTGATAACAAAGCAGATTTTTTCAAGTAAAGTTCCAGAGTGATACATTCATATAGAACCACTGTAGGAGAAAAAACAGGAACACACTAAACCTGTTGAAATAAGAAAAAAAAAAAATATATATATATATATATATACCACTTATAAGAATCATTGCTTTTAATGAATTATGTAAAGAGAAGCCCCCCAGCAGTGTGACAGAAATTTGGAACAGATACCTAATAGTAGTTAATTTGTATATATATATAGGGAAATGTTCAACACCCTAGACTTTACCCTACGCTTTACCAAACGTGTTTTGTCCTACATGGGTTAGAAGTTTTGGAATGGGCTGATTTTTGGTGAGGATGATCTCTACGATTATAAGATCCTCCTTACCAAAAATCAGCCCATTCCGAACTTTCTAGCCCCATGTTTACAAGTTGAAAAATCGTGGACCGTCCATTCTTTGTAAATTTTTTTTTATGGGGTAAGAAGTTTTGGAATGGGCTGATTTTTGGTGAGGATGATCTCCTCACCATAGAGATCATCCTCACCAAAAATCAGCCTATTCCAAAACTTCTAACCCATGTAGGACAAAACACGTTTGGTAAAGCATAGGGTAAAGCGTAGGGTGGTGAACGGGACCCATATATATATATATATATATATATATATATATATATATATATATATATATATATTTTTTGTTTTTCTGATATATATAATTGGTATATTCTACAACTGTCTCTTGGGGAACTTATTGTTGATCAAGTATCAAAATATTCAATCTCAATCATGCCTCCTTTTAACCAATCACCATTAGGAATCTCAATCACACTTCCATTTACCATCAACCATATCGATTGAGGGTATCTCGATGGGCTCCAAGAAGTTGCAAGCATCTAAATTGAATTGGGTCACTTGTTCTTGGAGGAGTCTTTATTTTGATCGCCATTGGGGCATTTTTATGTTTCTTCAAGTATTATATCAACTTTTAAAAGTTGAAAGGCGCTTTTGTGAGGATTTAATTCTTGAAGTATTTTTCCTCCAACTGTTCAATATAATGACAGAAAAATAATTTTTGATAGCTTCTATTGCCACACCAACTTTTGCCAATGCCACCCCAAGAAGTGTGCTACTACTTTCATGATGTACGTATGAATTGGGGTGGCATTAGCAAACATTGGTGTGGCAATAGAATCTCTCTAATTTTTAAATTTTTTTTTTTTTTTTTAAATGGTAGACTATTTTCTATTCTCACAATATGTACAATGGAATTTAAGTCCCAGGTTATGGAAATAGATGAAGGCATTATTCAAATGGGCCTTAGAAAAATAGTCCTAAAGCACTGATGGACACTTTTTTTTCCATTCTGAGCTGTCCATGTAATCTTCTATATAATGTTCCTAAAGCACTGATGGACACTTTTTTTTTTCCATTCTGAGCTGTCCATGTAATCTTGTATATAATGTTTAGAAAGATAAAGGAGGGGATGATTTTTTGCTTTCTTATTCAGCAAGTTTCGGGTCGTTACAAGTTCATCTTTTTCTGGATCATGAATCAAAGCTCATTTTAGTTTCAAATTCTTTCTACTCATTTATAATACTGTGAAAGTCTCAAACTCTCATTTCTACTTTATCCTTTCTGTAGTTGATAGGAAGGAGGTTGGGAGCATCCAGAGCAAACTTCTATGTTGATCTATTTTAGACTTGTTTATTGGTGAAGATCCATTTGATGCACCAGCGAAAGAAGATATCGAACACAATCTGACATCTCTTCTTCAAAAGTAGGCAAGCAGTTGTTGAAGGAGCTTCAGAGGACATTTGGAATATTTCTCCCAGCCTTGGAAATGTGTATGGCCAAATTGCTTTGTCATCCTCTTAAGATGTATTTAATTTCAAAGATTCAATTTGATGTTCATCGCATTGACTGCGGCATGGAGGGCTGAGGCCACCCATATAATGATGGTACATGTTTGGGTTAGATCAGCTATGTTGTGCATATTTGGCCACCATGACTCGTCTTTCTTGTCACCATGACCCTCATCGCAAAGCTCCATCTAACAAGATTGGAGCTCAGAGTCACCTTGGATCAAGTCATCAGTGGGGTAATAGAAAGAGCAATACTCATGAACCCATGACTCGATCGCTTCCCAGATCTCAAGTCCATCAACAGCATACAGGTAGTCCTCAATCAGTAAGTGGAGGCCATAGGGATGATCGGAATTCAGAACTGCGATTTCCCTGAACGAATCACAAGCAATCCATCAATTTAGTAAAACTTAGAAATTACAGTGACGTTATATATTTCATTTTTTTAAACTTGTGGCTCACCTCTTGATGAGATCATCCGGGAGTGCTTGCTCGGTGAAAACCCAATTTTTATAAACCACGACAGACATCTCCATGGAGAATTTTGCTGGAAGACTGTTTTCTCAAGCACGCCGCAAGCATTGATGAGGATTTGTCGAGCTAAGGCGTTTATATTCATCATATCCCAGAAGTGAGGATACAAAAGTTTATGGATCGGGTGAAGCACACTCAATTGTCTATTTGTTGCAATAACTAATGGCTCAATCACTGCATGTGTGTTCAACCTGCACAAAGAATCACAACTGTTCAAACCCATATTCCATTGAATAGTAGTGCAGTGCAGTGCAGAATCTTACCAATGACTGATGAGTTGATGAACACCAAAATCGCTAACGGCCGCATAAGCTTTTGCGATCAACACCGTGTTCGGCTGGTGTGAAGGTTTTACTAATAGCACCATATTGCTCCTCATCTGGGTGTGGTGTAAGCTTAGCTCAATTGCCAACGGCTTCAAGGTCCCATCATCTTTGAAGAAGAGGAGTCTTCTCGTGGCATAGGTCTTCGTCGTTGTTGTGTTTATATGGTTCAGGTATGGCATCAGTGTGTCATGATGATCTAATTTATAAATTAGCTTGTTGTTCTTCAGATCCTATGCAAAGAAATATATTTTTAGTTACAACCTTTCTGAAAAACTGTATGATTATTAGGACATAAAATAAAGTCACTAATACCTCATGCACTGTTAGCCTGCTTAGAAAAAACGGGGAGCTCGACAATAATAAATGGTGAGTTCAACAATAAAAAGGTTGACCTCGACAATTAAAAGGGACCTTTAAGAATTATTTCTTTTACTAAATGGACTATCAAGCTACAGCCCCCGAATTCAAGGACTATAAAGAAAGAAAACTGTTAGCCTGCTTAGAAAAAACGGGGAGCTCGAGAAATAATAAATGGTGAGTTCAACAATAAAAAGTCGACCTCGACAATTAAAAGGGACCTTTAAGAATTATTTCTTTTACTAAATGGACTATCAAGCTACAGCCCAGAATTCAAGGACTATAAAGAAAGAAAACCCTCTGCTAGGGACCTTTAAGTAATTTTCCCTAAACAGAAACAGAGTAGACAAATGCTCACCTGGATGACCATTAACAGCATTGACTAGCTGCAAAGAGACTCCTTTTCCTAATAATTCATGAAACCGATCAAGAAGTGAAGCTTTGAAGTTGTTCAAGTCCAATACATTCTTCTTCATCAACACAACTGACCCTTTGATCTCCTTCACACCCATCTCACCTTTCAATTTGTTTCTCCTTTTTCTGATCTATAATGCTTTGAAATATCAAACAACAACAACAACAAAAGAAGACCAAATAGTCTCAAACAAAGTAAAGTGGTGAACAAAGAGAAGAAGTGGAAGAAGAAAAAGGTTTGGGTGTATTGTTTAGAGACAGAGACTTTAATTAAGACTTATTCAAATTCTGGGTATTTTTTTTCCTCTCTTGTCTATCTATAAATACCAGCTAGGAAAGCCTGATTAAATTATCTCAAATCTAGATCTTGGAAGACTTTCAATGGTGGTAGGAAACTTTAAAGTTCTATCTTCTTTTTTTATAAAGAAAAACTAAGTATGGTGGGACCTGATTGGACCTTAGCTTATCCTTCAAATTACACAACTACTTTTATTCTTTATAACCCTTTTTTTTCCACTACTTCACATGTGTTATTTTTTTATTGTTTTGTTTGTTTAATTTTAATTAGCTGCCCTTTTATTAGTTTTATAATGGCAAGTCTAATCTCTTTAAGACGTCAACATGTATTATTTTAATTTGCTTGTCAACCTAAATGAGAGGAAAACCTTCTTCTCAACTTGTTTGCCAACTTTAGGTTCTATAATTAATTTGCAATTTCACAATCAGCCTAGAGGAATGTATCTACCAAATTGTCTAATAATAGTAGGTCAAAATCATGTGATGGTTACCCGTTAAGTACTCATAACTACTGATGGGTCTCAGTCTCGGTCTCTTTCATGGGCTTCCTTATCATCTAATGGTGGATCTCTTTCATGTATCATCATCATCATTCGAGCAAGAAATGCGAATGTTTAGGGACCATTCGGAAATGACATCTAGGGATTGTAGTGCGGGGCTGAAAACAAGACTGACTGGATGTAAGGAAGGGCATGTTCCTAGTCATGGGAGGTAGGCCTCATGCCTAGTAATACATAAGATTGAGAATTTAACTTTGATTTCAGAGTGTCTTTGGTAGGTACCACACTAATATTTGGAATAGTTGATCAGAGAATAATTGATATTGTCGTGAATCTTGAGTTGTAGGCTAAAGGAAATCATCATCAGCATCGAGTTTGTCTCGAAGATTTAGAGTTGGTTAAACAAATCTTGTTTCTCCATTCAATTATGTCCAGAGGACACTTTTGTATCACATAAAGAAAATCTGACTCGTTTTTACATGCAAATTCATAGAATAATTTTTTGCTCACAGCACAGAATCCGGGATCCACCAATCACATGAATCCATGTGTATCAAATGGCATTCCCAATTTACAAAACTACCCTTTTCAGGCTCGACGTGGCATGTACTGGAGAGTCTGTGACCACTGGGACGAAAAATTCTATAAGTAAAATCCCAAGATATGGGATGTGTTCTTAGGGATTCTCAAAGTGGATACCTACAAAGGTCCCTTGATAATATTTAAGCTATACCAGAGTTTTATTTTTCTGAAGGGGTACCTACTTCTATATGTAAACTCTTAACAAATCTCGAGGATCGTGTGATTGTTGAACTTTCAATGCTGATGTATCAAGTTTGTTTATAAATTTTAAATATGTATCATATTTGTTTTATTAATAGGCTCCTATTGTATTAGGAATATGTGATCAAATAATCTGATGGAGATGCTACTTTATTATTTTTTAAACATTTTGCCTTAAATTATTAATAGGCTTTTCTTGGATTAGGCAATATGTAATTAAATAATCTGATGAAGATGCTATTTTTTTTTTATTTTTATACATTGGTGCCTTAAATGGTCAATAGGCTTTTATTGGATTAGGCAATATGTAATTAAATAATCTGATGGAGATGTTATTTTATTATTTTTTATACATTGTGCCTTAAATTATTAATAAGGTTTTATTGTATTAGGCAATATGTTAATTAAATAATCTGATGGAGATGCAATTTTATCATTTTTAAAAGAAGTCTTCCTTTTAGGCTTACCAGTGCTAGCCTTGAAGAAATTAAATAATTAGTGGGTGGGGGTGGAAGTATTATAAGAATAATGATTTTGTGACACCACCCTGACATGGCATGTGGTGGAATCATAGATTCTTTTTCTCGGGATACACAATTGCACATATTTATGGGGATGTACAATTGTGTATCTTGAGGGGGGGAAATATATGGTTCTAGCCCAGGCATGTCAGGGGGTGTCAGAAAATCAGGACTCGTCTTATAATTCAAGGAGCCAATATTTAAGGACCTATGACTTGAAAAACAAATAATGATTTTCTGACTCCCCCATACTCTTCCGGCGTGGCATGTAGTAGAACCATAGATTTTTTTCCCCGAGATACACAACTGCACATATTTATGGGCACGTGCAGTTCTGTATCTCAAGGAAAAAATATATGGTTCTACCACATGCTACGTTAAGAGAGTATGGGGGAGTACGTCACGCGGGGGGTTGACAACAAAGAGCCTTGATTTTCTGACTCGTAAATCTTCAATCGGGGGTTGACACAGCAAGGACATGGAACCATAGACCTTTTTCTTTAGGATACACTAGAAAAAGAATCTATGGCTCCTTGCCCTTGTCACATCAGCCGAGTATTCACCGAGTGAAGATTTTCTAATCAAAATATCACCATTCCTTAAAAAAAAAATCTTAAGACTTAAAATATTTCCCCACATGTAAGGTTTTCAAATTTTCATTGATGAAGTTTCTCTTATCATACTTATAAGGAAAATAGATTTTAAAAATTGACATTCTTCAGAAATCTTTGTTTCTCATTTCTAGGAATCTAATTCCTAAATGGTAGGAAATCTGTTTCAGCTTCACCGAGAGACTGTTTTAGAAACACCTCCAATCCCATTTGATTTAATAGTCCAAATATTACATATTTGATTGCTGAAGATCACATTAAGTTGGCTCAATACACTTGTAGAACATATAAAACCTTGTAAAACTACCAAAGGATTGGATCTTGGATGGTATCAATTGCCTTTCTTACTTAAGTGATGACCCAAGGATTGTACTATATGCGTCGGAGCCTTGGACACTAATTTGTTTTTGCTTGTTATGAGTATCGAGACACGATTCCAAGCCCGATGATTTTACATAGTGCAAGTTAAGAGCACGACTAGTTTGGCACATGTTCACTTTGGATTGCAGGTGTAGTTGAATCATTTGTTGATTTTAGTCCCACATTGAACCTTCATTGCCTTGTCTCTCTCTTTATAAGCTCCTAGGCCTCTTTACTCGTTGTCAATTGGTTTTGAGTTGGAACCCTCACATTTATCATGGTATCAAAGCGGGTCCTTCTCTCCTCCATGTCACTCAATTTATGCTTTGGCCCAATCCAACCCACACGTGCAGGGTTTAAAGGAAATAAGGATCTTGATTTTAGTCCCACATTGAACCTTCATTACCTTGTCTCGCTTTTTATAGCTACTAGGCCTCTTTACTCGTTGTCAATTGGTTTTGAGTTGGAAACCCCACATTTATCATGGTATCAAAGCGGCCCTTCTCTCCTCCATGTCACTCAATTTATGCTTTGGCCCAATCCAGCCCACACGTGCAGGGTTTAAAGGAAATAAGGATCTCATCTCTTACTTAACATTTTTTTGTCCTACTTGGTATCCAATGTCTACAAATAGTAGTTTATCTTTAGTTATCCTACTTGGTATCCAATGCCTACAAATAGTAGTTTATATTTTGTGGGTGGAAAAGGAGCATTGAAGTAGAATAATAGCTTGAAGAGGTGCTGGGTGGAGGAAGGAATAAGATAAAATAAGATTAAGAGATGCAACACCCATCCCTCTATCAATCCCCTAACAACTGTTGTTTTGGGTAGTAAAGTTCAAAAATAGTGTCTCCAACTCAAGACCCATCCCTCACCATTTTTTGGGTCTTGACATTTTCGATACCTTAAAAAAGGTACTCTCACTTGATTACCCCTCCTTTTTGGAGGGGAAAAATCATGCAATTATGTTGAAAATAAGTCAATTTAAAAAATAAAAATAAAAATCTGAATTGAATTAAATAATGTATGACTAACAATTATGAGTAATACGATTAAAGTGCATATCACATGAATGTCCATAATTGCTACCCACAATACCTAAAAGACTAATTTATGGGTATGGGAAAAGGGTGCTGCGTTGGAGATACTCATAATAGATTCTTTGAAGCTTATAATATGGAAGGATTAAAGTTGACGAGGAAGGAAATGATGAAATGTATTATATACATTTGGAAATCCTCGCCACCAAATAATAATAGTTGATTTAAAATAATGCACCATATAAAATATTAGACAAAGAGAGGGAATATGACAAATTCTATTAGTATATATTCTTCTGTTTTTATAATAATAAAGAAAGTGGGTTCATCCCTAGATAGGGAGGAGACATCCTCTGCCATAGGAAGAAGAAATTTTCTCTTATATAAACAAATAATTTTATTAATTTAAGTAATCTCTTTAGGAATATGTGAATCCCAAGTTCGAAACCAATAACTTCTCTCAAGTTTCAATATGGTAGAAGAAAATTTTAAGTTGCCACTCCAGGATTTGCTAAGCAACTGAAATGCCCTCATCTTCAATGCCTTACTAAAATCTTCGAGTTGTTTCCAAAAGACCAAATGATTCTCTCTCTCCTCTCTCACCAATTTCAGAGACAAAGAGGCCCACAGTTTTGGAGGACCATTTGATGATGTTAACCTAAGGACGACTTCTTCCCGAAGCAAAGCACAAAAAGTAGCTAAATAAGAGGCTGATAGGTTCATGGAACCATGTGACTGACATGCGAATCTTAACACAAAGTAAAAAAAAATCGAAACACTACAACTATTCTAAAAGATTCTTTATCTAATTTTTTATTCTTTTTTAATATTATATTATAAATTTAGTATACTTAATTATTATTTTAAACATTAAATAATCAGCCACGTCTAATAAAATATCTAAGACACGCCATTTTGACCAGTCAAATCATGCCACTTGGTTATAAAGTCAAGTAAGAGAGAGAGAGAGAGATGCCTTACAAAATGAAATGCGTGCCTGGAGATATCAACTCATCTAAAACAGATATAGTAGTTTACTACAAATCAGTCCACCAATTATTAACCTAACTCGTATCAGCCAACCAACCAAAAACGAACCCAATTCCATCAGCAATAATTAAGGAAAGAGGGTCCCAACCCAAAACACAGTACACTTCCAACTTTTTTCTTGTCTCATAGTAATTATAAATTAAATTTAAAAAAAAAATATTTAAAAAAAAGATAAGAATTGAAATTGGGTCACAAGTCACAACCCAATAAAGTCCACTACTAACCATTTCCCATCCCCACGGCTCCTTTTCCATCATATCTCTGTACCCTTCCAAAAAAGAATAATTATTGAAAGAAGAAAAGAGAATATTGAGAGGATTTTTCTACCATCTTTCTTATATATATATTCTAGAGACATATATATATATATCTACACCATCCACGTATGGTCACAAAACTACTGTTAAAATGCCCAAGTTAGGGATTAAAGACAAAAACACCCTCAACATCCCCCCCACCTGTACAGTCTTCATCTTGTGCCAAGGAAAAACCCTTTTATGTCTTTCCATCTCTCTCTCTCTCTCTCTTGTCCTCTCTTTAACGAAACCAAACAAATTAATTCTCTCCCAGTTCTTCACAAGACATGTTAAATATACATACTTTGTATAGATGCTGCTGCACCTATTTCAGTTTTGAATGATCCACCACCCCAAAACTCAGATCCCTTCCTTCCCCCCTCCCTTTCCAAAGTTGCAGTCTCAAGAAAGCCAATCGCTCTTCCACGATGCAGATTAGCAGAAACCATGGAGACGGGCACGATCTCATCAGTCTGACAAAGATTAAGTATAAACTTCAACACTCTCAATCTTCATCTCTTCTCAGGATGCGAGGTGGCATGCAAATTGTCATTTCCTGAGAAAGAAACGGTGTCCACTTCATGAATATTATATAAAATAAACAAAATAAAAATCACAAGTTTTTAGAAACTGAGAAATTACAATAAAAAAGCTTCTACTCACCAGAGGGTTGTTTCTGTTCAGCCGGTTTCACTTGTGCTGTGGGCACAGAATGTACGTATGGAAATGTGGCCGACATGAATGGATGTGGGGGATTGCTACCGGATTGTGTAGAAAACTGTGCAGCCTGAAGGAGACCTGTACCACCTTTCATATTGTTTGCAGCAGCAGCGACTGCTTTTGCAGGATCGGAAGTAGTGGCACCGACTAATGTAAGTGAAGGACACAAAAGCATCCCGGTAGATGTATAGGGTGGGCCCTGTTTCTGCTGATTCTGCTGAGGTTCAGTTTGTCGCCTTTGATGATAATATCCCATATTTGATGGGGAAGCAGAGGTGGTAGTAGTAGTTGAGTGGGGAGATTGCGCTTGCATGTACGCATTAGAAAATAAGAGTTGGGCCTGCTGTAGTGCATGTTTCTGTAGCTGCTGATGTTGCTGTGATTGGGCCTTAGTGCTAGAACTAGGTGTTGTCATGACATGGGAAGAATTACTAAGGATTGGAGAGGACTTGCGGCTGGGGCCCGATGAAGAATTCTTTACTTGTTGGGATGATGATGATGATGATAGTGTAGAAGGAGCTGGTGCCCCCGCTTTGCTCCCCGTTGAAGTTGTCCTTGGGCTGCCGCCAGAACTTTTGGGTATGGAAGTTGTTGGGGGAGGAGGAGACCCAACAATGACAGGAGGAGATGCGGATTGATTTTGCCCTTGTGGAGCTGTTGTTCCTGGTTTTGGATTCACCCCTCCGAAAGATATCTGCATGTGCCCTTGTTCATTCCTTATCTGTTGTTCAGGGAGATTTTTGAGGGATGTAGTGGTGGAGCTCTTCCATTGTGGAGACGACTGCGCAGCGCTACCACCAGGTTGAATATATCCTTGAGGGAAAACAGTGTGTGCATTTGAAAACTTAACCATGGAAGAAGACGACGGAAGGCGATCGGAATAGGCATTCGCTCTTGCATTGTTCGATGGTTTAGTTTGAGCTGCAAGTTGTTGCTGCAGGTGATGATGTTGTTGCTGTTGCATATGTTGCTGCTGCTGCTTCTGAAGGTGAATTAACTGTTGTTGTTGCAGCTGCTGCAGCTGTGGGTGTTGAGAGTTGGGAGTATTAACTGTACTTGAAGGTATACCAGTGGTTCCCACAACTGAGGCATTTGAACGAGAAGTTCGATTTCCACTGCCAGGACGAGCAGAATTTTCGGTACCCGAAATTGTGGATACCAATGGGTTGTCAATGGAGTCTGGTCGGGAGAAGACAAGTGACTGCCCGACACCACCTGGTACACCCTTTCCTGCCATTGCTTTCCTTTCATCCTCAGCATTAACTGAATCACTAACCTGGGTCTTCTTCTGTTGTGCAGCAACTGCGGCAATTTGGTTACCATTCATACTTTGAAAAATTGGACGATTTTGTGCCATGGATGAGAAGTCAAGGCCCGGAGAAGGTGCAGCTCCATTGAAGAAAGCCTGAGATGGGATGAAATCAATTCCACCCTTCAAACTGTGCTGTTGGGATTGCCGTTGCTGCTGCTGCTTCTCCCCATGATTCCCACTACCACTACCAGGGGAGGACATCAAGGCAGAGTTCTTTGGGTGCATTGGCATCGAAAAATTCTGGTTGTACACACTCTTGTGGTGAGCTTGAGAGACTCGGCAATCACCAGTTAATGAGCTGTCATCCACTGACATATCAGCACCAGCTGGTAAACTTGAGGAGGCAGTGTTGTAATAGACTGATTCTGATTCTGCTGCTTCTGTGATGGCTGCTGCTGCTGTTGTTGCCTGTTCTTTGAAACAGAAAATCTACGAGAGTTTCCAACACCACCATCACTGCCACCACTTTGTAGCTGCTGATGATTCTGTTGATGCTTCTGAGATGATGACGATCCACTCGATGTGCTTGTGTTGGGATGCCCCTGTTGTGGCTGAGAGAGAGATTGTGGAGGCTGCTGCTGCTGTTGTTGTTGCTGCTGCTGAAGTGGTGAAGGATGGGGCATCTGAGAAGGATAAAAAGTCCCATTGAAGAATGAAATCGCCTGAGGATGGGGGGACTCTCCTCTATAAGGTGGTGGAGCAGCGACAGGTGCAGGAAAAGTGAAAGGATAGCCATTGTTCTGTAATATTGCCAAGTACTGAGCTTCATTGGGAGGCAAATTTGGGTAATTGAAACTCACAGTCGGGGCCGCCGCCGCTGCTGCCGTTGAAGAAGAGCCACCCGAAGCTGAATTAGCTGCAATTGATGACACTACACTCGCAATGGCTGAAGCAGATAAAAGTAGGGGTGGGCTGAAATAAAAAATAAGAAAACTCAAACTACATCCCAGAACAACTAATTCAACACATAGAGTATCTCACAGAGAACAGGACAATACCATTAAATTACCAGCAGCCGCTGGCTGTGGCGCTTGCTGAAGAACAAGTTGCTTCCTCTGTACACCATCGACTAAGTTAGGCACGGCCACAGAGCTTTTGATGTCCTTCCCAACATTACCTGAAAAAGTCGCTGCAACATGAGCTTTGTCTTGCGAGGAGTTGAAATTCCTCCCAGAATTGCTTCCTTGAGATTGATTGCTAATAACTGTAGTCTCTGTTGGTGGCACAACATTGAGATTGTAGGCTTTGGTACCATATAAAAATGCAGAACCAGGTGCCGAGGGCCAGAAAGGGTTCATCCTTGTGAATTGTTGGTGACAGTGGATGTTTCGAGCAATGCGGAAATGAGTTGCACACCTCTTCAATTGTGATGGCTTCAAAATTTCAATAACAAATCCCATAGGTACAATTAGAGATCTTCCATATAGTTAAGGGATTGTTGTTGGGCTTAATTAGTAGAAAAAATATAAATACCTGTAAAATAGGAGAAGTTCCAGCATTTCCTTCCAATGGCACAATTCCTTGGAGCGGTCGAACTTGACCCATGTTGTAACTGCAGACAAAGATCAAGTTATTTAGCCATTGAGGAAGATCGATTGTACCAATATACAGATAATCAACTAAAAAAGACAGAAACACAATGAGGTAATTGAAATCACACCCCAGGGGAGAAAGTCCGCCAGGCCAGCCAGCCACAGTCATTGATAAAGGCAAAGAGGTGGATTGAACTGAAGTAAAGAACAAAAAAGAATCCAATCAAATTAAGCAAATATGACATTCTGCAGCAGAAAATAAGGGATTAATGTTGAATTACCAGCTTTTTCCAATTTTGGCTCGTTTCTAGATTGTTGTTGCTGTTGTTTCTGATTACGTTGGATGTTGGTGCCACCCACACTATCTTTATTCTGCTTCTCTAAATCAATTTGTTGGTCAAGAATTCTATGCGGACCAGCAATCGATTTCTGGGATTCAGATTCGGGGACCATCGCATCCATATTTTCTGCCAATCTGGCCTCCCCTGCATCCTGCTTGACATTTTTCTCCAGCATATCTTCTTCCTTTGGCACAATCTCCGCCTTCTACACCCCCACCAAAGAGAGAGAGAGAGAGAGAAATAAAAGGAAGAATTTAGCAACCAACCTATCTATCATCAAAGGAGTAATGGAAACAAGTGAAGGATGCATCTCACCATTTCCACATCTGGAGCCAAAGGTTTTGAATCTGATACAAAATCAATCACTCCATTCCTCTCAGGAGATGATTTCGAAGGAGGGAGGGCCTGTAGAAATACAACCCTTCTGATAACTTTGCCAGAAATAAAAAATACAAATGTCTTAACTGGATATTTCAAAGGAACTCACCATCAGATCGATCTTGTACTTCTCCTCGCGCTGGTTCTCACCCTCCGAAACTGTTGAAATCCTGAGAAAATGAAAAGGGACAAAGGGGAAAACAAAAGAAAGAAGAAACTAAGAGATCTCAAACGCAAGAACTCTATACAAAATAATAATAATAAATTAAATAAATGTATAAAAATAACATCTTTGATACTCACGCTTTCGTCACTGTAGCATCCTCAGGATCAACATCAGACTTAGAACATGGAGGATATTCCTTTCTGATGCTAGGGAGTTCTTCCTTGGTCCGAGCCCCATCTCGAACTTCCGATGCGTCTGACAAGGGATTTGAATCCAACTCAGTAGTGCTCTCTGGCTTTGCTGATTCGGGTTGCTGTGGCTCCAACGATACGACTGCACCACTAATTTCAACCGAGGATCTTGAGATTCTATCCAATTTGGGGGAAGAAATTTCGATCTTTGCAGATTGTTCGCCGTCAACCTTATTAGAAACAGAAGAAATTGAACAGTTTCTAACAGTGAAAATGGCAGGACTCTCGTCTTCAAATTTCACAGGCCGAGGCCTCTTTCTCTTGGGTGCTGCAAATTCCCAAATAAACAAAAATTTTCCATCATCAGTAAAGATTCCCAAGAAAACGAAAATTGAACAATAATCCCCAACTTATGATGACCAACTCAAGATACTCACCAACTGCAGGTAAGTGTGTGGTCGATGAGCTTGAATTCTGAGGCAATATCGATGGCTGAAGAGCAGATGGAGGTGAGACTGAGATTGGAGAAGAAACTCTGGACTTAGCATCATTGCTTGATCCATTAGTATCCTTAGAATCTAACTTCTGCGATAAATTCGCAATGACTTCTGGCCTTGAAGGACAATAAGATTGCCTCATTAACCCGTATAAAACCTCTGCAACCTCGATCTCAATATCTTCTTGATTTGAAGACGGTTTATTAGAAATCTTTGGAAGCCTGTGTTTGGGTCCGATATGCTTCTGCAGTAACGAAAGCGCAACAAACTCAATCTCCAAAGAGTGATGGAGAAACGCTGAGAGAAGGAAACAGAGGAGAACAAACAAACCATCTTTTTTCGTACAGAAGCATTCGAAGACGATGGAGAGGTTGGAGCCACCACGCTTGGCCTCGCAGGCGACGTCGAAGCTTGCCTGAGAATCTTCTCTCCATCAACACCACCACCACCTGAAATCCAACATTCTTGTGATCTTTTCACAGAAGCTGCAAAAACAGTCGAAAAAAATTTGATCAAGTTACCCAAAAAAATAAAAATAAAAATCCACAAAAAATTAAAAATAATTCTGAATCTCGATCCCTCTTTTTCTCTACCTGAGCGAGCTTTCTTCGGAACAGAGAATCCCATTTCATCTGAGACCTTCCAAGGAGCAGTCCTAACAATCTTCGTAGGAGGAAAGCTCTTCCGTTGATGATGATTCGATTGCAACGAAGACGAAACTGGATTTGGAGGAAGCATTCGAACTGTTCCTCCAACCTCATCTTCGTCTTCTTCATCATCATCCGCGCTCTCATCTGTACTTTCCTCTCCTCCTTCCTCTCGATTACTCCCCTGAATCAATCTATCTCCTCTTCTTCGTTTGCTTCGACTCGATCGATCTCGATCTTTCTTGCTGGATCGATCTCGTAACCTCGCCGTCTCATGGAACTCAACCGCTCCTCCATCTTCCTCTGCGAGTAGAAGAAGAAAAAAAAGTCAAAATCAGAAAATAAACGAAGATAATTTTCAAAACTGATGATATCAAAGAGAGATCTGAGAAATCCGAACCAGGCGAATCTCTCAAACTGCTACTTCTATGTCTCCGCTTCGAAAATCCATTTGTGGCCGCCATGGTTCCTCTTCTTGCTTCTCTGTTTCTATCCATCTACTTCGATCTTCTCTTCAATAATCAAATCTCCTCCTCTCACCACTTTCCGCCATTAACAGACCTCGTAACCAGATTTTCGCATTAATTCGCAAGATTTCTAATAAAAAACTTCAAAAAAAAGCTCCTGATTTCAATTCTTCTACAACAAAAGAAGAGATTTACGGATCGAAATCTGTCAAAAGAGACCAAAATTTAGAAAAAAAAATCTCAGCTCACGCTTATCGTCATCTCAGCCTCTTTTTCTTCTCTGTCCTTCTTTCTCTCTCACTGATGTTTTCTTCTTTTTATTCTGCGCTCTTCAGATCTCCTTCGCTTTTAACCCTCACCGAAATGAAATCAACGGCTACGATCCCTCACTAAAATCCTTCCATAATTCTACACCGTTAGATCAAACCTGAATCCAACGCTCACAATTGGCCAATGCCAACATGGCAGAAGTATTGACCGTTGGATAGACTGTACTTTCAGAGTGTCTTAAATTCACTAAAATAAGTGCCACGTGTCACATTCCCTAATCCTGCTGTCTCTTCGCCGGTTCCCCGATCAATTGAAATTAAAGCACCAAGTAAAAATATCGGCTTCTGCCGATTAATTTGCCTTCAAACTTCATTAATTTTACTCCTTTTATTCAGGCTTGACTGCGGGACCCACAACGAAAGCTAGGTTAAAGGCGTGCGACGGTCCTGATTTACGGGTTCAATCAGGAAAGTTTTGATACCTCAAATCCATATCTGACGTGGCGATAACAACAATCTCAGTAACGCGTACCCTATTAACCTAACGAACACCAACCCTAGTTGGCAAAATCCTAACCGTTCGTATTTTATCATCTACGGTCTACGTCTCGGTGACAGCGAAAAATAACTTGTGTCACGGTCGCGGAACTTCAGAGACTGATGGGACCCACATCTGCTGTGGATCTAATATCTATTCCTCTCGCGGGACCTTTTTGTCGTAGTCGCTTACGTGGAAGTGGGGTAGTACGTCATCCGGGCGTACCTTAATTCAAACTCGACACACACTTAAAAAGAAATCCCCTATTCTCATGGCTTTTTCTCCACTAGAGTCTCTTAAATAGTTTTTTTCCATGTAGGGTCACCGCCTCTTTAAGACATCTAAATTGAAATAATTGTGACACGTGGACGACGAGTTGATTTAAGCTGTGATATTAAGGTAGCATTATTAATTAGTTAAGTGAATTAAATGTGGATTAATACTAGAAAATATCCTGTACAAGAGGAGTTAGATAATGGTATCTAATTCGAGCTTTTTATTTCATACATGTGTTTGGCCCACATAAGTATAGGACGACCATTCACGTGTCAGTGTTTGCCAAAGAGCAACCATGTACTAAAATTAGCTAAGGTGTTGGCTAACATTATCCCTACAGAAGTTGAGGATCCTATTTTTAATAAACAAGAAAAAACAGATTAGTAGTGCACTCGTGAGGGCGAATACTGTCGTGGCGATGATACCTAGCAGTTTCTTATTTGAAAATTTTGAGCTGTCTGACTCGGACACTACTGAGTCGCTGCAAGAAAAAATAAAAAATATATAAATATTATTAAATTCATTTAATTCAAACCATTATGCGCCAAACCTATGATGATGTCATTGTTATGGTCACGTGACCAATAGAGTAAGACTAATCCCATTCATCTAATTATCTTAAATCTATAAAATGAAATAAAATGATTACAACATACTAATAAATTATAACATATTTTTCTTTTTATAAGTTGAATTAGTAGGTACATTATTAAAACTAGGGGTGCAAATTGGACGAATTGAACCGAACCAAAGCTTTTCGAATTAGTTTTGTTCGATTTTTTAGTTCATCTATTCGATTCTAATTTACAATTTTAAAATATTCGATTGATTCGGTTCGACTCTAGAGGGTAGTCGTTTCGATTTTAGTTCCGACCCTGGATTTGTAGAACCAATCAACTTCAATTCAGTTCTAATTAAACACCCAATCCAAACCAAACTAAATCGTGTGCACCCATAAGTCATGTAATGTCGATACGTAAAATGGTAAAAGATATTTTCGATTTGACTTTTTTTTAGATAGACATGATTAGATGGCTCAATACCTAATACGGTCACATATGAAATAATTAGTACCCCTTTTATAGTCTGCAACAACCCAACTTCAAGTTAGGCGATTATTCTATTACAAGTTTGAGTTACAACTTAACTATTGCAGATTCAAAACCCGAAAGGCAAGGTGTGTAGCGAAGTGAGAAAACACTTAGGCGTCAAATATCGATCAACAAAAATTGAAATGTAACCAAAATCATGGATTATGAAATCTAAACGAATTAAAAGTCAAAATTTCAATATTGGAAACAAAATTTAAATAAATAAAAAAATTAAATTAAATTTGAAAAAAAAAATTGTTAAGGATTAAAGTCAACCACAAATTATAACAAATATTTTTATTAATTCTTTAATATATAATTAAATTCGAATAAAGATTCGATTTAATTGAAAAATCTAGAATTGAGATTTGCACTGATTATATTTTGATAAAAAAAAATGAATTTATCAATTATTATTGCTAATCAATATTTATGCGAAATTTTAAACATATGATTTAATCGGAAAACACATTAGATCAAGAAATTTTATAAGTAAATTACTTAAATAAATATCCAATCAAACAATAAACTTAAAAAAAAAAAAAAAATCAAATCTTTAATTTATCAATGAAATATTTATTTAGAATTTGAGGCTTCTCTTCTCCTCTTAACAAAGTTTTTAGTCAATTACCTTAAAATATAACATTTTTTTATCGTTTAAAATAAAATTTAAAAAAAATAATTGGAGGATGTGAGTACAACCTAATTTCTTATTCACTTTGAGTTATTTTTCAATACTTTATTTTTTAATTCTTGATTATTGATTTCTTTGACAAATCCGATAAAAATTGAAGAGATTTGATAGATATTGATGAAAAAATATTTTTGAATTATGTTCAAGGTAGATGGATACTAATCAAGAGATTTTGAAGATGTTAATGATTGGAGATTAGGATTTTTTGAATGATAAGATATTAAATAGATGAATAAAAAATATAAAGAATAGATATTAAGTGAGATTACGAGAGAAAAAAGAAAAAAAAAGTGTGGACGTGTAAAAGAGATGAGGAGAGAGAAAATTTTTGAAGGATTGATGAGAGAAAAAAAGTAATGGAGGATAAATGAGATAGAAAACTTGTAAAAAAAGAAAAAAAACAAAAACAAAAAGAGAAAATAAGGAGGAGAGAGAAATTGATTGGGTTTGAGTTCCTACATAGCATATTGGGAGAGAGAATCTATTTTATATATTAATTTTTTTATCCTTGTCCGTTCTCCACAATTATTTGTTTGCCCCCTTTGACCTATATTTCATTTAAAAAGTTCATCTCTAATTTATTTATTCTACTTTGAAACTTTTAAATCTACAATCATAAAATTAATCTTAAATAATTATAAAAAATAATAATAAAATCATTAATTCATATATACGATTATTAGTTTGAAAATTATTAGGAAAATTCAAGAATATTTGAAGTGACGATGGTTCCAAGTGCAACATGATTTCTAAGGAAGACGAGACCAATGATTAAGTGACGAGATTGCTTTCCAACTAATGTACCTTCAATTTGATGATTCATCGATTAAAAAAATATTTTCACTTGATATTTTACCTACCCATCTATCTAATTTACTATAGATATAGAGTTAATCTAATGCAAAAAAAGGAGACCGAGAAGAAAATGTTCCGTAATTATCTTGTATTCTTTTTTGCTATTTTGGGGTTTCTATTGTTAGGCAGATAGACATGTTTTAAAAACTCCAATTTATAAATAGAGATCACTAAAATTATTAAAATTATAAAGGGATTTTTTTCCTCAAGGGTTTAGAGAGAAAAGGGGGAGGGTGTACAAGAATTTTTGGGTGGCTTAGGATTTGAGTTTAAAATCTTAAATAAAATTTTCATGTATTGTTCTCCGTTGATTTTATTATGAAGAAGTTTGGTTTTGATCCGTGAACGTAGGTACTCTGCCAAACTGCATAAATCCTTGTGTTTTCGTATATGATTTATTTATTATCATTACTACTTCATTGTTTCACAGAGACGAATAAAAAAAAATTATGCAATAAATTTTTTTTTTAATTGAAGAAGATATGGTAAATCGATACAATAACCACCGTCGTAATATATGACGAATCTCGTCAACATTTAGTCGTGTCTCACTTTTTTACTTTTATATTCATTGAATCCAATCAATAAAGATGAACTACTTAATAGTAGATATTCATATATAAATCTCATTTCTTTATAGGAAAATGCTGAAGTGACAAAAAGTATTTATTACGATTCTCACAAGTCTGAAGTGGGATGTGCACATAATCATAGATGTGTTTTCTCGTAATACGAGTAAAATTATCTACGATTATATATGCATCTCCATGTTAGAATTGTGAGAATTGTAGTAAATACTGTGTCACCCCAGCACAACTCTTCTTTATATTATTCATTTTTTTTAAATAAAATAAAATAAAATAATCTCTTGATTCCATCAAATCTTAATTAATTCAAGCAACTTTTTCAAAAGAGCATATATGATGGACGACTCACATTGATTACATCAAAGAATAAAAAAAAGTCTTGTCCAACGAAATTACTCGGACGAGGTTTAAAATAGTAGAACCATCGACATTTGTTAATTATTACTCGAATCATTTTTGATTATTTCAACAATATTACGTAATAAATTGCCACGTGTTTATCCAATATTATAATTCTTTATCGTTACACGTGGCAATTAATTTCATTTACTGTTTGACAAACCAAAAAGTCAAAATAAAATTTCGACTAAGACCCTCAAAATTCCGAGAACATATCATCAACATCAAAATGGATCCAACTCTATGGTGGACCCCAATTCAGTGCATCCCTTTCTCCTCCTTTTGTCGTACATGTGAGCTTTCATTCCTCTTTCGGATAAATAGTATATTATGGAAAAACCTAGACCTGCAACGTGTCAATCAACCTACCTAACAACGTCATCTTACTTACGTGGCTACTATTCTACCGTATAACACGGGCGAAGATCATCAAATTTTAATTAATAATTAAACAAAATTACATAAAGTAATAATAAAAAAAACAATATAACGCTTCTCATCCTTTTATAATATTATAATTAATAAAATAATAAAAAAGTAAAAAAAAAAATATTAATATTATATTTGATTTTAATGTTGGTTCATGTTTCTTAGGTTCGATAGAGGGATTTAAATAACAAAAATCCAAACTTGTTCACCAAGACAAGAAACTCAAATATTTTAATAGAAAAAACCTTCAAGAACTTTTATTATATCTGATATAAATATAAACTAACTGAGTGGTGGTGGTGGTGGCCCACACATACTTTAATTAAAAATTTATAAATATAAATATTTATTTATTTTTTTAATAAAAAGTATTTTTAATCACAAGATCCAAGCTTTTGAAATGGACAAAAGTAAGGATCACATATCTAACTTTTCTCATGGAACTAATGAGGTGGGTAGCACTTATGGTGCCACGGTGGACAAAATAGAAAGGTGGGACTCTTGGGAAGGTTCAAGCACGTGTTCTCACACGTGTATTTGGGTGGATTTTTTACGATTATACCCTTTGCCAATTGAAAGGTCATGGGCGTGGGCACAATTGTGATGGATGACTGTGTTTTGGGTCCAATCCTTGTTATCATTTCAGTACTAGGTACCATTACCCTACCAACTTAAACTTTGATGGGTCCAAAAAAGAAAATTGTGGTTGCAATTATTTACAATGAGTAATTTAAGAAAATTAAAAATCATAAAAAGAGATGATAAAGTGGGGATACTCAAATATTAATCTAGATGACTCATGGTGGATTTTTTTAGAGCTACTACTAACACACCAACTTTTGCTTACATTACATCAGTCCACATGTAAACAATTATTTAAATTCAAGAGAATTGAAGTGTTGTAAGTAAAAGTTGGTGTGGCAATATTATTTCTCTTTTAGAATTCGATAATCTAATGATCGTTTTGCATAGGTAAACACTTGGAGTTAAGTTGATCATTGATTGAATAGCTTCTGTGAAAACACTTCATTGAGGAATTTTATAAAGTTTAGGTTTGTAAGGCGAAACTTTTGTATTTAAATTCATACATGAAGTGTCTATTTTTAGATTCGTAAGACCCCAATTATAATTCTCATTTTTTTGATGGTATCACGATTTTCACCTACACATAGGCCCTAATGTCATATCTTGAGCTTGCTTTGGTGCATGCCTTGCTATATGATGACTTTCATCTGTTTAATGATTTATCAGGTTGAATATTTTTGGATTTGCCCACTCAAAACGAGTTACATCGTGTTTATTCCAATAAAGATCTTTTATTTTGTAGTGTTCATTCTCAATTATGAATCGTCTCTTTCGATTCTTTCTAATCTTACTATCGTTCCAGAAGCTGATGAAAGACATATTGTATGTGTTCGACTAGCTTAGTCATCCTGAAGTTCGATGGTTCCCCCCCCCCGATTCAATTATTTCTCTCTCTGAATCCGACAAAGAAACTGTACTTCAATCACCCTTACCTCTCTTTCCCCTACCACGTTAGATGGCTCATTCATACATGAGAGACTTTCCTTTCATACAATGTTTACTTCTATCCCTTGACTCACCACTTTCTCGCTATTTAATTCGATTATGGTGGACGTCTAGCTTCCCTTAAATCATATTACCGTTTGTCCCACCTTGGAAAGAGAAGATGTGTTGTAGTTGAGGGCCTTGTTCAAATCCATCGAGTTCACGTACGTAATGACGTAATAAATAAGATGCATCCCAAAATCTAGGCACGAGCAGGTTCGAATCATGTTCCTGCCTAATCATTTGAGATGTTGGGGGAGCCGATAGCTGTGCCTTAACTCGCTCATGTGAGTAGTGTAATCTTTGATATTGGAAACCCTGGTGTTTTGTATGCTCTCTAACTCAACAGTTCACAGAACCATAGGTCTTTTTTCTTATATGTCTCGAACAAAAAGATCTATGATTTATTCACGTGCCATGTCCAATAATGTACAAAGGGAGTCGATTTTAGTGCATCAATTTATCATTAGTCTATGTAAATACCTTTGCGAGGCACTGCTCTCAAACTTCTCCGAAGGTTCGTTGAACTAAAATGCTTCATATAATATGTCTAAGTTGGGATTACATGGACTTTTACTCCTTTACATGATGGATCATACTATCTCAATACGACACGTACATTACAACAGACTCTAAGTGTCCTTATGAACCTTTTAAAAAATGTTCTAGTCTAGACAAAATATTTCTACAATATTGACCTCTAGTTGTTTTATTATTTAGTAAAATATAATTACCTATTAAAAAAGGGTTTGAGTCACTCAAACACAACTACTCTAATTTATTAGTTTAGGCCATTATTTTAATTGAAATATTATTAACTCTATTAGCAACTATTTGTCTTTATTTAAAGAAAATCAAATAAAATACCTTTGAATACAAATACTTTAATGAATAAATAAATAAAACATATTAGAAGAACTACTTTTTGAAACCTTGAAGTTAAAGCAATCACAGCTAAGCAAAGTTATATAATTCAAACCTTTGCAGAGTTCTGATACTGAAAGATTAGGATATTAACTATAATAATAGCGAGTCAATAACTGGACGAATTGGGAACGGAACCTTGAGAGAGTGACAAGCGAGTCAGAACGGTCGAGGTGGTATGTATGTTTGAACAAAGTAGACCCACAACTTCATGGCATAGAGAATGTGCCACGTGGCATGTTTGAGTAGAGGATCATGAAAAGAATTAAGGATGTTTCGACATGCCCCTCCACGTTTTGGTAAAATTCCTTGACCTAGGTTTTCTTTGGCAAACTAATGTAAGACTTAAATGCCCTTGTCTTCAACATTTACTCCAAATCCTTGAATTTTCAACTAGAAAATCTATCGTCTTCAAGTCATTGATCTCTTTAACATAAACTATCCATCCTTCTATTCCTTACAAAATTCTCGTGTTCTTGATTTTTGAATTAGGAGATAGAATCTTACAATTAGAAATAAATTTACCCTAAATTTAAGTTTTTAGGATTTTTAATTTATTCAACCTTAACTTTAATTTATTATAAATATATTAATTTTCTATCCAAAAATTTATCATTTTATTTCTTCATAAATTACATATTATTTTTGAGATTTGAAACTTGAAAAAAAAGATAGGATCTTATAGTTGAAGATGTGGGTAAATTATTTTATCCTTTCTTTAACCTAAAATTGAAAATGTCTAGTAGTTTTGGTGCAAATTTTGAGAGGTTTTCACTTAAAGGTTGTAGATGAGGACATTTAAGTCATTAAGTTAATTTTTTCATAGAAGACCTAAGTCAAAGGACACTTTACGAGGTTGAAACCACAGGGGTATTTCTAATATAGACCAAACCAAGGAGGGGCATATTTAAATTACCCAAAAAATTAATGACCACGAGGTCTAAAACAATTTAGATAAGCACATAGAATTATTTATTTATTTATTTATTTTTGTGGGAGAAAATACCACAGACATGCGTACGAGTAGGACTCGCAAAAGAAGTATGAATGCTAATATTTGACTGCCACGTGTGCAGCAGCAGAGACGATTCGGTCCCACTTATAAATGATGGTGTGACGTAGATACATCACATCAAAATACAGGTTTCCATAAATACCCAATAGTATTCCCTAACTTCCTCCCCCGTTTTTTGGGTAAAATTGCAGATATTGCCACTCGAACCTTCCATTGTTTCAGAGTTCAGACCCTGCCAGTCATTCGTAGTCTACATGGAGTTACTTTGGGATCATTCGTCGTTGGATGCTTTTGCGTCCAACTAAAATAATATAATTTATTTTAAAATATAATTTTATCAAATAAAGGAAGTTCGACAATACGTCGTTGGACGCTGCCATTGTCACACCAACTTTTGTTAATTTCACCCCAATTTCAATGTTATAAGTCATGAAAGAATTACACACAGTTGGCGTGGTGATAACAAAAGTTGGTGTGACAATAGTATCTCTATTAAAAGATATACAGAGAATTTTCATTTTCTCTTCTTTTAGTTTGAAAAGACGCGAGAAAGGAACGGGTCTGATGCACGTGATACAATGAAGTGGCAAATTTGTAAAATTATAGAATATTGTGAAAAGTACCCTTTGTTGAAAGAAAAAAAAAAGATTTTTTAATTTTTTAATTTTTTTTTTTTGGATAAATTGGGATCAAATCACATTGATGGATAATTTAGTCAAATAGAGTTACGGGTCAAATACCTTAACCGAATAATGTGAGCAAGTGGACAGAAACAAATATTTTTATTCTAAAAAATAAAGATTCTTCGAAGGAAAACCTTTTTTTATTTAAATTTGAAAAAGACAAGGGGAGCTTTAGGCTTAAGTTAACTCTTCCTTATCCAACGAAATGCATTATTAGGTATGCGTTACATAAAAGCTTGTCCAATTAATGCTGATTTTTTTAAAGAGTTACTATTGCCACACCAAATTTTACTAATGCCACACCAATTCTTATGAAAATTAACAAAGAATTGCCTAGAGTGGTGGAGCAATGGTAACTCTTTTTATTTATTTATTTTTAAGATTAATGGTTTTCAAACTCAGTCTGTACTTGACTCAGGGGCGGAGCCAAGATTTTCTTATAGTGGGGGCAAACTATAATTAGTTGTATAGTTGAAGATGAATGGTTTTAAGGAGAAATTGAGAGGTTTTCGATAAAAAATTGAAGAAAATGATATTTAGGTCATTTTCAATTAGTATATGAGAAGGCCCGGTCAAGAGGCAATGTCATCAACAAAAAATTGGAGGGTGAGAGGCAAAAATTGGAGGGAGGTGAGAGTGTGGGGGCAAATGGGGAGAAAGGTGAGGGAGTGGGGATAAATGAGACATATAATTAGTGAAAATATAAGGCTGTTTCAAAGTTTTGTGGGGGCAATTGCCCCCACCAACTCCTTACTCGCTCCGCTCCTGACTCAACTGATGTAGTAAAGGCACAAAACCATAAATCTTTTTCCTTGTGTATCTTGAAGTAAACAATCTATGGTTTTGAGCCCTTGACATATCAGTCAAGTATATAGACCTAGAGAAAAAATAGAGTTAAAAAATCTGGACTCTTCTTTTAAGTAATCACGCCTAAGGCACGAGCCCAATTTTGATTAAGCTTTATTGATTAAGTTTTTTATTAATTTTTGTTAGTATTATAGTTAGTTGATCATTACATTTGGAATTGGATGCATTAGATAGTGCTTGAATATAGTGGAAAAAAAGAAAAAAAAAATTAACTAAAAAAAAAAAAAGTGTAATAAAAACCATACGATTTGGACCCATAGTATGTCCACAATTATTAGGGTTGCACATGACCCACCCACCACCATTTGAATGCTCTAGCTCATTCCCTGTAAAAGCAAGCTGATGTTTAGAAGTTTCTGTACACTTTATTACGAGCAATGTTATTGTAGTTAGTGAAATTCGAGTAGACACAAAATCAGGCTTGAAAAGGTTAATAATCTACTCCTTTTCACACTAAACATTTGATAGAGAGACTGTGAGAATGAATCCAAGTGCTTAAGTGTGAAATGTGGACCATTGATCATGTTGTCACATCTCTCCCAAAAAATCGTTGATGGTGCCAATCACTTGTCGAGCGCTCGTTTACATACCAATGATAGGTTGTTTTTGTACATTGTTCATTGTAATGAGATTAAATATGTATGTTAGCATGGATTGAAAAGTTTATGAAGTTTCAGTCACAAACATCCTACAAAAAAAAAAAGAGTCTGGTGATACCCACTATATGAAAATACATAAATCAACTAGTAATGCTTAATTAACTTTAGACTGGAACCTCAAATCACACTTCTTGATGTGAAAGTGTATGGGAATCATAGATGCTTATTATAAAGATATGAGTGAAAAAGCATTTATGATTCCTATCCACTTTCACATCAAAAAGTGCGATATAAGGTTCAAGCTTGAGGTCATTCCACCTCGACTTTAAATCAACCAACAAAATAAAATTTAACATACAAGTAAAATTTATAAAAGATTAATGCTGAAGTGACCTCAGTGGAGGATATCTTGGCGTGATGGCGCGTGCATACCTATAGACGCGTTTTACTTGTTCTCGAAGAAAACACATTTACGGACATACGTACACATCTCGTCAAGATGTTTCCTGTGTGTCCCTTGTTGATGTCACTCCAACACGACTCTTCATAAAAACAAAGGAGAGGAGAGAGAGAGAGGAGAGAGAGAGAGAGAGAGAATTTTTAATAAAAAAAATTCTAATAAAACCTCTCAATTCATCAAAATCACTAACACCTATTTCAAAAAAATGCATTAATCACCTATGCTAAATGGTTATGAAAAAAATTTACTTATATAATCATTAATGGTTATTTTACTTCATCCACATCCAATTTTATTCATGTATTAAGTAAAACAAAACTAAGGGTATGTTTGGAAGCGAGGCGTTGGAGTTCAAAATTAACATGTAAACTCCTTCTTGTTGTTTGGGTGCCTACTTCCAAGGTGTCGTGACTCCCACAACTCCCACAACTAATGATTTCAACGGAATTGAAACTCCTACCATATCGGCTTGGAATCACAACTCCAGCTAGATCTAATGTTAGAACAACTAATGCAATTTAAGGACATCTTTGATGAATGCGGCAACAAAAGAGATTGAAAATATGACATCTCTTAATGTGGGTGCAAAGATCGAGGCACTATATTTAATTTAAAAAGATGAAAGCTTCGCACGTGTTTTTAGGGCCATGACAGAAATGAATTTGAAACAAATTTGGCTAATGAAGCTTTTAAAGCAAGAGGGATGATGATTGAAGATTGCTAAGTGTGGATCTCATTAGTAATATTATTATTTTTCACTTGAATAACGAACATTGTTTGGTTTATTTATTATTATTTTTTTGGCCAATTTGGCATTTGGTTGGTAGGTTTACCATTTTACTTGAATAGAGAGCATTGGATTATTTATTTTTGAACAATTTTACGTTTAATTGGTAGGATTTACTATTTTATTTGAATAAGGAATGTTGTTTCATTTTAATGGACTAGTTTACTTTTTTTTTTTGAGAAGTCTTCGAGTAAGAGTTATGTGATTAGACCTATAGTTGAGTTGATTGACATACTATAATGTAACTTTGAAGTCATTGGTTCAAATCTAGATTATTTATTTAGGAAAAAAAATCTATCAACTCCAATTCCAAGTTGGTTATCCAAACGCCGAAGTTGGAGTTGTGTACAATTCCTTAACTTAATTCCCAAGGAAAACCAAACGTGGAAGTTTATTTTAGGAATAGCAACAAAATCCACCAATTCCAACTCCAACTCCTACTTCTAAACACACCATAAAGTAAAATGGGCCCAACAAAAATGTGATTCCTTATACCTTCCAAACTTAATAAAAGTGGTGAAAAAAATTGTATGAAAGTTTGGGGAAAGATTGTTAGAACCCAATTTCGTGTGGCCCAATTGACCTACACGTTTTTAATAATTTATTTGCACAAGGATATTATATATTAAAGACGTCAATAATATATGATAATTTCCAACACAATTAGAATTAGAAATACACTTTTTAAATTTTAATAGGAAACCTTGATGGATAAGAATCTTATTAAAAGAGGATATCTAGGCCCTCAATCTCCATCTATTTAAATGGATCGGCACCCCATAATAGTAATAAGGGAAAGAGACGCACAACATACACATAGGATTTTGAATTAATTGAAGTGACCTCCATCAATCACTAAAACTCTAGCCGATTCAAATTGAGAGAAAATGGCAGTTTGAAATTGAAGAACTCGATTAGGGATTTACACACATCGGCTCATTGGCACGTGAATTATGAAAGGCACACCTTCAACATAATTTTAGATCATCAATTTGATTTATGGCATAATGTAAGTACTATAAACTTTGATTCTTAAGAACATGAATAGGTTTCTTGAAATATATGAATGATTCTTGATTTTTGGGAATTTATAGACTAATATTTATGAGAATAAAGATTTTGTATTATTTTAAATATAACAAAAATATCAATTTCTCATTGTTTAATGCGATGAGCATCTCATTCTCAGAAACACGAATTTCATTTAAAATATAGACAATTTGTATAGAGAGTTCCCATAAGCAAAACGTTAAATCAAAATACACCTAATGTTGTCTTAGATAATGAAAACATACACGATCATTGATATCATGATAACCAGAACATTGGCTTGTGCAAAGTATCCATGTTGAGAAAGAATTATGAAATTGAAAATCATTGGAACCCTCCCCATAAATTTTTCTAATACACATGGATCAGGTGTTTTAAGAAGATCTAAGAGTAAATGAATTATCTTCAATACATTCACAAAGTATCACTAGGGGTGCACATGGTTCAGTTTAGGGGAAAAATTGTAATCGAATTGAACTTGATCGGTTTTACAAAATTGAAATTGGAACCGAATTGACTACACCCTAAAACCGAATCAACTCAAACCAACCTTGGTTTAGTTCTCGGGTCATCTAAACATAGATATCAAGACACAAATTATTAAATCTTACGGCTAAAAAATCAATCAACATGAATGATTTCAGTCAAAAGGTGCTACAAAAAGAATGATGTTGGCAATATAATATTAAAATCTTTCTAATCTCAATTATCTTCTTAATAACATGATTGATTTTTTCAAAATTGAAACACATTTGATGGTTAGGGCCATGTCATTTGGACCACTCAGATTGGTGACTAAATTTGTTAGAATATAGAAAGCAAACAGTGAGAGCTCTTTTTCGTTATATTTAATTTTATTAGAATTCCCCTAATTGAGAACCAAATCAAATCAATCAATTTTTTAAAATTTTAAAGTAAAATGAACCGATGAGCTAAAAAATCGAACAAATATGAAAATTGGTATCATTTTTGCTATTTCTTTATCACTGAAATGATGTCAGTTAATATTTTATTAAGGTTTTTCACAATTTGTGTGTGTTTCTTATCAATATTTTGTTCATGAATTTTAAATTAATCAAAGCTTCACATACATTAAATATAACTTTAAATTTTTAATGAAATCTGTATTGATTATCTTGTATTCAAAACATGGATGAAAATCATAGATTATATGAAAGAGGAATAACAATATGAAAATCACATTCACTTCTTTTGATGGTAGAAAGAAAATAAAAATCTCTTAACCTTAATCCTTTACATAACAACTCATTAAATGCCTCTTTGGACAACTCAACCGTGAAGACGACGAAATATACAAAAATGAAGGAAGAATAAACAAAAATGGTAGAAAAAAAAAATATTTTAATACATGGTTCTCTCTACCTGGGGGCGCATGAATAAAAATGGAGACAAAAATTGAAGATGGAAGAAGAGAGATAAGAAAAGTCATTAATGAAGCTTTTGTCTTACCTTATCTCTCTCCTAAGTAAAATCAAGTCAGAAACTTGACATTTTCTTTTCAGGGTAATTTGATATCTTATACAAGATATTTTATTATTTTGGTAATACCTCAAAATTAGTAATGATTTAGTAATAAATAAAAATATCGATAGTTTTTTGATAAATTTCCCATTTTGAAAATGGATAGCAATTGAACTTCTACGGAACTCTTAAATTTAAAATTTCAACCATTAAAATCTTCATGGTTATATGCGTTTCATTGTAATGTGTCAATATGCTAATTCTCATTGGTATATTTATTTTTCGTTTTATACGTAAAAAATATATCAAAAGCTATTCAACTAATTCTCAATTGGAAATCTATTGTTCATTTTATACCCCATAAATATGTCAATAGTTTTTCCTTCTTTTTTGTTTATTTTTGTTGAAATTATTTCTAAATCCCTTTGAAATTATTAATTTTTTATTTTATTTTTCTTTGTCATGTCACTCCTTAATTTGAACAAACTAACCTTATTAAAACTCATTGCATGGTCGCATTTCTTATGTATCCAACATTCAACTTCATAAAAGCATCACTGACCATGGTTTCAAAACTCATTCAAGATCGAGATGTATCGCCCGAGTTGTCTCGGTATCTCCCAGCAATGAGACTGACAAACATGTTTTTGGGTTTTACAGAATCTCACGAGACGAAAGACAAGTCTCGGACGAGATATCAAAAATCTCATCCGAGATATCCGAGACGAACGAGATATATCAATTTTCATCTCCAAACCTTATCATTTTCACCCCTAAATCAATGTTTTTCTCCTCTTCTCAACCAAGTGTATCGGACAACAAAAGGATTTGACAAACTCCATCTTCCTCCACTAAATTAATGTGAAATCAAAGGGAGTTTTCAAACAAAAAAAATTCAGATTTTTTAAATGGTCTAAAACCATTGTCTCATTGCTGAACAAGACGAGATGAATCGTCTGAGACAACCTGATATCAGGACAAGACAAGATGTGAGACCAAGTTTTAAAATTATGTTAAGGGTTTTTTTATCAGACGTATAATCCTCAAAAGTGATTAACCATTTATTACTAATTTTTATGGAACCTATAGAATTAATTTCTCCTTTATTATATAAATAGATTATTATTGAATGTAAATGAAGAAGGTGTTTATTTTGGTAAATATATTTTGAAAGTATAAAAAATATTAATTAGAATCTCATTATTATTTGTTCTTTTCTTAAAGTCTTTTGGCAGATGTTCAATATTTAACTAAACTTATCATAAAATCATTAATCTCTGTTGTATCCTTATATAATTATAGTTTAGGGTTGACACCTCTGTCTTCGCATTCTAAAGGATATTTCCATGCAAATTACTATCTGACCTTAATTATAGAGGAGCTATTTACTTAGAGAGCTACTATTGCCACACCAATTTTTACTAATGCCATACCAATTCTTATATAAATCACCAAAGAATTTGTACACAGTTGGTGTGGTGTTAGTAAAAATTGGTGTGGCAATACAACTCTTTTTTATTTATTTATCTATATGTGTGTGTGTGTGAAAAAAGGTTAATTAAATGGACCAAAGATCATGTAAGTCGTAGATCAAAGTCCTCTTTTGTGTCATGTGGAAACCTACGTTGACCCAAATTGCACGTAAACCCTCTAGAGTTCATGATCTAGACTAAGTTTAAGAACCAAAATTCAATAGAAATTTTTTTTTTGTTGGATCAAAGACTTTGAAAATGGATGCTTTTGAAGCTCCCAAATTTAAAATTCAATTGTTATTTTCCTTGGTGGTTAAAATTTTGTGATTGACATCGTGTGTACCCCGTCAAGTATTTGTGTGCCAAAATGTTTTATGGTCCGCATATATGTATATCTCACATCATGATGTGAAAGTATATGAGAGCCATAGTTGCTTTCCTCGAGATATGAGTGAAAAAACATTTATGATTCCTATCCACTTTCACGTCAAGGTGTTTGATCCAAGTTTGTACTTGATCTCATGTTGCGTTCGATTCGAATTAATTGGTTTAAACTTTGAAGCTCTAAATGTATTATTTATAACACAAGTACACAACTAGGGCTATTTATGGATCAGATCAAGGTTGATCTAAGAATTGATCCAATTGCTTGCTTTATTTAATTCTTATCAAATCAGAATATTTGAATCCAAATCCCATCCCATCCCACAATAATGGATAAGGTCCAAAGTTCTACTTGATAATCAGAAATTATAGAT
The DNA here is from genome assembly GCF_017979445.1 of Akebia trifoliata. Classification (NCBI taxonomy): domain Eukaryota; kingdom Viridiplantae; phylum Streptophyta; class Magnoliopsida; order Ranunculales; family Lardizabalaceae; genus Akebia; species Akebia trifoliata. Next base: position 27,593,807 of record NC_141390.1, read on the forward strand.
AAAAATCTTAAATTTAAATAAAATATACAAATATATATTTTATAATAATTTATTTGCATATTATTGGGGTCAGATCCATATCCAAAGGCATCGGGTTGTCCATACCATAACCCAAATCCAACTTTAATAGGATCTATTGGAGTGTGACTTATATCCATATTTCATAAATAATTGCAAGTATAACGAGAACAAATGCTAAAAAATAATATTACCTATAAACCACACAAAAATTAGGGTAAATTACACTTTGACCTTGTAATTTGGCATATTTCCATTTTGACCCCTTACATTTTAGTGATTGTACTTACCCCCCTTCTAGTTATCTATGTGGTTCACTTACCCCCCTTTCCGATGAAATTACCGTCAACTTAATAGATAAATTCCTTTTTTATAAAGATCATTTTGCCCTTTTTAAATTGTTATTCTTTATATATATATAATTATGCCTGAGAAAGAATGAGTTCAATGAATGTCAATCTGGGAATATTTTAATTGTGAGTCGTGATAATCTGATGCCCCCCTTTGACATAAGCCCCCATCACAAAACAATAGATCATTTACCTCAAGATAGACAAGAACAAGATTTACGATTCTACGTATCCTGAGACAAATGATTTACGATTCTGTGATGCATAAAATCATTATTTTTTTAAATTTTATTTATTTATTAATAAAAAATAACATAAATTAAGAGGGTAAAATAATCAAATAACATCTAAATTTTAATCCCATCAATCAAAGGGAGGTAAGTGCAATTATGCTAAATTATAAAGGTTCAAAATGTAATTTATCCAAAAAGTTATTTAATATTGTATACATGGAGAAACTATGTTTAGTTGGGTAAGATAAACCGTACACTTTACAGCTTAGACAATTAGACAAGCATGGTTCTTAAGGTGTCACACATATTCCTCTAATACTTTAATACTTCTTTTTGGATTTTTTCAACCTCGGATGTGTTTGGCAACATAAAGTAATTAATTTGATCTGGAAAAAATTCTTAAGAAATTCAATGAATGATTCGTGGCACAGAATGGCCAAATTTATTTAATTCCGATCCAATGCAATCTCAAGTATTCTCTCTCTCTCTCTCTCTCTACAATTCTAAACGATCACTTGTTTCTTAATTAAATTAATAATCATCATCATCATCATCATCATCATCATCAAGTGATGATATAATCATTTGATGATGATGATAATCAAAATTGACATAAACGATTATAAAAAGGTAATAATTATTTAGTTACCCCTTGACGATGGTCATTTATTTAAATTTGACTTAAATGACCTTGGTGCCTTATACTCAAACCTCTTGTTATGAGAAAGAGTCGTGCTCACTGCGATTCACACTACTCTGACATGGAGGTGTGCATGAAACTAGGGGTGCAACTTGGTCTGGTTCAAACTGAGAAGCGAAGCAAATCAAATCGATAGTTTTGGGATAATTTTATTCGATTTGGAACAAGTTGCGATTTGATTTCGGATTATGAAAATAATGGAAAATCAATCAATTTGATTTGGCTCTCGGATCAAGTTTGTATAAAACTGAATCAAATCGAGAATCGAATATATATTATGAATTAGTTTATGAGTTAGGACATATATTAGTGATTATTGTATGAAATTTTATGTTTGATTTTTCATTAAAAAATATTACTTACAATTTATAGAATATTGGTAATCCGTAAAATCGAACCAACTTTAGTTCAGTTTGGTTTCAATGGAATTTGGTTCGGTTCCAACTTGACCTCAAACTGAACCCATAGATGCTTCTCACTTCTATCTTGAGGAAAAGCATATATGGTTCTGTACACACCTCCACGTCAAAACATCATGAAATGCAATGAATAACAATCATTCTAGCATTTTCCTATGAAAAATGGTTGTCTTCAATCCCTAGGGAAAATAGAGTGGCACTCCCATCTTCAACCTAAAGATTCTATCTTTTTAAATCTTCAAAAACAAAAGCTATTTAATTTAATCGACTATAATTTCTATCAACTTTTGTTTTCAAATTAATGGAATCAGAGTTGGAACTTTCAAATTTTTTCCCAAAATGATTTTAATTTTGGTATTTAGAGGTTAAAATTTCTATAGATGAAAAATACTTACACTACCTTTAGATTTGTGATGTTGGCTTGAGATCTCCTCCTTTTATGCTCAACACCTCTCCCAAGTCAGATTGAAGTAGAAACAAAAATAGTATAGAGTTTAGAGTATAAGAGAATAACCTTTCTTTATCTCTGGCCATGTATTTATAGGTTTAAATCATAGGATTTTGCGGATCGTACTACCAATTTCATCTTTAATAAGTTGTAGATGATGAATTTTTTGTAAGAAAAATTAGAAATTCCTAATAAGAGGGTTACTTAATTAATTTTTCCCAATTTTATTTTTAGAAGAAATCATACATTTAATATATATATTAAATTAAACTCATAATAATTGAGTCGTGATAATATAACTCACTTTTTGTACACTCCCTTCACAAAACCATAGATCCTTTGCTTTGGGATACATCTTTATGATTTTGTGAAGCGAGAGTACAAAAAAGTGAGTCAGATTATCAGGACTCATGATAATTTGCAGAAGAGTCGTGATTTTCTTATTAGATTTTTTTCACTTGATCTGTACTTGACTAACATGGAAAGGGCACAAAATCATATATCGATTTCTTCGGGATACGTAATGAAAAGATTTATGGTTTTATGCCCTTGCCACACCAACTGAGTACAGACCAAGTGAAAAAAATCAAGTAAGAAAATCATTAGCCTTTGCAGAATAATTTTTAGTGACTCCCAAACAACATTAAATTGTTTAGAGTCATGCAGGGGGGGCACAGGATTTACTACGATTCTCACTATTCTAACGTGGCGATGTGCACAGAACTATAGATGGTTTTTACTTGTATCACAACGATAAGTATGCTCCAAGGGCCATTGGATAGAAATTATGCCAAGTGTGGACATCTAATTGGACATAAAAATTGGATCGGTTAGATCTGATCCAACTCTTATTGTACACATCGTAACTCGACCTGTATCTGATTTGAATCCGATCCATTGACCACCTATTTATATTAGGGTTATCAACTCGTGGATTTGGATTTAGTTCGGGTTGGGCCTTAGCCCTCCCTAAAGAGCTGGGTTGCACCCAAGAGGAGCGATTTTGTTTAGATTGATGAAAAAGATCAACATATGCGGCCAAATCTGGCCTGCTATTCTGAGGTTAAAATACTTGAAGGAGCTCATGGTCCATTGGACCAGATGGGCCTAAGCCCATTAGATATTCTTCCATTCTCCATTTGATTTTTAGCCTCTTGAACTTCAGTATAGATAGAACCCTTGTTAGCAATCTCCCATTTAACTTGCAAAAATTCACAAATTTTTTCGTTTATTTCAAACAAGTATTATTTTCCGTATTGTTGAATTATTCTTTATAATTCACATATTTTAAGTTTAAAAAAGAATAAGAATAAAATACTCTTTATTTATATTTTATTTTTATTTATTTATTTATTTATTTTATTATTATTATAAGTATGTTGTAAAGTGTAAACTTGTAAGTTGTAACATGTAACACAAACCTGACTTTGAAGCAACCATACTTCAAAATAAGTGATTTTGTGCTCACAGTTCTCAAACTCTTCATACCGTGCCACATCAAGCATGCAAGGGCAATTTTGTAATTATTAGGGGTAGTTTTGTAAATTAGGGATGTCATTCAATACACTTGGGTCCATATGATTGGTGGATCCCAGCATTCTTGTCCTATATTTTTTAAGTGACATTTGTCCCTTTTATCTTTTAAAAAATAATGAAATACCCTTTTACATTTATTTAAGATATCACCTTAATTTTTCAAATTAATAATTTATCCCTTGACTTTGGTCTTCTTTTATAAATCATAGAATAATAACCTCAATGTCTTTCATTATTACCATCACCATCATCACTTTCACTAAAATTTTGAAATGAGACGTATAAAATATATGCCGCATATTTTCCGTTTATCAAATTTTAGATCAGATTTTTACAATTCAAAATCGAATATTTCCCCGTATCGGGGTTTTCACTTAATTTCGAATAGCAAACAAGGGATAGAACTAGTCCAAGAAGAATGGCTCCAATGTGCATTAATATAGATGGGCCCACCATCTGATGCGTCTGATTGTTGGCCTTGGATATCTAGGTAGGGACCATAAAATGATGGGATAGTGCCACATTGATGTCCTTATCAGTGGGTCAGAAGTAAGTTGAAAATGTGCACCTTTTGCCTTTGCTAGAAAGTGACAATACAATTCAGTTGAACTGGGCCAGAAGTTTCTAAGTTATAGGCCCAATTCATATTTTATGGGCCTAAGATGTAACTCGATGGGCCAATGGGTTTTATAAAGTTGGTGGGCTGGGAGGTTGGATCAGCCTGCCATATTGAGTTGTTTAGAATTTGCCGCCCTTTATTTCAAGACATCAATGAGAAAGTGTTTTTCGTCAAAATCTGATTTTGGCAAAATCCAATTTTCGTGAAAATCTGAATTTTCCTATGTCGAATAATTTACTTATAATCATAATTTTTTTTTTCTATTTAAATGAATCTTATGGGTTACGTAAAAAATAATTAAAAAAAATCTCATTGGAAATCAAGATAATCTCATGGGATCATGTTTTTGGATGGTGAGTGGTGAGCCCAATGACCCTTAGTAAGGATGAATCCTTACTAACTTAGTAAGGCTAGGGGAGTCTATTTTAAATCATGCCGTGTCAAGATGGATCATTGCGATTCACATTGGCCATTCTCGAGGAATACCGACAGACTTAACCTTGGGCTGACCGTAGATGACCTCCAAAGGCGTTCACAACCGCATTTTATATCATGACGTGTCAAACTACGTTTTATATGAGGTCACACATCACGTAATCCATCAAAAAAAGTGTACAAATGTACGGTAGCAAAATTTGTAACGTCACACTTAGCGGTCTTCTTAACGTGTACTCTTAAAGGTACACGTTACAGTCCAATAAATACACTTTGAAAATTAAATTTTATATCGAAAATACCCTTAATTTTTTTCGAAAAATACTGAAATGATACAGGATATTTATTGCAATTCTTATAAGTCTAACGTGTAATGTGCACATAATCATAGATATTTTTCTTTGCAATACGAGTAAAAGTCATCTACGATTATGTATGCTGTCCACGTCAAAATTGTGAGAATCGTAATAAATCCTATCACCCCAACATGACTTTTTTTTTTATTTTATATATTATCAAAATATGTTTATTTTATTGCATTTTAACTAGGATACAAATTAATAAAATCCCACATTTATTACATGTCCCCTAATATATATTAATTTTTGAATTTTTGTTAAGACACCATTAAAATGCCACACGTTAGCAAAATGAGTCTTGTTGGAGTGACATTAACAAAATCTCACATTTATTACATGTTCCCTAATATATATTAATTTTTGGATTTTGTTAAGACACCGTTAAAATGCCACACATTAACAAAAAAAAGTCATGTTGGAGTGACATCAAGTTGGAACCTCATATCGCAATTCTTGAGGTGAGAGTGGATATGAATCATTGAAACTTTTCGTTCGTATCTTGATAAAAACATCAATGATTCTTATGTTTTTTCAAGTCAAGATATGCGATTTGAGATTCAGCCTGAAGTCACTTCAACATTATTTTAATAAAATCAGAAAGTTAAAATATATTTAGGGATGTTGGATTTTGATTCTATGTCGGCTGGGTTCTATTTTGGCCCCAGGTTGCACCCTTGTTTGGTCCTATCCTATATTTTTCAAAATGGATAATAAGTCTCAGTTACTAGAATAACTAAACGACTCCGTGGAGTACCAGATCCAGAATTATGTCTTACAATATACACCACGTGGTGAGCACAAATATCCTGGGAAAAAGGAGAAGTTCGTTCGATCTTTCTTTCCCTCATTATGATTTGTTCCAGGTGGCAACATTTTATTAGTCTGAATATGGTCCCACGTGTAAGAACGCTGATGTTGACTGTGGACCAGAATACTCGTGTAAGAACGTTGGTGTTGACTGGAAAACTGGTCTTCAAAAAAAATAAAAGAGATAAGGACAATCCCTCGCACGTGGTATTTTAAAACGCGAAAGTCAGTTATTTGAAAGTAACGCGAATCTTCTAAGTTATACCCTGTACTACTAGTAGTAGGGATACTTAAATGAAAACTTGTTACGTTTCGTGCCATTTGGCACTCTAATTTGAGTCCAGCACTCTCCTTTGCCACAAAAAAAAAAAATTCAATCTAACCTGACTAATTTAGTAAGATTTCAAATCTTACTAAGAGTTGTGAGCACACATGTTGGCATCCAAAAACAGACTTTTAGAAGAGTGCTGGGTTGGATAACCAATGTACTAATCCATGTGGGTCCAACAACTTTTAGTATGTCGGTAAGGAAAGTGTTAATTTTTTTAAAGAAAATTATCGCAATTTGATTATTTATAGACACCAATAGTTTATCTAGTGTTCACATGGTTTTTAAACTTGTCCGAATTAACTCAGTATCGGAGTCTAACGAGAAGAACTTACAAAGTGTTATGAGACGACTGCATATCGTGAGATAAGCGAGTCGTCTCGAACGATATTTCGATTATCTTGAGCGATACGAACAAGACATCGCAATAATAATTTAACTAGCAAGTTAAACGAGACGTATCGGATGAGATTTTTAAAATCTTGTATGAATTAATCGAAACAAATGAGTTAAAGCGTCAACCCTCAATTCTTTTACTCCCAAATCGATTTTTTTAATTTTATATTTTTTTAGATTCATTTCTTATAGGAATTATTTCTGAATTTTTTTGATTTTTTAAATGGTTAAAAATCATTGTCTCAATGTCGAACGAGATGAGACATATCGTCCGAGTCAACTCGGTATCAGAACTGAACGAGCCAAGATGTAATACTGAGTTTAAAAATCATGAGTGTTCGTGGAACCTAATATGATAATTGTTTCATGCATCATTAATCAGATAGATTTTTAATTTATTTTACAAAATAAGCCATTTGGCATGCTGTGGAGATATAGAGTCAATTAGCAATTCAACTCCCTAAAGCATATGATTAACAAATGACTTTATTGTATTTGAGTTTTGGAGTCTCTGTCACGATGTGCTATCATATTATAGTTATCTAAAAAAATTTATTATTATTAAACAACGCTGTCAGGCTGTTGGGATGAAAAGAAAATTCATAATTCGTTGAATAAGAGAATCATGAGAAAATGTGGATGGAAGGAGGGCTGTCAACGATATTTAATATCGGATACAATGTGCCAATCTCACGAAAATTCAGAGATAATTCGTTCAATAAGAGAATCATCAGATTGATACAAATTTTGATGGATTCAAATGCAAATTTGGATTTCGACTAATCATTAACTGTCATAGATGCAAAGCTTGTTCAAGTGAGCGTGGGTTAGACATATATGCCCTTCTAATGTTTTGGTCAATAATATTAGAAGAGGATACCCTTCTTTGTTTTCAAATTGAATACATGACACCCTTGATTTAAGTCTTCTTTGAAAAATAAATATAAATGACTTAAATGCCCTCCTCATCCTCATATAAGTGGTTTTTTTTTTTATTTTTTGTTCTTCGTTCTCAAGATTTGATTTCCTTCTGCCATCAAATCTTAATAGTAAAAAGTATATATATATATATATATATATATATATTTTTTTTTTTGTGAAATAAAATAAAATAAATTTTTGAGTTTAAAAATTAAAGATTTATACAAAGACATCGGAATGAAGTTTGAATGCATTAAAAATAGGGAACTGTTATTATCACACCAATTTTTACTAATGTCATATCAATTCTTATGTAAATCATCAAACAATTACATATAGTTGGTGAGGTGTTAGTAAAAATTGACGTGGTAGTAATAGTTCCCTAAAAATAATATACACCAAAAATTATTGGTTTGAATATAATGGATTACAAGAATGAAATAAGATTTTTAGATAGAAAAATCAAGAACTTTTACAAGACACTGAATTGGTTAAAAATAATTTACCCTAGACATTAACAATTTCAAGCTGATGGATTTTAAGGAATTTTTCATTACAAGTTGTAGATAAGGTCATTTACGTTAGTCTATCAAAGAAGACTAGGTCAATCAGTTAGAAAACACAAGGGGGTGTTTGTAACATTAACCAAAATTTGGGGACGTCCCCCAACTTTAGAAAATGAAGTTAGGTGGTCCGTGTTACAATTTTTTTACAAATTAAATCCTTGTTCGACTCACAGCATTAAAACCGTGTTTATTAACAACAAATTCAAACTCTTATCTAAAACCAAAAGGCAAACCTCGAGAGCCGTGTATTGACTGGTCCGCCGTCAAAAACTCCACCACTAAGATTAATCCACGTGGCAAAACAGTGGTCCCTACTGTTTCCATCGTTACTCTTCTCTCTCCTTGGTCTCTTCTATATAAACTCCAACCAATTATCAGTTGTTCTCATTCCTCGCAACGCCACTCCTTCTTCTTCTTCTTCTACTTCTTTGTACACGTGCGTAGTCACACGTATCTCAGATTTTTACAGAGAGCTTAAGCTCTCATCTCTCTTCTCTCTTCTGTCATCATGCCTGCTGGGGGGTTCTCTAGTTCGGCTCCGTCAGGAGTCGAATTCGAAGCCAAAATCACACCGATCGTCATCATTTCTTGTATAATGGCGGCCACTGGTGGTTTGATGTTCGGTTACGATGTTGGAGTTTCAGGTGAGTTTCTTGATTTTGTTGAATTTTAATGGTTTTAATAGAAACTACTGTTAATTTTTTCTTAAACAATGAAAAGTTCAAGTTTTAGCTCTGTTTTTGGTTTTCAATCGTAGATCTGGGACTGGAATTTTCTATAGTCTGGTCTTGGAGTATCTTTTGAGTTACGTCATCTCTGGAATTTTTAATATTTCTCATTTTTTCTTCTTTGATTCTGTTGGATTTTAATGGTTTAAGAGAAACTACTGTAATTTTGCTTTTAAATCATGAAAATTTCAAGTTTTTTGCTCTGTTTTTGTGGTTCAGTTGTAGATCTGGAACTGAAATTTATATAATTTTGAAAATTATCTGATTTCTTATAAGTTTAATGATTTTCTGATTCGTTCTTACTTGTTTTAGTGACTTTTTTAAAATAATTAATTTTAGTAAGAATTATATTTGGGTTATTTTGGAAGTTTGCTACATTAGAGGATGTCTTTTTTGGGGATGTTTTCCTTAATTGGTTGGGAATTTGTTTATTGAGGTTGAATTCTAAGAGAGAGAAGCTTTTCTCTGATTTCTGAGACAGTCTGTGTTCCATGTGAGGCGAAAAATTTGTTTTAATTTTCAGAAATTCAGGAGTTCTGAAAAGTGAAACAAAGGATTGGAGTTTTTTTTTTTTTAAAAAAACAAAATTCTCATTGTGCTTTTTTTTTTTGGCGGGAAACACTGAAAATCGATTTTCTGAAATTTTTTGTCTGAAAATCAATTAAACAAAAAAAAAAGCAAAAATCGAATTGGAGAAAAACAGTTTCCCACCGGTCTGAAATCGGAGAGCACATAAGAGCATTTAAAAAGACGAAAATACCCCTGACCAGTCTTTTCTTCACTTAGCATCTTGTCTGTTAATTAGCTGTATAATCTTCACCTAATCCGTAACGTGCCACTATTTTTGTAAAATTACCTTTTTAGCCTTGTTACAATTGTAAGAACCCAAAGTGTAAATTATTTAACCAAACATACAAGATTATGTTTTTTATTTATTTATAATGAATTTGAAGTATTTATCAGTTTAATAAATCTATAATATTTTTTTTTAATTTGTTAAAGGGGGTGTTACATCGATGGGCCCTTTCTTGAAAAAGTTCTTCCCCGTCGTCTATCGAAGGACTTTACCCCAGCTTATCAATGGGGAACCTGAGACTAAAAGCAATTACTGCAAATATGATAATCAAGGACTGCAATTATTCACATCTTCTCTTTATCTGGCTGGATTGATCGCAACCTTCTTTGCATCCTACACAACTAGAAGGCTGGGGCGAAGATTAACCATGCTTATTGCTGGGATTTTCTTTATAATTGGGGTGGTACTAAACGCGGCAGCACAGGATCTTGCAATGCTTATTATAGGACGAATCTTACTTGGTTGCGGAGTGGGTTTCGCTAATCAGGTTCGGTTATCTACACAAAACTTTCAATTAAAATTTAATTTTTTGTAGGGAATCTTTGTTTGATTGTGTTGTTTGGTGTGAGGACCACAAAATTCGTAATTTGATATTCATATCATAGCTTGAGTGTGCCGTTATTTAATACGTTTGTCCAAGTGTTTTGGGTAGCTTGTCGTGTTTTTGGCCTAATATATATATATATATATATATATATATATATATAAAATTAGACTATGTTTGGTAATTATCATTTGGTAATTAGACTATGTTTGGTAATTAGACTACATTTGTATAAAAAATCATCATTTGGTAATTATTGCTTTAAAATGTAAGGCTATGTTTGGTAATATTTCTGGAGTCTGAAGTCCGGAAACTAGAAATTAGACTTTAGAAGTTTCATCCAAAGTCTCCCATCGATGGTTCAAAACTTTTGAATTTTGATTATGAAGTTTGAAATCTGAAGCAAAGCAAATAAAAATGAAGTTTCTAAAACCTGAATTTTAAAGGTGGGCCATCTCCATTGACACTTCATAAGTGATACCAGACACACACTAAATCAATTCCAATAAAAAGAAGTTAGACATGCCAAGTGGTTCAGATCAGTTTTTAGCTCCCAAATTTAGTGGGAATCTAATAGAACATTAGGTTCCCTGTGTTTTGGATGATAATGTATGAAAACATTCATAACTTTTAATATAATTATAAAAAGAGGGATTCTATAGTTCTATTGATCCAGCAACTTTTACTTATAACACACCAATCTACAAACAAACAACTAGTCAATTTCAAAATGATTGGTGTGTTATAAGTAATAGTTGGCGTGAACATAGAATCTCTCTTATAAAAATGTTCAAAGAAGCTGTTTTGTCACCAAATGCTCCAGTGCTTCTTTAAATCTAAACACTCATCATGATCAATTTTGCCAAAGTGATTCTTAAAGAAATGATATAAAGTGAAGTGTACACTTAACCCACCCATGACTATTCTTCTGCTCCATAATTGAATGGGATATCATAATGTGTTGAAAAGAAATATGTGTGCCCAAAATCAATATCACATAAGAGCAATATCTCCCCTCTCCCCCACTTTCCCATTCCTTCATTATCAAAGCTTACATATGTGGGTGATGCTGGTCTGTGTCACATGGTTTTTAAACTCGGTATTTGGTCTCGTCTCGTTCACCTCTGATACCGAGTTGACTCGGACGATACGTCTCGTCTCGTCGAGTCGTCTCGTTCAACATTAAAACAATGGTTTTTAACCATTTAAAAAATCTGAAAAAATCTGAAAAAATCAGGAAAAATTCAGAATTGATTCCTATTAAAAAAATGAACCCCTCAAAAAATATAAAATTAAAAAAAATTATAATATACCTATCAATCAAATTCAAGGTAATTAAATACGGGTCCCGTTCAATGGCTAATTTTTTGGCAAAACATTTTTCAAAACATGAGTTAGAAGTTTTGGAATGGGCTGATTTTTGGTGAAGATGATCTCTACGGTGAGGAGATTATCATCACCAAAAATCAGCCCAATCCAAAACTTCTAACCCCATAAAAAATAGTTTACAAAAAATGGACGGTCCACGATTTTTCAACTTGTAAACATGGGTTAGAAGTTTTGGAATGGGCTGATTTTTTGTGAGGATGATCTCCTCACCATAGAGATCATCCTCACCAAAAATCAGCCCATTCCAAAAGTTCTAACTCATGTTTTGAAAAATGTTTTGCCAAAAAGTTAGTCATTGAATGCTACCCATTAAATAAAACACATGTTTCCTAAAGATTAGTATAAATTTCTACTGAAATTTTCATCAAAAAATTTCTAAAGAAAAAATAAAACAAATTATCAAAAATACATTTAAGTATTTATCACAAGAAAGTAATAATATCACTCAATAGTTATTGCTTGTAAAAATAAAATAGAAATTTTCATTTTTAACTTTTTTTTTCACAAAACTCGGTTGTCTCGGTTAACTCGGACGAGATTTTGAAAATCTCGTCCGATACAACTCGTTTGTCTCGCGAGTTAATGTAAAATCTGTAATATCTCGGATATCTCGTTTGTCTCGGACGAGTTTTGCGAAAATATCGTCCGAGACGACTCGCATAACTCACGAGACGCGTTCGTCTCATAACTCATTGTGAGTTGGTCTCGTTCACCGCTGATACCGAGTTAACTCGGGCGATACGTCTCGGTCTCGGACGAGTTTTAAAACCATGCTGTGTCATGGTGTGAAAAAGTATGGTTTGTGACCCCAAAATCAATATCACAGCAGAAAAAAAAAAGTCACCTCTTTTTTCACTTACTTTTAACCACCCATATCTTTATCTTTAGACGATTTTTCGTGTAACACGTTCTTACAATGAAAAGACCTTTTCCTCTAGACTTGGTCCAGAAAGGCTATCCAACCATGCCTTGTATGGGCCAAAGAGAGGAATCCCAATTATTTTTCTCTTTTTGAAACTTATCTATTTGGTAAAGTTAATTTACTTTTTCAAAAGCCTCTAGATACCATTGTTTTAAAACTCATTTTAACTTTCGTCTCGTCCACCAATGAGGCTGAGTCGTCTTGGATGAGATATCCGATTTGTTTGAGCAGTCTCGGATGAGATTTAAAAAACTGCCTTATATTATAACAAACAATGTCTTTGCCGGTGGATGATACGGAGACAACTTGGACGAGTTGCCTTGGTCTCGGATGAGATTTAAAATCATGGACAAAACACAGAGTCCGATTTTGATACAGATGATAGTTAAAGTTTGATACTGATATCCAAAACATTTTGTTCCCAGCCACCATTCTCGAGGCATTTAGACTATCTGTATTGAACTTTATATGTCGACATCTGTATCAAACTTTTCCCTCAAAACATATTGCTTGCTTTTCATCCTTACAGCGTTATTTAATCTTTTTTAAATCTCATTTCAAATCCGTGCCCATCTTAAAAAGTTAAAGATATCTGTAGCTTTTTATAGATTTCAGGAGATTCCTCCCATTTTCATTATGGGGAATTATTTATAGAATCAGGCTGATGTGGGCATGTGGAGGTACGGATGATTATTTATTTATGGAAAGTTATAGTTTTGCCTTCCGTTTTATTTAGCCCTCAAGTCCATCTTTGATGGGTCTTGTTTGGAACGCAACATTATTACATTCATGTGACATGGGGAGCTCACTGGGTTGACTCAGTAAAAACTGTTTTTTATTTTTATTTTTACAAAGAACACAAAAGAAGTTGAAAGACAGTAATAGTATAATTAATGACGTACGGTAAATATCTAGAAATTTTGTTGAGGATGACAAGTGATTTTTCCAAATTCTAATATGTCGATATTTTTTCTGTTTATCTTTGTTGAAAACAACAGGCAGTTCCTGTGTTTCTATCAGAGATCGCTCCAACGAGAATACGTGGAGGACTAAACATATTATTCCAGTTGAACGTTACCCTCGGCATTCTCTTCGCTAACTTAGTCAATTACGGGACCGCCAAGTAAGCTACCAGAAACCCACCCATCTACATTTGTTTCTCTCTTTTCTTTCTTTAAATATATTTTTAGCAAAAACAATTGCACATTTTATATTTCATTTTACATACCACTTATCTTTAGATAAGTAATAATCATTACTAAATTATCTAGTATTAATGAGAAATGAACAAATCTGACCAGCCCGACTTGAGTTGGGGTCGGGCTGGCCATGGGCATGGGTTGGTGTTTATCAAGTGTGGGTTGGGCACGGGTTGATTCCCAAGTTCCAACCCACCTTAGTTGTAGCCTAACATTTCATGTGTGGGGTGGGAGGTGGGGTATTTCTAGGAGTGTTCTCCCATCTCGGCTTTCTTATAATTAATTGATTCATTAAATATACAGTTGATGATTCCCTTTGTTTATAGAATTTTAGTTTGTATTATTTATTGTAAGTTAGTCAAATATGTTACCCTATAAAAACATAAGATGTCTTTTGAATGCTTTGACTTTTGACCTTGCTACCATTTTTTTTTTTTTTTGGCATGTTGCATGACTCATTGCCTTGACTCTTGACACCAGAAAACTGTGACCTAAGCTCCAGTGGCCTCTCTGACCAAAAAAAATGAAAATAAAAATGTAAATAAGTGAGGTTTCACTATCGCATCTAATAGGTGGGTCCTCCAACTCTTTCTCCAGGACCATTCAATTAGTGGACCAATTATTTGATAGAGAATATAGGCTAAAAATTCACATAGGCCTAATAGATCAATATTATACTTCTAATAGTCCAGTCAATGTATGGCAGTGATCTCATGGTATGGTATGGACACCATAATTTCAATGAAAAGAAAGTCACAACATTACGAAAACACGACAAAAAATAGCCAGCACACTAGAAAATAACATAGAAAATAATATAGAAAATATAGGTTTAGATATTTGTACACCACAAAATAATATAGAAAATACAGGTTTAGATATTTTGGATATGTTTTCGGTGGGCATCAATTATCATTAGTATATTACAAGCAAAGGATTACAAAGGGATTCACCCTTCCTTGTTTATATATCCATCTTTCTCAAATCTTTTTCCTCTTAAGAACTTTAAATCCTAGGTCAAACTTATGATTTTATATTTCAGCTAATTACATTAATATCCCCAATACACGGGCAATTCTCATCGAGACTAATAAACACAACTTTTCAATTAATTCATAAATACATGCAGACTGGGGTGCAACTTGGTCCGGTTGAAACTGAGAACCAAATCAAACTGATAGCTTTGGGTTGGTTTGGTTCCGAGTTAAGAAAATGGAGAACAGATCAATTTGGTTTGGTTCTTGGATAAAGCTTGTAAAGAACCAAACCAAAACGAGAACCGAACCGTTGATGTAAGAAATAAATAAATATATATCTATATTAATATATTATGAATTATTTTAGGAGTTAGGACGTAGATTAACATATTATGGATGAACTAATGAATTTTTATGTACAGATTAAGATTTATTGTATGAAATCTTATGTTTTGTTTTTCCATTAAAAATTTGTTACTTCTAATTTATAATTTATAGAATATTGGCAACCCATATAACCAAACCAATCTTAGTTTGGTTTGGGTTGGTTTGATTCCAATGACATTTTGGTTCGGTTTGTCGCCAAATTGAAACCGAACATAACCAAACCAAACCCAATCCTTGCATGGAGCCCGCAACTTAAAAAAAAAGGGAAATCAAATAAGAAATAGCCACCAATTATGATACTGATATTGTTCTAGTTAGATGGATCTTGTAAGTTATAAACATTTTTTTAAGGACTACTTTATGGACATTCTTTATAATTAAATATTGATAATCTTCTTATGAAAATACTAGAAAATAATTAAGAAAATCACACTATATTTTTAATTTCTGTAAGAAATGTAAATGTGTCCACCCAAAATGAGACAGGTAATGAATGTTGACTCACCAATTTGACAAATTTGGTTCAACCATCTGTTCGGTTCTTAAACCATTGATCATCACTCATTTGTGTACGATTTTTTTTTCCTTCATGGCTAGCTTTTTTTGGGGTTTTTTAGTTGTACCAATCAAAGGATTGGTTTAGATGGGTGGGAGAACCACATATAAGTTATTGTGTAGGACTGTGAACCTTGACCTTTCTCCTTTCTTTGGGTTAGGGCCACCTGCATCATCTTAGATGGTTAATTTGAGAAATTGACAATCCATTCAAAGTTATAGCCATGATGATCTAACTCCAACATATCACAACATTTTGGAGAGTATAAGTGGATTGAGATACCTATTTGCTTCTGAATTGTTTTCTTTAACTAACTTTGATTGATATTTTACTTGCATCTGTATAGAATCAAAGGAGGATGGGGTTGGAGGCTCTCACTGGGGCTTGCTGGGGTCCCCGCAGTTCTCCTGACTATAGGATCTCTTCTCGTAGTCGACACTCCCAACAGTCTCATTGAACGAGGCCGTCTTGAAGAAGGAAAATCTGTTCTTAGAAAGATACGTGGCACTGACAATATTGAACCCGAGTACTTGGAGCTCGTAGAGGCTAGTAGAGTGGCCAAGGAAGTGAAGCACCCCTTTAGAAACCTACTCAAGAGGAGGAACCGACCCCAGCTGATTATTGCCGTTGCCTTGCAGGTCAGTACCACTCACAATGTTCCATTAAGATCTTATTTTTGGATTAACGATAGAGTAGTTAATTTAATTGAATTCTTATAAAAACTCCGTTGTGGTACAACAGATATTCCAGCAATGCACGGGCATCAATGCGATCATGTTCTACGCGCCAGTATTGTTTGACACGCTTGGGTTCGGAAGTGACGCAGCACTATACTCAGCAGTCATCACAGGGGCTGTCAATGTCGTGTCCACCATTGTCTCCATCTATTCGGTTGACAAGCTTGGCCGTCGGATCCTCTTATTGGAAGCTGGGGTCCAGATGTTCTTCTCTCAGGTAGTGATTGCGGTGATATTAGGGATCAAGGTGACAGATACCTCAGACAATCTTGGTAAGGGGTTTGGAATCCTAGTCGTGGTGTTGGTTTGCACATATGTGTCGGCCTTTGCGTGGTCATGGGGGCCATTGGGTTGGCTAATTCCAAGTGAGACATTCCCATTGGAGACTCGATCAGCCGGGCAAAGTGTAACAGTGTGTGTCAACCTTCTCTTCACCTTTGTGATTGCACAAGCCTTCCTCTCCATGCTCTGCCACTTCAAATATGGCATCTTTCTGTTCTTCTCTGGGTGGGTATTCATAATGTCGGTCTTCGTGTTGTTTTTGCTTCCGGAAACGAAAAACATTCCAATTGAGGAGATGACCCAGCGGGTATGGAAGAAGCATTGGTTGTGGAAGAGGTTTATGGATGATGATGAAGACGACAACATACCAAATGGTGTGGCAACAATTAAAGATGGGAAGAGCAATGGCTTTGACCCCTCTTCACAGTTGTAAATTTGTGCCACCAACATACGTATAGATAGGGCTTTAGTACATCGCTTTCCATTTAAATGTTGCAAGTTATCTCTTATATGCAAGAAAACAAATTATGTTCTATTTGTGTTCTTTTTTGCTTATTACATTGTGTGATGGAACCAGTTGTGGATGAACGACAAGAAATAGAAAGCACACAATGCAAAATAGTCTATCTTTCTACGATCTGATTACGTAAATACCTTCGATACTCGAATAACTCCTATTGACATCTAAAAATTACTTAATAGGATCTGAGTAACAAATAGAATACCAGACACCTCTGTTCAACAAGACCAAAAAAAAAACGACGAGTTTGGTTATGTTTAACATTTAATGAAACACTTCAAATTAATGAGTTTTTACATGTATATTGTCCCTCCAATCACAAGAAACTTTCATCGACGACAACGAGGTCGGAGATCATATTTCCTTGAAATCAAAGTGGTTGTGATTGAATTCTCCATGACTTCTTCTGGAAATGTGTAATCAGGATCTTCACAATTATCTACATCTTCTGGTAGCTCTGTATCAATCCACGAAGAGAGGTTTATGTCATTTTCCATGTCCAATGACAACATCTTCCGTCTTTCCATTGTGTTAAATTTCTCAATTAGAGTCACTAACATGTGATGGTTTAACACTTCATAGTCCCTGCACCAATCAGAAATTAGATCCAATCAAGCTCCTTGTCTGATCAAACAATCATAACCATCCAATTTATTTACTCTATTATCTATAGATAGCTATGTATAACTGACCTGTAACTGAAAATTGAGTATAGAATCTGAATAGAAGCAACCAATAAAAACAATGATCGTGTCAATATTACTTTCGATGCTATCCAGGTTTGATGATCGAGATCGTTTCCAAGTTGAACAATTGCGAATTCTACTAGGAATGTGGCACATAATCCTATAAACAAAAACTGGTCAAGTCTTGCACGAATAATCTTGATCAGTGTTGGTTTTAATTGGATTCTAAGTTATGTAGATCAAAGTAGTGTACCTAGATAAAGCCGTGCTCTCACAAAGTATGTTTGCTTTGCACTAGTGAGCATGTAAAGGATAAAAATGGCAAAAGAGTAGAAAAAGAAAGCTTTAATCGAGCGTGATTCCAGCAAAATAGCGTTATGTAAGGCGAACAACTTATCTAAAGCCTTAAACATGTTGGCCTGCCTCGATTCAAATGCATCCTGTGATAGAGAAAATTAAGTATAAAGTAAGTCTATCATTCCACAAAACCTAAAAAAATAACGAACGAATTAATCGAGGCTTCAAAAGCATAAACCTGAGCTGCCAATAGCGATTTTGAATTTTCAACTAAAGGATCGAGAGCTTGTTGAAGCTGTTCTTGTCGTTGTAGGAGCTCTTGTTGCTGTTTGCGGTCAAACTCTATTAAATTTTGCAAAGTAGCCCTGAAAATTCGAAAAGAAAAAAAAAACTAAATAAGACGGAATCCAACGTAATTTTTTGATTCTAATTAACAAGATGGGTTTCAATGTCTATTGTACCTGCTTTCTTCTAGTGCTAGAGATTGAAATTTAGTAAGGAAATCAAGGCCTTCAAGAGCTATGGATTGTCCGTCTAGAATTTCTTTTTGTTTATCTAACGATAACCCCGCAATGTTCCCGATATCATCAGCTTTGTTTTCAAGGTTTTTCATCTTCAAAGACATTGAATTGCTCACCTCATTTATCTCCCTCTCTATATTAACAGCTTCTTTTCTTAGTTTCTCCAAGTCTTGGCCTATGTTTTGGTAAGATTCATGAACCATTGCAATCCCTGATTCCAACTTTTCTCTCATCTCGATTTGTCCTCCTTGTAATTCAGATTGAGAAGCCGATATTTCCTTGGATTGGTCAAAAATTACCTTTGCATAATTCATTATAACATCAATTTGTTCTTCAACATCCTTCGATGTTCGAGCCACTTGTTCAACTAAGTGATCAATTGAAGTTATAGAGTGGTGGATTTGATTCGCGTTCTCTAAAATTTCATCTGATTTTCCTTCGATGCTTTCTAACTTTTCCTCCGTGAATTGAGCCGATTTCTTTAAATCATTTACTAGTCTTTCTGTTTCATGCTTGAATACATCAGCCCTACAAATGAACAAATCAAAATCAAATGTATTTTTGATAAATACCCATTGCTTTGCTAGTAACGATTAATAAATAAAGAGTAGAAAGTAAATTTTTTTTTTACTGTAATTGATGGCAAATAGAGTTGGTTTCGAGGAAGAATTCAAGGTAAACCGTATGGGCATATTCGTCCAACTTCTTGAGGCAATTTATCATTGGAGTGCGAGTGTCACAAGAAGGGAACGGAGATCGTCCCGAGTCCTTTTGAAAACAATCACTGAGATGCCATGCAAGTCTTGATTGCTTTTCTTTATTAGTAATGATCTCCGAACACCCCGTGAAGAGATTTCCATAAGCGTTTCGCCAACATGAATTTAGGCCAACTGATCTTTGTCTCGCATTTTCAACCAACTTTATTCCCTTTGGATTGCTAATAGTTTCCATGGAGAATTCAGCCACAAAGCCATTTGCGATCGATGATGTCTTCGAAGGGTTCTCGCTCGAACGAGTTTCGGTCGAAGATGAAGAAGAAGAAGAAAACCATCCCCATGAGTATGAAAGGGTGGCTTGTTGAAGTAAGATTAGGAGTAAAGAATGCAAAAGAAGAGAAAGATGACCCATTTTGTGTTTCTCTTTCTTCCTCTTTACCTCTAAATCTCCCACAAAAATTCAAAATCTGCATAAAAATTCAAATCTTTTATCATTATTTCATTACAAATGCAACGATATTTAGCATATAAGAGATATCCCATATTTGATAATGAAATTAAAATTTTTTTTATCAAAAATTGAAAATTTCAATGGTGTGAAAGAAAATTAACAAAAAAAAAATTGAAGAACTGTGGGGACAATTTTTTTTATTAAAATTTTTTTTACAAAATTTGAGATATTCTATATTGTAAATTGGTTGGATTTCCTGCACCACTATGAATTTTGGCAAGAAATTCTAGTACAAGTCTGAGGGATTTCATCCAGAAAATAAAAAATAAAAAATAAAAAAACCAAAATTAAATAACGCACTTTCAATAATAGAATGATGAAGAGGACTCCTAATCTTAAGAAATTTCACTAAATGATTTGTGGCATAAAAAGTAACGCAAATCATTTGCACAATCACAATGAAATTTTTTATCACAAAGATCAACCAATCACAAAAAAAGATAAAAGAAAAAAGATTGGCATATAATAATAAACCAATTGCATTGCGAAACATTTGCAATTCAAATCATTTGTATATGCAAATGATTTCTAGTGTACCAATCATGGCCTTAGTGAATTATTGAAAGTGTTTGAATCAAGTATATGTTTTCTTAAAAGAGTCGTAATATTATGACGCCCCCCACTTTCACACGCTCCCATCACAGAACCATACATTCATTTTTAGTCGGGATACAGAAAAAATAAAATATCGATGGTTTTGCGTATCCCGAGGTAAATAACGGGTCTGTGATTTTGGAGTGGGGTGGGTGAGAAAATCATTACACTTGTTAAGATTAAAAACCTAACAAACTGATGATGTGGGGTGCAGTGGGGATGATGATTGATTTATACAAGTGGATGGTAGCATCGATCGTAAATGATGCAGAGTGATACATCGAATTATAATCCATTGTGAAGGCAAATCAAACCTGTGCGAATAATTTCTTTCTTTCGAGCCGCTCCCACACTGAAAGAGAGGAGAGAGAGAGAGCTTATATAAGAATGGAACTTGGGGCGCAAGAAACGGGTGTGAAGAAGAGAGTTTGATGTGAAAACGACGGATTTGAAAGAAGGAAGGGCGTGTTTGGTATTTTTGTAAGTACTTAAAACTAATTATTATGGAAAGTAAACATAGTCAGTATAATTGAAAGAAAAAACTTGTTTATATTAGCGAGAGAGAGAGAGAGAGAGATTTTGTTTCTGAAATTTGTTTGTTGAAATTAAAAAAGAAAAAAAGGAAAGAAAATAAAATAGAAATAAAAAGGAAGGGACACTATGGGATTGAATGAAGAGGTGCGTATTCGTTAATAATAAAGACAGATTTTGATTCATTGGATCTTCCGCTCTCTTTAATTTATTTATTTATTGTCTTTAATTCACTATTAAATCTCTCAGATTTGTGTGAGGGTCCACTCAAAACCCTTAAAATTAGTATTTTGTTAATGCACATCGCTGTCAATGGATCCAATCACCTTCCAAATCCATCATTTCTATAAGATAAATCCGGATGTTTGTAGGGCCATCTTATCTGCTTGAGGAATGTTTATCCCATGACTTAGGTTCAAATTTCATTGAACCCACCTTCATTTATATATTGACCATGGACGTCTTGCATGCCTAGTAAAAATAAAAAAATATTCGTACTTATAATCTCTTATTAATATTGGAAAATATTTCTATATTAGATTGTTCGTGGATGTGGTCTATGATGGTGTTGTACAATACTTTTGTCTCATCAAGATTTAAGTCTTAAAAATAAGATATATTTTTAGACATTAAGAGGTATACAAGCAAAATAACAAAGAGATCCCAAGAAAAATTACAATAAATTAGATATCTAATTAAGGTAGAGCGAACAATTCATTTAGAATGATCATTCTGATCTAAGAGAGATTGATAGTTCGTTTTGTCTAGTTTAAAGTCCCTTTTTTTTTTTTTTTTGTAAATTTTTTTTGTGATGAATCCCTGTATGAGTTAATAAATAGGGGGAGATCAGAGGAAAAAAAATGGGGAGAAGAAAATACTAAAGAAAAACTTTGTCAAATTTGTAATTCTAGTTCAAGATTATTGGAATTTTTTTTTTTTTCCAGAGTCACAATCTAAAATGGTGTCATATTCCTATGACAACCTACAGTTTTACATGACACATTTTTATTGGAGTTTAAATGTGTTGAATCTAATTAGAAAAATGATTGGGCATGGTTACAAGCCCAGTCCATGTGTATGTACCATTAAGAACAAATAATTTAATTTTTTTTTTTGAGACAGTCTATCCGTGGTTTATAGCGTAGTTAAGTCACTTTTTTGATCGAGATTTAATATCTCATGTTTAATTTTTTTGATTTTTTGAATGAAACGTCTCAAATGTATCGAAAAACTCGTTTGAGACAACTCAGTATTGGACCTGGACAAGATGAGACGCAAAACCAAGTTTTAAAATCATGATTGAGCCAACAATGAGAAACATCTTGAAGATTGTGACTTATGGATGATTGTCAAATTGCAAGATTTTTGGGAGGCTTAATAGTGTGATGCCAAGTGTTCTCTTTTGAATAGATTAGGTTTGGATTTTTTTTTTCCGGCTTTTTGAGTGGAAAGGATCCTTTTAAAGATTTTACATGAAATGATATTTGTTTGATGGGACATGGGGACCTTGGACCGTGTTTATATTTAAACTTGGAGTTGTGCTTGAGAAACATTAAAATTGACATCGATTCACACATCGTTAACACGTAGTATAGAACGCTAGATGCTTTTCACTCGTATGAGATGAAAAGTGTCTGACTCCATATATACATCCACATCAGCAATATATGAATCGATGTCAATTTCAACGTCACTTCAGCATTTTCCGTGACTTAATATCATCGGGGTTATTTTCGTCAACATTCATTAAAATTACAATATCAGGACGAAAAAAAAAAAAAAAATCTTTTTATTATCTTCATCATCCTCTTAATTAATATTTATATTAAAAAAACCCCTTATAATACAGGTGGAATTGGGCAGGCTTCGCAAATTAAATAGAACGGCCTAGACACGCCAAACTAAAAACTTTTAGGTGCAACAACCTTGGACACCAACTGTCTGACTACACCACTAATATAAATACAATTATCTGGTTTAGGTTTTCTAGGAAATCTTTAGGGACTATCATTTTATAAGAGCCAGTCGTTGGACACTCAATAAACACTAGCATTTTCTCTCTATATATTCCAATCTATAGTACTTGTATTCTGTACTACTTCGTTGTACTACATTTACTAGTACACATGTGTATTGCAGTTAGTACACTCTCACCACTTGATATAAGCGCACCGCACTCTCATCATTTCCATCAAAGAGAAGTCTGTCCCAGTAAACAATCATAAGCTCCTAGTACGGATATTGCTCTCCAAAAAGGTAAGTATTCTCTTTCAAGATCTTGACCGTTTGATTGCTACTTACCTTTTTTTTTTATAAATATTTTATCGGCATTAAATCTTGACCCTTGATTAGGTTGGTTTTGAGCTAAGTGGGGGGCCACGTGAAATGAAGGAGTGGAGCCCACTAAAAAGAAGGATGCCGTAGAGTATTGTGCCCGTCACCGATAAATGATAATTGGATTTGGATGTAGAACGTAGATCTCTCTCTCTCTCTCTCTCTAGATTTCATGGAAACACTTATGGGTGAATGCCCCACAAATGTTGCCGGTCGATAAAAAAAAATTCACCACTATTGCCCTCACAATTTTTATTTTTTATAAGTTTCTCTCACATGGGCAAAATTAAATCTAATAAAAAAATTCTTTCGGACTTGATCTAAGATTTTAAAAATGGATGGATACTGAATTTTTATAAAATTCAATAGTAAAAAATAACTTTTTTGAAAATTTTCTTTACACTAGTGAAATCCTTACTAACTTAATAAGGGTAGTTGGATTTTTAGAAGAAGAAAGACAGTCTTCATAAGTTGAATAAAAAATAAAAAAGTTGGGGTAAACTAGTTAGAATGAATTTTGAAATTCACTTGTTGATGTGACATGTGCGTAGAATCATATATCTTTTTCTTTGTGATACATAAGGAAAATCAATGATTTCGTATTCACATTTACATTAACGAATGAATTTTAAGTGATATTTTTCAAGTCATTTTATCCTCGGTAAAAGAAAAATCTCAAAATATACTCAACTAACATAATATGTGCACATAACCATTGATTTTCCTCGAGATACACAAACAATTTATGGTTCTATGCATATTCACAGTCAAATTGAATATATTTGAGTAGAATAATGCTGGAGTGACCTCAATTCACACTTTGCCGACGCGAAAAATATGTATGAAATCATAGATACTTTTCATCTAGATACAGTGAAAAACATCTATGGTTCAATGTGCACCTCCACATCAGCAAAGTGTGAATTGAGGTCAATCTTAATGTCACTCTTGCACAACTCACTTGAGTATCTCATGGTATGTAATAAGATTTCAAATCTTACTACTAGTCATCGGGCTCATATGAATCACCACATTGGTAATCCAACAACACATCCTCTAAATTTAATGTAAAAGCTTGTATTTCTAAAAACAAATTTTTTTGGACGGCTACGATTTAAATTCAACAGTTTAAAATAAAAAAATGTCAAGATTCTTAGAATTCCATCCTCTACATCCCATGGTATTGGATCATGTTTTACGATGCCACAAAGTAAGGAAAGCGTTTTTCAAACATAATTCGGGGCTTCGAAGAATCGCAAAATGAATAAACAAATAAAAATAACACAAATAGTAAGTTTAGAAATTAGATTTGGGCATTTATGTCATGGGCTTTTTGAACAGACCATAATGGAAAAAAATATCAATGCATCAATGATTAAAATTTATAAAACTTAGCCCAATTCAAACAATTGAAGGTGCCAAATCTATGGATCCTCAAGATCCCAGTTAAAACATCAACGGTTCTCGATACACTGACAAGTCAGAGCAGTGTTGAACGCGTCCAATGCAAACAATCCATCATTTTCCAAAAAAAAATATAGCGGTCGAGATTTTTTTTCCTTCCTAGCTTACTGATCTCAGCCGTAGGTTTGACAATAATCTCGAGAATCTTTCAAGTCAAACTACTACCTAAGTTTTCTCCTATATTAATGAAATATTTAATAGTAGAAAATAGAAATCATTGTAAAGATTTGGGCAAGATCTTTCAAAAGATTTCATTTTTTTTTTTTTTTGTTATTTAAACTACTTTAAATATTGGAAGTTATGACACTACGTGAAAATCATAAAAATTGTTTAAAAAAAATGTTGGGCTTGGCCCGACGAATTTTAGAAATTTAAATTTGACGGGCGCGGGCGCACGAAATTTAGAGAAAGTTGTATAAATTTTTTTTCGTCTCTCTCTCACTGTCTCTCTCTGATCTGCGATTTTCTCTCTCTCTCTCTTTGTCTGGTTCGTGAGAATCTCACCCGTTTGTGAGAATCTCCCTCTGATCTGCGATTTCCCTCTCTCTCTCTCTCTCTCTCTCTCTCTCTCTGGTTCGTGAGAGTCTCACCCGATTGTGAGAATCTCTCTCTGTGTCTCTCCCTTGATCACATCTCTCTTTACAATCTCTCTCTATATCTGATCTCTCGATCTCTCAACATTGAAAATGAAGTAGTGAAGATGAGATCTAGGGTTAACTGGAGCCTACATATCTAGAAGACATTATTAGGGCTTTTTGCATTCTAGAAAACGAGATCTGGATACTGAAGGCAAGAGAATTTCTTTGGATTTCTAGGGTTTATGCCTTTCGTTTTTTACGATTCCAACACTTAGCTTTTGTTTGTTTGATATTGAAGGAAGAGTTGATGAGAACAAATCTCTAGTTGAATTTTTTCAAGCAGAAGATCAAAGAGAACCAGACAAGATCAAGCTCAACAAAAAGTTCCCTTACTTTGATTGTTGAGGTGAGTTGATCATCCACGTTTTCAATCAGATGTTTTTATTATCTTATACAGTTTGATAATTCAAAGTTCAATAAAAAAAATTTAGTTGTTTAATGCCAAATGCACTTTTGCCTCTCCCCTCACTTAAAGAACCCTGATATATTAATCGAGATATTTGTAATCGGATTTTGATGGTGCTCGATCCAGAAATTATCTTAATAATTGTAATTTTTTGTGTACTTACCTGATTTACTGAAATTAACATTGTCGGGGTGAATTGATTCTCCGATACATTTGTAAGTCTTTTCCTTCATTGGGTTCATCGAAGGTTTGAAAAATCAGAAGTGTTTATTGTAGGATCTAGTATCTATATAATAGGGTTCAGGGATCAAACAAGCAGAAAAACGAATTTTTACTCACTCAATAGGGGATTTGGCCTCCTTAGAACTTGGTTATTTTTATTAAATTGTTTAGGCTTCTTAGAGTCAATTACATCCTTATATAATCCCAATGAAACAATCCTAATGGGAATTAAATCCCTCAAAGGAACAATCCTATCTAAAGCAAATAAATAGAGACCTAATAGAGAAACAATTCCCCTATTAAAGTAACTATCGAAAGAGAGAACGATTAGGAAAATATTTGGGAGAATCCTAACACTATATTAAGGAGTTTTACTAGTCAGGATGGAAGAGTCCATAATGGAAAGAATGAAACTCAATTGAGAGAGAGAGAGAGAGAGCGAGCTAGGGAATATGTTGGCAATGACTTTATATTTGCTTCCAAATTTACTAGCAGTGGTATTGTTTATGTTTCTAATGTTTCGACGATGGATTGAAAACTTAGATTGGCATATCATAAGGTTTCTTTTATGGTGGTCACAGGTATCTATGTCCCCTTCTCTATCCCCTTCTTTCATTTTAGTCCACCTTTCATTTTTATTTTCTTCATACTAGTTCATGTAATGTTTCTACTATGTTGTCACATGAATTGCCTGAATGGAAATAAAGAAAATCAATTCACATATTATGTCTTTGAGAATTCATGTAATCAATGAGCAGTGTGCTGCATACTTAAAAGACAAATCATAATTCTCAAGCTAACCATGGGATTTCCATTATAATTCTACCTATAAGCTTCAAAGGGTAGGAGGTCAGAAATAATATCTGCAGTTGCTCCCCCTAGTTTCTATAGGAAAACATTGCATTAGATGCAGTAATACCAAGAGAGAATTCATAGACATAAAAAAAAGAGAGATCATTATGGACTCATTTATATAGTTTGAAGGTGACTTGTAATGGTATCATTAGCAATAACCCAAAGGCACCCTAATTGTTACCAAAAACTTGGGACGAATCCATTTATTTGGATAAATTCAATATTTATGTGGGAATATGAACTCGACTATTTCTCATGCTATTTTCTTTCTTTTTATTTTTATAATTTTGTGGTAATGTGTTTCTTCAATCAATTTGTGAGTAGCAAACTAAAGCAGAAAGGAAGGTTCGTCCCGATCATCCCTATAAAGGATTTTTATTCATATTGAAGCATGTAAGTTCTTGTCAATTAATGGTAAATTATATACATTTGGTGAAGGTATACGACCAATACGTTTACTAGAGTAGTGATTAGATAGTTTTTAATTTGGTGAAGGTTCAAACCATTGGTACCCCCAATAATCAATTTTTTATTATGGATATGCCTTTTCGTCTAATGGCCACTAAATCAGCCTTTTTTTACAGGTCCGTGTAATAATCGTCAAATTAGCTGACAAATTACATAACATGCATACTCTTTCATACTTGCCCGAGCATAAGCAAGTAATGAAATTCTTGGTTTGGTATTTAATAGGTGATCCCTTCTTGTCTTTTATCAAGCATTATTACTCTGTATGCAGTCCAACATTGCAATGGAGACATTGCAAGTCTTTGCACCTCTAGCAAAGCTACTAAGATGTATCAGATTAAGGTACGTCCATGCCTGCCCTTTTTGAAACCTTGGTTCTTATTTTCTGCTTTGGTTCCTAGATACACACCTTTTCACATTCCAACCCATATGTTAAACATTGGCTGTAGAAGAGAATGTCTAGGTGTAGTCCTCTCAAATGTTGTCAAATCACCCTGCAATGTGGTTACATGCTTACTAAACTCTGATTTTCCCATGTTCCAGGCTGAGAAAATTTTAATGAGAAAAATTGACGATGTTCAATTTTTAGATCTTGTGATAGTAAAAACTGAAGTTCACTCGGTATGCAAGGAACCCTACAGGTTAGGACATAAACCTCATTCCAACTAAAATTTCTCTCGCTCAGCTTTAATTAGTGAAGTAATCTTGCTCATACTCATGATTTATGGCACACATAAGGTTTTATTCAAGAAACTTTTGTAGAAGTGCATACATGCGTAGAATATACTACTAAACCATTTGAGACCTGAATGAATGCTTAGCTCATCCACGATTTCAATGGAAAACTTTTGAGAATAAACAAAATATAATTACTTATTACTTCAGATACTACATGGCTGCAGATAGACACATGAGCAGACTTCGTAACATGCACAACACTAAATAATTAGATTTAGTTGCTTTACTTTTCTTTTTAAGACACAGTTTGTGTGATTTTGGTGTAATACTTTTAAACATATTGAGATGTGTTGAACCCAATTATTGATTTAAAACATTTTCCTCCCTGTAACATTTCAAGAACTATTTTTTAGGTCGAGTTGGAGGACCCTGTTGAGAACATTGGTGCTAAGTTGGTAAGGCAGGCTGGGGATGTGACAACCACCTCTGTTGTTCTTGCACAAGGTCTGATTGCCGAAGGTGTTAAGGTTTGTGAAGCATTCCTCTTACCTGATTATCTTAATTGGATCAAATCCAAACTTGTAAACTTTTCCATGGATGTGCATTCCTTCTTCAAGGGCTAATAGGAGCCACTTACATTATCCAATCATTTGGAGCACAGAAGTAAAGGTGAATTATTGACATTGTGAGATTCCTTTATGAAAGTATGTTATTTTTTAATACTCACACACAAGTATGATCTTTCATTTTGAAAGACTTTGTTGGGCATCATGCAAGCAACAAGTTAAGATTTTGTTTGCAAGTGAGAATCGCAAGGTGAATTTTTTTGTTCTAATGGAAACTCACCACTGTTAAGGTTCATGGGCCTAACTCAACCTCAAAACCATGGTTATAAGGTGAGGGTTGCCTTCTCCTTATATACCGCACAGATTAGACTCCCACAAGCGATGTGAGACTGTCATTCTAACAGCCACAAGAGGCAACCACCCTTGCTGCATTGTGATATTAGGATCTTATCATCACTCTTGTTTTAACATTGTAGGAGACATCAGATCATACTCACATCTCTGGGTCCGGACTTTACATGGTGGTAAGCATAGCTAGGCATGGTTTATGGTTATGGTATCGAATATCGACACTCAACGACTTTAAACAAACTTAGTTAATTTGCACCTTAAAAAAAATAATAATAATAAAATACTTAAAAGAATTAATCCATTGTTTTTAGGAGGGTTCTTTTTTAATATTTTTATTTAAACGTCATCGGATGTCATGATTTAAGTAGATATCTACTTAGTCGTATTGTGTGGGTGCTAATGGATAAACGTCATCGAAATGTCACGATTTAATTAGATATTTCCAAGTATTGATGGTTGCCTTGAATTTGGCGTCATCTATATTCTATAACATGGCTTGATGTTTGACCTGTTTTCATCCCAATTATTAGTTTATATATATATATATATATATATACTAATCCTACCATCATTTTCAATCCCCCATGTCCAAGAACACATGTGAAGTTGAAGATTCTATTACTTATCACCAGCTTGATGATTTGTGCATGGGCTTGCTTGAATTCTTCCATACACTTGCGCCTTTGTACAAGAGAGTAGTTTTCTTTCTCCCTTGATCTCCACACTAGGCTTTGTTATGGACCCTCTTGTGCTATCAAGAGATGAGTCTGGGGAAGGACTGATGTCCTAATCATTCTGGCACTCAGACCATCATAAATCAAACTAAGTAGCTAAATTTCATAGTGCATAGCAAAATATAGAGGAAGACAAATCAAGGGAGTTATTAGAAACAGAGGAGGAGAGCCCAAGGCAGAAAATTGTTATCAAAGAGGAGAAAGTGGTGGTTGCATCTAGATGCATGCAAAGTGTTACTGTTTCAAATTCGAATTCAAAAAGAAATGGAACCGATTCCACAAACATTGGGAAGATCAATGGGATTGAAAATGGTGGGCCTAGTAAGAAGGTTGGATCATCAAAAACCATGGAAGAAGCTATAGGGCAGGTATGATTCTAGCCTGATACATAAATACATTAAATATTTACAAATTTTATTAGAAAATTTTACATTTGATAAGTGTAAACATGATTTAACAATGATAATTAGTATTGCGTGTCACAGACACGGCCAACAACTCCTGCCCGCAATCAATCTGATGCCACCGCTAGAACAAAGGCAGACATCGTTGGAGCCAACATTAAAGAGACATCGATCCTTTCAAAGGGCTTAACTCCCAAGCAAATCACAACTAAACAGGAGAACCTCAACTTGGGTTGTTTCTCAGATAATGGAAACAAAAATAGAACAAAAGATACTCTTTCCTGGGGTTCTCTACCTGCCAATCTTGTGAAGCCTGGGAAACGTATGTTGTCTCTTTTCCCATTCTTCATAATTGCAATGTTAGTCCTGCTGGTCAATCGAATTCTCATAGTATCAACTTATAAAGGTACTCACTTTCTAACTTAACCTCATTGAGCATGTGAGCTGATGGGCTTGTCTAACTAGAATGTTGGAATTTCTGGATACATTCTGTTTCTTTTCTTCTATGTTTAACTTGTTTATTCAATAACATAACCATTATGCATGCCTTTTCTTTATTCAATAACAGCTTGCTTCAACCATTCTACTTTGTAATGAGAACCATCAAATAACTTGTGACCCACTTCATTAGAGTAATGATTCTTCAGCAACGTACCTTTATAAGTTGAGATGATGCATGCTGATTCTTCAGCATGAGTAGTTCATGAATTTGGTGGATTACATATCTTCAGTAGTATAATAATGATTCTTTATCATGTGGAATGGGATATAGATAGAGATACCTGACAACCTCTCGGTGTTTGTAAGTTGAGAAAACTAAATTACGTGAAGTTTTACCGATCATTTAAAAAAAAGAAATAGAAAAAAGAAAAACCCTTCCCTGAAGTTGTTATGGTGAGTACCCTTATATTTGGTGTAATTTTACCTGATGAGATCTATGTTAGAAAAGTAAAGAAGATATGGCTTTAGACAAAATTGAATGGAGGAACATAAATCCATATGGCTTTTGTGTGTCATTTGGCTGGTTTGGTTGCTACAGATTTAATTTTGTTCCAATATTTGATGTAGACAATTTGTTTCCTATGTTTGGGATTAGCTTACATATATGTATCCTGTCTTTTAGTTGTGTTCTCATTGACTCCCTGGATCAACCTATTGAATTTGTTTGCATAGTTATTTCCATGATTCTTACATTCTTCAAGTATGGAAGTTAAAATGCCAGGTATAAATTTAAGTCACCATCCAATAATTGAAAGATTTTACATTTCTGTTTTGTGTTCAAGAGGCCCTGTGGAGTTAGCTTCAGCAGGTGTTTCTATATCAATCTTCAACATTATATCCAAGATATTCAATATTCCTCTCCTTAGTGTCGCGACTTCATTTGTAGCTGAAGACATTGCAAAAAATGCCAGCATGGACTCTGCCTCAGGTGAAGTTAAATTGATCCTTTAATGGCTTCCAAGGAACTCAACATGCCATCTTATATTGAGTTCACTACACATTTATGAAATACTTTTGGGACAACTGTCTATTTTTCTATCTTAATTTGAGCTGATTGGTGTGCTGATAGGAGTTTTTCAGGAGAAAGCAATAATGGTGGACCACTTGATGAAAAGACTAGAAGAAAGCAATTAGCATCTGTCTCTACTCCCTTACTTTTAGTTGTTGGAATTGGTATTTTGAGGCTTTAGTCTTATACTTGGGATCTGGATTGTTAGAGCCTAATTGCTTCTATTAAAGTTTGTTTAGTAATGGAATTTCAATATATAATATGAATTTGGTGGTGTTTAATTTAATTTGAAGTTTGTTTTATGATTTTTCTTTTGTTTTTGATTTTTTTTTTATTATTTCGTTTATTATGATTGGTGAATTAGATAATCATGCTATTGTTTGTTAAACCTCTAAATTCGACGGTCATACTCTATAGATTTTTGTTTGTTTTTTTGAAGTTCATTATCCAATAATTTGATAGTCTAGGGCCGTCAAAAAAAAAATTCTACAAGAGAATATTTGACGGGCATATTTGACGGTAAGGTCCGTCAAATTTCTCAAAATTTGACGGGCTAAGACCGTCAAATATGGGCCTTTTTCACATAGTGTGAAATTTGAAATTTTCAAATAAAAACCTACTTATTAACAAAGAATGACATGTAATTAAATATGATTAAGTATAATGAAATTCATAAATGATTTGGAAAATATATCTCCTTATTGACTTTTCGAAATTATTATGTGTTTCTTCTATTATTAGTCAAATTTATCTTTCATAATCTCATAAAAGATATGATCGATGGACCTTACCTAACAAATATGAACCATAAGTGAGTACCCATCACCATAAAATTTCTTGATCAGTCGACTATTTGATTTGATTTGATTTAAATAAATTCCCATAGATGATTTTTTTTCTCCCTCTCAAAATTTGTCATTTACAGGTATATTGTATTGTGCTCTTCCAATACAAAAATATGTAAGAAACTCCTACACAGCTGCACGAGACACCATTGATGGAATGTGGAAGCTTACGCCTCTATAACAAGAATGCCCAGCTTGTGAGAGTGGAGGTTAAACACATATATGTCTACTCAAAAGATTGATATTATCGATTTGACCATTCAATTGCACCACGATCATCTCCCCAATGCATACATGTCAATGCCTTCGATGCCCATGGTGCCACACACACGTAGGTCCACAATGCCATGACACCAAGAAATAGGAGTACGATCTGACAAGTAACGAATGAGAAAGTCTTGAAATAACACATGTGCAAAGTGCAAAGTGTGCCTCATGAATTCCCAAAGTGCACTAAACTCATTCACATACATGTGAATGCGGTAGCATTACAACCTAGTAACCATATTTTCGTCTCTCAAACAATTGAAGACCTGGAATGAATAATTATATGTTGTTATAACTTATATTTATGTGTCTTTTATCATGGTCGTTGGATTAGATTTCAATCTAACAGTAAAGATGAGTATGAGATTTTTAGATTAGGATTGGATTTTCTTGTAGACGTGATTTTCTAGTTATATTAGGATAGTGGTAACCCGATTGGTTTAGAACTCCACTCTACCTTTAATTGGAATCCTAGTTGATTTTTAGTCTTCCCCTTATATATTTGATTATTGGTTGTACTCTATACTAATTCAATTCTTTTAGGGTTTGAGAGAAAAAATGAGAGGAGTGTACAAAGGTTTTAGAGTTTGGGTTTGAGATTAAAACCTTGAGTGATTATTTCTTATATTGTTCTCATTTGATTTCTTAGTGAATAACATTAGATCTATATGTGGATGTAGGCATCGTTACCGAACCACGTAAATCTATGTTCTCTTAATTTTTTTTTATAATCGAATTGAACAGGAATCTCCAAATTCACAACATATGTAAGTTTAATAATGCTTCTCTACATTAGTAAATTACATACAAACTAAACTTCCAAAGAATGAAAGACAAGTAATCTAAACAAATAAGTTAACGAGTTTTGAAATTTTATTTTCCCACCAAAAGTTTGGATTAAAAGATGAGAATTTTAGCTTTTCCTAGAATCAATCAACTAACATTTAATGAAGTTCATTTATTTGTAAAATGAGACCACATTTTTATGCTCATTGATCTGGCAAATTCATGAACCAAAATGAAAAATAAAAAATAAAAAATATCCATTTACCCTCATTTATTTTGTAAATTCTCAACAATTTTTTTCCCCCAAATTTCAGCCTGGCAATTCCAAACACACATGCCATCCACTAGTTTATTTGTACGGATTTTCTTTTCAAATGCATTATCATGTTCAAAGTATTATGGCTATTCAAAACAATCCCTTAAAGCTATACACGACAATCAGGCCTTCCAACACTGGACAAGAAAGTCCTCTCCATTACCACATTAAGGATGATTTTAGTTTATATTTAATCGACGAAAGACATGATCTTAGACAAAATTGAATAGAAGTAACATAATTATTGCTGAGAAAATCCAAAAGAGCACACCAGATTATTCTGTGGGGCAAGCTTAGTGTGAAGAAATCATAAATGAAAAAGGGTGTGGAATCTTTGGTTAGTGGAAGCCATTTTGTGATTCTTTCCACCTTTTTCTCCCCTTTTCTTTTAAAGCATTACTAACATCTTCTCAAGCCATTGTTGGCCTTTTAAATGGTGTAGAACTTTGGGATTGCTTTACCATTTTGTGAACTTCAAGGCACATTTTCCTCTCTAACAACACCTCTTACCTCATTTTTCAACGATTGGCCTTAAACAGCTCTAACAACTAAATATTTTACACGAAGTTTTACAATTGGGTTCAGATGGAGACAGGGCAGCACTAGCTGCCTTGAGGGTCTCCCTTACCCGAAAAACCTTAAATTAAAAGAAGGGATGACATTATTCAAATAGATCTCATTTAAAGCAGAGTGGGCAAGATCATCATGGCGTTCCCTACCTCACTTTGTCCCAAAGACACCCCACGCGCCCAACCAACTCTTGCAAATCTTTCAAACAAACAAACACACACACACATACTTACAAACACGCATGCGAACATGCACACACACTAATGCTAACATGGCAACACTGTCACCGTGACACGTGTGCCTTTACTAAATTTTAAGAGAAAATTTTCATTTTTAACTAATTATTTATCTATATTGGGTATCCAATTTTATTTACTAATTATTTAAAGCGTTAGGGTTCCGTCGACTCAAGAAATATGACACAAGATCTTGATCGTGTAAGTACAAAATCTAGTGATTGAAAATTATCATTGAAAATAAGTATCATTGGGATATTTATTGTTGAGGTACACATAAAATCTCAACCGTTTGATTTTATATTTACACGGTCAATATCTTGTGTTATTTCTTGAGTCAACAGAGTCCGACCCTTATTTAAAATTTATGAATATTTGTAGTAGTCGATATGTTGAATCACACATAATAAACATTTTCTATTAATTTTTATGAATTTAATAGAAGACTTAGTAAGTTCTAGACATAATCCAATAAAGGAATAAGATTCGTTTGGGTGACCTCAAATCATTGAGATCAAACTTTGTTGTGTTGTGTTGTGTTATTATTTTTTTGATTTGACGTATGTTTTCATTCTCACAATTATACCCTCTACCAAGTTTTAGTCATTCTTGATTCAAGTTTGAATGTTACTTGCATAGGCACAAATCAATTTAACTTGAGATGTTTGTAAATCTACAAGTTGGGCATTAAGAGACCAATTATTTTCATTTATTACGAAAATACCCAATTTGGTATTAATATTATAGAATTAGTGGTTGTTGGTAGATTAGTATAAAACTTGTGTGGGGAGGAATTACTAGTTGTTGCAATGTAACTCAAAATGTTGGTTTCCACATTCAAATCCCAACCACCTCCATAGTTTAATACTTTGATTAGAAGCTTATCAATGGGGCTGCCACTCACTCCATCAATTTCATTCTATGGTCTTCTATCTATTACATCCCATGCACCCAAAGTTGAATGATCCTAACCATTCAATTATCATTATGGTTTTAAAACTCGATTTCATGTCTTGTCTTGTCTTGTCCATGTCAAATACCAAGTTGTCTCGGATGAGTTTTTCGACACATTTAAGATGTCTCGTTCAAAAAATTAAAATAAATCTCGTCCAACAAATTAAATTGTTCGTCCAACTAGTTCATGTCTGATATATAGACAACTTGGACGATACGACTCGATCTTAGACGAGTTTTGAAATCATGATTATCATCGATTAATGGTAATTAATATAAAGTAGAGACTCACTACCTAGATAGCTAATACTCCCATTAGGGGTATGGCTCGGTGGTAAGGCATTGCAATAAGAATATGCTCTTCTTGATCGTGAATTTAAAATTGAGTGCAATCTTTTAATAATCTGCTTAGCGAGAATTGTTGGTTCTCCTCCGACCTAGGGAAACTTAGTCTCACTAATGTGCGGATACTCTTGGGTTAAAAAAAAAAAAATTAATACGACTAATACATGTCCCAATGCATTTGGGGGGAAAAATTACATTAAATTTTGATAAAGATATCCATAAAATAATCCATCATCTAGCAAATGTGTCGGACATGTCTCGTTCTCCATCAATATTTCAATAAGGGCTTTAACATCAAAATTTGGGCCATTGGATTTAAGTATGGTTGAATCAATTAGTTAAAAAATGTCAAATGGGGACTAAGTATTCTTCTACGTAAGATGAATAGATGGAGAGTATTCTAGGGATTCCAAAAGGATAGAATGAACTCCAAGCAAACTCGTTTGAGGTTAAAAAAGTCAAATTCTATTTTACTCTTTTTTTTTTTATATCCTACAAAGGGTATTATTGTCATGTTAAAGAAACAGACTGTAATTCTTCTATTAAGAAAATTATTGAAAAAGAAAGAAATTCTCTCAAAATGTTTCTTAGTCTAAAACTTTCTTTGAAGCATCCTTACTTATATTTATATACGAGTGGCTAGTGTCGACCACCACATAAGAGAAGCTTTACAAATCGCAAACCTCTCTCTCTCTCTTTCTGTCTCTCTCTTTCTGTCTGTCTGTTTGTCTCTATCTCTGTTTCTGCGTCTTTGAGGCTAGCTCAGCTGCCATGGCTTTTGTTGAGAGAGCCATGGTTTTATTGATGGTTATGGCTTCTTTACAGATCTCCATGAGTGTTGTTTATAAGGTGGGAGACTCTTCTGGATGGACTACCATTGGAAACGTCGATTACAAGAAATGGGCTGCTTCCAAGACATTCCATATCGGAGATATCATCAGTATGTCTCTGTCTCTCTCTCTCTGTTTCAGATCTCATGTGAGGTTTTTTTTCTTTCTAAAAACTCATGTACCCTTTTTGGAATCTGGGTTTTTTTTTTTCTGAAATTTTACCCTTTATTATCTTTGATTTTCTCTGCTAGTCTGCTTTTGCAAATTTTCTTTCTTTTTATTTTTTTTGCTTCTCTATTGCACTATTGGTTGTGGTGATGCTTTCTTTCATGATTTTTTTGTTTTTTTAATTCTACCTATTAGTCCACTTTCATCTATTTCTCTGTGTGCGACTTTCTTTAAGTTCTCAAAAATTCACTCTAAGCTGTTAATTTCTCACCATTAGATTTATTTCCTTTTTTAATTTTTTTTTTCCATTTTTGAACAACTCTGGTATCTCCTTTACAATTATAACGAGAGAAGTCGGAGCAAAGATTGTTCACTTTTTTTTTCTTCCAAAAATGTCCCACACATTCCAAGTAGAATTTGTCTCCATATTACATTTAAATTACAAAAATATCTTACAATATATTTAATGATAAAATATCACATAAAATTGGATTATTAATTTCTTATGTTAATTATTGTTAGGGATAATTGTCCAAATTCTTTTACTAGACTTATTCTTAGTCTGAGGTCAAAGGAGGTAAGTCTAATTAACTAGGGCGTAATTAAAAAATTAACTTTTTTATTTTTGTTCTTCT
This sequence comes from Akebia trifoliata, assembly GCF_017979445.1. Lineage (NCBI taxonomy): Eukaryota > Viridiplantae > Streptophyta > Magnoliopsida > Ranunculales > Lardizabalaceae > Akebia > Akebia trifoliata. The sequence continues at coordinate 27,631,477 of NC_141390.1, forward strand.
TTGTTGTCTTCATATTTCATATTTGCTCCTTCACTTCTCTCAATGTCCTCTCCCACCAACTCTGCCTACAAGTGTGCAACAGCTAGTGGGCATCGACCACACTTTTTCAACGTTATTATCCTGTCTAAAGATGCCTATCTTTCAGAACATGGCATGTGTGCCACGTGTTGTTTGTACCACGTGGCTCTCATCCATATGTGTCTTAGGTCTGTCACATCACAGGTTATAGGTAATGTGACCATTCTTCAGTACACTATGATTTGTTGCTAGAAATCTTCTCTATCACCCACGTGGCTTAAGGTTTTAATTGTTTCGAGGATGCTACTGTTTGAAATTTTAACTCATTGTACGGCTCTGATTTTATTTGAGAGTACGCGCACTTTAATACAGTGGATAACGATGTATGAAATCGAATCCAAGAAAAAAAAACAAAGAATGATCAGATGTTTCTTTTCGTAGGATAATACCGTAGAACGACACGCGCAGTGGTTGCCCCCACGAGACAGAACTGTAATGTAGAATGTGGTCCTACTTTTGGTAGCCATCATCATGGAGTATATTGGCGTGGGTCCCACTCAAACTCACCTGTCAGCTCATATCACTTGTCATATTCTATTTGTAACACGTGTGAATCATGAGTCATACGCGTGGGAAGGGATAGCTTATTATGGTGGTCCTACGGTAGAAGTTTTTGTGCCACACGTGATCGTTGACAAAATCAAAAGCAAGATATACACGTGTCTCATTATGATCGGTCCTACTAAGGAGTTAGTTACTGTTTAATCAGCCTCATTCCTTCTTCTAGATCTAGGGAGTGACAAACAAATCATCATCATTGTGGTGGATAAGAATCATATTGAATAATTCATAATGACCATGATTTGAAGAATATGTTGTAATTAGATTTTAATTGATACATATGAAATATGTTACAGATTCAATCTTGAGAAGTGACGTTATATGACTGTCCAATTAAGAACTTTGATTAATAACATAATAACGAACAGGGACAAATTGAACTAGTTAAAGGTTCGATTCATTGTGGGTATGTCTAAAATAATGTTACCTGATTCGTGGATTCGCTTGATTATAATTTGGGCTTGTGATTCAACACTCGAGAATGAACTTGGTTCGTAGGGGTAGACAGAGGTAAGGGTATTTGAAGATTGAAGTGATGAGTATGGTGAAAAAGAGATTGAAGTGAAGGTATTACCAAGGTCAAAGTGACATGCTCAATTTAAAATTTTATAGGGGGATGTCTCAAATATTATCAACATGTAGAGGGAGGGGCATGTAAAAAAGAATAAGAAGAAAGTAGTTCGTCGAATTCACTACATTTCACAAATTGGGGGTGAATCGTACCGCGGTTCAATACTCGGCCAACAGATTAGGTAACTCAGGTCTAAAACAATGAACCATTCAAACCCCCTTGTTTTGGTGAATTTTAGAGATGTACCCTATGGTTTGGTCAATATTAGAGATAGGCCTTATTTTTTAAACCACCCCTAGATTTGATCAATATTGAAGATACTCCTTTGTTGTTAAATTGATGATATGCCCCCCTCAACCGGAGTCTTCTTCTATATGATTAACATAGAAGACTTAAATATTCGCCACGATCTAGTTCTGTGAGCCGGGTTTGCTCGAGAGTGGCAAACTTCGAACCTGATTTCGAACCGAACTGAAACGAACATATCAACAAACCAAGTAACATAGGTCTTACATTGACATGAATTTGATACCTATTACAACATGAGTAGAAGTCATCTCAAGATGTATATAGATTTTGAAATAAAATTCTTTCATTTTTCTCGATTCATTGATTCAATGAGTGCTATTATACCATGAGTTCTCTTAGACTCCTTTTGATTTCAGTGGATTGTTCTTATTCTTTCTCAATTTGGTCTTGGAACTGAAGTTGTTATGTTTTTGTTGTTGTTTGCCAAAAATAATTCCAAGGTTTCGAGTACAACAAGCAGTTCCACAATGTGATGCAAGTGTCCCATACTGATTACGATACATGCAAAACATCTTCCCCGATCGTCACATACACCACAGGCAATGATTCGATCACCATCAAGAAATCTGGCCATTACTACTTCCTTTGTGGCGTTCCTGGCCATTGCCAGGCTGGACAGAAGGTTGATATTAGAATTCCTAAAGTTCAATCTTCAACAGCTCCTGCCCTCGCTCCTACCTCACCTTCTGCTTCACCTCCTTCTTTTGCACCTGTACCACTGTCACCGACACCTAGTAAGAACAGTGCTTCCCTTCCTTCCAAGGGGTTCATCGGTGTGGTGGCTTTCGCGCTAGCCATTTTTGCAGGTTTTGGTTATTAGAAGGGTTTGTATTAATGGTGTTTTGAACTTCCTTGTATGTGTTTGTTATTGGACATGTGTCAAGACTAATTAAGTCATTTTATGTGACATTTGAGTATCCTTTATGTTTTTAAATGTCAAACTTTTGATGATGGATATAATTTTTTTTTTTGAAAGTTTGTTGGAGTTGGGTTGGGTCAAGAGTCCAGATCAATCACCCAAAGAGGATTTCTTTTGAGTTCAGGGCCCACTGACCATAAATATTTTTCCAGGAATTAGTGTACCCACACCTCAAAAATTACTCTGATTGGTGATCTCCTGATGTTGTTTGAACAAATTTTTTTCCCTCCCTCCAAGTGTTTGGCACAAACAACAAAGCCCATTGTGAATAAGCCCAAATCTAGATAGTTATTGTGCTTATGTTGTTTTGAATAATTTAAAATATATAGGGTCCCATTCGATACTCAACATTTGCCCACCATGTTTTGTCTTACATGGTTTAAAAGTTTTGGAATGGGCTGATTTTTGATGAGGATGTCACAAATGATTTACAAAAAATGAACGGTTCACGATTTTTCAACTTGTAAACATGGGGTTAGAAGTTTTGGAATGGGCTGATTTTTGTTGAGACAAAGGGTTGGGTTTCTATCTTTTGTCGAGATGAAGATAAACAGAAACAGAATTGTTAGATTTAGTTAAAAAAAATAGAAAAACTGAGGTAGTAAAGAAAACAGAAAAGAGGAGGGAGTTTTTTGTAAATAAAAGAAACTCCGTTTCTTTAGTTGGAAATGACGTTTTGAATAATCTGCACCGTCCGTTTTCTCAGATCTAACGTCTCTCAAACGTCTATTTTTCAGCACGTCCCTCGAACCGCTATATATATATATAAATTAATAGAATAATTACTTTTCTGAAGTACATTAATTCCTGGGTGTTCAACCTTAATATATTATATTATAATGATCAAATTGTTAAAAAACATTATATTACTTGATCTTTTATAAACTTGCCTGATTCATGTCGATCACATTTTTTAAATCAATGAGTAAGTGGAGCATGCCATGATCACATCCAATTACCGGATAGATGAGGGGCACAAAGGGATGGAAACAAATTTAAAATTTTTAATTATTAATAATTAAGTATTTATTCAATAATAAAAAATTTACTTAGCTTTAAGACTTTGAATGGCTCAAGATGGAATTTAGTGCTTAATGTAGGATGGTAATTTTTCTTTGCAGCACTCCCACAAGATTGGGTTTTCACAATTTAAATGATTTTAAGAGCGGTTTTGATGTTAAAAATGAAAAATCAAGTCAAATTTGGGGTGGGGACGATTTTGATATACCCTACCCTGCCCCAATTTTTAAATATAAGGAGTTAGTAATTTTATGTTTATATATATTGATCCGTAATATATTCCAAGATTTATCTTTTATCCCCACCATTTGATCTCAAATGTAAATGGTTTGGGATCCTTTGGCTCATGAACTCATAAGAAAACACATGATCCCAACTGTTTATAATTTGAATCCAACAGTTGAGATTTTTAGGTTTCTACACCCCTCATAAGAAATTTGAAGGGCAAGGGTGGGGCGGGTTTAAGAAAAACTACTAAGGGAGGAGGTGGGTTAAAACATTCATACCCAAGTCATTTCTCGAATCTTTGTTTTTTGACTTTTCCAATAAATCAGAATTAAAGCCATCTGAAATAATTGTCGAACCCAAACTTTATTTATTATGCTGGTGTATTTGCAAACGAGTCGTGCTGGAGTGACATGAGGATTGTACCTCATATTGCACATCCTTGGCATGGAAGTGTGCAGGAATCATAAATGCTTTTTCATTCGTATCTCAATGAAAAGCATCTATGGTTTTTGCACACTTCCATGTCAGAGGTGTGACAATATGAGGTACAATCGTGACATCACTTCAGAATTATTCTTTGAAAAATAGTATTTATATACAGATCAGAAACCACTCAATTATATTGAAACTCAAACAATTTTGATGGCATTTGAACCAAGCCAACATATCTAAATCTAAACCATTATTTCCATCTAAACCAAGTCAATATCTCAAATCCAGAAGCCAAATTTCAGAAAGAAAAAAAAAGTGTTTTGGGGTGGGAATGCAAGACAAACACCCCCCAAACAGGATCATCTTTATAATCTAATGTCAAGATTATTCTTCTTAGAAAGTCAAAAACATAACAAGGTCCATCTTTATAATCCACTTTCAAGATTATCACCATTATGATAATCACCCATGTATCTCTTCCAAAACCAATGTTGCTTCCAGACTCTCTCGACCATAACTTCGATTGGTACGTTCTTCGTCTCAGGCAACAAGAACTGCACAAATAATCCCATAACTAGAATCCATGCAGCAAAGAAGAAAAAGATACCAGCGTGCATATGGCACAACATCGATAAGAATGCTTGTGCTATGATGAAGGTAAAAAGCATGTTAGAGCTAACTGCAAAAGCGAAACCCGCTGTTCTTGTCTCAAGAGGGAAGGTTTCACTGGGTATCAACCAACCCAAAGGTCCCCATGACCATGCAAAACTCATAACATAGAGACATACAAGCAATACCACAATAGATGCTTCTCCTTTTCCCAAAGAGTCTGTAGGTCCCAAATCTGCTAGAAGAATCGCTCCGATTGCAGTCTGAAATATTTTGAAATCTAAATTAATTGGTGTAACAAATGATGGACTACCTCCATATTTGAATGAGACAATGATGAAAGAATTCACACTATTGTTAAATTCTTTGAGAATGAGATCAAGGCAGAAAATAATGACATGAGTTGAGACAGAAAAAAAAAATAATAATAATAATAAATATATATATATATATATATATATATATATATATATATTTGAAAATTAAAAAAATATATGATTTAAGAGAAAATATTGCTCTAGGCAATGTCATTATTAATATTATTAGTGCAAGTTGTTTAAAGAATTTTGGAGTTTCATTTTTGAAGATTTCTTGGTTAGATGGGGGTATATCATGAGAGAGTAGTCTTAGTTATGTTGGGGTTTGTTGGGTTTTTTTTGTTTTTTTGGTGGGGCGGGGCAGGCTTGTCTTTATTTCTTTAGGTTCACCTCCTTTCCTTGTATTATTAGGTCTTGTTCTTTAATATATTCTGCTTTACTACCCCCACACACATCGAAAAAAAAAAAAAGATAAGTGAACATTTAGTGAGCTGAATTAGATGAAATTACAATTCCGACTAATTGTTCATTTTAATTTTCAAAAGGTGAACGTTTGGGATCACAAGTTTTCAAGTGACGATCTCTCAAGTTTAAAGTGACAATTTCATTGGGTTTTCTTTACCGATGTTTACTACTTTTAGTGAGATCGTCACTTTATAAACCAGCGAGATTGCCATTTTGGGGAAGAAAACCCTATGAAATTGTCACTTAAAACTTGAGAGATCGTCACTTGAAAAACTTGTGATCCCAAACGTTCACCTTTTGAAAATTAAAATGAACAATTAGTCGGAATTGTAATTTCATCTAATTCAGCTCACTAAATGCTCACTTATCTTTTTTTTTTTTTTGATGTGTGTGGAGGTAGTAAAGCAGAATATATTAAAGAACAAGACCTAATAATACAAGGAAAGGAGGTGCACCTAAAGAAAAACTGCAAGATCATCACTTGAAAACCGAGATATTCCTGTTTGGGTAATTAAAATGAACAGTGACCCACAATCTTAATTTAATCAAAAGCTGGTCACGTTTTGGTAAAAATTCCAAAAAATTGAAGTTTAGGGCAAAGTTTAATGGCAAAAAAGGATGTGTTGACCCTAGTATTTGATATAAGGCATAGATATCTATGATAAGGTTTTCAAGAGAAAATGTGATAGATTTCTAGTGTGGACTACAAGGGTAGTGCACTATATTTGGTATAGACATGGAGAAGACCTAATAGAAAGGTTTTGGTAGAGAAAATTAGAGGGAATTTTGGAATTTATTAGAAATAAGTCTCTATAAAGGCATTTTTCCATCATATATGCATTTCCTTTAGTAACTCTATTGTATCTTCCTCAAAGTTTCTTCTTCTTTATCAAATGTGTTTATAGCTTCTATAGAAGCATGTTATTATCTATACAAGTTATTTTATATTTCAAAATCCTACAAATCCCTAGGCAAATAATCATCTCAACAGATGATCCTAAAAATTTGTTCTTAGCAAAATTCAATTCAAGGAAGAAAAAGAATGAGCAAAATTAAATATATTACCTGTGTTATAAACATCTGGACACACGCCGTAAGAAGCAATTTCCTCCTCCCATACTTATCGACCGTGTAAATCGAGATACATGTGCTTACTACATTAACTAGCCCCATAATGACCGACGATAATAATGAACCATCACTCTTGAATCCAACGGTCTGAAATAATACTGGTGCATAGAACATTATAGCATTGATCCCTGTGAATTGTTGAAAGATTTGCATCAATATGCCAATAACAAGCGGGGGGCGGCTCACAGGCTTCATGAGTTCCTTGAATGGATTCTTCACTTGTCGTGCCATTTCACTTGCAAGTACAATCTGATCATACTCAGCGTTGACGTCCTTTGTATGTCTAATCTTCTCAAGTATTGTTCTACCCTTTTGAAGCTTTTCACGCTCAATGAGACTTGTTGGAGTCTCGGGTATGAAAATGGCACCTAAGCATAGAATGAAGGCAGGAACACCGGCTAGGCCTAAGGCTAACCTCCAACCCCATGGATGAAATTTCGAAGCGAAGAAGTTAACTATGTTTGCAAATAAAATGCCAATTGTCACAAAGAGTTGGAAGAGAATGTTGACTGCGCCTCGAAATTCAGTTGGAGCAATCTCAGACAGAAATAGAGGAACTGCCTGCAAATGATTTTTAAGTCTTTTAAGTTAGAATTCCATCCTTAATATAGTTTTTGGCTTTTTTTATTTATTTTCAATACTTGCCCGATGATAGAATCCAATGTTAAGTTTGGTTCAGATTATAAAAACAATACCCTCTTAATAAGAATTCTAAATTCAACAAAAAGCCATTTCTTGTGATTTTGGAATTTGTCGTGTTTTTACGCTAAAGTGGTTTTTTATTCTAGAGCAACTCCAACTGATCTCTAAATCTCTAAATTTAGAGATAGAGATATCCAAACCAAAGTCCAACGGGTCTTTAATTTATTTTAGAGAAATCCCTCTAAATCAGTGTTCACGTCTCCAAATATATATGGATATCTTGAGAAATTTTAGAGTGCCTCTCTAAATCATTATTCACATTTTTTAAAATACCTATTTTATCCACATTTTCCCAAGAATGTTATTTTTAACCTTCTCTTTTCATGGAACATGATGAGTTGGAGCGGCTCGTAGATTATAATATTTTATATCACAACAATAGAAACATGGTCAATAAATGAGATTCTCATTCTAGATTCTAGAAATTATATCTTGAGAGAAAAACATGGTAAAATTATTTTTCATAGATTTGCTTTTGACAATCCCAAATCAGAATCTAATAATCGAAACTAAATACCCTTACTGGTGTTGTGCCCGTACCTCATTACCAAATCCGACACCAACACCAAGAAGAATCCTTCCTATGATCAACATGATGAGATTGAAGGCTGCTGCATTTAATAAGACACCGCCCAAGTAGAAGGCAGATGCAATTAGCATAGTTGGCCTTCGTCCATACTTAGAACAAACCTTCGAAGCAACGAAGCTGAAGACAAGAGCGGCAAGATATAGTGAAGAGGTGAAAAGCTGAACTTTTTGGTCATCAAACTTGCAGTAGTTGTCTTCATGTGCTGATTGTTTCTTTTTATAGACAACGGGGAAGAATTTCTTTAGGAAGTCATCCATAGCTGTCACTCCACCTGAAAACATGCCAAAATTTGCAATAGGAGGTATCAATATCACATAAATCAAATTATAGCAATCTCCGAAACACTCTATCTGTCAAATTTGCATCTCAAAACATTTTTTATTATTTAGTCTATAGTACAAAAAAGCATGGGTTCTCTAATTAATTGTCATTGTACAATAGTATTTTTATAATACGACGGGTTTTAGTTTCTGAATTAGGGTTCTATGCGTTCAAAAATCATTGTCTTGACAGTTTAACACTAGAGTGATGATATATGGGATTATTATTCTTTTTTTTCCTTGTGTAAACGACATCGATAGATAAATATTGTGTTGAAGAGGGTGAGACACGATGGTTCATGTTAACAAAAAAAAAATAACGTATAATTATTGTAAACACCTCATTTTTGCCTAGGCTGAGCCTGAGAGCACCAAAAACTTTTCGAGGAAGGGACTTAATCCAAAGTAACTTTCCAAAGGGTTCGAAAACCCCAAATTGCAAGTAACCAAGGTTTGAAAATCATTTTCAGACAATTTTGACCTAGCCAAGGATGACCCACGACTAGAGAGATTTTTAAACGTGGCTAAGGGTAACCCACGGCCAAACATAATTTTAGCTTGGTCCAAGGGTAACTCATGGCCAGGCATAAAATTTGCTTTGGCCTTAGGTGACTCATGTGTGTTATAATTTTGTTACAATCCATGTGTGTTCGAATTTTGTTAGGGATAATTACCCCTTAACCCTCTCCTTAATTATTTTTTTACCCATATCTTAATCCTTCAATAAACATACCATCATGGTCTTCTTGTAGATTTCATTTTTCTTCCAACAAAGACCCTTGGTCAAATTGGTCCCCACATGAGTGTAATTACTACCCTAACCTCACATTGTTGGAATTAAAATTAGGTAGTTTACTCTTATGCCCCCAAGTCTATCCTCAATCGTATAAGGTTCAATGTAAATTGATCAAGTTCAAGAAATTTTGACAACTTTGCTAATCCATTAAATCCTTTAGAATTTCTATTCTATGAATTAGGTGTTCTTTACTTTCCTTGCAAATTTTAATTCATAGAATAGAAATTTATCTTGCTTCCTTTAATGGTAACATAGCTAGAGAATAAATCCTCTTTAGAGGTAATCTTCTCTTGATAAATTCATCACATGCATAAACTTTGCATCTACTCACTTCTAAAATAGATACAATTAAGAGTATAGTTCCCTATGGACCTATATTCAACTTTTAAAACCAACAAAAACAGTCTAAAATTGATAAAATCTCATGCATCATGTCTGTAAACTTTCATGGTGGTGTCCAACTTATGGATACTTCTTAAATGATAGATCAACAAAAAAATGTTCCCAAGTGAGCACATACCCTTTAAAAAAGTCTTGAGATTCAAGAAGGTGAAATCCACATAGATTCTCACCAAAATTCTAGGCTCACAAAAAATTTCAACAAGTAATATTTCTGTTTTAGTTTACTCATTAGTTTAAATCATTTATTTTTGAAAACTAGATTACAATTCTTTTATTTCTTAATTTCTTCTATATTTTCTAATATTCACTTATGGTCATATATTGATAATCATCTTAGGATGGGTGGGACAAGGTGTCTAACACCTTCCTTATCCCTTAACTAAACCTCATTATCTTAGATATTTAGATAGACCATTTCCCCCTTATCGTTGGATATGTGAGTCACTACAAGTCAAAAAATAGAATTTTAAAAATTTTTTATAGTATCCATTCACACTTTAATTGAATGGAGGCGACTCTTAAACTCATGTAGATGAGCTCAAACCTCCACAAAGGTTTCAAAGCACATACATCTACAATTATCTTTGTCGATTTATATTTTTTCATCGAAAACTTTTTTCAACAATTAAGTTTTTCTAAGTAGAGAACAATTTTTATATATTAATTTCATTAAAAGCCTATATTTTTAATGGAAATTGTTATTTACAAAAGTAACTGGTGATAAGTGTTTTTCACAAAAACCTTAGTTACTTAGGTTTTGTATTTCCTTAAAAATGAATTTCTACATTTGAAGTTCTTTGAAAATTTTAAAAGAGTAGAAACTCCTTTTTAGGAACTATATTCATATTGTAAGAGCTAAGATGGGCGGAAATTAAACAATACCTATTCTAAGAACCTTAATAATTGAGTCAATGGTGTAAAAATAAGAGTTCATTGATAATTCTTGGATTGATTATTAAATGAACTTTAATAAGGTATCTATAATTCTATATAGCTATTTAATCAACCAAGATATTGATGCAGTCTAATATAAAAATACCAATTATTATAATTCCTAATGTAGAATATCCTAATTGATATTGGTAATATATAATTATTCATCACAATCTTCACGCACAATATAATTTCTAATATACTATCTTATTTGAGATGAGATACATTGACAATGATATAATATATCTCACACATAATAACACAATGCATCTTATTCTCTAACAAATAGTAATTCATATATTATTGTAGAGAATAAGAGGTAATTAAGGAGAGCAAAAGCACCAGACGAGGAAATAAAAGAATGTGGAAGGAGGGAGAGAGTCGTGATTTTCTAACTTGAAAATTTTCACTTGGTCGACATGGCAAGTGCACAAAACCATATATCTTTTTCTTTGGGGTATACAAGGAAATAGATCTACGGTTTTCTGTACTTGCCACATCAACCAAGTGAAAATTTTCGAATCAGAAAATCATTATTCATATATATATATATATTTGGTGGTAACATTTGTCATTGTATGGTCTCGTCTCTCTATCAGCAAGTATCAAATCTTCTATATATGGGCAAATTCAATGTAAAATAATGAAAATTGGCCTTTAATTGAATTTCTTACGGACTTCGAACGTGGTTAACGTAAAAGGATGAGGATACCCATGTTGTGGGTAAAAAACTCGTACTAGACAGCAAATTTACTTTGATATCTAAGACGAAACAAAGATTTGCTATTACAAAAACTCTAAGCTAAGCTGATGAACCAATGGCATTAGAAAATCCACTAATGATTTGACATTAGAAACTAAGGCTATGTTTGGTAACATTTCTAAAGTATGGAAATTAGAAATAAGACTTCAAAAATTTCATCCAATGTCCCTTATCGTTGATTCAAAATTTCTGAATTTCGATTCTGAAGTCTGAAATCCAAAACGAAACCAACGAAAAAAAAACTTCTAAAATCTGAATTCGAAAGTTGGATCACCACCTCCATTCAACCTCACAAGTGTTACCAAACACAAACTAAATCCACTAAAATGGTGGGTCCTATTTCCTACACGTACTCTAACCTACTAATCCACTGGTATTGGAATCACCATAGACGGATCTACGTAAGTTTTTTGGTTAAATCTTAGCCGTTGGATTTGAAAATGATTAAAAATATTTAAATCTTTGTACGTAGATCCCATCATTCAAAGAAGAAATATAAAACTAAAAAAAAATATACCTGAAATTCCAATATCGTAACCAAACATTAGGCCTCCAACAGCTGCTACGAGCCAACAAAACAACACATAACCCTTAGAATAAAACTTCGTATTCGATCCAATTTCCGACATCTTTCCTGTGTTACAACCACTCGCCCGATATGAAAATGTATGAGTTTGTTGGAGGAAGAGGAGGAGAAAAGGGGAGGTGTTATAGTGTCAATCCACGTTGAACAGTATCCGTCCAACGAAGATCTGCTTTAGCATTTATCTTTCCATTTCAGCCGTTTATTGACAGAGTGTCCAAATTAGTCACAGAAATTAAAGACGACAGACAGACTTTTAGAGTAAGGGTATTTACTTAATTTCCTATTATATCGGAGGGTATATTAGGAAATTTAGTGTATATTATAAGCAATTCTAACGTTTGTTCATAGAAATGATATGGTGCGGTACACAGGGCCCACTGATTGGGTATTTGTTTTAGATGATCTTGACCGTCAAAGTTCATCACAATCCTCTACCGAAGATAGTGAAATCGGTTGAAGGAAGATCCTATGGGAATAATTATTTGTTAACAAAATCTTAATTAATTAAAGATATTTATGAAAAAGTGATCAACTTTTGACTAATTTACGATTCCGACTCACTACTCATTTAATTTTAATTACTAAAACATGTGATTTTAAACGCGAAATAGTCACTTGGTTCTGAATTTTTTTTTAACGAAAACGTGATTATTTACGTTTTGATAATTAAAATTAACAGTGACCCAGAATCGTAAATAACTCATTTTCAACTCACGAAATAGTAATTCACCCTTAAAATTAATTATTTTATGTCAAAGAATTATCAAATCAAGAAATTTTAAAAATATTGGATGAGTCAACTCAGATTCAGAGTTAATAGGAAGGGCAAGTAACATTTCATGGTGACCTTCTAGTTTGACCGTCCAAAGAAATAAAGGAATTGTGCGAGTCGTCTTTGACTTCTATGGAAATTTACACAAATTTGACTTTTCTTTCCTTAAATTGTTGTTTGAGAAAATTTGTATGAATCTCCGGAAAAGATAAGATGCATGAAACATGCGGATTGCTCTCTCTCATTTCTTTTTTAGGACACACGTTAACGAGAAATAAATGCTCCTTAAAAATATCTGACACTATTTTAGTAAAAAAAGATTTTTTTAAAGGGTATTTTCGGTATAAAATCTAATTTCTAAAGTGTATTTATTGCCCTTTAATGTGTGCCCGTTAGTAAGATCTTTCTTTTTAAATGAGCCTATTTCTGTTACAAAGATAATTCTTGGCCAGTGTGAAAAGTATGGCTTAAATGGGGTGGGTTCGGGTTGATCAGATACTCCGATTTGAGTTATTCATATTTAGATCTGATTTTTTTTTATCTGGATCCGTATCCAAATCTTACTTTGATCTTATTAGCTAAAATCATATTCGAATCATTTTACTTTCATTAAATTGTGATCTAAATTGGACCTAACCAAATTACTTGATTTAAGTTAGATAATTTTTGTAAGTTTAACATTTTTTGCTATATTTCTTTTTAATTTATATATTATTCAATTTTATCATTATAATTCTTCTGAGTGCAGGGTTCACTGACCCATGAACATTTTTCAAGCAATTTGAGGACCCATACATAAAAAATTACTCTGATTGGTGATTTATTGATGTTGGTTGGAGTTTTTTTTTTTTTTTCTTTTTCTTCCTCGTTTTTTTGGTTGGTACAAAGCTCCCATGGTGAAGAAAAAAACGGACTATAAATCAAGATAGCTATTGTGTACATGTCAACTTGAGATGCAAATAGATTATATAATATAAAAATTGGTTTAATTATTATTTTTTAATATATAAATTATATGAAGGATAGTATAAACTCGTCTTATTATTCATCTAAATCTCATTAAGATTTTAAAAGCACGAGTACCTAATTAACGCAAGAAGAAACTTTTCATCTCAATTGATTGAGGATGGGGTGTGAAAAAATAGCAAAGAGACAAAATTGCAAAAAACACAGGGTTTACGTGTCCACAGAACAGAACAAGAATAATCACTATTTTTTCATACGTTTTACAATCCTAGAATCTTTATTTATAAAATCAATAGTGTTCGCTCTACACCCCGCAACTCTGCGTAGCACAACAGAATTCAAGACATTTACACAACATGCCCGCACAAGGGATGCGGGCAAATTTTTTTTTTTCAAAATAATAAACTATGCATTGATTCAATAATAAAAATTATTTAATTTGAAGACTTAGAATCGCTCAAGATTGAATCTAGTGCTCAAATGTAATATTGTCCTCATTTAGTATAAAAGATCACTCAAGTGTGTAACAATAATGGCCTTGCATTGAATCTAAGATATCTTGAGTAGAAATATATTTCTTAGCTTAAATCTCTTGTACCCCTACTTATGCTCCATTTGGAGAAGAAAAGAAGTTGATGCAAGAGTCAAAGAGTGTAAATTTTACCATCAGATTGTGATAAATCCGAATTGATTCCATGGTAGCTAGGCCCATTAGATTTAGATACGATACAAACTCGAACTCAATATCGTTTCAATTTTGTAAGATTCAGACCCGATCAGATAAACCACCCAAACTTACATGATCTTAGACCCAATCTTGAAATTTACCTGATTGAATCATTTAGCCTAGCTGATAGTCATTAACAGCCCTACTTGTTCACACTGCCACAAATTTTGGAAGAATTATTCGAATAAGGACCAACTGATTAAATCGACTAATTAATCTGTGATTTGCCAATTAATCTCAAGAAAAAGATAGGGTTTTTTTGGGGAGATTGAATCATGAAAAATTATTTGTATGATCCCTGAAATTTTTACGAATTAAACATAATCATCGAATCCCGACTTTTTAACTATGGTTGCACATTCTCATTGGTCCTTCTGGAAAATGGATTCAAATATAAAGAAACAACATAATTATTTTTATTCAAATAATTTGGATGGAATTTGATCCAAGCTAAGATATTTATCTCAAAACAATTATTTCTGTTAAACAATGCCATTATTTCCCGTACAGAAGTGAAGTTCAAACAAAACAAAAATTACCCAGACAGGATCATCTTTATAATCCACTTTCAACATTTTTCTGCTTTGAGTTACCATCATGATCAATCATGTATTTCTTCCAAAACCAATGTTGTTTCCAGACTCTCTCGACCATAGCTTCGATTGGTATGTTCTTCGTCTCAGGCAACAAAAACTGCACAAATAATCCCATAACTAGAATCCATGCAGCAAAGAAGAAAAAGATACCGGCGCGCATATGGCACAACATCGATAAGAATGCTTGTGCTATGATGAAGGTAAAAAGCATGTTGGAGCTAACTGCAAAAGCGTAACCCGCTGTTCTTGTCTCAAGAGGGAAGGTTTCACTTGGTATCAACCAACCCAAAGGTCCCCATGACCATGCAAAGCTCATAACATAGAGACATACAAGCAATACCACGATCAATGCTTCTACTTTTCCCAAAGAGTCTGTAGGTCCCAAATCTGCTGCAAGAATCGCTCCGATCGCACACTGCAACATTTTGAAATCTAAATTAATTTGTGTTACAAATGATGGAATAACTCCATATTTGAATGAGACAAAGTTTAATGGCAAAATAGGATTCATATTGTTCACCATAGATATCTTCTATGATAAGGTTTTCAAGAGAAAATGTGAGATAAAATAGTAATTCTATTATCTCTACAAGTAATTTTAGATTTCAAAATCCAACAAATCCTTGGGCAAGTAATGGTCTCAACAGATGATCCTAACCATTTGATTAATTAAATCTGATCTTAGCAAAATCCAGTTGAAGTGAAGAAAAAAAAAAAAGCAAAATATATTACCTGAGTGATAAACATTTGGACACACGCAGTAAGAAGCAATTTTCTTCTCCCATACTTATCGACAGTGTAAATCGAGATTAATGTGCTTATTACATTAACAAGCCCCGTAATGACAGATGATAGTAATGAGCCATCGCTCTTGAATCCAACGGTTTGAAATAGTACGGGTGCATAGAACATAATAGCATTGATCCCTGTGAATTGTTGGAAAACTTGTATCAATATACCAATGACAAGGGGGGGGCGGCTCACAGGCTTCAAGAGTTCCGTGAATGGTTTCTTCACTTGTCGTGCCATTTCACTAGCAAGTACAATCTGATCATACTCGGCATCGACGTCCTTTGTACGTCTAATCTTCTCAAGTATTGTTCTACCCTTTTGAAGCTTTTCGCGCTCAATGAGGCTTGTTGGAGTGTCGGGTATCAAAAAGCCACCCAAGAATAGAATTAAGGCAGGCACACCTGCTAGGCCCAAGGCTAACCTCCAGCCCCATGGGTGAATTTTTGAACACATGAAGTTAATTAGGTTTGCAACTAAAATGCCAATTGTCACAAAGAGTTGGAAGAGAATATTGACCGCGCCTCGAAATTTTGTTGGAGCAATCTCAGATAGAAATAGAGGAACTGACTGCAAGGAATTTTTGAGTCTATTTAGTTAGAATTCCTATATATATATATATAACTCATTGGATGTTAGTATTGTTCAATAAATTCACTTTTCAATAATACACCTATGTATTTTGTCTTTTAGTGAAAAAGACAGTCATTAGTTGGTCTTTTACATAATAAATACTAAGGGATTTTTAGTCTTTTGATTTAAATATTTTTTTTAATAAATATTTTGACAATCAATGCCAACATAATAAATACATTTACCAAAGACATTTACAATGAATGCATTTTTTTTTATGTAAAAGACTAATATACCCTTATTTTTTTACTTAAAAGACAAAATGGGAAGAACTATTATTGGAAGAAAAAAAATGTGGTGGAGAATGTTACCATCCTTACGAGGTGTTGAACATTAGCATTCCCCACATATAATATGTTTTCAACTTCTTTTAATCAATTTATGCTACTAAAGTGTTGGTTTGGATTCTAGAAATCCCACACTTTCCCATAATCTGATTCTAGAATCCGGTGTTAAGTTTGATTCAGAACTAAATGTCTTTACTAGTGTTGCACTTGTACCTCGTTACCAAATCCAACACCAACACCAAGAAGGATCCTTCCTATGATCAACATTGAGAGATTGGAGGCTGCTGCATTCAATACAACACCGACCAAGTAGAAGACCGATGCAGTTAGCATTGTCAACTTTCGACCATACTTGGTGCAAACCTTCGAAGCAAAGAAGCTGGCGAAAAGAGCGGCGAAATACAGAGAAGATGTGAACAGCTGAACTTTTTGGTTATTAAACTTACAATAGTTGTCTTCATGTGCTAATTGTTTCTTTCTATAGATAGCGGGGAAGAATTTCAATAGGAAGTCATCCATAGCTGTCACTCCACCTAAAAACATGCCAAAATTTGCAATAGGAGGTATCAATATCACAATAAATCAAATTATAACAATCTCCAAAACAGTCTATTTGTCATATTTGCATCTTTAAACATTTATTTTTATTGTCAATTCTACAGTGAAAAAAAAAAAAACAAGACTAATGATTTTCTGGCACCCCCTTCTGACATACGCACCCCTACGCCCCATCGTTGAACCGTAGATCATTTTCCTTGGGATACATGGAATCATAATTTTTTTTTCTTTTGTATCTCTAGGCAAATGATCTACAATTCTGTGATGGGAGCATATGTCAGAGGGGGGCGTCAAATTATCACAACTCAAAAAAAAAGTATGAATTCTCTTGTTAATTGTTGTTGTACAATAGTAATTTTATAAATATCTTCTTTTTTTTTTTTTAATGAGAATGGGATTCATATCTTATGAGGTTAAATCATAAATAGTCTTTTCTATTATGATTAGGTGATGATAAGTGTTTTTCACACTCTGAGTGTGGCATGGTCGGGCAGATTTATTGTGAGGGAACTGCACGGAACAAGAATTTTTAATAATTATAAGGATTTAGCAACTATTGAGATAAATTAAAAAATCCGTTGCTATTGATCCCACAAATTTTTTTTTTAAGTGTATTAGCTACTCTCAACATAGACAATCCTGGCTCGGCCCCTAGACATGGTTATGCCAACTTCCCCCTTGTGGGGTGTGTGATCATGTTATCCAAATAAAATATGATTTTATGATCAAACATCTTCTAATCTAATTAATTTTGTAAAAATTTTAATTAATTTTATATAAACACATATGAATAAATAATTATAAACCAAGTTGAATGGTTTGACTCATACAAGACAACTAGATATTGTCTACGAACAACAAGTTTTAAATCCATGGTCCTAATTTCTACACCTACCCTGGCCTACTAACCCACTGACATTGGGATCACCATAAATTGATCTATGTAAGCTTGTTGGTTAAATCTTAGCCATTGGATTTGAAAATGATGAAAAATGCACAACCCATCCATAGTGACAAAGTCGGGGTTCGGGAATAATTCAAAAAGAGAAAGCTTTGAAAAAATAGAGGCAAAATTCGGAAAAACATCGAATAAATTAAAGAGTAAAAAAAATTATTTTAAGTATAAAAAAAATATTTATATATTAAATGAAAAAACAATATTTAAAAAATGTTAAAATAAAAAATAATTCTGGTTATTTTTTCCTTTTGAAAAGAATCGTAATTTGATCAACAACTGTTAAAATCATTATTTAATCATGATTTTTTCAATAAATCACAGATTTTTGTCATTCAAAAGTACTGTGAAAGAAATATATAATAATAATAAATAATAATAAAAACCTGAAATTCCAATATCGTAACCAAACATTAGGCCTCCAACTGCTGCTACAAGCCAACAAAACACCACATAACCCTTGGAATAAAACTTAGTATCCGACATCTTTCCTGTATCGCCGACACTCACCCCCCGATATGTCAGACTTTTAATTATTATTTATTATCTAAAAAGAGCATTGAGAAACAAAGAAAAACACAACAAATTTATATAGAAAAAAAAACCCAAAAATGTATGAGTTTGTTAGAGAAAAAGTACCAGAATATTATAATATCCATATATAGATGTTTAACATTACGTGTCCAACGAAGATTATCTTCCCATTTTAGTATAAATGGGTCGACGTGATTATGTTGAAAAACAGTTAATGAGGATTTCAACTCTAGCCACATAACTTGAAGAGGACAGCTTTTTCTTTAAATAGTTTCCAATTATATCCGAGGGTACATTTGGAAATTTACTCATTATGCATAGATGGGGCTGGCAATGGATCGGGTGAAGCTTTTTCCATACCCTTATCCAATTATATATCCGGTTATTCGTATCCAATGTTTAACTCACTTACGCTAAAAATATCCATATCCAACTATTTATCCACTTTTTTAAAAGGATATCCGTATTTGACTTGTACCCAAATTTCAAACGGATATCCATGTCAGATAAGATGATGGAAAAATATTAATTTTGAATTTTATATATATTATGAATTTATTGTATTAAATTCAAATAAATTGATGTTCTGGTTGGATAAGATATATATTCATATCTAACTCTCAAAATATTCGGATAAAAATAATTACAAATAAATTTATCTGGATTCTTAAATGGATAAAAAATTTATACCCATACACGAATAACTCAGAAAGGATGAGTCGGATAAGCGGATATTATTTGACCCATTTTATTTGTTTTAGATCATCACGATCAGCTAATTAAGAATGAGATTTCATCTTATCTTATTGAAATAATAATTAATAATGCAATAAAAGAGTAAATTAAGGATTAAATCAGTTGAGAGAAGATCTTATTCAAATCGTAATTTAAATATAGATAACAAATCTCTAAATTATTAAAATTAATTATTTTATATCAAAATAATTAGAAAATTTTAAAGATATTGGATGAGTTGACACATATTCAGAGTTAATAGGAAGGGCAATTGACATTTTACAGGGACTTTCTCGTTTGAGCGTCCAAAGTTATGAGACAAACACGCAAGATTTGCGCCCTTTGACTTCCATGGAAAGCTACATAAATTTTGGGTTTCTTTTTAGGATAATTATTTAAAGGCCCCTGAAAAAGGAACTATTTTGTAAATAACCCCTAACTTTTAAGATTTCTCTTAATAGTCTATTTCATAAAAAAATTATTTCTAATTAGTCCTTAAATCTCACCCTTCAGTCCTCACATTTTTCACAATTGAAACGATAAATGTGCCCTAACCATTCGAACTCATCATTTTCATAAATAAAAAATTGGATTTTTGACACCCCAATCGAGTTTAGGAGATTTCATTCTGACGTTAAAGATTTGAGAGGAAGAAGAAGCCATTTTCAAGTATTTTGAAGGCATGTAGAAAACTTAGGTTTTTTCAAATTTTTTTACTTCGTTTTTGGATGAAAATTGATCAAAGATGGTTCTTTTGGTTTGAAATCATTTAGACATGTCGTTATGCCAAGTTTTTAGTGGATCTTTTCATGTATTTTAGTCGGAAAATCTCAACAAAAAAAAAAAACGAAAATGATTGGATTTTATCGTTTCAAGTTCAACAATTTTGAAAATTGTCAAAGTCAACAATAAAAATTGTCTTACTCAACAATAAAAAGCGGTGAGCTCAACAATAAAAATGTTGACCTCGACAATAAATAAATAAAAAGTGGTAAGCTCGACAATAACGAGTAGGGACTAGAGGTATCAATGGGTCGGTTCCTAAGAAAATTAGAACCATAACCATTATATTTTCTAATTCTGGTTCTTATCGGTTCTAGGTCCAGTTCTAAAATAAATGGAACCAGAACCGCAAAGAATCACAAGTACTCATCAGTTCCAGTTCACAAGAATCAAATGGGAAAAAAAAATTAGATCATTATTAAAAAACATCTTCTGAAAGATAACATATTATTTACAAAGTATCAACTTAATAATAATTTGTTCCACTAAAAACATTATTTTAATTATGTTTTTTTTTCAAAAATTTAAACTCATATCCTTTACAAGTTATAAACTTTAAGAAGAGATGATCCATTTGAAGCTATAATATTTAGTGTATATGTAAAATTGAATAACTTTATATAGGTGGCGGATCATGGGACATATGTAAAAACAATGGTTTTTCAAAATATAGAAATTTTGGATTGAGCTGATTTTTTTGGATGATGGTCTCTACGATGAGAAGATCATCCTCACAAAAAATCAGCTCAATCTAAAATTTCTAAGTCCATCAAAAGTGGTTTACAAATTATTGGTAAAACATCGATGGTTCACATTCTAAATCACTTTTGATGGGGTTAGAAGTTTCAAATTGTACTGGTTTTTTTTTTTTTTAGGATGATCTTCTCATCATAGAGATCATCCTCACAAAAAATCAGCTTAATCCGAAACTTCTAGCCCATATTTTGAAAAATTATTATTATTGCATTGTTTTTACATATGTCCCATCCCATGATCCGTCCCCCTTTATATAATATATGTTAATTTTAAAATATGGAAAAACTTTAAATCATGTATAATGTAAAAACAAATGACAAAATAAATCGGTTTTGGGTACCCATCGGATAGAACCTAATGGTTCCGGTTCTTACCGATTTGGTTTCATATTAGACCCGACTCTAATCGGTTCCAATAAAAACATAACCGAAATTTGATTTTGATTCCAGTTAAATGGGTAGCCATTGACATCCCTAATAATGAGGAACCATTAAGAAGAAGAAAAAAAAGTTTACTAAACAGACTATCAAGCTACCACCCAAAATTCAAGGACAATTAAAAAAGAAAACCCTCCGCTGGGGACCTTTAAGTAATGTTCCCTTTCTTTTTTAAAGAGGGCTGTGATTGGCACCGTAACTTTTGCTTATTACACCCAAATTAAAAAAATCAAGCGATTTTTTTCAAAATGTGTGCAACATACATCCAAATTCCGATTTTGGTACACTGCTCATTTTAATTCCCAAAACATGTTTTTCCGGTGAATTCATTACTTTTGTGATCTACAAATTAGAAATTCACCTTAAAATCAATGGTTGAGAATAAGCAAAAGTTGGAGTGCCAATAGAAACTAGCTCTCTCTAGTTTTTTTTTTTTTTTAAGATTTCTATTTGTTAAATTCAGGTTTTTATATGGCCTAATCCTAATTGTAAACAACTGTTGAAGTTGTTTCAATGTGTTATAACATTTTGTAATGCCGAAACAATAACTTGAACCAAACTTTTTAATGTTTGAGTGGTGTTTTTACCCTTTAATTAGAGTGTGATAAATAATTTAAGAAATTGGGGTGATCACATAAAAATTGGGTGCCAATAGCAGCTCTCTTTTTAAATTGTTGTTTAAGGAATTTGTTTCTGGAAAAGCTAACATGAAACATGCCGGTTTTTACTAATAAAATAATATGTTGGTAATTATTATTATTTTTAAATCTTAATTACATCTCTCAGAAACATTTTAAGTATTTCATTCGTAAAAAATGCTCCCATTTTTAAGTATTCTTTAATCCCAACTTATATCCAAAATTGTGGGAAAAAAATGTACTTTCATGTAATGTTAAAATGATATTTTATTTAGTATTTTAATACAAAAATACATTTTGATGATAATTTTATCTAATATTATTTTTAATATATAAATTACTAAATATACATTTTTTCTATATTGACCATAAAAATATTGTTTTTTATCAATTTTTTACCCTGCCAAATTATTCTCAAATTTCTAGTCCCAACTTTTTTCACTTTGTTACCAATATAACCTCAAACTAATAGCATTTTGGAATATCATACAGAGACCAAGCAAAACTAAAAGGGTCTTTTTTTCCTACATGTTATGGACAGCACTAGTGGAAACAAAAACCTTACTCTTGAACACAGCTTACCCTTCTCACATAACAAATTTCCTACAATCCATGCATGCATGCATCTTCCTTGGGGCATTCACTAGCGACGTTGAAGCTTTCATATCTTTTGGCATGAAGAATTGCTTAAGCATAACCCATTTGAAATTTCCCCGAAATGATCTCACATTTCACGCCCAAACCAACAATTTTATCCACACAAATAACCGACAAACCTCGGAGCCTCGTATAAACTAGAATCAATCAGCAATGGCAAAGCAGAAGAAAGCTAAGGCCCTAGCATGGGTGGATTGGATGATCACATTGGTGTAATGTTGTTTAATCTTGCACCAGAAGACCATCGAGAAGAGGGAGCTCCACATCTGTGTTCCTTGCAATTACTCTATTATCAGGCCCATGAGCTCTGCCAAATCGAAAAATGAGAATTAGAAAACAGTTAAAACAACATGAAAAATATGTTTCGACCATATTTCATTTTCTTTTCCGTTTTTTTTTTTTACTATTAATTTAGGCATCAGATCTTTCAAGGGCTTCAAGTCAAAATATAAGTTGTTTGGAGGAAAATGGAGCAATATCACAGTAAATCACCCAATTAACTCCTGATTCGAACTACTTGTAGAGACAAAGGAAGCAAGATGGTAGCATGCTTTCTTCCAACTCTTCTGCTACTGAAAGTGTGCTCGTATCTGTTTTCGCTATCTCCATCCATGTACAAAAATTATAATTTAAACAACATTGTTTACTACATATTCTTCAAATATTTTATATAGCATGTTATAAAGGTCTCATCCCCTCACTCCACCGAATACGTATTATGTGTCATCAAACAAAGAATGGAATTGAGGAAGTGAAAGGTACAATTTTTAAGACAAAAACTTGATCAAGATTTCCAGATGGAGAAAAAATACACATTTTATGACTAATAAACTTATTACTCTTTGATCTAAAACATTACTTAAATGATATGGTTTTCCGAATGCCAAATGTGTCTTTTGTTGGGATTTCTCATATTATACATATAGGGGAATGCTAACGTCCAAGGCCTCATGGGGACGTTAGGATTCTCCAACACATTTTTTTCAATAATAACCCCTACCCATTTTGTCTTTTAGTAAAAAAGACAAGGGTATATTAGTCTTTTTACATAATAAATGCTATTTTTTTTATAGATACTAATTTACATAATAAATGTTTATCTTTTACATAATAAATGCAAAGGAGATTTATTCTTTAGATTTAATGTTTTGTTTGCAATAAATGCTTTAGCAATTAATGTAAACAAGTATTTATTATATAAAAGACCAACATACCCCTATCTTTTTCACTAAAAGACAAAATGGATAGGGATATTATTGAAAAAAAAAATGTGATGAACAATGCTAATATCCCCATGAGTTCTTGACCATTAGCATTCCCCATCTATATAAGGACTTAATTAGAGCCGGTGCAATAAGCACATTTAAGTACAAGAATATAAAAAATTGTTAGCAATTCATCAAACTTGGAGAATTTCCCATGGTGTGAGTATCAAAATAAACAAAAGAAGGGATATGAGGGGTATAGCTGAATCAAGACCTTACACTAGTCGATTGTAGCTCCACCGTAGCTGAATCCTCATTGTCCTACAATTCCAATGAACCACCATGAATTTACAAAGCATCGCACTTAAATAAAATAACATAAAAGGAGCTCATTCAGCTAAGTACCTCAACTAACAAATCCTTCCTTGTAATCAAACCAATAACATGAGAAGCACGAGGTACAACAAATATATGCCTCAATCCTAGCTGACGAAAAAGGTTGTATGTCTGTATCATAGGTTATATAGATCAGAATTGGAGATAGACACATTTGAAGAAAAGAAACAATAAATAAAATGGACATACTTGTTAGGGTACAAATGAGAATACTCACCTTCGTCAAAGACATATCTTCAGGAACAATGTACGGAGAGGGGTTCAGAAAAGGGGCAAGATCTATGTACATTTCCAAGTCATCTGGAGTTAGATGAATGTCCTCTATGGACAGTCCTTTGCTAGAGACGGGTTTAACAAATTCACAGAAGTTGTGCCTGGATATTCATCCACTTTGTTAACTTTTCCCAAACGAGTAGAATGGAAGAATTAGAGACAAATATTGAGCATCCAGGTACCTGACAGGTATGGATCCACCACCGAAATCACAGGGCAGAGAGCTATGCTGGAAGTCTATCCTAGATTGCAGAAGGACCAACAAGTGACTGCAGCAAAGAACCAATTGTTCAATTATTCCATCATTGACTAAAGTGTCTACCATCATGACATAAGAGAGCTGCTATTGGCACCCCAACTTTTGCTTATTACACCCTGATTAAAAATCAAGAAAATAAGTGAATGGTTGAAAATAAGTAGAAGTCGGGGTGCCAATAGAAGCTCTCATTTTTTTTTGGCTATATTTTTTCTTTTTGGGTTTAGGATTTTATATGAGCCTGATCATAATTGTAAACAACTGTTGAATTTATTTGAAGGAGTGTTATACTGTTTTGTAATGCTTAGATTATAATTTGAGCCAAGCCTATGTAATGTTAGAAGAGTGCATTTTAATCTTTAATTGGGGTGGGATAAATAATTTAAGAAATTGGGGTGTAATAAGTAAAATTTGGGGTGCCAATATCATCTAGCAGAAGCAATCTTATACAGAGCGAGCAAACAGAGGTTAACAAGTTCTACCTACGAAGGATGAGTCCAATAACAAGTTCCTCTCCATTCCTTCCATTATCTATGACCTGGAATGCAAAGCAAGATGAAAGATAACCTAAAGAAAAGTGGAAGGTTAAACTGAGAGAGAGAGAGAAAAAAAAACTAGGGTACAATGGTAACTCACAGGGAAGCCGTTGTGCTTGTTGTTTCGCAAAATAGAAACTACATCTGCAACTTTAACAACACGAGTGAAGTAGACAACCTTTCATATGTAGCAAGTCAATCCAATTGTAAGTTGAAAACAGGTATGTAAAGAGAGAGACTAGAAATAATAGAGGCAGCTTGAAAGAGAGAGAAACCTTTTGATTTCTGCATGCCTCCTTTGCTGTCATTTTTCTCATGTGGTATTTAGGTCTTGACTCAAGTAAGGGTATGCCCCTCAAGCGGGCCTGTTCTTCATACAAACCTTCATTGAAAGCATCACCAACAGCCTGTAGAAGAAAAAGACCCGGAAACTTTGGTTAGTGTGGCATTTTTTTATTTTTTTGGAGCATTAAAGTAGTAACACGATATTTGATATTAAAGGGCATACCTTTGATATAAGAAGAACAAGCATGATAAGAGGTAAAAGTTTCAGGTTATTTGTGATTTCAACCATAATGACACAAAGTGACACGGTCATCCGCATTGAACCCCCAAGAAAAGAAGCAGCACCAAGTAGAGCATATCTGAAAATTTTCACCAAATACTGGGATTGTAACTGTCTTCCCATAAATCGAAGTTATAATTTCAGAAGATTTTCAGTGGTTCTGACTTGTTTGAAATCAGCACCAAAAAATATGAATGCTGATTCATAATCTATATTCTCAAAACATAATTAGCACCCATGATGGTTGGAAGACTTTAGGACCCAGGATTTCAAAGTCGCATAATTCATGAATCATACAGGACATTAGTGACTAATGAGGAACTCACGTTCCCTCTTCGATGTTGAGCTTCCTGTAGAACTTAACCACAAACATGCCAACAAGCCGTCCATATGTTGATCCTATCATTATTCCAGGAACAAATTGACCAGCTGGAACAGCTGTACCAAATGTCACTACTGCCAAGGTATAAAACATGACCTGAAAACATATGGATGAAGCAGTCAAACATTGCAAGAAAAAGCAAGGTATGGTTATCAAAATAATTCACTAAATGACTTAATAATTTAGGTTGTCATCATCCTAATCATCACCATTCCTCTGCCCCAATTATTGTGTGTCACCTATTAATTGTTAACCTAAATTGAAATTCCATTCTAAGTATGACCATGTGCTACATAAATACTCCAACCTCACCAACAAAGTATTGACTACGCACTTTTCAGGCACTTGGGGAAAAAGCAACAAAATCTAAAGGAAGAATGCATACATATTTGTGTGTAGTGTGTACCTGTGAAAAGGATCTGTATAGATCATTGAGCAATGTTGGTAGGATATTACCCTTTTTTAATAAATATAGAATTTACTAAAAAGAAGGAATAGAGAACCCAAGATACTTAGGAAGTTGGGGCTTTTTAGTCAATTGCATTGGAAAAGCTCCTAAGTTCTAACAACTTGAGGATAGAAGAGTAATTGCTCTTGGGATTCTAGAGACATCTTATGGATGTGTAAAACGGTCAAGGGCTTTGATCTTTGTCAATTAACATGAAACTTAGGAGGAAAGGCATTGAATTAAGAATAAAAGTCACGGGTTTAAAGATCTACCTTAATTGAGTCTCAACAAATTATGAGCAAGAAGGTAATTGACTTTATGTGGGGACCAAGGGTCAAGATTGGGAAAATTAGAAATTTACTAGAAAGACTAGGTGAGAAAATTAGGATAGGCTTAATGTATCAGCAAAGGTGGAAAATGCTTGGGTTTTCTTGGGAAAAAAACAATTAAGAGAGGGCTTAAGAAGTAATTTTCCTAAGAAAATCTAGAGCACTCAGGTGCACTAATTCCTTACAAAACTGCCTAACCGACTGGACCTGTGGTGAGTGAAATCTAGTGCAAAATACAAGAGTAGTTGACTTATCCAAGGTTCAGTGTGAAATTTGCTAGGGCCTTGGGTGACCCACAGCCCAAAGGAAAGGTCTTTCTTAACTTCATCTAAGGCAATATGCATCAGAAAAAACCAAAATTGATTTCTTGCATAAAAGACAAAGATAGTGAGCTGGTAAAGAAATTCAATACCAAAAATATTAGAAGGCTTTGGGCACTGTACTCATGAAATGTTTTCGCACTAAATAAATTCCGTATTGCATCATCCTGCAACCAAGACATATACTCCATTACAAAAGCTAAGAAGCACGCATTTTACACTAACAAGAACAAGAATGGAGGTTGCTAGAAATTTCATGAGAACCTGAGTGTTGAAAAAAATAGTGGCCAGATCATTGTACTCCTTCTCTTTAGAACAGTAAAACTGCACTTGCAAAAGAAGAGATAAAAACCAAAATGCAAAATCCTATAAAAGGAACAGATTAAGTAAAGAATATCACAACATGCATACGTACTAACCATTTTGCGTTAAGTTAAAATATTGATTAGAGCTATATAAATTTCACAAAGCTGATAACATTATATGTCATGGGTATACGAAGATATCAATAAATATCTGATACATGCATTCACACACATAAATCAGATAGAACGCAAAACAATTATTAAGATGAAAATACTTCCATGCCAAATCCAGAAAGAAATTTCCTGGTCCAAGGCTCCAAATTAACAAAAGAAGCACAACTAGCCATGGAAAAGAGAACAGAGATCACATAGAACACAAGGTAGTGGAAAGGATGAAAATAATAACATAATAGTAGAAAGAGACACTAACAATTAGTAGCTCCAAGTTCATATGCTACCAAAGCTCAATATAACCCACCAATAGCAGGAAAAGTAGGATAGACTATTCCCAATTAAAATGAAGATAGCTACAGCCCTTTGATGGAAAGGTCACTGTACCTATGGAGGAGCTGTTTCTGAAGTCAAGGTGTTCTTTATTCCACGGTTTGAAGTCTTAGTTTTGAAATATGCCCTAATTAGTTGAAAAACTCAATAAAGAATGTACAAAACAATCACGACAATGGCAAGATAAACTGAAACATGCCAAGAAAACTCCAGAGAAAGGGAAAACTTGTGGCCGCATATATTCTTCATCATTTGAATCCAGAGAGGAGGACAGTTCATAGTTTTGTTAAGTCACAGAATATCTCCACCAAGATGTTTCAGTCTTGAGGGTGAATAAAAATGAAAATGATTTCCCAAATGAGATATCTCAACAAACTATTTCATATATTGAACCTCCAAGGGAAGGGAATTCACATGTCTCAGTTCCCAACAAGGACTTTGGCTGGATGAGCAATCAAGTTGTAAGGGTGCACCCTTAGAAGGGTGTATCTTTTTCTAATGCCCTTAACGTCCATCTAGAACATAGTTGATGCAACCACCATTAGAAAATGTAAGATATGTCTACAACCAAGTTTTCACTGCCACATCTCCCACCAAGCATAAATACAACAACATTCACCAGTGTGGTAAAGCTTTGCTTAGGCGACAGCTAGGCTACCATTTCGCCCAATCAAAACTCTAGTGCCTTAAACATGGCTCAAGAAGGTGCTACATAACGTTAAAGTGAAATTTAGACTTCTAGTTGACATATTAATATACTAATATAATACTGTGGAAAAATAATAAGAAAGGGGCAAAAAAGAGAGAAAAATTAGTTCTCAGTCCTAACTTTGTCATATATAGTGTCATAAGTAATGGGCCTACAGGCCAAGTTACAATCAACACATAACAGTGAAGACTAAACCCAAACTAAAAGAGCATGGACATCAAACATGCCCAGCTTGGACAAGTACAGAGAATTACTTGCAGTAGTAATCTAAAAGAGATGGAGCAGATATATGCAAGAACTTACCAGACAACAAGAAAATTTGAAATCCCTAAATCAGCCATGAGATGATCCAAAGGAACAAAAAGACGGAACTTTTTTTTTGCTGATCACAAAAAGATGGAACTTACATTTACATAATTTCCATACATTCCAGGAGGACGAGGGCACTCTATATCAGAATTTTCTTCTAATTTCGGGCATGGACTGCATTTTCTTAGAAGTGGTAACCCAAAGGAAATAACTGAGGTTATCACAGAGATGAGGCATACTTCAATTATCTGTGACAGTGAAAAGAATATTCTGATGATAAAACATATGTATGTAACATTTCAGCGACAGACATAACTATAAAGGAACAATACATACTGATAATACATAATGTAGGATAGGTCAATGGCTTACCTTAACCCTATTCCCCTTCTTATGTAAATATTTTCGACGCCAGTAAGTTATATAAAGAGTAAGCTGGTTAAATAAGGCTCCTGAAAAGAACCAGCAAGGAAACAGTTAGGAAATGGGCTTAGACCCATAGCTCAGTTGGTTTGACACATTGCAAAACAACTTTGAGGTCGTGGGTTCAAGTTCAGCTTAGCCATAAAAAAACAAAAATGTGAAACAATGGAGTAAGAAAGTGTAAAAAGCTCAGCCCACAAAATTCCTACCAAGAACACCTCCAATAACCCCAATAATGGCCATCGGCAGTAACTCCTCAAACGAGTAGTCATCTTGACCCCTAACAAAAGAAAATAGTACCCGTTAAAAAGAATCAATGCAAAGCAAATAAGGCTTATAATGGGTCGGATACAGGCCGTATCTGAGTATATCCATATTCAGATCCGAATTTCTTTATATGGATCCAACTTGGATCTTACTAGATAAATCATATGCGAATCATTTTGATTTCACTTGATCCAGATCCGACCCAACCGAATTGCTTGATTCAGGTAAGACAATTCTGTATAGTTCAACATTTTTTCTTCTATATATTGTTTGTTAATTGCTATACTATTCTATTTTACCATTATAATCATTTTATTTTATTAGAATTTATGATATAAGTAGTTGAAAAAGATATTTGAAAAATCTAAAAAATTAATTTTCAAAGCAATATATAATTCGGATCTAGGTGGATATATGGAGGGATCCATATCCAACTCGGATCATGGGACATAAAACCATATTCGACCCATCTTTTATTTGGATCTACTCCAAGGACCCAAATTTGCTAAATTCAGATATCAGATCACTCGGATTTCGGTTAAAATCCAATCCATTTTATGCCCTAAAAGCAAAGAGATGCATAATGATACAAGCAAAAAAGCTTAGATTCTGACCCCGATATATCCCAGATTATGAAGCCACCTGAGCCAAAATGCCCACATTTTCCACTCTTACACCAGCCCATTGCAGTACGCACAACAACAGCCACAATTGCAGATGTAAAAAACACGCGCCACATAAGTTGACTCCTCCACCTTCAACCACACATAAGAATTCAAAAAGGAAGATGTACTAAAATTGTTAGGTATTCAAATATTTATACAAGTATGTCAAGAAAATGAGGAGGCTCCCCTACCAAGATGTGACCTCTTCGAGTGCAAATAATACACCACCAACCGGAGCTCTAAACGCAGCAGCAACTCCAGCTGCACATCCACAGGTTACCTTTTCAAAGGATTAGACACCAATCAAATGAGTATGATTGTTCCAGAGATAATAACACATGTGCCTTATCAAAAAACTGAAAAAAGTGGGCTAGACACATCTTATTGAGAAATAAGAAGGTCAAGATAGTAACTAGTAAGTTCAAATGATATTCTTGAATGCATACATCTCAGTTTATGCTTCTTTTTCAAAATTGAAAGCATGATAGTAATGTAAGTTAAATTGAAATTAAACATCTCACGCCCATGAAAACTCATATGAAAAAAAGATAAGAAAATATCTTGAAAAAGATAAACGCATCTAACTTCAACAATATATGAAAGATTAAACAAGTATGAAAAAAACTAATCTGGATGGAATACCAACATGAAAAAGGTATATCAAGATGGCAGTAACTTCAGATATCAAAAGTAAGTTAAAGTTTCAATAACTAAAAAAACTTGTACAGCATGAATTACTCACAAGATCACGACGATCTCTCTCACTCTTAAATACTTGTAGCCACCTTAAGCTTAGATGATATTTTGTTGATCCTCCCTGAATTTATTTGTGCCATGAACAAATGTAAGTTTGCAGAACCAGACAAGACTAGAAAAAAATATATGATTGGATGCCATTATTTCAACACTCTGTAACAGCATGAGCACAAATCTGTGTTATCTACTCTACTCATTAACAAGCCAAAAAGGAGAAGTGGGGGTGGAGGATCTGTAAGAAGTTCAATACAATGAAATAAGCAAGGACGAAATATCACCCAAGAAATATAGAGAAACAAGCACATTCACAATGACCTATTAAAGAAGGAAGGTTTCGTAAAAGAAGAAATAGTACAAATATATCTATAAAAAGAAAGAAAGAAAAAAAACAAAGCAAATTTATAGAATCCCTTAGCAGAACACTACATGCGACGTGCATTTTGTATTCTTTAGTGACACATCATATTATAAATTTTAGTAAAAGTATAAAGCTTGCCTATAAAGACAAACGATGTTGTAGGATAAGAAAAAGTGCAAATATACGGTTCCCTTGTAAAAGATGTGTGTGGCATAATAGTTTGATATTGATGTGCTTTTCATATTTTTATCAAAATACCTCCTATTGTATATAATAAAAGTATACATATGCATGTAATTAGCAAAAAAATGACTAAAATGTCATTTCGTAGAATGGTAAAAATAGTCCTTTCCTTTTTAGATGAAACTAACATAAGCAATAGCCCATATTTTACAATATCGGGATTGCTTATGCATAAGTAACAATTGGCATTCACCATACACCAAGAGACAATGACCATAGTTACACCACTCACAAACAATTGTTTGACCTTTGGTGTATCAAGGAGAACACTTATCAAATGAGATTGTTTTACTGTCCCGTGTGGAATAACCGTTCATTACACCTGCTGTTAATGACTATTGTTTTATCTTTTGGTTTATAAATGAGACTATTTTATCAAATAAGGTTTCTTACCAAAAACATACATTTACAGAATACAGTTAAGGACATGCTTACTTGTCCAAGCAGAGAAGCAATACAAGCACCAGTGTGCACAAGAGGGCCTTCTTTTCCTAGTGCAAGCCCACCTCCCACTGAACCAATGCTTCCAAATATCTGTGAACACAAGAAGAGAAAAATAGATTGTAAAGATAATACAAATCTCAACATAATACAGCTGAGCCCTGAAAAAGAAACCATACCTTTCCAATCAAGGTCCTGAAAAGAAGGACACCGTGTGTATCAACTCCTGCACATTTATGTGACTATAATAATTCTCCCAAAATACATCAATATTAAAAGGCCTGGCCAACAGCTTAGCTTACCATTCAAATAACCCTTAATTTCAGGAATACCAGATCCGGCTGCTGCTGGTGCAAATTGTGTTACAATAAATACAGAAGAAAATACCAAAACCAAGTTGATTAATATGTATACCACAAATCCCGCCAAGTACGAATTTTGTATTATAGAAAAAGTTGCTGCAAACTTCCAGCCAGCAAAGTTTTCAACGCCAAGATTAATAAAAACGGCAGCTAATCCGGTGCCTGCAGTTAACCAAAAAGACATCTGGAATACGATTCAAGCTCCAACTAAATCTAACATAAAATAGAGACAAAAATGAAGCAAAATTCAAGAGCAAAACAACATCAATGGCTTGGAGTCCACCTACATACAGGTTGAAAGTTCTTTTTTTTCCAACATAAGGAGATGAGAACAAAATTAGATCAAAGTTGCCTGCATCAGGAGATGAGAACAAACCAAAACAATATCTCTTCATCAAAGACCTTACCTAAGTCAATGTCATCACAATTTGACATCTTACTTCTAAAGCATGAAGACTATAAAGCTTAGTATGGAGGCAAAATCCTCAGATGACAAAATTTGTCTCTCAGACTTCTATGTAAACATTCTGATCCACCCAGTATTGACTCACCTTATTTTCCTTCAATCCCTCATCTACTTTCCACTAGTATTCTAACAGGTTAACAAAAGTGATGAGGAATCAACCCACATTCGAACGCCAAGATCTCAATATCTCTTTGTGAAGATTTATTTCTTTCTACAGGCACGAGAACCTGTTATCTTCCCATCTTTTGTATTAGACTTCAACAGAATTTGTGAGCTACCACCAAATCTCATCACTTTTGGAAGAAAGCTAGTGGAGTGCCTAGATGTCTCATCACATCAAAAGCAGAATGGTGGGCTACCTCAGAGTGGATTCTCTATCATTCCCATCCACATTTTTTTTTTCTAACTTCATTCTTCACACGGCATCCTTTTGTCTGATGATTGCCTTTTATTTTGCAATGTTAGTATAGCAGTTTCTTTTGTCTAACAATAATGCATATTCACCTGATGGCGTTAATGTTGTTTGATTTAAAAAGGAATTAATGAAAATAGGAGTCATGTTGCTCTAATTAGAAGATATGGATCGCTAGGAACATCTTCTGGAAGTTGCACTAAAGATAAGTATATTTAAGAAGCTGGTTGTAACGGAAGGAGCATTGTAAAACTAAATTCACAGTTTCTCTTTTCAAAGACTTAGGAGGTCATATCTTCCTTGAATTATATAGTTCTCTTCCTATTTCAATTTCAGGATTGTAACATCTATATAATAAAACATAACGGTAGACCCCACTCCTTTGTCTCAAGATTTATACCCCATAAACAACGTATCTCAAGGATGGATGTCCCTCCGCTTTTCTCTTCTCTCTTCTTCCCCTTCCCAAGAAAACCCCTAACTTTATTGTCTTTTTTTTCTGCCCCTTTCCAAAAACACCCCTACAATTTTCTATATTGATCTTGTCCCCTTTTCCAATAATACCCTTCCAAACTTATTGTTTTTCCTCTTTCATCCCCTAAACCACAAAGAAACTCCAGTTTGTTATTAGTGAAATAAAGGGGTGTGATATGGACCTAAAGTCAAAAAGAGAGAGAATCAAATTCAAGTAAAATTTACACCTTTCCAATTTGATCTAGATAGAAAAACAATTTACGGAAGTTAATGGCACACCCAAGGATCAGATAGTAATGTTGCCTTCTTCCATTTGGAAGATGAACTGATCCAGCGATACCAGTGGAACTTCAAGAATGTGATGATATGTTGTGAGTGGACTTCACTAAGGCTCTAATGGAAAGGTTTTGACCAACTAAATATGAGGGTTACACAAGAGACCTTACCAGGTTCAATTGCCCTTACATCCCTAGAATCTCAAAATTGCACCAGTTGGCCTCTTTTGTCCACTCTGAACAAATTGTTACATCAATAGTTGCATGAAAAAGGGTCCCATGTCAGCAACTTTTACAAGTCATTGATGTAGTTGACTTGCCTAAGCCGTTAGTAGTTTAGATTTACTAGGAATATGAACGATTGTCCGAGCTCCTTTTAAATAGGTGTCACATTTCTTTTCAAGAAAATACACATTGTATAATATCTTCAAGAGATGGATCTACTTAACAAACTGGGTGTTGTCAAACCATAGAAGAATTAAAATCTTACTCTTCCTCTACATAGATCATGGAGGTAGGCCTTCCTCAAATTAAACCGCCCTTTTCCACATTTTTTTTTTTAAGGTACAAATTAAAATGGAATTAGTTTTGCTAATAAGAACACAAGTCAAGTTATAAAAGTAGAATTGAAAAAATAAACAATAATTAAATCTAAAAAACAACCTACTAAAATAATGGAGTCCTATTAGAATTCAAACTAAATTCAACAGAAATAAACTGAAATCAAAGGCAAAATATAAGTTCAATCTTCTTACCGATACCGATCAGTAGAGCAAAAAACCATTTCACCACTACATTATACACAACATACAGCTTTCCTCTCTGTGCCTATCAGATCACAAAAACAAAATCAAAAGAGAAAAAGAGTGAAATTTAGCGAATTTTCCCTCACGGGTCCTCAAAGAAACACTACCTGTTCTTCTCTGTACGCGTAATTCTCTATGACTTCGTAATCGAGACTCTCAACGTTGCTGCCATCACTCTTCCTCGCGAGATTCAACTCCTCTGATTCGCCTTCGTCAGAGTTTGGTAATCGAGACCAGGCGAGGTTCGTAGTCTCGATACCGTTCTGAAAATGGTTCGAAAGCATGATTTATAGCTTTCTTCTCACGCGAAGAAGAGTTGCAGAGCGCCAACTCCACTTAGAACAGAAGATCTTCCAATCTTTATGACATTGCAGAGCTCTTATTGCCGAAGAATCGAAAAGGAGCTTCAGATTATCAGATCTGCAAATGAAGATAGATGAAATACTGTTGGGGGAGATTGCAACGAGAGAGAGAGAGAACGGAAAGTGAGAATTTTGGTTTGGTACTTTAGCGAGATTGGTGTCGTGTCCACGTTCGTCCGAATTAGCCACGTGGCAAATTAAATCCGACAATACACTTAACCCGTATTTTTTGAGAGATTTACCCGGCGGATACAACTGTTGCAGTTTTATTACAAAAACTCCCTTGGAGTTCTCAGAACTCCATGGGAACCTTACTTTATCAAGTTTATTACCCAGCAAACCTTATAATGGGGATCCATGTCATGAAATTCAATTTGATGAAGTTAATTTATTATTTAACATATTAAGGATGCAAAAATTTGTACTTCCTTGAGATCTGTGATGAAGCCTCGTGATCTTCTCTCCTCGTTCTTTTGGGTATGCCTGCAACAACATCTCTCCGACACTCAATCAAAAGTTTAGTACAAAAGTAATGTAAAAATTTAGAAGAGGGAGAACTCATACCTTTTAGTATATCTATTCATCTCTTTATAAAGATGAAACCTTAAGAGCCCTTTAGATCTTATTATCGATTTGACTCTTATTCGATTTAAAAGGTAAATCTTCATTGGTGATTTGGAATGTATTTAGTAAATATTCAATTCCCATATATTCCTCCATTTTTTGGATTTTCTCTAATCAGAATTTTAACCCATTTTTATATAATCCTTGATTTTTTTCAATCGAGACATAAACCCATGGTTGACTTGTAACCAAGTCGTCAAACTTGCTCTTGTATCTTTATATCAAATTTGAATCCTTAGGTTCCACGTGTCACCCCTTGGTACCTAACGAGAAATATCCTACAAATACCTTAAACAAATCTTATTTCATGAAATCTTAGTAAGAGTCATTGGCCCCATATGGATTATCAACTTGGAAATCCAACTTCACAACCTCCTAGATTTCATGGAAAAACTTAGATTCAAAAAAAAAAAAAAAAACAATTTTTTGACTTGATCTTTGGTGTTGAAAATTGATAGCTATCGAACTCCTGAATTTAAAACTAACTTTTTTTATTTTTTTCAAATTTCTTAGAATTTTGTCATTTATAATCTTGGGGCATTAGATCATTATTTTGGATGCCACAAATAAATGTGGTTATGATCCACACCAAAATGTGCCTAGTAACAAATTAATCGCATCTATTTGAATTTTATGACGTGGATCCCCACTTCAAGATTTGATGGGTAACAAACTTCATAAAGGAAGGTTTGGTGGGTAACAAACTATATAAAGTAAGGTTCCTTTAGAATTGTCAGAACTCCAATGGAGTTTTTGTAATAAAAATGCAATAGTTAGGTCTGTCGAGTAAATATCTTTTTTTTTAATTATTTTTCTCTGATAAAAATGAAGAGTCTAATATGAGTATATCCATGTCCAAATTTTTTTTATTTGGAATCAGATTTGAATCCAACTCGGGTCCTATTAGGGTAAATCATATTTGAACCATTTTGTTTTTTCTAAACTCATACCTGAATCCAATCTAATCGAATTAATTGATTTGGGTCAGGTCAGATAATTTTAAACCGTTTAAATTAATTTCAAGGAAAATCACTAAAGGATAGTCAAAATGTGACTTGAACTCAAGACATCTTCTTATGAAAGGAGGCCTTGGCCATTATGCCTAACAAACCTTAAAAATATATATAAAATATAACTTATAGAGTAATATACAATTTGGATCTAGATGGATATAAGAATGGATCTAAGCAGATATAAGGATGGATCCATATTCGAACTCAAGCTGCCTCAGGTCAAGGAACATCATCCCATATCCAACACATGTTTTAATTCAAATATACTTGAAAGAATCAAACCTGTAAAACTCGAATTCAAATCACTTGAATTTCGAATAAAATCCAACCCATTTTAAGTCTTAGTCAGGTGTATAAGAGTAAAATGATGCATTGAACTTGAATGGTAGGTGCAAATAGAACAGTCCAACCATCACTTTGAAATTTATTGGTACGTTTTCACTTTCTAACAATAATAAAATATTTTTATGCACTACTCTAAAAATGCATATCCTTTTCTTGTTGAGTTCATAATAATAATAATTTGATTAGTAAAATACATAAACTTTAAATTTGAGCATTAAAGATTAAGACTAATGATAAAATGATGCGTTAAAATGTACAGGGTGATGACGTTGTTGATGTGGCAAGCGCACAGAATCGTAGATCTTTTTCCCTGTGTACTCAAGGAAAATTTTTTATAATTTTGTGCACTTGCCACATCAATTGCGTACGTTTTAGCACGTCAATTGATCACGACTCAAAGATTAATCATGAAAATTTTAAAATATGATAATTAGGAGGGACTAGATTGTACATCCTCATTTGTCATATATATATATATATATATATAAAAAGTGGGGTAGCAAATTTGATTAACGTTGCATGTTATGATACGAGATAGATCTAATATAACACATTGATCTCATCAAATCTGACACCCCAAGTTGCCTCAATATGTTTAGGTTATGGCCCATGGATATTGTCAAGGATGCAGAGAGACCTCAGCATAGCTTTTATTCATATTATCATTAAATGCATCAAAGGCATCATAACAAGCGTACGCTCGTAAATAAAGATTCCATTAGTTAAATAGTTAAATCATTACTAGTGTCACATGATGGATTTTAAGTAGGTCCCACTAGAAATTTGTATAGTCACTTTGCTATTCAAATAACTTCCATTGGAGATCCCTTGTTATTTTATTTGTATGATAATATTGAACAATGTGGAAGTTTTTTGGGTTTCCACTTTTCGAGATGAGAATTGTCTCTAGGTCAAAGGCTTGATCTTGATCTTGTGGTCTTCGTCTTGATTTTGTAATACTTAACTTGATTTTGTTTCTCTTGACCGGTAGAAGGCAAAAGGAAAAAATAGGATGAACCCTTGATGTGGTGCCTACTAATGATCATTTAAATATCAAGTCAATAAAACAATGATGACCAAGAGAAAATAAGGATTGAAAATGAAGAAAATAGTGAACAATGAAATTGCAAGAGAAGATTTTACCTTTTTATAATTTGTGGAATAATTTTATGACCCCCCATTGTCTTTGAGGGTGATTTTTATAGTTAAGATGTTTGGGACAAGTGTCACAACATAAATTGTCAGTTGTACTGCCACATGAAGTTTGAGCTAGAAGGTGACTATTGACTTCTCTAGGGGGTTGTGCCCACGTCTCATTAATATTATCACTCAAGTTTGATTAATTGTATCTTAGTGTAATTAATGTTGTATTGGCATGTTTTCATTGTTTGGAGGCGAGTGATTTAGGGAATGTCACATTTACTCATGTTTTTATAAGTACTTGTTGATATCACATCTAATTTGTGGAGTTGGTGCTTAAGAGAGCTCAAATCTTACTAAATTTTTTGTCTTATTATAGTTGAGATTTTGAGTCCGAATTGATAAATTTACCATTCTGCTAGATATTATCGAGTCGATGGAAATTACTGATCTAAAATCCAATCTTTACCTCTGTTTGGGTCGTTTCAATTTAAAGACTCTTGTGCTACTCTTAGGGTTCACCGCCCTACTCGATTAATATCATCCTAATGAAAATCTGAGTGAGTGAGAATGAGATTTCATTCTTAATGTTAGGTCACAGTTTCAAAAAGACATTAAGCTAGACCTCGGTAAATATTAGCTTCGGTTTGTCAATGTTTTGAAATCAGTACTTCTTGTTGGGTCCGTTCAACCTTAGCGACATGTGTCCTCATCATATAGTGTGGTAAAAAGGATCTCCACAAATGAGTAAATAAATATTAATATCCAATCCCTTCCCAACCCATTTCTAAAGTACGAAAAAAAAGTAACAATGTATTTGAAAAGTGAGGGTTTACTCTAAAAGTTGGGCTTTCATGAGTCCAATCCTCTGAATTTCAACCTTTTAAAGTTGATAATAATAAGAGTTAATTGTAACATTTGTATTTTATTGCTTTTAAGCATTTACCGTGGAGTTGTAGAGAACTCAAATTCTATTAGGAGATTGAGGAAACAAATATATATATATTTTTTTAAATAATGCTGAAGTGACCTCATATCGCACTTCCTAATGTGAAAGTGTTTAAGAATTATAGATGTTTTTCATCAAGATACAAGTCAAAAAGCATTTATGATTCTTACACACTTCCATGTGAGGATGTGCGATATGATGTACAATCTTGACATCCCTTTAGCGAGCACGACTTTTTTTATAGTGCTAAAGTAACATTGTAATGGACATTTTTGACATGAATGTGTTTTATAACTATAGATACTTTTCATCGAGATATAAGTCAAAAAACATATATGGTTCCTATACACTTTCATGTCATGATGTGCAATATAAGGTATAATCTTGTCGTCACTCGAACTAGCACTACTCTTTTCAAAAAGAGTTGTGCTGGAATAACATTGTGGGGGACATTCTGACAAGGATGTATGTCATAATTATGATTTTCAATAAGATATGTAATTATGACACACATCCACTACAAAAAAATATATCTTGATGCAAAAATATATCTTGATGAAAAACATCAATAGTTAATTAATTTTCAGCGTTATCCTTTTAAAAACCTTCCTTAATCCATATTGAAGTCGAAGACAACGTGTCTGTATATATAATTAATTTAAAATTTTCCTTTTTTACAGCGTTTTTTCCTTTCTCATTATTAGACTTCTGTGTATGCCACGTGGATTGAAAACTGGTTACAGCCGGTTAGTATCGAGCACCCACTTTACGCACAGTGTCTCTCTGACTCTCTCTCTCGAATTCGATGTGAAAACTCGGACTCAAGGGAACTCATGGAGAAAGAGAGGCAAAACTCATAGAATAGAGAGGCTTTCCTTCCCTCACTTTCTTAGAGCCAAAAAAAATAAAAAATGGTGGAAATCGGGAAAACGAAGCTTGATTCAGGATGGCTTGCTGCGAGATCTACAGAAGTCGATCTTACTGGAGTTCAGCTCACCACCACCGACCTTCCCACTGGGCCTTCGTCGCCATGGATGAAAGCTGTAGTTCCCGGAACGTAATCACGTTTCTCCTCTCTCAGATTCTGAGATTTTCCATGTGTAAATTGATTTATTTTGATCTTCAATAGTTTATGTTTCATGCAAAATTGAAATTTGTTTCACTTTCGGGTGAATTAGATCGCATTTCCTCTAAATTCTCCCCATATTTTTTTTATTTGATTGATTTATGTGAGGTTTTATGCATCTTTAGAAAACTAGAAATTGTATCCTGTTTAGTTGCAAATGAGCTTGATCCACTGTTGAATTGAAGACAATTGTTTCGTCATTTTGAGACTGTAAAGCCTTAAATGTTAACAAATTCAGAATGTAGTCTCGCTGAATTATTTTGCGATCATCAATGTGTCTTCGGAATCGGACATGTGGATTTTTCTTCGAATTTTCATGTTTTTACAGAGCAGAAAGGAACTAATTATCTAAAGAAGCTTCGGTTTTCATGTTTTTTTATTTGGAGATTTTAAAGATGAATAAGAGAGTTTTTTGGAGTCTTGGAGATTGTAGAGGAACAAAAGTTCTTTAGTACCATTAAAAGAATGCAAATCTTAATGAATCTCCTTATGATCACATGCAAGAACATCAGTGGACTTTATTATTATTCTTATTTGAGTTTACAAGCAGAAATTCAATCTCCAACCACATTTTATCATAAAAAGTCAGTCTGATTTAAGTGCCCACTACTCATAGGTTGTACCTATGTATGCATATGTGAATTAGGGCTACAAAACAATTCTTTGTGTTAGCACATCCTGTCATGCAGCCTTCATTGTTTTATTTTTCCAGACTAATTGTTATTTGATTAACAGTGTTTTAGGAACCCTGTTAAAGAACAAGCTCGTGCCAGATCCTTTTTATGGATTGGAAAATGAGTCAATCATAGACATTGGTGACTCTGGGAGGGAATACTATACATTCTGGTTTTTCACTACTTTTCAGTGTGCCCTGGTATGCATTACTCTTTTTGTGAACTTTGTAATTTGACGTTAAGTTTTCTAACATGTTGAACTGTTCGCATTTTCTTTTCATAGTGGAGACGTATTTCTAGTTCATATTTACTTAGTTTTTCTTGCACAATAAAATTAGAAGTTTGATGATGGATTTAATATTTCGAGTGTTGATATCCTTGAATTGTTTACTTGATTAAATTGGCAAATGTCTAGTCATGCTAATTTCTTAATTGGAGATTTTGTTTGCTTCATCAGAGGTGCACTATTGGTTATCCCTCATTTGGTATGGTTGAAAGTGGAGTGCTTTGATGATATATCCTCCCAATATAACTAGGAGGATAGTGGTCTATAAATTCCCAAAACTCCCTTACATGGAGATATGTATACCAAAGATAGTTGAAGGAATGTTTTATTACACTTGTAACAATAACACCAATATTGCTCAGGCGATGACAAACTTATTTCAATAGTTATACATCTTCTTTCTTGGGTTTCCCTTTCAGAATGACGTACAGAAGTTCTTGAATTTGGGACTCTATGATCAAAAGAGTGGGAAATAGGTTGGGAGCTTGGAAGGTGAGATACCTTTTTAAGGGAGGCAAAATGACCTTGGTGAAGAGCACTTTAGCAAACATCCCTAGCTATGTATCGTCTTTGCTTACCATGCCTAGAGGTATGGAGTTGCATCTCAACAAGCTCACAAGGGATTTCCTATAAAATAATAAGGATGGCCAGCGCAAATTCCATTTAGTTAACTGAGATTGTATTTGCTCTCCCTAAAAAGAAGGGGGCCTACATTTTGGTAAGTATAGGTTGATGAATTATCCTATTTTTGTAAAATAGTTGTGAAGATTTGGGGCAGAGCATTAAAGTCTGTCGAAGAAGATTATTAAGGCGAAGTATGGTGGGAATAGTTTTGGTTGAGAGAGTGGTGGGGTGAGATCTTTCTTTGGGTGTAGTGTGTGGAAAGGCATTATAAAAATCATTCCGATGTTTCGTAATAGATTGCTTTTAAGGTGAAGAGGGGGGAACAAGATGCACTTTTTGGAAGACTGTTCGAGTGGACTGTGGAGCTTCTTCTTTTTAGGAATAACTCTCTAGTCTATTTTCATTGTCAATAAGAAAAAGGGATGTCAGTTCGTAATTTTATGATTTTGATTGGGGGAGAGATGTCTTGGGACTTTAGTTTTAGGAGAAACTTTAATAATTTGGAAGTCCAAGATCTTGCTAATATTTTCAATGTTCTCCTTTGCATTTCCTTATCTCTTTTGGAGGAGGATCGAAGGTTGTGGGCTTGTAGTCGGAATGTTAGGTTTTCCGTAAAATCTTTTTTATGCCTTCATTGATCCAACTTCTGACTATCTTTCTGATCTATGCGGTTTGGGGCCAAAAGGTTCCTTCTAAGATTCTTTTTTTATTTGGACCGAGGTTGGACAAGATCCTAACCACAAATTCACATATGAGCCAGGGGAATCAATTCTACTGATTTTTTTCAACCACATGCTAATCCATTGTAATTGTGTTTAGGAATTTTGGCCTGATTTCTTTCTTCCTTTTGGTGTGCATAATATTGATAGTTTCGTGTTATACTTTTTTTCATTTTTAAATCTGGAGTTTAACTTTACTGCGATAATGATTCTCTTCAGTCAGGAAATCAACATGTGGAATTGAGCTTTCGTGCAATTAATTACTCCGCTGAAGTGTATTTGAATGGGCACAAAACGGTCCTACCTAAGGGCATGTTTCGAAGACATTATCTTGATATTACAGATATTCTTCACCCTGATGGGCAAAATTTTCTAGCTGTTCTCGTTCATCCTCCAGACCATCCAGGGATAATTCCTCCTGAAGGGGGGCAAGGTGGTGATCATGAGGTATACATTTGTTGTTCACAATATGCAATGATTAGTTCTTATTTCCTGTATATTTATATACAATTGTTTTTTGTGCGATGATATCTTTGGATTTCACACAATTATCAGGTTTGTGACTAAAAATCAAATATATAAGAAGGAAATGCAAGATCTGGTTTAGTTATTTAAATTTTACCCTTAATGGTTTTTGTGTGAGACAGTAATCACAATGTTTATAGTGCATTACATCGTTTGGATTCAATGGCACCTTCAAAGATTAGGATAGTCCTCCAACTAACCCTTTTGAGGTTAACACCATTGATTCTGGCTCGGATCAGATTTCCTAAATTGTCTGGCATTCCGGAGAGGAAGATCTCCTTCCATTCAGCTTTGTGGCTGCTTGGCAAATGATAGGTCCTTTTCAGGGAGGCATCTCTATAGGTCCTTCAGTCTTGCATGGTTTCTATCACAAAATCATTTG
This sequence comes from Akebia trifoliata, assembly GCF_017979445.1. NCBI lineage: Eukaryota > Viridiplantae > Streptophyta > Magnoliopsida > Ranunculales > Lardizabalaceae > Akebia > Akebia trifoliata. The sequence continues at coordinate 27,675,285 of NC_141390.1, forward strand.
ATGAAATCCTTAGTGCTAACTGAGAGAGCTACTGCGAGGCCACCAAAATTGAATCTTTTGCAGGTGCAGCAGGGTTATTGTCTTTGGAAATCTCTTCTGATTTTGTTTTCATCCTATCCCTTTTTGGGAAAAATATGATCGTAGATAGATCTTACACCACTTCCATTGCAATAAGATACACTGGTATTGCTACAATGTATCTAATTCACCAAGTAAGATGCATCTATATTCTCTAACAAGAATAAGATCGACGAAGGAGAAAATTCTTTGAAATTCAAAGTTACATTGTGAACTTCGCAACCTTGTCCTTGGAATTGAATAGTTTATTTCCATGTGGCTCAACAAGTAGCTAAAGGAATCATTTTCCAATATTGTAGAACCTCGATAATTAAATGATTCTTTGTATGGTCTGTGCTGAAGCCCCTAAAAACTCTTCAGCAGATATAGTGGATGCTAGAAGGGTGGAGGGACTCCAAATCTCTCCACAAATTGGTTTCCTTGGCCTTTTTTCAGGGTGGTCGTGGAGGAGGAGTAAATAAAGCATAATGACTTTTTTCCTAAATAGACTTACTTTTTCTTTGGTTTGTAACCATACTGAGGTTGATCCTTAAGTAGAAAAGAACCTATCATTGTTTGAATACATAGATGTTCTATTAATATGTGATGATTGTGTAGGTATACAGTCTCCATGAATGTGTGTGTCCACCAATACCTGCATAAGCATATATCATTCATTTTGTGTAGTGACATTGTCTTTTTCCATGTTAGATAGGGAAAGATGTTGCTGCACAATACGTTGAGGGTTGGGATTGGATGACCCCGATAAGGTAACAATTGTATTATTATTAGAGATCATTTTATATATGTGTTTGCAATTCTTTATAGCATTTATTATTTCAATTAAGTTTGTGGTCTGGAAATTTAAAGTTTATGTGAATAAGTAGCAATATAATGACCTAACATTCAGCTGCATATTTATGATCTTTGGAATTTTTTTGTCATGTTGATTCATCTATTCTTGAAGATATGATTGATATTCAGCAATTCTCTAGGAGTATAACGACTAGCATGAACCTGGCTTACTGGCTGGAAGCATGTTATATTAGAAGTGGCTTTTACCTTTTTAGAGGAATCCTGCATACAGAGCTTGAGCATGGAAAACAAAATCTGTAATGGATCAATGCCAAGTACAAACCAATAATTCGATATAGTGTTCAGATGAATGCTAATTGGGTTATTTTAGGAGGTGTCTTGTGCTGTTCCTTTTGATACATATATTATCTGTAAGTTATGAGTTATCCGTAAATTCTTTAGTTCCCTACGTGCATGGGCTCTTCTTTTCATTGTTTTTTTTTTTATGGAGTGTTTGGGAAGAAGATAGGGATTCCTTGCTCCTAGGTGTGCATTTGTACATATGTATCACAAGACTTGACTTGTGATAATTGAGAAACATTTATGCTCCAATCCATTTGTGAGGGGTGTGAATGAGAAACCTAGCAAATTTGGAACCACTGATCAAAAGAAAAAAATAACGAGGTTTTCATGGATAGTTTTTTTGAGAGCATATTTTTTGGTAAGTGTAATATATTGATAAAAGAGGGATAACAAAATACAAGGAGGCTGAGATGGCCTCTAAAAAGCAACAAAAGAAGGATTTTTTTTTTTTTTTTTGAGAGCATGTTAAAAGGCTGAATTATGGAAAACCTAATGAAAGTGCCAAACCTTCATGGAGTAGATTTGAGCATGGAAGAATTCTAACCATTGCTTTCTAGGAAACCTTGGACCACTAGAGTAGAGTATGGATACTTCAAAGGTTTATTAAAGTTTGAGTGGAGGAGGTTGGAGATCTTTCAAGAGTTCCTTAGATAGATATCTGCAGTATAATGTGACTCATCTGATATAATGTTTGCATAAATAAACACGTACATCGACATACAAAATGAATATTTATCCTTAATTAAATCAAGGTAGCACTCGTCTAGGCTTCCAGGGGGTTCAACCACATAACAGTATAGCCTTGGATCACATACTCAACATCATAATATAAATCCTAGTGTATGATACATACTAACTATGGATAGGTACATATCAGGAAAAAAAAAAGACGTGCATGAAGGCTTCTTTCATATGGCTTTGGCCTTCCTGCGAATTTGTGAAAGAACTGACAACTGTTGTGGATTATTCTACTTCTTTTAGACTTTACATTTTTAAACCTTGATCTTAATTTTTTCTCATCTCCAAATGAAAAGAAACACCATTTTATCTTCACAAATATTTGATTTTTGTACTTTCACAGGGATAGGAACACTGGTATTTGGGACGAGGTATCAGTTTCTGTTTCTGGGGTAAGTTTTGTTCGAAATGCTTGATTTTTTATTTTTTTTTGATAGGTGCAAGATTTCCTTTAATTTTCGTTTTGATGGGATTACATTTTGATTTCTTACTTATGTCACAAGCTTCATGTTTGCACATGAATATAATTCTGGTGTGACTGTCTTAACAAGCAAGTATTTTCTTTTGCTGGTCGTCATTCTCGACCACATTTAATACATTATGCATTTATCTATCAAAAAAAGAAGAAGAGCCAAATATGCTGATAAGTTTGGACTTCTGTAAATGGATATTACTATTAATCTAATTCTAGAAGCTTAGGTGGTGTTAACTTTATTTTTAGTCATCAAAGATGCATTTTCACTTTCTTATATGTGTACATATCTTTCGGTGCCTGTCTATTAGTTTTTTGTTCCCCATGACGGGGTGAAACCACCTACTAATGCTTTTCTAACTTAAGTTTGGATTTATTTTCTTAATGTAAATTCTTTGATATTTCCATACATTGTTTGATGGTTTTCTGATAGACTAATTGGTGATACTTATAATAACAATGCATTCTGATGGAATGATTCACGACAGTATATAAGAAACTAGAGTTTCCTATGCTGATATATAACTATTATTTGCAATGGTTGCAGCCGGTGAAAATAGCTGACCCTCATTTGGTTTCAACGTTCTTTGACAATTACACAAGGGCATATCTCCACGCCACTACTGAGTTGAAAAATAAAAGTGCTTGGTTGGCCGAGTGTTCTTTGAATATTCAAGTGACAACTGAACTTGAGGGCAGCATTTGCTTGGTTGAGCATCTTCAAACTCAACATTTTTCAATTCCTCCTAGATCACAAATTCGATATACAGCTCCTCCGGTGAGTTTTTTTTTCCTTTGTTTTTTCAATTGTTGGTTTAGTCCCCCTCTCTACTTTGACAATACTCATTGCTATACCATGATGTCTAGTTTATTAAGATATTCATCAAAGGTGAATTTCTAACATTACCCTGGGGTCATTGAACGACAAAAGATTCAAAAGTGCAATGTGGCACACTATTTAGAGTCCACTCACTCCATCACCCATCTCTTGGTGGACTAGAGCACAAGAATTAGCCTTATTCATGATTTCTATTTGTTGGCTTTGAGCATCTTTCAACAAGGGCTTGAAAACCTAATCTTTTGTACCTATGATTCTGGTTCATGATGCACAATGGTCAAATCCTATGGTTGGAAATCATCAATCGGGCTGATTTTTGGTGTGTAATTATATCAAGCGTGGGCCAAAATATTCATGGGTTCAGTGTGTCATGTCTTATGAGTTAAGATCATGATAACATCGTCCATCAACTCAAATGAGTTTAAGATTGTAACTCCATGCCCTACTTTTCTCTTATTCCAATAAAGTTATGTGCGTTATCATGTAAAGAAAATAAAGCACATGAAGTTGGGATTATAGTCAAAATTGCCATGAATGTGTTCAACATTTTTTTGAGGGTTTTGTTAAAGGCACATGTTAAAGTTAGGGGTGCAACTTGGTTCAGTTTGAGGCAAAATTGAAACCCAACCGACCTAGGTCGGTTCTATTAAATGAGAACTGGAACTGAACCAAATTTTGCCACAGAACCAAACCAACCCGGACCGAGCTAAGATCGGTTTGGTTCTATGGGTTGCCAATATCTTAAAGCCTAATTGAATCAACATGTTTTTAATAAAAATTACTAAATATAAATATGAAATCTCATATAATGAGTCATTAATCTATCCATCAATAATAAAAATATTAGTAATGTATTCATTAAAAAAAAAAGAAAAAGAAGTCAATAGTTTTTCCATCAATAAAGAAAGTCATTAATCCATCCATCCAAAAAAATGTCAAATAATCTATCCATAAGAATAATAATCAATTTATCCATAAAACATGCGTATAGTTTATTAAAAAGATTAATAATATTTATTTATAATTGTATTAATATAAGGATTCAGTTCTCGGTTTGAACCGGACCAAGTTGCACCCCTAGTTAAAGTGCAATAAATACACCTTGGGAATAAGCATCTGGGTTAGTTTTGGAAAAATAAAGTTTTTTTAGGGCATTTTCAGTTAAAAAAATCAATTTCTCAAGTGTATTTAGGGCACACGTTAACACAACCCTTTTAGTGTTTTTCCACTCATCCATCTCAGCATCCCCATCTCTGTTACACTCATCTTTGAACATATTATTTCTTGATTGCTCAACATTCAGCTTTAGAAAGCATAGCCAGTATCACTGCCTTCTTCTAAAGTTTTCCGTTTAATTTGGTGGGGATGTGTCAGTCACTTAGCACTCCAGAAGCACACCTTCACTTTGACATCAAGCTCTAATTTTATGGACAACATTAATCCCCAATCTTTCCATCTTTATGGATTATAGATCATGGTAATGAAAATGGAAACTTCAGGGTAAAGGAGGGTTACATCATGTTGGCTGCCAGTGTAAAAACTTTGCCATCTCCAAACAATTATATTAATATTATAAAATGTAAGATACTACTCAAAATACAGTAAGTGTTGGAATAGCTTAGAACATGTTTGCTATTTGGGAAAGCTTAAACGGGTTCAAGGGAGGGCTGTTCATAAAACTCGCATAATTTCCATGGGAAGAAACTATTTTTCATAATCTAAATTAGCAAGAAATAATAGTGGTGTTCAAGTGCTAACACAGAATGAGTTGTCAGCTTTTTTTCTACAGGCCCAATTTGTGGTGGCCTAACGGTATGGGAAAACAATCCCTGTATGATGTTGAGATCTCTGTTGATGTAAAGGAATATGGGGAGTCTGATTCATGGAGCCATCAATTTGGATTCCGCAAAATTGAGAGCACTATAGATGATGCTACTGGTGGAAGGTATAATTCATCTTAAGAATTCTAGAAGTGTCCACTACATTATTCCTTCAGGTGCTAGTTTTATCAATGTATATGTTTCTCACTTTGCAGATTGTTCAAGGTCAATGGACAATCTGTTTTTATCCGTGGTGGTAACTGGATATTGTCAGATGGGTTATTACGGCTTTCAAAGGAAAGATACAGAACAGATATCAAGTTCCATGCAGATATGAACTTTAATATGCTCCGCTGTTGGGGTGGTGGATTGGCAGAGAGGCCTGAATTCTATCATTACTGTGATATATATGGTTTGCTGGTAAGCTTGAGCACACACACACACACTGAAACTCTATCTCGCTCTCAACTGAAATATGCCTATTTAGTTGTCTTTTTCCATCTTGTGGACCTCTATTTCTTATCAAAGATCCATGCTACTTGATTTCTACTATGTGACGAAGTCATGGACATGTGTGATAATATCTGACACAGGTACAAAGTGTCAAGACATGTTGACCCTCACAAAACTATGTGTTGATGCGTTGATACAAATTAGCTTGTTTTGAAGTGTACAATTTAGATAAGCGATGTAACTTATAATCTTATAAAGCAATATATAAATAATAACTTAAGAAATATTTGAATAAAATGAAGATTTTCTTCATGTGCCACATGTTTGAACGACATGGTCTCCAGCACGGACAGTTATTAGCAAATGCTTTTAGGAATTAATTTCTGATACTCTTCTTGAAATTAGCCTTGTAACTGATTCAATTTTTGCAGGTATGGCAAGAGTTTTGGATAACTGGAGATTGTGATGGACGAGGTGATCCAGTGTCAAATCCAAATGGTCCTTTGGACCATGATCTTTTCTTGTTATGTGCAATAGACACCGTCAAGCTCTTAAGGAATCATCCCAGTCTTGCTCTTTGGGTTGGGGGGAATGAACAGACTCCCCCAGATGACATCAACACAGCCTTGAAAAATGCCTTAGAGCTCCACCCAGATTTTAAAAGCCTCAAACAAGTAAACAATTCCTTTCAAGATTTAAATCTGGCATCAAATGATCCTAGTCAATACCTTGATGGCACACGTGTTTACATCAAAGGATCAATGTGGGATGGCTTTGCAAACGGAAAAGGAGACTTCACTGATGGCCCGTACGAAATCCAGTATCCCGAGGACTTCTTCAACGCTGATTACTACAACTATGGGTTCAATCCGGAAGTTGGCTCCGTGGGAGTGCCTGTTGCAGCTACCATCAGAGCAACAATGCCTCCAGAAGGGTGGGAGATTCCATTGCTTAAAAGGCACTCTGATGGTTACATGGAAGAAATCCCAAACCCCATATGGGAATACCATAAATACATCCCCTATTCAAAGCCAGGATTGGTTCATGATCAAATTGAACTATACGGGTCCCCAAAAGACCTCGATGACTTCTGTGAGAAAGTAAAAAAAACTAACTTCCTTCACTCGCAAGAGATGCTCTTGGTTTCTTCTCTTCTCTGTTATTCTTATTCTGACTTTGTACTCAATTATCGTCACAGGCACAACTTGTCAACTACATTCAATATAGAGCTCTTCTAGAAGGATGGACTTCTCGTATGTGGACCAAATACACAGGTGTTTTGATTTGGAAGACTCAGAATCCTTGGACAGGTCTTAGAGGTCAGTTTTATGATCATCTCCATGACCAAACAGCAGGTTTCTATGGCTGCCGCTGTGCAGCCGAACCAATTCATGTCCAGCTCAATCTAGCAACATATTTTATAGAGGTAAATTGTATCCATTACTTCATTTCTTAGCACTAGATGGTAGAGATATTCTCTTTCAGGTTCTGAACACCATTGATGGTGGTTTCTTACTTAACAGGTAGTAAACACCACATCAGATGAATTATCTAACGTAGCAATAGAAGCCTCTGTTTGGGATTTAGATGGAACATGTCCATACTACAAAGTAACAGAAAAATTCTCCGTGTCAGCTAAAAGAACACAAACCATTATTGAGATGAAGTATCCTAAATCGAAAAACCCAAAACCAATCTACTTTCTTCTTCTCAAACTTTTTAGTACATCAGACAACGCCATACTATCTAGGAACTTTTATTGGTTGTATCTTCCCGGTGGAGACTACAAGCTGTTGGAGCCATATAGGACAAAAAAAATACCCCTCAGGATAACATCTAAAGTTTTCATCGAAGGGTCCACTTACGAAATCCAATTACATGTACAAAATACATCTGAAAACCCAAATTCCGAAAGTCTAGGCCACAAGTGCCATTTCATTGATAGACAGATGGATTCAATGAAATCCATGCTAAGTGGAAAAGAAGAGAAACATGAAGTTCGTCTGTTTCAGAGGATCTACGGACTTTTCTCAAGTAGTGATGATAGCTTGAGAGTTGTCGAAGTGAATGGGACTGAATCAGGTGTTGCTTTCTTTCTTCATTTCTCTGTCCATGCCGCAGAGAAAGATCAACAAGAAGGAGAAGACACAAGAATTCTCCCAGTCCATTATTCTGATAACTATTTCTCTTTGGTGCCTGGTGAAACAATGCAGGTCAATATTTCTTTCGAAGTACCTTCAGGTGTCACGCCACACATCATGCTTCATGGTTGGAATTACCAGTGTGGATATTCTGTCTATAAAGGTGTGTAACTATTTTTTCCTTCTTAACAAAGGTCATATCGGGCCCTTGATATTTTTTATTTTATTTTTTTAATTTGGTCTGCATCATAGAATAAAATTCTAACGATCGATAGTCTAGGGCAAGGGATTTATCTCGGTAAACTTTTGTTGTCTATGCAAAATGAGTGGTGAGTCAATCACTCATCTCTTTGTTCATTATTCGTTTGCAACAGAAATTTGGGGTAACTATCTTTTCCTTTTTTCACATGTGATGTTTTTCCAACTCTGTTATTTCTTTCATAGTTGAAGAGCATTGTGTCACAAAGAAAGAATTTTCTGGTTAATTATTTGCTTTGTTGAGTAATTTGGAAAGAACGAAATATCAGAACTTTTGAAAAAAAAACAAGTGTTCGTCAAATTTTTTGATATTGGCCTTGTTGCAACTGCCGAGCTCAATGTTTCAACATGAATCATCAAGATAATGATACCAAGGATTGCAATTGTCTATCTCAGTTTGAACATGTATCATCAATGTCAACATTCAAATTTTTTATTGAAGGTTTGAATGGTTGATCTCAACGATTTGAATTCGTCATTTTATGAGAGTGAGCTGTATTAAGAAGGAAAGAGTTTACTAGTTAGGTTATAAAGAAACCACCCCAAAACTTGGGGTGCATTGAGAAAGATGTCCCTACCCTAGGGTTATCGAGTAAATTTTCCTATATTTTTACTAAAATAGTGAAGGTCCGACCAAAATATTTAAAAATAGTCAAAAGTCAAACATTCAATATTGTCTCAGGATTAATTAATGATTTCTTGAATCAAAACTGGAATGTTTACCCATGCTTTTAAATCTCATCTGAGATCGAGACAACTCCTCGGATACATCTCAATATCGTCCATCACCGAGATGGATAGACAAGTCAAACGTATTGGATGAGGTTTAAGATCATAATTCATTTTTCTCATATTGAACAAGACGACTCAAACATGTCGGAAAATTTGTCTTGTTCATAGATTAGATGAATTTTCTTGTTCTTGGATTAGATGAGACGTGAAACGAATTTTAAATTGTTCAAAACAAAAGTAAAATTTTGAAAGCTTGAATGGGTCTATGAGGTTTAAATAGACCACAATATTAATAATAAAAAATTATAACCAGATGTCAGGACCACAAATAAGGTGGGGGGACGACAACCATTGATTGGGACTCCATCAAAGGTCAGATTGTCCAACATTAGCTCACAGTTAATCATCAATAGAGGTGGCAGGGTTACAGAAGAACTGATCCACAATTCTTCCATTGCATGAGAACCATTAGATCAATCTTTGATCGAACGGTTGAGATTGAAAGTGCAGAAACAACAAATGGATTCCTCCCCTCAAATTCAAAACACACTTGGAGTCAATCGTCAACATATCCAATCATCACAGCTAATCAAGATGAGAAGAAACATTATAAAAATAAAAAAAAAATTCAAGGGCGGCTCACGTTAACGGTTCACAGCTATAATTTGCATAAAACCAGGTATTTGATACACGTGACTGTGCACGTGATGTACAGTACAGTGAGCCATCACTCACCAACAATAAAAGGTTGGTCCCCCTGGCTCATTTTTGCAGCGTCCCTCAGCTTTACAATTAGAAGCCCTCTTAAAATGCGCAGAATGTCACCAGTACGTCCTTGTAATTGGGAAGCACTAAAGTCCAAACTTGTGGGCCAACAGATACTTCATTTTTAAGTACTTGAAAAAAAAAAAAAAAAAAGACTACGAATTTAAAGAATTAAATAAATTTAAAGGACCTGACAAAGGGATTCATGTCTAAATAAATAATCCCTAAGTTTTGTAGATAGCTTGATAAGACATTTACTAAATTTTTTATTTCTTAATGATCCCTCATCATTGGCGAACTCATTACAATATATGGGAGCGGTTCGGCAGCCATAAGTTTGCCAAGTTTGGTGCCAAACATTTTTTTTAAATCACTTTTGATGGGGTTAGAAGTTTTGGAATTGCTGATTTTTTGTGAGATGATCTCTACGGTGAAGAGATCATTCTCACAAAAAATCAACTCATTTTGAAACTTCTAAGCCTAGTTTACAAGTTGAAGATCGTGACCGTCCATTTTTGTAAATCACTTTGATGGGGTTAGAAGTTTTGGATATGATGTTTTTTGGTGAGGATGATCTCCTCATCATAGAGATCATCCTCACAAAAAATCAGCTCATTCCAAAGCTTCTAACCCATATTTTGAAAAATGTTTGGCACCAAAAAAAATCCTAAAAAGTATATAATAAATTCAGAAAAAATATAAAAATAAGTAAACAACCTTCAAGCATTAAATAAAAATTAAACATTAAAAATGTAAGAAAGTGTAATATAATATAGTAACAACAATGTATCATCACTTATAGAGTATCATACATCAAATAAACAACTACTCTAGGTCTAGGAATGAAGTTTTACATCTTATTATAAACTAGAGAATAATTAAATCAACTAAAAAAATAAAATAATCAAACACCAAAACAAGAGAGAAATATAAGTTTTTGAAAAAAAAAAAAAAGTAAAACATTCAAGAATGTACATAGAAAAAATCATATACCTAAAAACCTTAGAAAATCATTGATTTCTTAGTTCTATTTAATCACAATCTCATAAGAAAGTTGTAGGAACCAACGGATTTGAATTCGGATGAATATTGAAGTTTCTAGGAAAAAATCTCAGTGTAAAGAAATTTTAGGATTTTAAAGAGAGATTTTGAAAGATCTCTTGATAATCTAAGTTTAGAAGACAAAAAACATTTCTATTTAGTAGGGTTATGTAAATAAGAGATATTGGGAGGGTATTTGTATAAAATAAAGCAAGAAAATAAAAAAAATGAATTAATTTTTTGACCTACAATTTTTGGTTTTGTCGAACTTATTGAGGCGTAAGCCTCGTTCCATATTGAAGCATGCGGCATATGTCTCATACCTCCAAGGCGTAAGCCTTACTAATGTTTGATGAGGCTTAAGCCTCAAAGCATGAAGCCTACGCCTCATGCCTCGAGGCATAGGTTTTTGAAAACACTACACATAATCATAGATGCTTTTCACTCATATCTCTATGAAAAGCGTTTATGGTTATGTGTGCATCACCACATTAGAATGTACTTCAGCATTATCCTTCTATTTATTTTCGAACTCGACGCTTTTTTATTTAGTGTCGAGTTCACAATTTTTACAGTGGAACTCACCATTATTTATTGTCGAGTTCACCACTTTTTAAGTAAAAATGGTGAACTCAACACTAGTAAAATCCACTCATTTTCAATTTTTGATTTTTTTTTATACTAAAATACATAGAAAGGCCAACTAAAAACTTAAGATAACTACTTGTTTAGATGATTTCAATCCAAAAGAATCATTCATAATCGATTTTCATCCAAAAACTAAGAAAAAATCTTAGTTTTTTTACATACATCTTTAAAATGTATGAAAATTGCTTCTTCTTCCTTCCTAAATCCTTTTCGATAGAATGGAGTCTCCGAAACTTGATTGAGATGTCAAAAATCTAATTTTTTTGGATGAAATCGATGAGTTCGAACAATTAGGGCATTCAATTGTGAGAAATATGGGAGATGAGGTCCATGGATTGTTAAGAGAAGAAAATTTTATTAAATGAATTATTAAGAGACAGCCCAAAACTTAGGGTCTAATTAAAAAAATCCCTCCGTCAGGATCTTTTAAGTAATTTACTCACAGCGTCACAGACGTTTGAATGTGACTAAAAATAATAATAAGAGATAAAATTTTTCTCTTACCCACAATGAAAAAAAGGAAATTTCTTCATCGCATCACCTTATGGTACTCAAAAACATAATCCGATGGCACAAGGTTGAGACGACAAAATTCTATGAACTTTTAAAAAATAAATTAATTTTTCATCATTGAGTTTTAATTTTAAATTTAGGTGCTCAGTCGCTATCTATTTTTCAAAACCTTAGATCAAGAAAATAAAATAAAAATAAAAATAAAAATAGAAAGCTTTGATGTTAGATTGCAAATATTACCATGTGAACCCAACAATCCATTTTAAGATTTGAAATCTCAAAAAACCATTCCTATTTTATCCCCCACAAACTTCTATGATTCTTACAGTACTCATCATGAGTACAAATTTATTGTAAAGAAATTTATGTGCTAAGTTGATGAATCAATGGCATGAAGTCCCGTGTATTGGAAAAGTAGGCGTGATTGGTTGGTGGAGAGATTTTTTTTTGAGTGGTTAGAAGTTATATTTTTAATAATTTTTAATACACATGGCATCATATTATTGGTTCATCAACTTAGTACAAAAATTTATTAGCATATGAGGTGGAAAGTAGGTAAGGGTTGATTAGGACGTTGTTTGAAAATGATGCCCAAAGAAACACATTGTTTAATAATAGAAAATGTGGCTCGAAACAAAATTAAATATAGGGTTAGTTTACTTGACCCAAATCATTAAGATAAGGCTTTGATAACGATGATAATTGTTCATTGGTGTAGGACCCACAGTTGAATGGGTCCATCCGATGAAGTCATCTAAGTCAATAGTCAACATTGACCTATATTGATTTTTGACCTAGGAGTCCACATATTACAAGTGTACACATGTCATGATTATACACAATCACTTCCCATCTATTAACTGTTTACAGCCATGTAATTAGAGTTACCATAATCAAATCTAATTGAACATTTTAAGAAGATGAACAAGATATCTACCACTTGCAGACTTCTTCAATGGACAAAAATACCCTCACTTCAATAGGATTTTTTTTTTAGAGTACTAGCAAATAATAATACTTTTAAAGGGGTAATTTGGTCAATTAGTAGATATATTTGATCTAGTTGGGGAGTGGGAAGTCACATGGAAAGAATTTTGCTCACCACATAGGCAAAGATAGTCAATCTCCCAAAGCTTAACTCCTTTTGACTAATTCCCATAAAATATAAAAGTAAAATTAACTTAATTTAGCAAAATTACTTAAATATCCTTGATCCTACTTTTTAAGAAAAGTTCACACCCATTAATAAAACCTTCTATTAAATTGAATTTAGCTCTAAAATAAAATTTCTTGTTTTCCTTGCTTTCCCCCAAGGAGTGCTTGGTTTGGTTGGAAGTTTATTCCAAAATGAGCAAAATAACTCATCAATTGGCACGTATTTTTTGGTCATTTTTAATTCTTAATTCTTACGTTAGAATGATTAATTGCACTTCAAGTTAGGAGGAATATGTAAGTTGAAGATTCTAAAAACAAAAAAAAGCAAAAGAGCATAGATTGAAGTAGGGAGAACATATATGAATACATTTTTCAACACAAGCAGACATGTCTCTAGACAAAGAAACACATTGTTTAATAATAGAAAATGTGGTTCGAAACAAAATTAAATATAGGATTAGTTTCTCGACCCAAATCATTAAGATAGGCTTTGATGACGATTGATAATTGTTCATTGGTTGTAGGACCCACAGTTGAATGGGTCCATCGATGAAGTCATCTAAGTCAATAGTCAACATTGACCTATATTGATTTTTGACCTAGGAGTCCACATATTACAAGTGTACACATGTCATGATTATACACAATCACTTCCCATCTATAACTGTTTACAGCCATGTAATTAGAGTTACCATAATCAAATCTAATTGAACATTTTAAGAAATGAACAAGATATGTACCACTTGCAGACTTCTTCAATGGACAAAAATACCCTCACTTCAATAGGATTTTTTTTTTAGAGTGCTAGCAAATAATAATACTTTTAAAGGGGTAATTTGGTCAATTAGTAGATATATTTGATCTTGTTGGGGAGTGGGAAGTCACATGGAAAGAATTTTGCTCACCACATAGGCAAAGATAGTCAATCTCCCAAAGCTTAACTCCCTTTTGACTAACTCCCATAAAATATATAAAAGTAACATTAATTAACTTAATTTAGCAAAATTACTAAAATATCCTTGATCCTACTTTTTAAGAAAAGTTTACACCCATTAATAAACCTTCTATTAAATTGATTTAGCTCTAAAATAAAATTTCTTGTTTTCTTGCTTTTCCCCCAAGGAGTGCTTGGTTTGGTTGGAAGTTTATTCCAAAATGAGCAAAATAACTCGTCAATTGGCACGTATTTTTTTGTTCATTTTTAATTCTTAATTTTTACGTTAGAATGATTAATTGCACTTCAAGTTAGGAGGAATATGTAAGTTGAAGATTCTAAAAATCAAAAAAAAAAAAAAAACAAAAGAGCATAGATTGAAGTAAGGAGAACATATATGAATACATTTTTCAACACAAGCAGACATGTCTCTAGACAAAATTGAATGATGGAACATAATTAATTGAACCAACTTCAAATTTATGGGATAAGGCGTCAATAATGATGACACAATAGAAAGGTCTCAAATGGTGTTTAAGGGAGGTGATAAGCATTGGTTTAAAATATTGGAAGGTATCAAAATGTATTGGTAGATACGTATTGGTATTGGGCAAGCTCGACACGAAACCTCAAATCATTGAATGTTTTGGGAATGTCATGGGTTTTTTCCAGATTGTGTCAGTTTGTATCGAATGTATTGGTTGATATGGTATATGTTTTTTCATTAACCAAGACATTCAATATATACGATATTTTAAACTATGGTGATAAGACTCCATAGAAAAGTTGGAATTATTTTGTTCTCAAGAGAATCTATTGGAAAAAAGTCTTAAAAAACTTGGTAAAGTGACTTTGCTCCTTCAATTATTATTCTTGATTTGATTTATTACTATAAAAGTTACTAACTATCAAAATGAAGGACGACCCAACAAGATAGAGAATCTTACATGTTGATTTGGAATTTTGGATTCTAAGCCAATATGTGAAAAAGAAAATAAAAAGTGAATATTTATAAATTCCAAGAAAAGAATTTTTTTTATTATTATTTTTATTTTTCTAACTTGTTTAAGCTGTTTCAACTTTTGTCTTTTACTTCCTATGGGCTCCATGTGATGTCCCCATGTTCTAAACACAACCTTAACTCAATTACTTTGGCTTCACCAGACCACTTCAGTTTAATAATCTCGCTAAGTTCCCCAAAATTTACAAACCAAAAAAGTAGAGAAAAAAAAAAAAGTATTATCTTCTCTTTATAAAACACATACTCATGCAAGCCTAACACAGACACACACACACACCTCCCTCCCTCCTCCTCCTCCCTAAGCAAACCCAATCACCATGATCTCCCTAAAAACTGATCAACCAATCTCTAGATCCATCAAGGCGCCATCAAACCCACGAATCTCTTTCTCCGGTAGCGCTGATTTCATCAACAACAACAACTTCATCTCCACAACCCCAAATCCAAAAACCCAAAAAGAACTTGAAACAGAGAAATCAGACAAAGGGAGTAATGTAGAATTTGAGTTTCTCTCTAACAACTCTACTACTACTGATACAATGTTAACTGCCGACGAGCTCTTCTTCGAGGGAAAACTTCTTCCCTCCTGGAAAATACAACACTTGGAAAAACTTACTCTCAAACCAAAAGATGATGAAGTGGAAGAAGACAAGAAAGAAAATAAAGAAGTTAGTAGAGTAAGTTGGTTGGCTGATGAAGACCCATCTCCTAGACCTCCTAAGTGCACTGTTTTATGGAAAGAATTGTTAAGGTTGAAAAAACAACATTCATCATCATCATCTATGGATGACGTGAAGGAAGGCAAGGAAGGGGTGTGGAGTAGAGAGAAGCATTTGAGGAGGATTAAAAAAGGGTTAGAGAGAACAAGGTCAGCTAGTATTACAATAAGGCCTCTCATCAATGTGCCTATTTGCACCCAAGGGAAGACTAATAGTGTCTTGCCTCCTTTGTTTTCACTTAAGAAAGGGAGGGTAGAGAGGTAAGTGAGCTTGGTGAATGAAGTTGTTTTCTTGCTAGAATTGTTTTTTTTTTTTTTTTAAATATATTTTTGGGAGATTTTTTTGCTATGGTGGATTTGATGCATGGATGTAGAGGTGAATTTTTTTTTTTTTTTTTGCTTTGTTTATATTTTCTATTTAATTTCACATTCACACCATAGGGGTAAATCTAATCTTGAGCATCATAGATGGGAATTGCAGTTTTTCTTTTATAAATAATATATAAATATAATCTATGTTTTAAAACTCATTAAATCAACTCCAAATTTAGAGGCATTGATCCTAAAACTTGGTTGAACCAAACTATAAAGACCAAAATATCCACCCATGTGAGAGATGTAGGACAGTTTATAGAGCTAAATGTTGGACAATCAAGAAGCATCATGTTAAGGAATCAAGTCTACTAGAGGTGAGGTACGTCTCCATCAACCAATGCATTTGAAAAGTTGAAGATGATGGCATTGAAGAATCTCGATTTAAGGGAGGTCGAGAGTTCAACTTCTATTAGGAATTTAATTACTTGTTTTGTTGGGAGCTTATTATTTTATTAGGAGTTTATCTTTTATTAAGAAAGCACTGCATATGCCAATTAGTTTAATTGATAAAGTCTTTGGGTGATGATATTAGAGATTTGGATTCAAATCTCGTCAGCACCGAATTTATTAAACTCATTAAAACAAGGCTTACCAATCATTATTTTAAAAAAATGGAAAGAATGGAGGAATTACTTTAATTTATTTTTTTATGAAAAAAGTTAAAATAAAATAAAATATAGAATTTTAAGCCATATTTAAAATTAATAAATTTAATATATATATATATATATATATATAAATCTTCTTGTAAGTTGTTGAGTTGACTCAACTCGATGGACGTCTGAGTTGAGTAGTGCTTTAGATCATAGGATCCCAAATCAGAAGTTGGGGACCATCTAACATTCGAGGGATCCCATAGAGGGGAAAAAGGGTTGGTCGGTAAGTTTGGAATTTTGAATTTGAAAAATAAATAAAAAGTAACTCATGTGCCACGTGTGCATATGGGGGCAAGTTTCCTTTTTTACCCTTCACCTAATTATGAAAATAACGGTGAGAATTCATCAATATAACTACTGATATCATTCATGACTAGATTCAAGCTTTAAATTACTTCAGACGTACAGTAAAGACATTTTTCAAAAAATGCCACGTGGCATATTATTCAAGAATAATGATGAATGTACATGATTGGTACATGGCTGATACGGAAAAGGCACAGATCCACACATCTTTTTCCTATTTATCCCGATGAAAATAATCTATGATTTTGTACCCTTGCCACATCAGCCACATACTAAGATCATGCACATTCATCATGACTCATTATTCAATCCATCAATAATCATTGGCCTTTCATCAATCATTGATTGAGCAAAGTAAAAAAAAAAAAAAATTGCTCATTGGAAAGTACTTAATATGAGATTTTAAATAATTTCAAAAAATTTTATTTACGAAAAAGTCAATTTAAAATTTCACAGAATTTTGAATTCACGAACCATACTACACTAGAGCATATATTGAGAGCATCCCAAATTTACAAAACTACACATGTTAGACATTTTAAGATTCCACGGAATCCTTATCAGTGAAAATTTCTCCTTGGCAATATGTTTTATATGGGTGTCAATTGAGTCAATTGGCTCGCAAGCCCTGCTCGACTCACCCACCCAAACAAAGAAGGGTTAGGTCCTTAATCTTGATCCCGAAGGGTAGTGCCAGTTTCAAAATTTTCAACCCGTTAAATCCAGGTCGGACTATAGCTAAACAATGCCTAGCTGGGCCGATATTATATTTTAGATTTATATTATATATATAACAAAAGATAATTCTAATAAATTACAAACAATGATCTAGTTTCATCTCTAATCATTTTTCAATCAAGATAGATATTTGATCCCTATTTTGATGAAAAATAATTAATAATTTGCTTCCAATGATTTCAAAAAATACATAAATTTAATTTTGTATAAAATCCGAAATCAATTGGTTGCCGGCCCGAGCCCTTTAGGGGTGGGCTTTGACATAGGAAAGTTAGGCCCGATGGGAGTATCGGGCTGCCCAAACATAACCCGCCACTTTTGACCGCGTTACGGCTCAACCAAAATCTAGAAAATACCCTCATCTTCCACTTCCACTTCTATCCAAAAATCATTGGCTTTTAATTATTTTCTATTTTCTATTAGTCTCTCATAGAAGACCACCGTCAATGGGTATATCATAATTTAAAAATGCAGAGGTATCTCAAACCTTCACAAACCTCCAAGGGAGTAAATGTAAATTACCAAAATTTGAAAATGCCCATTACTTGACTCATCATCCAAAATGTCCAAAACATAAATGTTTTTTTTTTCTTTTTTCAGACAAATCAAGATCGAGTGGTTGTTATTAATTTCAAGCAGTTTCAACCAACAGTAATTAATTATTGAGTGGGTCCCACCAAGAGTTAAACCTTCAAATGTGGACCCTACTCCAAAACAAATCTCAACTACTCTTAATGCATTTAATCTCCATCAATTTATATATATATAGGGAAATGTTCAGCACCCTAAGTTTTACCGCACACTTTAACAAACGTTTTTTGTCCTACATGGGTTAGAAGTTTTGGAATGAGCTGATTTTTGGTGAGGATGATCTCTATGATTAGAAGATCATCCTCCCCAAAAATCAGCCCATTCCGAAATGTTTAGCCCCATGTTTACACGTTGAAAAATCGTGGACCGTCAATTTTTTGTAAATCAATTTTGATGGGGTTAGAAGTTTTGGAATGAGCTGATTTTTGGTGAAGATGATCTCCTCACCATAGAGATCATCCTCACCAAAAATCAGCTCATTCCGAAACTTCTAACCCATGTAAGACAAAACGCGTTTGTTAAAGTGTGTGGTAAAACTAAGGGTGGCGAACGGGACCCATATATATATATATATATATATATATGCTCTGTTCCTATTGTTCACGTGGCATCTTTTGATTAGATTTAAAGCACTTAGGACTGCGTGCATGACTTATTTATGGGTCCAATGTATTTTAAACACTAATCAAATCTTGCCATGTAAATACTGTTTGCAGAAAAGAAGTTTTCCTACCTCGTTAGCGTTTTGAAGTACAAGAAGATTCAATTCATGAATAATACGTCTTCTATTCGAATTTTTAAAATTTGGCCAAAAATTCGATAAATAAAATATGTGACATATGCTTCATACGTGTATCACTCATTTCATTTCAAGAAGTCGAAATCCAATTATAATAATATTAATAGTGATGGTGATGGTAAAGGTAATGAGGACATTAGGGTTATTGTTTCATTGTTTTGAAAAAAAAAATATTAAAATGAAGGACAAATCATCAATTTGAAAAATTAAGATGTAGTGTCAAAAATTGTGAAAAAGTTTGAATTATTCAAAATAGTTCAATAATCCAGAGAATACTACTTTCTTTTGAAAAAAATAATGAAAAAATTCGTGAAATTTTCAAGAATTAAATTGGAGATTGCTAACAAGTAGTTGGGACATGCCACGTGACATCAACGTAGCTCTCGAGTCATGTCAATCAGAAAATCTAACTTCTTCACATAATCCCAACGCTTCTTCACCCAATAATAAAAGCATGGGGCCCTCCAGGTTTTGGTGGATATTTGAGACGCCCCTATGTTTTTAAACTGATGACATGCCCTTCTTGACCTTGGCCTTCTTTGATAGATTAATAAAATGATCTAAATGCCCTCATCTTCAATTCTCTCACCTTCAAAGGTAAGATATAGAATGAATTACCAAATCAATGTGGAAAAATTGAAAACTTACCAAAATGGCACACTATTTATTTTAATTCTGAAAATGGCAAATTGTTGCTTTCGAAATTAAAATATTTTACCCAAATTTTAAATTTTAAAATGAACAGTGTTGTAATACCAAAAATTCCATTTTTAACATCTTTTTTTATATAATAATATGAATGATCCTGAAGTAACATTGAAATGTACATCGATTCTGACATTCTAATGTGCTGGTGCACACATATAAAAATATAATTATTTTAGTAAAGTGATGTTTCCTTCCAAAATTTAGTTTATTTCAACACTCGGCAATCTTGTATGCAATTTCCGGTGTTGTTAGGGAATTGAAAGCTCATAAATTCTATGGTTAAAACAATTATGAACATTTAGGGTTTAGATATGCAAGTTTGGTTACAAATCTACAATACATTAACTCTAATAGAGATGATGATTTACAATTTTTTAGATCTCTGACGATGTCGAAAACTACCTACAAAACAATCAGAGTGTTGAAATAAACTAAACCTTGAAAGGAAACATTATAGTACTCACACATTTATATTTCTATCTTTTTTAATTAAATGGAGGATATGCACATTGTTTTATAAAAGGATGGTAAAAGGGTATTTATGCATTAAAATATTATTTATTTTAAAATTACCATTTTATTTGTTTTAGTAAAATATTTTAATTCTGAAAACATTAATTTACCATTTGGAATTGAAATGAATAGTGTACAATTTTGATAATTTTTTAATTTTGGGTGCCTAGATTTTATCTATTTCAGTGTCTTCAACCACTGGTTTTGAAGGTGCATGAGGCTAAAGCCTTCAGACGTGCTTAGTGAGGCTCATTAAAAAGAATTCAAGACGAAAGGGAAAAATGTAAAAGAGTTGTGATAATCTGACTCGAAAAAAACATAAGTTGTTGACATGGCAAGTGCACTGAATGTCTGAACCACAGATCATTTTCTTCGGGATACACAAGGAAATCGATCTACAATTCTGTATAATTGCCACGTCAACCACGTATATTTTTTCGAGTCATTTTATCATTAGTCAATGTAAAAATAAGTGAAGTGTATGCCTCAGACATAGAAACGTTGGAAAGGTGTTAACTCAATGCGAGCATGGTTGGCTTGGTAAGGGCACAGAACCATAGATCTTTTTCCTCGGGATACACAGGAAAAAGTTCTGCAATTTTGTACCTTTGCCACATCAGCCACGTACCAAGTGCGTACCCAAAACTGGGTGCACTTTATTTCTTCTACATGCATACAACATAATTGGAACATTTACAAATAAATTAAAATATAAAAATAATACATGAAATGGATTAATAAATTTGATTTATAGTATTTAGGTCATTTTCAATTTGTCTATTAAGAGAAAACCAAGGTCAAGGGGGCATGTCATTTGTTCGAAAACATTAGAGGGTATCTCAAATATCCACACCTTACAAACTACCACAAAATGCGGACATTAATGTCTACAAACTACCATTCCACACCTTACAAACTACCACAAAACGCGGAGGTTAATGTCTATAAAGTAAAATTTCCACACCTTACAAACTACCACAGAAGGAAAATTTCATGATCAAAAGCTCAAAAATAATGAAAGAACATAGAAAGCAAGAAACAAAGGAAAGCATGTCATACCTTAAAAAATTTCTTGTTTCCATGACCAAATTGTCCTTTATCTTTCTCTTCACCCTGCCATCACCTTCATCATCTCTGTGTGGAAATTTCTCTGACTGTCAATCTCTTCTCCAATTCAAACACGATATAAAAAGCGATCCCTATGGTCTTCTCAATGGTTGGAATCAGACCACTTTCTTCTGCAATTGGCCAGGAATTAAGTGCCACCCGTATCTCAAAACCCGAGTTATCGCCCTTGAACTCGTAAACATGGGCTTAGAAGGAACCATCTCGCCGTTTCTAGCTAACCTCTCTCTCCTCACCACACTTCATTTACAAAACAACAGCTTATATGGAGAGCTTCCGACATCAACTGGAGAGCTTTCTGAATTGGTTGATTTAAATATGAGCGTCAATCACCTCCAAGGCAGCATTCCAGCATCATTTCAACGTTGCCAAAATTTAAAAACAGTGGACCTCTTTCATAACAATCTATCTGGAAGCATTCCACCCGAACTTGGCCAGCTGAAGAACTTGACTCACTTGGTGCTCTCAGCTAATAAACTGAAAGGCGAAGTACCCCGATCTCTATCGAACCTAACAGAGTTGATGGATCTTGAATTGGCCAATAATTACTTCACGGGCAAAATACCTTCGGAGCTCGGGTCACTCACAAAGTTAGAGATCATGTACTTCCACCTCAACTACTTCGAAGGAAAAATACCTTCATCTATAGGTAACTGCACTGCTCTACGCGAAATTTCACTGGGCGCGAATTTGTTGACTGGAGAGATTCCTTGGGAAATTGGGGCGAGACTCCATAACTTGGAGAAGCTGTACCTTCTGCAAAACAACTTTTCCGGGCAGATTCCTATAACCCTTTCAAATCTTTCTCAGCTTACATTACTCGACCTCAGCCTAAATAATTTAACGGGAATGGTTCCTTCAGAGTTGGGCAAATTAAATAAACTCGAAATCCTTTACCTTCACTCAAATTATCTCGCTAGTGGCTTCGACAGTGCTTCCTTGCGGTTTCTAACGGCTCTAACGAACTGTTCGTTGCTACAGAAACTGCACTTGGGCTCCAACATTTTTCAAGGGAGCTTACCGGATTCGGTTGGTGATCTTTCGGAAAGGCTGTATTACTTTAATCTCCTTGATAATAAGATAACAGGAGAGATACCGGAGGCGATTGGAAATCTAAGCGGCCTCGTGCGTCTGACACTGTTGTTTAATAACTTGACGGGAACTGTTCCTGCAACGTTCAAGAAGCTTGGGCAGTTACAAACATTGGACCTGGCACGCAACAAATTACAAGGGCCAATCCCAGATGATATCGGACATATGGCTAACCTCGGTCTACTGAATCTTCAGCACAATTTGATTAGTGGGTCAATCCCGTCTTCACTCGGTAACCTTACACAGTTGAGGTATCTTAACTTGTCCCGTAACCAACTATCGGGATTCATCCCCACAGAACTCACCCGTTGTTCTTTACTGATGATGCTGGATTTATCCTTTAATAAACTACAAGGGTCTCTTCCTGCAGAAATGGGTCTCTTCTCAAACCTAGCTCTTGCACTGAAACTTTCGAACAACAATCTCCAAGGAGAGATACCTGCAAGTATTGGAAATTTGGCACAAGTCCAGGAAATTGACATGTCAGAAAATCAGTTTTCTGGTGTGATCCCAGGCATGATTGGGAGCTGTCTCTCTTTAGAATATCTTAACCTCTCTAGTAACATGCTTGAAGGCTCAATACCAGAGACCTTAAGACAGATAACGTATCTGAAAGCTTTGGACTTGGCTTTCAATAACATAACTGGTAAAATTCCAGTCTGGCTGGGTCAGGAATTGAAGGTCACTTATCTTAACTTATCGTATAACAGACTGACAGGAGAAGTTCCAAGTACGGGAAGGTTCAAAAATTATGGGAAAAGCTCGTTCACTGGGAATGCCGGTCTGTGTGGTGGTACTGCATTGATGAATCTCCCTCCTTGTAAATTGCAGGTCAAGCATAAGAAAGGCAAAGCAGGAAAATGGGTTCATTTAGTGCTTGCAGTTGGAATAAGTTGTGCTTTCTTTCTCTGTGTGTTGGTTTCTGTTTTTGTCTACCGATACTACTCCAAGAAAAGAGACGTACAATCTGGGATAAATTTTTTAATGCGTTTCCCTACAATAAAGCATGAAACTTTAGTTCTAACTCAAATGGAGCTCGAAATTGCAACAGATGGATTCCACGAGGCGAATCTCTTGGGAAGGGGAAGCTTTGGGTCAGTGTATGTAGCAACCATTAATAGGGGGAAAACCTTAGTGGCAGTGAAAGTTCTGAACCAAGAATGCACTCAGGGTTATAAGAGTTTCAAGAGGGAGATTCAGATACTGTCAAGAGTTAAGCACCGAAATCTGGTTAGAATATTAGGAGCAACGTGGAATTCGGATTTCAAGGCTATTTTGTTGCAGTTTTTGGGTAATGGAAACTTGGATCAGCATCTCTATCCTGGTGGAACAGAAGAAGCAGGAGAATGTCAATTGAACATGAGGGAAAGAATTGCAATAATGATCGATGTAGTACATGGCTTGGAATATCTTCACGAGGGATGTTCGGTTAAAATTGTTCATTGTGACCTGAAACCACAAAATGTGTTACTGGACAAAGATATGGTGGCCTATGTAGCTGACTTTGGGATTGCAAAGCTCATTTCAGAAGACAAAAACAATGGAGATATTACTACCACCACGAATTTGCTTCGAGGATCGGTTGGGTATATTCCCCCAGGTATGTTTATGTACCTTTCGATAATTCTTGTCCAACATTGAATAGATGGATACATTTACTCATGAGCAATCTTTGATCAGGCTCACCCATCACTAAGTGATCAAGTAAATAAAAGAGCTCATAAAATGAATGTCTAAGGGAATTGTTCTATATTTTTTAATTCTTAACTGCAAAAACCCTTAATTATGTTGTCTTTTTAAACATGTGAACTTTTATATTATAGTTTAAAGTTTAAACATTAAATGTAACCTTACTATTCAAGAATTTCTGCATACCTAAATTTTATCTTTGAGAGAGTGACCTCTTTAAAAAACAATTAAAACATGTAAAAAATATCACATGGATCGATTTCTTTAAGAAAAAGTCAGCACCTGTCTTTTATTTGGCTATTAAAGGTATAACCCCATAGGATTGGTGTAGGACAAGTCGGAAACTGAGATTTTTAATAATGAATTAGAGGACTAATTCATAATCAAGTTTTTCTCTGATGGAAAAATTGTTTTTTTTCCTGGAATGACTTGATTCTTTTGACTTCAACAATATCTTATGCCTTTGAGATCCAACCCAACCCATAGCTCAGTTGGTTGATGAATTGCAGTGTAACTTTGAGGTCCAGCTTACCTTTTTTCTATACATATGTATACATATAAGTGGTTTAGTGGTTAGTAATTAGTAGTTGAACGCCGATTTTGAAACCCTGTTGTGGTATCAACACCAACAGACATTAACCAACTTAGCAAGTTGGCACCTTCAAGTCTAGCTTGCCAATCAAAGTACAACTCAAAAATATTCACAAAGTTCTACTATAAGTAGCCATTTTTAATATCGCCTCATAAAATTGAGACAGCTATTTGAAGTTTTGAACTCCATTAATATATTCCATTAGCACCACTTTTATTAAATAACAGACATTTTCGTAATAATCAAGGGAACCCTTGGTTTGACTAAGGTGTCTATTGCTGTGAACAGAGTATGGACAGAGTACTGAGATATCACAGAGAGGAGATGTATACAGCTTCGGAATAATGTTGTTAGAGATGATGACAAGGAAGCGACCCACAAGCAACATATTCACAGATGGGCTTGATATCAGGAAATGGGTGAATTCTGCATTTCCTAATCATGTTTTGGATGTTGTTGACATCTCACTGAAGGCAGATGTGAGAGATGACTCCGGTGCTAAAGAAAAGTTTGAGCGATGTTGTACGCATATTCTTGATGTAGGGTTGATGTCCACAGAGGAGAATCCACAAAGTCGTCCCACAACATCTATGGTAGCACGCGAACTAGAGAAAGTTTTGAGAGAAATGGAAGTGTACAAAGATGATGAAAATGATGAGAAAAAAAGAGCAGGAGGGGTTTGTGTTGGCGAAATTCTGTGACAGAAAGGTGTCGGCTTGCTACGTTAATAAGGTTTCAGTATTTATACTATTAGAGTATTAGGTGTTGTTTGTTAAACTGAACAAATAAGTGCTGAATAATTATAATTGCTAAAACTGTATAAACCCTGAATTTAAGTGCTGAAATTGTTGTCTGTTTACCTATTTGAATTGTGCTAAACTGATTCAAATTAAGAGTTGTAATCACATAAATCTGTTTCTTACTTAATACTGAAAACTGATAAATTGACTATATTACCATTTTCAATAGTTGTATGTTTAAGGGGAAATTATTAATAAAATCCAAAAATTAAAATTATTTATTAAAAAAATACTAAATTTAATGAAATTCGTTTTGGGAACCTAGCCGAACAAATTCTCTCTCCTCCACATCATTTAAAAAATCATTTAAAAAGTAAATTTTAAATTTTTTTAATTCAAATTAAAAAATGATATTAATTCAAATTAAAAAGAGAGAATATTAAATATAAATATTTCGTTAAATATTAAATATTCCAAAAAAATAAAAAAGGAAAGAGGAAATTTCTCTCTCCTATTTTATTTTTTCAAAATATTTAATATTATTTAAATGCGTGGAGGAGAGAGAAAATTTCGACCCTTTAAAGGTCGAAATTTTCTCTCTCTTTAATTTGAATTAATATTATTTAAATACGTAGATGAGAGAGAAAATAGGAGAGATAATATTGGTGTGGGTTGCCTTATTAATTTGTGGGGTGCTTATATCATCATCCTTAGGACATAAGAGATAATATTATTTCAAGTATAAGGGCATACTTGTCCGTGTTGAAAAAGACCGTTGCTTACCACTTCAGCAAAAAAATTAAGTGATCCAACTTCACTTAATGCTTTTCACTTATTTTTCAGCAATAAGTACTGAAAATGTGGAGTAAACAAACGTGTTGATTGCTGAAGCTGAATTGCATTCAGCATTAAGTGTTGAAATCAACGTTAAACAAACACCCCCTTAGATTAGGTTGTATAATCGTATTGTATAATACACCCTATCTACATGATCCAGTGTATAAGTGTACATCATATACTGAGAGATTTTGAGAGATCTCTTGATAATCTAAGTTTAGAAGACAAAAAAACATTTCTATTTAGTAGGATTATGTAAATAAGAGATATACCCTAGTGGGTAAACCTGAACCCGTTGGCTAGAACTTGAGCTTGGGTCAGGGTTGAGCATAGTTAGCTTGGGTTCGACCTCGAGTTTGGGCAACAAAAGAAAAATGCCCAACTCAAATTGGGTTTGTTGCAGGATTGCTTAAATCGACCAACCCGATTTGTCCAAATCCGAACTTAATATGATTATAATTTAAAATTATTTCTTATTTTTGTTTCTTTCACACTCATAATTCATATTTCAATATATATACTTTTGCTTATCTATATATCAAAATTAACGTGTCATTATTTCATTAGATAAATAATTATTTTTGTTATTAATGTTTTGTTTTAAGTATAATTTTATATTGTCATACAATGGTTATATTATAATTTTAAATATTTTTTTTTCTTGAAAAAATTCTTATTATTAATATAAAAAAATGATTATTTGAGCTAATTTTATACTTTTCTTCTCTTTTTAAATTTACTTATAATTTTATTTATATAAACTTTTGAAAGATATTTTTAGGAAAAATAATTTTAAGTTCTATACAAAGCATTTATCTTTTATATAAATCCTTACCAATACTAAATTACTTAGTGTTAATGAGGAATGTATTAACCTGACTAACCCGACTTGGTTGGGGGTCAGATTGAGCATTTCATGCTCCTGTTGGGTTGGGGAAGGGCAAGGGTTGACCCCAACCCGCCTGAGTTGCACCCATAATTGAAACTTGATTCTCTATTATAACATCCATATCATAAAATTAGATGTACAACTTAATTTGGTGGGCCTACCTATGGTACTGGCATCATGTGATCATGTCCCCGGCATCACTTCTGTCATCACCAAGGCCTACCATATGATCTTTAGAACATGATTGGTACTTTCCATCATATAAAACAATCCTTCTGTGATTGGTATACACTAAATCATTCCTCATAAAAATAAAATTAAGTAACATCAAGCCATACCCCATTTCATCATGACCGTGCCCTTTCAGGTATTTTCAACTATCTTTTTAGTCCTACGAAACTGAATGTTGTTGAAGGGAGAGCTACAACCTATGTTTGACAAGATTCTCCATCATCTTGAGCCAACTCGATTACTTTCGAGTTGACATGGATGAGTCCAATGCTTTAAAATGAGTTGTGCTAGAGTGACCTCAAGATTGACCTCATTTTACACTTTTCTAATGTGGAGATGCATAGAGAACCATAGATGCTTTTCACTCGTATCTATATGAAAAGAATCTATTGCTCCTACGCACTTCCACGACGGCATAAGAAGTGTGAAATGAGGCCACTTCAGCATTATTTTTTTAAAATTTAGAATGAACTATTGAGATCATACAAGTTGATCCCTAGGAAATCGATTCTAATCACTAATAAGTTTTAGGAAAGGTTGACACTACACGGTTTAAGATTTATATTTTGTAGGGGTCTATGGGGTTGAAAGCCTTCTCTATAGACCTATATATTAGGATGGAAGTCATTTTCGTTGTAATATCCTCCATTGCTAGAGATTTAGCAATGGATTTTATGATTCATTATAATAAATTAGGATTACAATGGTGTATTTTTTGGCCGTTATTGACTTAATTTTGTTAAAAAACCCCCTTAGAAATTAGGTCTATAACAGAGTGGGTTGACTCAGCCAACTTTCGAGTTTACTAGATGGATTTCAAAAGACAAGCTCTAACCAACTAAAATTGTTCTCTCTCACAGTCCTGTCCCTGACATATAAAATACCCTTGTCAGCACATCACAATCTACGTGCATCTCATACCCACTAAAACAAAGTAAATGAAGAAGACCTTTGTTGCACCACTCTTGGTCCTGATAGCATCTGTATGGCTCATGTTGCCAAGCCATGGAGCTCGAGCTGGGCTGAGAGCCGGTGCTGACGTCTTTGAATGTGGTCGTGTTGGGCCATTTTCGGGGAGTGCTTCGCTTTTTTGAGCGGCATGGCCACCCACCCGTTGCCATCGTGTTGTGAAGGTGCCGAGCAGCTTGTAAAGATGGCTTCTGAGCTGGAAGATAATCAGTTTGGTTGCAAGTGCTTCAAGGAAGCCGTAGCGAAGTTCCACAACATTAGGAAAAGTGCCTTGATGGATCTTTCCAAAGAGTGCCACGTGGAGTTGTATCTATACTCTGGTGATGACTGTAACAAGTGATCATTTACAAGAAGAGAAAAAAATGCAGCTCTGGTGATTGTATGTTGTTTGGCAATAAAAAGGGTACGCCTTTATATGTCCTTCTATGTAAGTTATCTGAGAAAATTTGGTTTTTTTTATGTTTGAGAATCTCTCTCACCCACTTAACAATGGAATTGGAGAATGTAATTGAGAATCTTTTATATGGGATCTACAACTCAATTATTTATACCTTTAATTGGTCTTTTTGGAAACAAAACAAATAGATCCATCGCAGAGGTAGCCCAGATTCAACCCATTTCATGCCCTATTATGCAGACATTCCATAGTTCAACATGTTGGATCACGAAAACCAGAAGATACATACTACGATAAGATATATGTAGAATCCATTTAGTACAAAACTTTAAAACAAAATTAAGGTTTATTTAGATACCCTTAATAGGACTTAATCCCTTAGTCATGAAGCATAATCATCCTCCATCTCAAACATCATCCATATCTCATTCACTCTATCCTCGTATTCAAATGGGGAATTGTACTGGGCCACAGTATACACTGATGTAGGATCAGCTGCCTGGCCCTTGTTGATGATATCTGACCATTTAGTTCCGGCTAGACTGTCATGCAACGCTGCTGCTTCGTTTCCTACTTCGCCATCTGCCACAAACCCACCAAATTGTCTTACAGCCGCATACTTGGTACTCCATTTTTGGACATGTAGGCCTTTTGCTGGAGGTGGGTCAAGTTGATTCACTTTTGGGACGTAGAAGCTAACGACAAATGAGGATGCACAAAAGGGTCCATCACTAGGGGATACTTGGGTGATCACAGGAGCCGTCATTTCTATTTTCTCACTGTAATCGTTCTTCCCTTGAATGTAAGAGAATAATCTGTTACATAACAATGCCAAACAATACAAATTAACTGTCAAGTTTTTTGCAAAATGTCTTTTCTTATGTAACCATTTTCCTTTATTTGAACTTGGGGATCGACAATGTAGTATATAAAAGCAAACTACATCGGCATAGTTGATAGAAACTAAAATCCAAAATCCATAAAAAGAAATGTATAAATTGCAATTAGCCATCACCAAACCTTCACAATAAGGCTTTGTTGTGTTCTCATATATCTGGTAGTTGGGCACATGATAGTAGTCTCTGCTATTTATGTTTTCAAAATATTTCGTATATAAATTTTCAAAAGAGAATATTTTGCATATAAGTGACATCTTCAGTTTGGCATCAAATGTTTATTGAACTCTGTTTATTAAACAGAGTTCCAATTGTACTTAAATTTATTCTTATATCCTTAGCATGGACATTAAGTTTAAAAAATAGGTATGAAAGTAAATTCAAAATAAATACAAGAACAACTGGCACCTTATTGGGTAAAAGAAATCTATAACCAGATAAGATGTATGGCCCATCTTTTAAATATTTTAATACACGTCTGGCACTGTAATTTTGAGTTTTCCACTATGAATCACCTCATAGACTCGGATAATTTTTTTGTACACAAAAAAGTTACTCTGAGTTTCACAAAATCTGGATTAACCAATGCACGACAATGTGTGTATTGAGGTTATCGCCAATTAAAAAAAAATCTATGTTAGAGAAGACCTCAATACTCACGACGTCTTATGATTGGTTAATCTGGGATTACATGAAATTCTAAATTTTTTGTGCGTAAACTCTCTAGACTACCATTTTTTCCCAAAAACTATGTGAACTTAGTCGGGTAAATTAGTTCAATTAAACTGGTTTTGATAACTAGCAAAAAAAAAAAAAAATTTGGTTTTGATGATTTTTTTTCCTTCTAATGTATGTTTTTTCAAAAATAGTTTGAAGTGTTTATTAGTGATATACAATCAAATTTTGTGGTTGTAGCATCTAATCCAAGAAAAAAAAAAACTAAATATATTCATATCTACATATATATATATATATATATATATATATATATATTTTCTATACCGGTTTGAACATGTTCCGGTAGATTTGGCTCATCCGAGTTGACTTAGACAAACTAATAACAAAAGTGACCAAAGTTCAGAGCACGAGTGGGTGCCAGAGCTGGAATGGGAACGCAAAAACGCCTAGTTGAAAATATCTTAAGGTGCAGAGCGCCGCCAAAGCGTTATGTATTGAGTTATACATAATATATTCAAATATTATTTATACAATTGTATACTTCACTTGCTTTAATTAATCCATTACTACATACTTTCTCTTGCAAAAAAATACATCTTTTACAATTTAGAAATAATAATTTTCAATAAAATAAACACACTTTTCTAATAGATTCTTTACATGATTCCACCATGGTCCATAGTTGTTATATTTTCACTCGCCCTACATTCATTAGTTGTTTGTATTTTTTTCATACTATTTATATAGCTTGACTATATTACTGTTGTTACTGTACTACTCACTACCTACAATTAGTTACAACAAAACAATTCTTGATAAATATAATTATTTTCAAGTAAATAATCAATATATGTTTTAATGATTGAAGCTCTTTCTATTTTTAAGTTTCAAATTAATTCTATAATTACAGTAATATTTTAATTCTTCTGTCATTACAATATTGTTGTTTTTAATTGTAATACTCATCGATAATAACTCATTATAATATTTATTTGAGATATCTACGAGAAAGAGATCAACTTTTGACGAATTTATGATTCCGATTCACTCTTCATTTTAATTACCAAAACAATAACGAATTTGGAGGTTTTTAACGTGACTATTTCACAGATTTAAAGTCACAATTTCATTTTAAACTCGCGAAATAATCACTTTGTTCTGATTTTTTTTAATGAAAACGTGATCCTTCAGGTATTGGTAATTAAAATGAACAATGAGCCAGAATCGTAAATAACTCATTTTCAGCTCACAAAATTGTAAATCACCCCATTTATTTTTTACGACATACGCGACTAATAGTTATTTAAGAAATAAAAAATACTTAATATGATGGATAAAATGAGATTCTTTTATGTGAGCGGATTTCCTCATTTTGAGAGCGGAATTGGAGAAGGAGTGAGATTTGAGAGCGTCCCTTAACACAAAGATTCGGTCACTAAGAACAGAACCCTTTCTAGTTTCTATTATCTAAGTAATCGACTAATAAAATTAATCAGGTCAAGAAACCCACGAAACATCAAATAATAATAATAAATAAATAAGTAAAAAAAAATACGTGTTAGATTGGACTGATAGTGTTCTTCGATTCAATTTCTTCTAACGAAACGAAGGATCATAAAAAAAAGTTTCAAAATTAAAGGAGAAGAAAAGATGAAATTCTTACTGTAGAAAACCAGATCTTGTTGCTTCGACGAGGGAAATATCTTCGATTGGAGATGTTGACATCCACACAGTTGAATTATAGCGACGAATTTCGAAACCATTACCGACTTGAATTACATCAAAGCTTGGACACTCGATGCGATTACAAGTAGGAGGGAAAGTTCCAACATTTTCTTGATTTTTCGACCAATTAGCGAAGGTCGATAGAAGACTGAAGATAACAGAGAGCTTGAAAAGATTAGGAGAAGCCATGGAGACGATAACAACTGAATTTACTTCTAGTTTTACTTGCTTGGTTGTTCATTTATATATATATATATATATGTGTGTGAAACAGCTCAAATAATAGTTTATGTCCTTTCTCCAAATTACGAAATTTGCCATTGGTTCTCAGCCATGGTTTTATAACTCGTTCTGCTCCGACATTGAGATGACTCAAGCGACTCATTAAAGTAATCTATCCCAGCATCAGACATCAAGTCATCTCATCTCACAAGTCAATCCCTCTAAATGGGGTTTAAATTTTTTAAAGAAAAATTATTAAAAAATAGTTAAATATTTATAAAAAAAATTCAAAAATTATCAGAAATGAATTAAGTTGTTTGACAATCTAGTATTTTAATAACTCATTGGCCTATTCAACATTTTAAATGGAAGCTAAATAGTTGGGGTGTTAAAGTAAATTATTAAAATGCGGGATAATCTACGTTTTAACTATCCCAAAGTTATTTTTGGTAAAGTAACGTATTCTAACACATTAAAACGTTGGAAAGTCCAATGAATTATGAAAAAGTCGGAGTGTCAATCCAATGGCTTTATTCGTTTTTGATAATTTTTTTTTTTGTTTTTTGTTTCTTTTTGTAAATGTTAAAATATTTAATTCTCTTTTAACAATTTTCCCAATTATTTATAAATAAATTTTTATTTAAATAAATATATTTGTTATGATAAGATGGATTATTAAATAATTACTCATAAAATCTTGTTATATATAGACACACAATTCACAATTGACATGATTTGCTGTACAATTGAATTTCTAGGCGAGTTCCCTAAAATTTCATTCGAGTCAAGTTAACTCGGTTAAAGGGTCAGTTTTGTAATTGTCGACACCAAGGCTAAACATTGCCTTCAACTCTAACAAAGGTACAAATGGGGCTCATATTCTTCCACGTAGCTAGAAAGTTATCCATGTCAATTTTGAGCCACTAGTAATTAGTAATTAATGGTTGAAAATCATCTACCACTTCTTTTTTGCTTTGTAAGTTTGTAAATCAAATAACATTATTGTTAAAGAAACTAGGGCCGTGTGGATAGGAGCTAGAAGTACTTAAAATATAAGTATTCTCAGAAGTATTTTTTGAAGTACTATCTCAAGTAACTAAATATGTGTTATACGTTTGGATGCAGGATCTGAGAAATACTGTTAGAAGTACTTCTCATAGAATTTTGTATTTGGAAATTATTCTGGATTCTGTCAAAATGACCAGAATGCTCTTATATATAATAATTACTGTTTTTAACATTATAATTCAATAACTTATAATAAAAAAAGTAACAGTTACTATTTTTATTAAATAAAAACATTATAACATCATTTTAAATTCAAAATATACTTATTCTTATTTTTAAAAAAATTTGATACAATCTCCCCTAAATATTGGACATATGAAAAAAAAAACTGTATAAAAATATGACAGCTATCATATAATAAAACATGTATCATCGTACATAAAATCAATACATGCACTTAAAAAATTAGATTAATGACATTTTTAGCCAAATTAGAACTTAGACAAAATATCATACTTGAGCAATGTTATCCTCATGTGCTAATGCATTAGACAGTTTACACTGACTCCACCAATCCCCGTGCTATTCACCTAAGACAGAGTTTTAATTTTCAAAGATTCCGAACTATGGCCCACCAAATTAATTAGCCATCGATGCATAGCGGACCACGGACCAAATCACAGTGACATGTCCACTCGTATGTTTATTCTATTTTATATTGCCACGTGGGATAATCTTTCAACCAACTTTTGGATACGTTGACCTTAACATTAAGAATTGGTCTGATTGATGAACATTCTTAATCTTAGCCATTGATTTAAGCATATTGTGATCATGAACAAGAAGCATGGATACAAAACATTTGATTTTGGAGCCTTGGTAAAGACACTTATGGTTAGAAATCAGCAATCAAGATGATTTTTTTTAGGATGGTAAGCTAAACATATATGGAACAGTGGGCCCAAAGAGTGCTCCATGAGAATATATAATGCGACACGGGGGTAGGTACTACTGACCAACACCAAAAGTTTTCCATTTTTTTTCCCGGTAAAAAAAAAATCCTTAAACGAAAAAAAAAAAGTTTTTTTTTTTTTGGGGGGGGGGGGGGGGCTATTTTACAAACCGATTGAACAAGAGATAGTTGACGGAACTTTTTAAAAAAATTGTTGATTTGGGCGAGAATTCTACATGTTTCCTTCAAATTTCTACAATTTCACAACGAATTTGAACTAAAATTAACTGCTTTATTTAACCAACTTGATGAATCTAATACACGACTACTTTGAATTCTCTAAAACTGAAAAAATAAAAATAAAAACTGCAATTTCTACAATTATATACACTTGAAGTAAGAGATTGAAAGAAAACAGATTTGTTTAGGCCATTTCAGTTAAACACAGAGTTGACATGTTGAATACCATAAATTTCATATTAAAATGATCTCAATTGCTCTCTCTCTCTCTCTCTAACAAAACTGTTTCATTTTTTTTAAACAAACAAGATGGATCGAATACACGAAATATCTGAATTCAACCAAACCAAATAGAAAAAAAAATTACTGTGATTTCTGCAATATTTTCCATTTTTGAAGTAATAAATTGAAAGAAAATGATCTTACTTTCATTGGCTGGTAAAATTTGAGTTTCAGATTTGAAATCTTCAAAGAAATTGACCAAAAGAAATAAAAGAACAAGAGTAGATACATACTTCTTCAACATCGGAAGAAGAAGTGATGATGACTCTATCAAATGCTTCAATTCTTGGAATTGTTTCAATAAAAAATGGGTTTCCTTTATAGAGAAATTTGTGATTGATTTTGAGATCTGAAAGAGAGATAGAGAGAGATGGAGATATCCAAATTCGTAAGCTTCGACAAAGATTCTGATAAATCACAGTAAAATTTTTGTAAGATAGAACCAAATTCTTCAAACTAGTAATCTTGACAAGGGTTTTGATTGGGATTTTACCAGAAAAGCTATTGTTCTCGCTCTATCGAGCTCCAAATGAGGAAGGTTTTCGTTCTGTTGAGTTCCAAACAAGAGAGGATGAACAGGATCTGTCGTTGTTTTGCGTTGTGTGGTTGGGGTTTAGAAAAAAAAAAAAAGACTCTTTACACTTGAGGGTAACATTGGAACCGCATAAAAAATTTTGACAGTAAAATGGCTCTCCGCAAAAACGAAATTGAGAAGTACCAATTTCGGTACTTCTCATAAAAGTATTATTTTTACTTTTTTAAAAAGTTGTTCTTTCAAAATATTATAAATGTCCAAATGATAGAGTAAGTGTTTCTGACTCCCTACAAGAGTTAGAAGCACTTTGAGAAGTCGATCCAAACAGGCCCTAGGATATTTTCCTACGCACATGTGATTGTAAATGGGCCGGACCTGATTTTTCTACCCTGACCCGATATACATGGATCGGGTTTGTGAAGATCCGATCCGAAATAGATACTATATAAATATCTTTTTATTTTTATTTTCATTTATATTTTTTGAGGGTTTGAACTTAGAGAAGTTCTGTCGAACACCTCATCCCGTCGGCTCAGCTCTTCCTCTTCGTCGCGGCATCGCCTCTCGACGTCACGACCTCAACCCCTCGCGGTCACGACCTCATCGGCTCAGTCCTTCATCGCCTCACGACTTCAACCTCTCGCTGTCACGGCCGCATCTTCGGCATCGGCGTCGGCTCAGCCCAGGTTAGACTTAGACTTCCTATTTTTTTTTTTTCTTCTTTTTGTCCAAATCGATTTCCTAACTGAACCATATTCTACTCAAACCCAAGTTAGGGTTTTATGATTTTCGATTCGAAACCTTAATTTCTACTGCGCAGTTCGAGCTCGTAAGATTTTATCATGGCAGATTGTCAATTGTTTTTCTTAATGTTTGTTTGATTATGCAATTTTCTGTAGTTTCTGCTTTGATTTCAACTATGATGATTGAAACCCTAGTTTTTGGTATGTTTGAGTTGACTAGAAAGAGCCTTTAGTATTTGATTCTGATAAACCCTGGTTGTTTTAGACTTTTTTTTTTATCATATAGTTTTGTTTCGTTGATTCTCTCTCTTTGTTCAGATTAACCTTTTAATTACTGAAAAATCTAAATTTTGATTCCCAATTGATTGAGAAATTGAATTAAGTCATTTGACAATTTAGCATTAAGAAAAATTATTAAAAATAGTTAAATATTTAAAAATATATTTTTTTTAAAATTATTAAAAATGAATTAAGTCATTTGACAATTTAGCATTTTAATAACTCATTGGCCTGTCCAACGTTTAAATGGAAGTTAAATAATTGGGGTGTTAAAGAAAATTATTAAAATGCTGGATAATCTACGTTTTAACTTTTTAAGGGTAATTTTGGTAAAGCAATGTATTCTAACACATTAAAATGTTGGACAATCTACTGAGTTACAAAAAAGTTGGAGTGTCACTCCAATGGCTTAATTCATTTTTGATAAATTTTGAAAAAAAAAATATTTTTTTTGTAAATATTAAAATATTTAATCCTCTTTTAACAATTTTCTCAATTATTTAAATAACTATATTTGTTATGATAAGATGGATTATTAAATAATTACTTATAAAATCTTGTTATATATAGACACACAATTCACAATTGACATGATGAGCTGTTCAATTGAATTTCTAGGCGAGTCCCCTCAAAGTTCATTCGAGTCGAGTCAACTCGGTTAAAGGGTCAGTTTTGTAATTCAAGTCAACATCAAGGCTAAAATGGCCTTCAACTCTAACCAAGGTACAAGAATGATCAAATGGGGCTCATATTGTTCCACGTAGCTAGAGAGTTATCCATGTCAATTTTGAGCCACTAGTAATTAATGGGTGAAAATCATCTACCACTTCTTTTTTGCTTTGTAATTTTGTAAATCAAATAACATTATTGTTATTAAAGAAGCTAAGGATATACTTTCTTGGGGTGCAACTTGATTCGGTTTAAACTGAGAATTGAATCAAATCGATAGTTTTAAGGTGATTTGATTTGATTTGGAATAAGTTGCGATTTGATTTCAAGTTATGAAAATGAAGAACCGATCAATTTGATTTGGTTCTCGGATCAAGTTTGTATAGAACCGAATCAAACTGAGAAACGAACCCCTATGCAATAAATAAATAAATATGTATATAATAATTATTATGGATTATTTTAAATGTTAGTACAAAGATTAATGATCTTTATGGATAAACTAAGGGTTTTTTATGGATAGATTTGTGATTTATTATATGAAATTTTATGTTTATTTTTTCATCAAAAAATATTACTTATAATTTATAAAATATTTGCAATATGTGGAATCGAACCGAACCAAACCGACCTTAATTTGATTTGGGTTGGTTTGGTTCGGTTCTGGTTCTTATTTAGTGGAACCGACCTATGTCGGTTTGGTTCTAATTTGTCCTCAAACCGAACCGAATGGAATCAAGTTGCACCCCTAATACTTTCTACTAGCTAGGATATTTTCATACGCACGTGTGACTGTAAATGGGCCGGACCTTCGTTTTCTACACTGACCCGATATAACATGGATTGGGTTTGTGAAGTTTGTAAAAAAATGGTTTGTAGGGTCTGTGGCTGGACTTGACTATGTTTAAGGTTGGGCTTGGACTTGGATTCTATGCCCATTAGGCATCATGGCACAACTTGATAATTATATTTATGACATATTTGAAATTATTTACTCAGTGATTATGTATTTCCTCTTAATAATTTAATCAAATAACCGGTGGATTAATCACTCCAATGTATTTAGTTTTAAGATCTCAAATCAGTATTGTTTGGTTAATTTGGGCCTGAATGAATCAAGTATAGT
The DNA here is from genome assembly GCF_017979445.1 of Akebia trifoliata. Taxonomy (NCBI): domain Eukaryota; kingdom Viridiplantae; phylum Streptophyta; class Magnoliopsida; order Ranunculales; family Lardizabalaceae; genus Akebia; species Akebia trifoliata. Next base: position 27,713,349 of record NC_141390.1, read on the forward strand.
TTTTGTAAATAGGACTGAATGTTAGGAGATTGGGCTTTGAGATAGGCATTCAAAAAAAAAAAAATCCGATTTGGGCTATGATTTAAGGCCCAATAGGAATATTTTTTTTCAAAGAAATCTTTCGATCCCTCCCTCTCTCTCTCGCTGTCAGCCTTTCGTCCCTTTTTCTCTCTCTCTAGTTTTCTTCTGACATACTCTCTGTCTTAGAGGACTACAACTTACAAGCAGGAGATTCAGCAATTGAATCAGAGACATCCAGGTAAGTTACCATCTCTCTGTGAAACCCTAGATTTTTCTCTTAAAATCGATTGCCTTAACCCTTCGATGAACCCTCTCTTTTTCTCTCATCTTCAACCTAAAAAAGCCCTAGATTTTTCTGTCAAAATCAACCATTATAAACCTTGCCTAACCCTTCGGAGAAAACCCCTATTTTCTACCTAAAAATTATGTCTCTCATCTTCAACCTCAAGCCAAAAAACCCTAGATTTTTTTGTCTCAAAATCCATTGGTCTCAACGTTGCCTTTTAAAAATAAGTTTATTTCTTGTAACAGATTTGATTTTTTGAGGAACTAGGGCTACAGGTAGAGAGAGAGACAGATAAAGAAAAATGGGAGAGAGGAAGGTATTAAATAAGTACTACCCACCGGATTTCGATCCATCAAAACTACCAAGAAGGAGACAACCCAAAAACCAACAGATCAAAGTAAGGATGATGCTTCCCATGAGTATCCGTTGCAACACTTGTGGCAATTACATCTATAAAGGAACCAAGTTCAATTCCCGCAAAGAAGATGTCGTCGGCGAGGTCAGTTCTTTTATTTTATTTTATTTTTTCAATCTGTAAATTTTTTTACAATCCTATGATAGATTAAATCCAATCTTCACGACAATTTTTTCATTATTAGTGTTTCTTTTTCATAGGTTTAGTAGATTACTGAAATCATGTTTATAGTAATTTTTTGAATAACTATGGATTCATATCATGTCTAAAAATTGTTGGTTATACTTACTCATTTATGTTATTGAGCTTTGGTTGAAATTTGCTAAAAGCCTAAGATTATTTACAGTATCAATAATTGGGCACCAGGAGAGCTCAAGATGGCTGTGCATTGTGGTATAGAATGATTGAAGTTTTACTAATTGCACGTTGAATTATCTATTCATTAGCTATCTATATATACTAGAGTTCACCTGTGCCCATGACACGAGCATCCTCCCTGGGGTTAAGGGGGTAAAAGCGAAAAAAAAATAAGTTAGAGTAGGTGGTGGCAATTTTTACACAACTTGCGAACATGACTCGAAATCAATTCAAAATGAGTGGGTTTGGGTCAAGTCTAATTGGGTTTGGGGTATTATTGAAAAAATTTAAGGTTAAAGGGGTAAAAGATGAAAAACTATAATGTGGGTTAAAGGGGTAAAATATGAAATATAGTAAAGTTATAGGGGGTGAAATGTAGAAAAAAATAATAAAATAGGTTAAAAGGGGTAAAAGAGGACATATGATAAAGTTAGAGGAGTGAAAATAAAGTTGAGGGGGTAAAGAGAAAAAGTAATAAAGGGATTTAAGTGGGTCCCATATAAAGGTTTGTGTCTCACAACTCAGTTGTGTTTTATTATATAGATATATAGAAGGTTTAGTTGGCGATCACCTATTTTTTTGGTATATGCTCACTTAATTTTTTAAGTGAGGTAATTGTTCTTGATGGCTGAAGATGGGGCATTACTCACGTAAACAAGTAGAAAATTTGCACTAGCATATAGTTTTAAGCAGTTGTAAACTTGTAATTACGAACTTGATGCACTTGAATCTAATGATACACAAATTAGCCTCATTCAGCATGTTTGGATTTTTTTTTAAAATCCAGATATAATGATAAGATTATCTCGTATTCATGTTTGAATCAAACTAATGTTTAAACTAAAATTTGTTTTTTGGTTATCAATGTGCAGACATATCTCGGAATTCAAATATTTCGGTTCTACTTCAAATGCACCAAATGCTCAGCTGAACTTACAATGAAGACTGACCCACAAAATTCAGACTATGTTGTTGAGTCAGGTGCAACCCGCAATTTTGAGCCTTGGCGTGCAGAAGATGAGGTGAACAATTATTATTATTGTACTAATAATTCATGAGGCTCATTCTGCTATATATGAATATTTAAAAAAATAAAATTATCTGTGCATCATCCCCAGAGTATTATTTGAGGTTTACTTCAAGAATTTGATTAAATTCTATATTTTACTTTCATCAGGAAGCAGAGAAAGAACAAGCAAAAAGGGATTCAGAAGAGATGGGGGATGCTATGAAATCATTGGAGAACAGAACAATGGACTCTAAAAGAGAGATGGACATACTTGCTGCACTCGATGAAATGAAGTCTATGAAGGTACCTACTGCGCCATATGTTTGCTAATTGTTTCCTTATTTTTCAACTTTTAACAGAAATGCTGATTTTGTATTCTGTTGCTTTCAGTCGAGACATGCAAGTGTGAGTGTAGATGAAATGCTTGAGGCCTTGCAACACACAGCTGAGGAAAAGGTACATTGGTATTTTTACCCACTTTTTTTTCTCCCTTTTACTTCTGTATCTAGCTACCCCATTGTTTGAATATTTGAAAAACTCCATAAAATATTCAAAAGGCTTTCCTGAGGTGTATAAATTTTGAAATCTTTAGGATTAAACTTTCATTGTAGCCGTTCTTCTACAGTGTAGTTATGACTTATAAGATCTAAAGTTTCTGACCATGTTGAGTGATTTATGCTGCTTGGCAGGAGAAAAAATTAGAGGAGGAGGATGAAGCACTCATAAAATCGATTTTCAATGTTAGTGTTTGGGCACCCCTGCTTCTACTAAGTGATCTCCTTGTGTAACTATTAGTATTTACTTTTCATTTTTAGTTTTTAAAATCTTTGTTCAACATTAATAAATTGCTTCAAATAATGCAGGGTCCAAAAAATTACGTTCGAAGGATCAATGATGACGACGACGACGATGATGATGATGATGACGATCTACATCAGTTGAAAACTGATGGTGGTGAAATGTCTAACTCCACTTTCAAAGTATGATTTGTTCTGGTTGTTGTTTTAGCTTTCTTCTGTTTATTTTTTCAGTGTATATCAGTTGGGATATTTGTCACTGCGACAATGAAATAAAATACATGTTTTTTCCTTTATGTTTTACCAGCTTATTCTTTTCTTGAACTTAGCAAGATAGAACAGATTCATGCTTTAGTACCTTTTTTTAAATCAGTATTCTTGCCTTAGTCTTGTTATTGATAGTTTATATACTTATAGGATAAAAGTGAGTCTTATATGCAATGTTTAAAGTCTTGTTTTGGCACGATATTTCAGTAATGAGGAAAAACAAGATGGTCTCGACCAAAACATTCCTGGGATCGATGTTTCATTCCAGTCTTGGCTGAAACTAGAATGTTCCACTGAAACATTATTAAACAACACGAAACTATGAATCATGCTTTTAAGGACTGAAGGTTTTGTAAGGCCTAAATATATTTAAATTTTGTTTGAGATGGTGAATATTTCACTATAAAGGAACTGCAATTGAAATTCAACTCTACAACTGTATAGAAGGAGGAAGCATATTAATTTTCTCTTTTTAGGGAGATTCCTAGTTTAATTTTTAGTTTTAGGGGCTTTCTAGCATTTTGTTTTCTTTATTTATTTAGAGGAGGAGCCTTATAATAAGTTTCTGTTTTATTTAAAACAGAATAAGACACAGAGCCACGGATTTATAGCAAACAGTTCACTTGGAATTCCCCTTGTGTTTTTTGTAACCCCAATGGGTTTTTCCATTCTTTCTAGTTTTGAAACCTTGGGGCAAAACCCCACCCTCATATTAAACTTAAGTACCTAACAGAAAAAAAAGAGTTGCTCTTGGGATTTGACCATTGATTTCTTCTAATCAGAATATATCGCCGCTACTAGGGGTCTCTCTGGGTCTGGATAAGGTATCGGTCACACCAAATATGGACAAACATCTTAGATATGCTTGAAAAAAAATTAAAAAAAGAACGAAGAAACATAATTATGGATTAAGGATCTTTAGGGTACATTAAAGAAAACATTGTCTGCTCTTTTTGATAAAATTATCTTTATCGATAAAAAAAAAAAGAAAACATTGTCTGTTGCTTAGAGCTTGCAGATTTGGTATAGCCCAGAGTGTTGATACCATAGGCTTGTACATATTAGCTTTCACCCGTTGATAAACTATATAACAATACTTATAAAAAAAAAGATAAATTATATAACAATAACATATACACTTTGTCTGGAATAGAAACTAGATGTCTGACATGACACCTTCAAGAAGCCTAAATGCACACATCTTTGGAATTTCAGGATTTGAAGGTTGAAGTTTGCGGAGTTTTTATCCTTAAAAATCTGGGACATAATTTCACTTGGACCTTTTCGAACACCTGTGGACAGAAGGATATAAGCATTTTTTTTGTTGGTGACAATGGCATCTAAACAAATACATTAGCAGAAGCATGCAAGCATGTTAATTGGAGACTTTTGGGGTATCTTGGTGTAAGATGTAAAAAATGGACCGAGATACGCATTTTTTTTTTTTAATTTCAAGGTATGTACATCCACAACTACATTTTCCAGTTCTTGTCACCCGCCATAATCTTTAGGAGTGCAAGGGGGCATCGATAGGGTGACACTCCTTCCTTTCCTCGTTGTCAATGTGTAAGGCACTTTTATTAGATTAATTTTTGAAGTGGAGGACATGTGATAGAAGTTTTTATGGTGGGTGGGGATCAATGGGAAGATTATTTCATATCAATTTTATGACTGAACATAAAAAATTTCCTTTTCTTTTTCAAGTCTTACTCACAAACAATCAAGATATCTAAGATGTACTTTACATTGTTTTCTAGTGTTCTATGGTCTGCTATCAACTGAACAAAAATGACTTAAACTTGCAATAGCTTTGTGGTGTAAAGTTGGATGAGTTATTTGGCTTGGCTCTTGCATCTTCTACTGGTCTTACTTGTATGTGGGACCTTGAAGAAGTACTTTGAGTGAAGGGCACAACAGTAGTCCCACAACCTGCTATTATAGTCCAATAGTGTAAACCCACATTAGTCCCACCTATTTACTGTCTTTGACCTGTCGATACAGCCTGCAGTCATAGGCTTAATATTGCTATTTCTCTTCTTTTTTTTCCTCAGTGCAACATATGAATGATTTAGCTTTTAATATACTGTTAACTTCCTTGGTATTTATAGTATTTTGTTAATTAATTTATAAGAAATTTTTTATTCTGGTGTTACATGGCATTTGAACTTACTGCCTTGTAACTCACATGGTTATTGGTTTTGCAGAAGCGAAAGATTTCAGAAGCAGTGGGTAATCCAACAAATTCTTTGACAAAGGACAGCATTTTTGACACCTCCAGTCATAAAGGTAACTTCCTTCCTTCCATCAACAAAGAAACCATAGTTAGTTATGAAGTATTGCCCTTCCTAATAATTTTGTGTTAACAGCCACTCAGGAATGCAGTAAGGCTTCAAGTAAACCCAAATTTATTTTCAAGTCTTCTTCCATCAGTGTATCAGTTGTCAACAAGAAGACACCATCATCCGTCGGTAACATTGAAAACAACCAAACAGCACTCCAATCCTTATTAAACTATGAAAGCGATAGTGAGTAGATTATGGATTCTGCATTTCATCTTTTATTTCTTTCGTATTTTGTAACTCTTTCTGATTAATTTCTAAATTGTAACAAATGATGATATATTATTAAGTGGTCGGTCAGTCTTTGGACCTAAACTGTGATACAGCCCTTAAATGAAAAATATACAGAATTCTTTCACAAAACTTTATTTATTATTTCTCTTATCACAAATCCTTGGTAAGTAGAGAACCCAAAAAAACAAAATTAGTTTATTTCAAACAGACCCTGAACATCTCATATTTTACTTTTGGCTTCCCTTCCTCATCCATGGCATGATTGGTATCTGTTCCGGTTTCTAGGGAGAATTCACCCTGGAGTACTAATCTTAAATCTTAAGTCAAAGGTTAAAAACGTAAATTTGATTTGGTAGAAGAAAAAAAAAATTCGTTAGGCTTTTGCCAAATAAATTAAAGTTGTTAGCCTAAAGGTTGACGGGGTTGAACACAATGGTTTTGTAGGAAAATCCATGCCATAGATGGTTTTGAATTCTCAATTGGTGCTAAGCCAAAGTCCTATGGAATCACTTATACAGGAATTTCAATCTCGGGAAGTGCTTTAGAGCTCTAAGAGAAATTTTCTCACTTCAGAATTGTGGTGTATAAGTATTTATTGTAATACAATTTTAGACATCCTTAACTTGAAAATCTAGGGTAATTTACCGAAAATTAAAATTAAAAAAAAAAATTTTTGAGAGGCATGTTTGATTGCATGGCAGGAAAATAGTTTATAACATTATTGAAAAACAAATACAAAAAGTGGGAAAAATGACTTGTCGCTTAAGGCAATAAATCTTTTCTCACCCTCTCCCTAAGATGCCATATGACACCAAAAGTTGGATCTTATAATACATGTCCGTTTGCACATACCACCTTCTTCCATGGGTCGATGAGCTAAAATGGATTACCAAATTGTCAATCCAACACCATAGCCACCTAAATTTCATGGAAAATCTCATGTAAAACAAATAAATTTTTTTTTGAACATGACCGAAAGCTTTTTTTTTTTCATTTTGAATCCCATCTTAAAATTAAATTTTAACGGTAAAAATAACCTTTCTTTTAAGTTTTTTTTTTTTCATATACAAGGCAAACTTAACTACCCCTACTAAGATTAAGGCTATATTCTGAAAAAAAAAAATTATATTGACTCAATTTAAATGAAAGAATACAAAGAGATTTTCTATGTGATTTTCCATGATACACTCAAGAGTGAAAAAGGATTTGCCCATCCAGCATTCGCCAGGTAATGTTTTCTCTACCATCAAACACGCCCTATATTCAATCCACATTCAAATTGAAGATGGCTATGCAGCAGGCTTTTTAAGTACTGGCTGCCCCCCACCCCCTGCGCCAAAAAAAAAAAAACAAAAAAAATTCTTTGAACGTTGATAAGTATTGAATCTGGCACTCAGAAGTTTGAGTCCTCTAATGTACAGGGGACGATGTTTTAGAGTACAAAAAAAAAATGAAGTATGAGATAAAATCTTTTATAATGAATACCAAATTTGCTTTTCAATGTGTAATAATTTTTAAAAAATCAAAAGGTTGTGATGGTAATAGGGTGCTGGCATTAGAATGCGATGTTGAGTCGTGCGAAATGAGGTCAATCTTAGAGGATACTTCTGCCTTTATTCCAAGATGTTCCATACCATAGGTGCTGGCACTAGAGTGTAGTGTGGAGAAAGGGCAATAAATAGTAATCATTCTAAACTGACTTCATTCGACACTGGGCGTATGTCTCATACCTCTAAGGCCTAAGCCTTGCTAATGTTTGATGAGGCATAGGTTTTTGAAAACACTGCACATAATCATAGATGCTTTTCACTCATATCTCTATGAAAAGAGTTTATGATCATGTGTGCATCACGCCATCACCACATTAGAATGTACTTTAGCATTATCCTTTTATTTATTTTCGAACTTGACGTTTTTTTATTTAGTGTCGAGTTAGTGAAACTCAACATTATTTATTATCGAGTTCACCACTTTTTAAGTAAAAAATGGTGAACTCGACACTAGTAAAATCCACCCATTTTCAATTTTCGATTTTTTTTATACTAAAATACATAGAAAGGCCAACTAAAAACTTGAGATAACAAATGTTTAGATAATTTCAATCCAAAAGAACCATTCTTGATCGATTTTCATCCAAAAATTAAGAAAAAAATCTTAATTTTTTACATACATCTTTAAAATGTTTGAAAATTGCTTCTTCTTCCTTTTTAAATCATTTTCAATGGAATGGAGTCTCTAAAACTTGATTGAAATGCCAAAAATCCAATTTTTTTTTTATGAAAACGATGAGTTCGAACAATTAGGTCATTCAATCGTGAGAAATACGGGAGATGAGGTCCAAGGATTGTTATGAGAAGAAAATTTTACAAAATGGAATATTAAGGGACAGCCCAAAACTTAGTGACCACGTGTTCAAATTTCAGATAATCATTCCAGTAATTTTCATAATCCAATTACGTTCATGCTTTTTGTTCTTCCTTTACAATCTAAAAACCCTATAAAATAAATAAAGCCAAACCACAAAGAAATCAATCCTAATAAATTAATAATTCTAATAACATCCTCATCTATAATTATCCAAATAAGGTAACTTTTTCGCTAGTTAAAAGTCTTCCCATTTTAGAATTCATTTTCAAATCAGATAAGATTATATCATGTGGCACAATGGATGGTTTCGATGTAGATCCTAGTAAACGGACCAATCTATTTCTTAAATCTACATTGAACCAACTCTATATCGAGATATGCACTTTTAGTGCCACATAGGGGCGGGGTCAGGATTTTGCTCATGTGGGGGCAACTAAGGGTAGAAAAAAATTTGTCGGGACAATTAAGAGTGAAAAAATTTGTTGTGGGGGCAACTAAAAGTGGAAAGAAGAAAAATTGTGACGGCAATAGTGGCAAATTTCTTAATCTGTTGCAATAGCACATTAACCCCCCTGGTGCCGCTCACCCCATCCAAATGAAATGCTATTTTATCGAGATATTTTTTGCTCACAACGCCACAAACGTTTGAATGTGGGTAAAAAAAAAAATAAGTGATAAAATTTCTCTCTTGCCCACAATGAAAAAAAAAGGAAATTTCTTCATCACGTCAACTTGTGGTATTCAAAAACATGATCCGATGGCACGAGGTTGAGATGACACAATTCTATGAACTTTTAAAAAAAAAATTGTTTTTCACCATTGAATTTTAATTTTCAATGTAGGTGCTCGGTATAGCTATCTATTTTTCAAAATCTTAGATCAAGTTCGGAAAAAAAAAAAAATTTGAAATCTAAAAGGCTGTGGTGTTAGATTTTGCTAATATGGTAATCCATGTGAACCCAACAATCCATTTTAAGATTTGAAATCTCAAAATTAAAATTTTTGGGCAAAAGATCGCAGGTAAAAAGATATAAATTTTTTCTCCATTTCCTTTGTTATTTGTGCCACTTGTCAACCGATGGTTAACAAATTTATGTGGTAAGCTGATGAATCAATGGCATGAAGTCATGTGTATTTGAAAAGCAAGCGTGAATGGTTGGTGGAGAGAAATTTTTTTTGAGTGATTAGAAGTTATATTTTTATTAATTTTTAATACACATGGCATCATATTATTGGTTCATCAACTTAATACAAAAATTTCTTAACATCTGAGGTGAAAAGTAAGTAAGGGTTGATTAGGACGTCGTTCGAAAACGATGCCCAAAGAAATACATTGTTTAATAATAGAAAATATGACTCGGGACAATATTAGTTTAGTCGACCCAAATCATTAAAACAAGGCTTTGATGACAATGATAATTGTTCATTGGTGTAGGATCCACAGTTGAATATGAAGTCATCTAAGTCAATAGTCAACATTGACCTATATTGATTTTTGACCTAGGGTCCACATGTTACCAGTGTACACATGTCATAATTATACACAATCACTTCCCATCTATTAACTGTCTACAGCCATGTAATTAGAGTTACCATAATCAAATCTAATTGAACTTTTTAAGAAGATGAACAAGATATCTACCACTTGCAGACTTCTTCGAAGGACAAAAATACCCTTACTTTAATAGCAATTAATATAACTTTTAAAGGGGTAATTTGGTCAATTAGTAGATATATTTGATCTAGTTGGGGAGTGGGAAGTCACATGGAAAGAATTTTCTCACTACATGCTTGGGCTACCCAATTATATAGGCAAAGATGGTCAATCTCCCAAAGCTTAACCCCCTTTTGACTAACTCCCATAAAATATATAAAAGTAACATTAATTAACTTAGTTTAGCAAAATTACTAAAATATCCTTGATCCTATTTTTTAAGAAAAGTTTACACCCATTAATAAAACCTTCTATTAAAGTGAATTTAGCTCTAAAATAAAATTTCTTGTTTTCCTTGCTTTCCCCCCAAGAAGTGCTTGGTTTGGTTGGAAGTTTATTCCAAAATGGGCAAAATAACTCGTCAATTGACTCGTATTTTTTCGTTCATTTTTAATTCTTAATTTTTATGTTAATTAGAATGATCGATTGCAATTCAAGTTAGAAGGAATATGTAAGTTGAAGATTCTAAAAAAAAAAAACAAAAAACATAAAAGCCTAGATTGAAGTAGGGAGAACAAATATGAATACATTTTTCAACACAAGTAGACATGTTTCTCGACAAAATTGAATGATGGAACATAATTCATTGAACCGACCTCAAGTTTATAGGATAAGACTTCAATAATGATGACACAATAGAAAGGCCTCAAATGGTGCTTAAGGGAGGTGATAAGCATGGATTAAAATATTGAAAGGTATCAGAATGTATTGGTATCCATCAAGATCGATACGAAACATTGTCCTCGAATCATTGAATGTTTTTGGAATGTATCGGGTTTTTTTCGGAATGTGTCAATTTGTATCGAATGTACTAGCTAAAACCATATATGTTTTTTCATTAACCAGGACAATTCAATCTATACGATATTTTAAACCATGGAGATAAGAACTCCATAGAGAAGTTGGAATTATTTGATTCTCTAGAGAATCTATTGATAAAAAAAGATTTTAAAAACTTGGTAAAGTGACTTTGCTCCATCAATTATTATTCTTGATTTGATTTATTACTTAAAAGTTACTCACCATCAAAGTGAAGGACGATTTGGATGTTGATTTGGAATTTTGGATTCCAACCCAAAATGTGAAAAGGAAAATAAAAAGTGAATATTTATAAATTCAAAGAAAAGAATTTTTTTTATTTTTTTTATTTTTCTAACTTGTTTAAGTTGTTTCAACTTTTGTCTTTTACTTCCTATGGGGCTCCATGTGATGTCCCCATGTTCTAAACACAACCTTAACTCACTTGCTTTGGCTTCACAGACCACTTCAGTTTAATAATCTCACTAAGTTCCCCAAAATTTACAAACCAAAAAAGTAGAAAAAAAAAAAAGGTACTATCTTCTCTTTATAAAACACATACTCATGCAGGCCTAAGACACAACAGACACACACACACCTCCCTCCCTCCTCCTCCTCCTCCCTAAGCAAACCCAATCACCATGATCTCCCTAAAAACTGATCAACCAATCTCTAGATCCATCGAGGCGCCAACGAACCCACGAATCTCTTTCTCCGGTAGCGCTGATTTCGTCAACAACAACAACTTCATCTCCACAACCCCAAATCCAAAAACCCAAAAAGAACTTGAAACAGAGAAATTAGACAAAGGGAGTAATGTAGAATTTGAGTTTCTCTCTAACAACTCTACTACTACTGATACAATGTTAACTGCCGACGAGCTCTTCTTCGAGGGAAAACTTCTTCCCTCCTGGAAAATACAACACTTGGAAAAACTTACTCTCAAACCAAAAGATGATGAAGTGGAAGAAGACAAGAAAGAAAATAAAGAAGTTAGTAGAGTAAGTTGGTTGGCTGATGAAGACCCATCTCCTAGACCCCCTAAATGCACTGTTTTATGGAAAGAATTGTTAAGGTTGAAAAAACAACATTCATCATCGTCTTCATCATCATCTATGGATGATGTGAAGGAAGGCAAGGAAGGGATGTGGAGTAGAGAGAAGCATTTGAGGAGGATTAAAAAAGGGTTAGAGAGAACAAGGTCAGCTAGTATTATAATAAGGCCTCTCATCAATGTGCCTATTTGCACCCAAGGGAAGACTAATAGTGTCTTGGCTCCTTTGTCTTCACTTAAGAAAGGGAATGTAGAGAGGTAAGTGAGTTTGGTGAATGAAGTTGTTTTCTTGCTAGAATTGTTTTTTTTTTTTTTTTTGGCTTTGTAATTAAGTGACATTTAACTGTTGTTATATTTTCTAGTTAATTTCACATTCACACCATAGGGGTAAATCTAATCTTGAGCATCAAAGATGGGAATTGCAGTTTTTCTTTTATAAAATAATATATAAATATTATCTATGTTTTAAAACTCATTAAATCAACTCCAAATTTGGAGCCATTGATCCTAAAACTTGGTTGAACCAAACTATAGAGACCAAAATATCCACCCATGCTATAGAGCTAAATGTTGGACGATCAAGAAGCATTGTGTTAAGGAATCGAGTCTAGTAGAGATGAGGTACGTCTCCATCAACCAATGCATTTGAAAAGTTGAAGAAGATGATGGCATTGAAGAATCTCGGTTTAAGGGAGGTCCAGAGTCCAAATTCTATTAAGAATTTAATTACTTGTTTTATTGGGAGTTTATTTTTTTTATTAGGAATTTGTCTTTTATTAGGAAAGCATTGCTTGTGCCAACTAGCTTACTTGGTAAAGTTTTTGAGTGATGCTACTAGAGATTTGGGTTCAAATCTTGTCAGCATCGATTTTATATAACTCATTAAAAACAAGGCTTACCAATCATCATATAAAAAATAAAATAAAAAAATGGAAAGAATGGAGGAATAGCTTTAATTTTTTTTTTTAATGAAAAAAGTTAAAATAAAATAAAATATAGAATTTTAAGCTATATTTAAAGTTAATAAATTTAATATATATATATTTATATATGGAGCGGTTTAGTGGCTCTAAAGTTTGCCAAACATTTTTCAAAACATGGGTTAGAAATTTTGGAATGGGCTGATTTTTTGTGAGGATGATCTCTATGATGAGGAGATCATCCTCAACAAAAATCAGCCTATTCCAAAACTTCTAATCCTATCAAAAGTGATTTACAAAAATTGAACGATCCACGATTCTTCAATTTGTAAATTAGGATTAGAAATTTCAAAATGAGCTGATTTTTGGAGAGGATAATATCCTCACCGTAGATATCATCCTCACAAAAAATCAGCCCATTCCAAAACTTCTAACCCATGTTTTGAAATACGATTGGCACAATGTTTGGCAAACTTTAGGGCCGCTGAACCGCTCCCATGTATATATCTTCTTATAAGTTGTTGAGTTGACTCAACTCGATTAACATCTGAGTTGAGTGGTGCTTTAGATCATAAGATCCGAAATCAGAAGTTAGGGATCATCTAACATTCAAGGGATCCCATGGAGGGGAAAAAAGAGTTAGTCGTAATCTGGTAAGTTTGGAATTTTAAATTGAAAAATAAATAAATAGTAACTCATGTACCACGTGTCCGTATAAGGTAATTTTCCTTTTTTACCCTTCACCTAATAATGAAAGTAACGGTGAGAATTCATCAATATAACTACTGATATCATTCATGACTAGATTCAAGCTTTAAAGTACTTCAGACGTACGGTAAAGACGTTTTTAAAAATGCCATGTGGCATATTATTCAAGAATAATGATGAATGTACGCGATTGGGTACAAGGGTGACGTGAAAAGGGCACAAAACCACACATCTTTTTCCTATGTATCCCGATGAAAACAATCTATGATTTTGTGCCCTTGCCACATCAGTCACGTACCAAGATCGTGTGCATTCATCACGACTCATTATTCAATCCATCAATAATCATTGGCCTTCCATCAATCATTGACTGGGCAAAGTAAAATTAAAAAAAAATGCTCACTGGAAAGTACTGAATGTGAGATTTCAAATAATTTTGAAAAAATTTATTTATGAAAAAGTCAATTTGAGATTTCACAGAATTTTAAATTCACTATCCATATTACACCAGAGCATATATTGAAAGCATCCCATATTTACTAAACTACACACGTTAGACATTTTAAGATTCTTCGAAACCCTTATCAGTGAAAATTTCTCCTTGGCAATATCATTTATAAGGGTGTCAATTGAGTCAGTTGGCTCACAAGCCCTGCTCGACCCACCCAAACAAAGAAGGGTTAGGGCCTTAATCTTGATCTCGAAAGGTAGTGCCGGTTTCAAAATTTTCAACCCGTTAAATCCGGGTCGGACTAGAGCTAAATAATGCCTAGCCCGGCCCAATATTATATTTTAGATTTATATTATATATATAACAAAAGAGAATTCTAACAAATTATAAATAATGATCTAGTTTCATCTCTAATCATATTGGATCCCTATTTTGATAAAAAAAAAAATAATTAATAGTTAGCTTCCACTGATTTTCAAAAATACATAAATTTAACTTTTTATCAAAACCCGAAATCAACCTGAGCCCGGCCCGAGCCCTTTAAGGCTGGGCTTGGACATAGGAAAGTTAGGCCCGATGGGAGCACAGGGCTGTAACCCTCATCTAGAAATCTAGAAAATACCCTCATCTTCCACCTCTATCCAAAAATCATTGGCTTTTAATTATTTTCTATTAGTCTCTCATAGAAGACCACCGTCAATGGGTATATCATAATTTTAAAATGCAGAGATATCTCAAACCCTCACCAAACCTTCAAGGGGAGTAAATGTAAATTACCAAACTAAGCCCAAAAATTGAAAATGCCCATTAGTTGACTTACCATCCAAAATGTCTAAAACATAAATGTTTTTTGTTTTTGTTTTTTTGTTAAACAAATCAAGATCAGCTGGTTGTAATTAATTTCAAGCAGTAGCAACCAACTATAATTATTGATTGGGTCCCACCAAGAGACAAACCTTCAAATGTGGACCCTACTCCAAAACAAATCTCAACAAACTGATCTTAATGCATTTAATCTCCATCAATTTATATATATATATAGGGTCCCGTTCGCCACCCTTAGTTTTACCACACACTTTAACAAACGTTTTTTGTCCTACATGGGTTAGAAGTTTTGGAATGAGCTGATTTTTGGTGAGGATGATCTCTATGATTAGAAGATCATCCTCCCCAAAAATCAGCCCATTCCGAAATGTTTAGCCCCATGTTTACACGTTGAAAAATCGTGGACCGTCCATTTTTTGTAAATCAATTTTGATGGGGTTAGAAGTTTTGGAATGAGCTGATTTTTGGTGAGGATGATCTCCTCACCATAGAGATCATCCTCACCAAAAATCAGCTCATTCCGAAACTTCTAACCCATGTAAGACAAAACGCGTTTGTTAAAGTGTGTGATAAAACTAAGGGTGGCGAACGGGACCTATATATATATATATATATATATGGGAAATGTTCAGCACCCTAAGTTTTACCACACACTTTAACAAACGTTTTTTGTCCTACATGGGTTAGAAGTTTTGGAATGAGCTGATTTTTGGTGAGGATGATCTCTATGATTAGAAGATCATCCTCCCCAAAAATCAGCCCATTCTGAAATGTTTAGCCCCATGTTTACACGTTGAAAAATCGTGGACCGTCCATTTTTTGTAAACCATTTTTTATGGGGTTAGAAGTTTTGGAATGAGCTGATTTTTGGTGAGGATGATCTCCTCACCATAGAGATCATCCTCACCAAAAATCAGCCCATTCCAAAACTTCTAACCCATGTAAGACAAAACACATTTGTTAAAATGTGTGGTAAAGCTTAGGGTGCTGAACGGGACCCTATATATATATATATATATATATATATATATATATATATATATATTTTAGCTTACTCGAGTTGCGATCTAGAACGGTGTCTTGTTCCTATAGCAACACTTGGTATCCACGTGGCACTTTTTTATTAGATATTAAACACTTAGGACTGCGTGGGTAACTTATTTACAAGTCCAATGTGTTTTAAACACTAATCAAATCTTGCCATGCAAACACTGTTCTAGATCCTGATTCAGTAATTAAAAAGATCAAGCTTGTATGAGTGATAATTGAAAATGGGGTAGGAAAATGTACCTAAAAATAGAATTTTCGGGTGTATTTATTGTGTATTTTCCCACCAAATCGATTCTCTCACTTGCAGAAAAAAGTTTTCCTACCCAAATCTAGGGGAAAATGATTTTTCCATCTAATATTATTTTCTTCAAAAAAATGAAATAGCAAATATAACACAATCGCACAAAGTCCAACTCCCTGACCTCCTAAGCTCTGCATAACGCAACAAAATACAAGAGAATTTGATTCGTAAAAAATAAAAACAAAGGTTCTCCCCCTCATTAGCAATTTGGAGTACGGTAAAAATTTGATTCGTGAAAAATACTAGTTCTATTCGATTTTTTATAGCAAAAGTCTGATTTAAAATTCGATAAATGGAAATATGTGACATATGCTTCATACGTGTATTATCCATTTCATTTTAAGAATTTGAAATCCAATGATAGCGATGTTAATAGTGATGGTGATGTTAATGGTGATGGTATTTATGATGATGATGATATTGAGGTTATTGTTACATTAATTTTTAAAAGAAGATCAAAGACAAGGGACAAATTATTAATTTGAAAAATAATTCAATAATTTGAAAAATAATACTTTCATTATATATATATATTAAAAAAAATTGAAAAATTCGTAAAATTTTCAAGAATTAAATTGGAGATTGCTAACAAGAAATTGAGACACACCATGTGACATCAACGTAATTCTTGAGTCATGTCAACTAGAAAATCTAACTTCTTCGCATAATTTTTTTTTTTTATATATTTATTATGGAGACTTCTTCACATGATCTACACTCTTCTTCACCTAATAATAAGAGCCTTGGGGCCGCCCTCTGGGTTTTGGTGGATATTTGGGAATTGAGACACACCTATGATTTTAAACTGACGACATGGCCTTCTCTGATAGATTAATAAAATGATCAAAATGCCCTCATCTTCAATCCCCTCACCTTCAGTTGTAAGATATTAGAACGAATTACCAAATCTGCATGGAAAAATTGAAAACTTACCAAAATGGCACAATATTCATTTTAATTCTGAAAATGGTAAATTGTTTTTTTTTTTAATTAAAATATTTTACCCAAATTTTAAATTTTAAAATGAACAGTGTTGTAATACCAAAAATACCCTTTTTAACATCTTCTTATATAATAATATGGATAATACTGAAGTAACATTGAAATGTACATCGATTTTGACATTCTAATGTGGTGGTGCACACATATTAAAATATAATTATTTTAGTAAAGTGACATTTTCTTTCAAATTTTAGTTTATTTCAACACTCGGCGATCTTGTATGCAATTTCCAGTGTTGTCAGGGAACTGAAAACCCATAAATTCCATGCTTAAAACAATTATATACATTTAGGGTCTAGATATGTAAGTTTGGTTATAGATCTATAATACAGTAACCCTAACAAAGATGATGACTGACAAGTTTTTAGATCTCGGCGATGAAAAAAATTACCTACAAAACCGTGGAGTGTTGAAATAACCAAACCTTGAAAGGAAACATTAATGTACTCAAACAATTATATTTCTATCTGTTTAATTAAACGGAGGATATGCACATTGTTTTATAGAAGGATGGTAAAAGGGTATTTATGGTATTAAAATATTATTTATTTTAAAATTACCATTTTATTTGTTTTGGTAAAATATTTTAATTCTGAAAATTAATTTACAATTTTTGGAATTGAAATGAATAGTGCACCATTTTGATAATTTTAAATTTTTGGTGCACGTTTTGATAAAACATCATAGAGTTTATCTACTTTAAGTGTCTTCAACCTATGGTTTTAAAGGTGCATGAGACCAAAGCCTTGACATGGTTGGCTTGATAAGGGCACAGAACCATAGATCTTTTTCCTCGCGATACACCAGAAAAAGATAGGTGGTTACGTGCCCTTGCCACGTCAACCACGTACCAAACGCGTACCCAAAACCGCGTGCATTCATCATTATTCTTCACTCTATTTCCTCTACTTGCCTACAACATAATTGGAACATTTACAAATAAATTAAAATATAAAAATAATACATGAAATGGAAATTGTTGAATAAATTTGATTTATAGTATTTAGGTCATTTTCAATTTGTCTATTAGGATAAGACCAAGGTCAAGGGGGCATGTCATTTGTTTGAAAACATAGGAGGGTATCTCAAATATTCTCCAAAACGCCGAGGTTCATGTCTATAAACGAAAATCTCCACATCTTACAAACTACCATATAAGGAAAAAAATCACTATCAAAAGCTCAAAAATAATGAAAGAACATAGAAAGCAAGAAACAGAGGAAAGCATGTCATACCTTAAAAAATTTCTTGTATCCATGACCAAATTGTACTTTATCATTCTCTTCACTCTGCCATTAACTTCATCATCTCTATGTGGAAATTTCTCTGACTGTCAATCTCTTCTCCAATTCAAACAGGATATAAAAAGCGATCCCGATGGTCATCTCAATGGTTGGAATCAGACCACTTTCTTCTGCAATTGGACAGGAATTAAGTGCCACCCGTATCACAAAACCCGAGTTATCGCCCTTGTACTCGTAAACATGGGCTTAGAAGGAACCATCTCACCGTTTCTAGCCAACCTCTCTCTCCTCACCACACTTCATTTACAAGACAACAGCTTATATGGAGAGCTTCCGACATCAACCGGAGAGCTTTCTGAATTGGTTGATTTAAATATGAGCGGCAATCACCTCCAAGGAAGCATTCCAGCATCATTACAACGTTGCCGAAATTTAAAAACAATGGACCTCATTAATAACAATCTCTCTGGAAGCATTCCACCCGAACTTGGCCAGCTGAAGAACTTGTCTCACTTGGTGCTCTCAGGTAATAAACTGACAGGCGAAGTACCCCAATCTCTATCAAACCTAACAGAGTTGATGGATCTTCAATTGGCCAATAATTACTTCACGGGCAAAATACCTTCGGAGCTCGGGTCACTCACAAAATTAGAGATCATGTACTTTCACCTCAACTACTTCGAAGGAAAAATACCTTCATCTATCAGTAACTGCACTGCTCTGCGGGAAATTTCACTGAGCGTGAATTTGTTGACTGGAGAGATTCCTTGGGAAATTGGGGCGAGACTCCATAACTTGGAGAAGCTGTACCTTCTGCAAAATAACTTTTCCGGGCAGATTCCTATAACCCTTTCGAATCTTTCTCAGCTTACATTACTCGACCTCAGCCAAAATAATTTAACGGGAATGGTTCCTTCAGAGTTGGGCAAATTAAATAAACTCGAAATCCTTTACCTTCACTCAAATAATCTTGTTAGCGGCTTCGACGGTGCTTCCTTGCGGTTTCTAACGGCTCTAACAAACTGTTCGTTGCTACAGAAACTGCACTTGGCTTCTAACATTTTTCAAGGGAGCTTACCGGATTCGGTTGGTGATCTTTCGGAAAGTCTGCATTACTTTAATCTCCTTAATAATAAGATAACAGGAGAGATACCGGAGGCGATTGGAAATCTAAGCAGCCTCGTGCGTCTGACACTGTTCTATAATAACTTGACGGGAACTGTTCCTGCAACGTTCAGGAAGCTTGGGCAGTTACAAACATTGGACCTGTCACGCAACAAATTACAAGGGCCAATCCCAGATGATATCGGACATATGGCTAACCTCGGTCTACTGAATCTTCAGGACAATTTGATTAGTGGGTCAATCCCGTCTTCACTCGGTAACCTTACACAGTTGAGGTATCTTAACTTGTCCTGTAACCAACTATCGGGATTCATCCCCACAGAACTCACCCGTTGTTCTTTACTGATTATGCTGGATTTATCCTTTAATAAACTACAAGGGTCTCTTCCTGCAGAAATGGGTCTCTTCTCAAACCTAGCTCTTTCACTGAACCTTTCGAACAACAATCTCCAAGGAGAGATACCTGCAACTATTGGAAATTTGGCAAAAGTCCAGGAAATTGACATGTCGGAAAATCAGTTTTCCGGTGTGATCCCAAGCATGATTGGGAGCTGTCTCTCTTTAGAATGTCTTAACCTCTCTAGTAACATGCTTGAAGGCCCAATACCAGAGACCTTAAGACAGATATCGTATCTGAAAGCTTTGGACTTGGCTTTCAATAACATAACTGGTAAAATTCCAGTCTGGCTGGGTAAGGAACTGAAGGTCACTTATCTTAACTTATCATATAACAGACTGACAGGAGAAGTTCCAAGTACGGGAAGGTTCAAAAATTATGGGAAAAGCTCGTTCACTGGGAATGCCGGTCTGTGTGGTGGTACTGCATTGATGAATCTCCCTCCTTGTAAATTGCAGGTCAAGCGTAAGAAAGGCAAGGCAGGAAAATGGGTTCATTTAGTGCTTGCAGTTGGAATAAGTTGTGCTTTCTTTCTCTGTGTGTTGGTTTCTGTTTTTGTCTACCGATACTACTCCAAGAAAAGAGGAGTAAAATCTGGGAGAAAATTTTTAATACGTTTCCCTGGCATAAAGCATGAAACTTTGGTTCTAACTCGAATGGAGCTCGAAATTGCAACGGATGGATTCCACGAGGCGAATCTCTTGGGAAGGGGAAGCTTTGGGTCGGTGTACATAGCAACCATTAATAAGGGGAAAACCCTAGTGGCAGTGAAAGTTTTGAACCAAGAATGCACTCAGGGTTATAAGAGTTTCAAGAGGGAGTGTCAGATATTGTCAAGAGTTAAGCACCGAAATCTAGTTAGAATATTAGGAGCAACGTGGAATTCGGATTTCAAGGCTATTTTGTTGCAGTTTTTGGGTAATGGAAACTTGGATCAGCATCTCTATCCTGGTGGAACAGAAGACGCAGGAGGATGTCAATTGAACATGAGGGAAAGAATTGCAATAGTGATCGATGTAGTACATGGCTTGGAATATCTTCACGAGGGATGTTCGGTTAAAATTGTTCATTGTGACCTGAAACCACAAAATGTGTTATTGGACAAAGATATGGTGGCCTATGTAGCTGACTTTGGGATTGCAAAGCTCATTTCAGAAGACATCAACAATGGAGATATTACTGCCACCACGAATTTGCTTCGAGGATCGGTTGGGTATATTCCCCCAGGTATGTTTATGTACCTTTTGATAATTCTTGTCTAACATTGAATAGATGGATGCATTTACTCATGAGCAATCTTTGATCAGGCTCACCCATCACTAAGTGATCAAGTAAATAAAAGAGCTCATAAAATGAATGTCTAAGGGAATTGTTCTATATTTTTTGCCTTAGTAATTCATATGTGATGAATTCTTAACTGCAAAAACCCTTAATTACATTGTCTTTTTAAACATGTGAACTTTTATATTATAGTTTAAAGTTTAAACATTAAAGAATGAAATAACCAGCTAGTCCACTACACTATGTCATATGAACAAAGTCAAGTGCCAATTGGGTAAACAATAAAACTACAAAAAGAATTATTTTAAAAATAAAAATAAAAAATCAAATGTAACCTTACTATTCAAGAATTTCTGCATACCTAAATTTTCATCTTTGAGAGAGTGACCTCTTTAAAAAACAATCAAAACATGTAAAAAATATCACATGGATCGATTTCTTTAAGAAAAAGTCAGCACCTGTCTTTTATTTGGCGATTAAAGGTGTACCCCCATAGGATTGGTGTAGGACAAGTCTGAAACTGAGATTTTTAATAATGAATTAGAGGATTAATTCATAATCGAGTTTTTCTCTGATGGAAAATTTGTTTTTTTTTCATGGAATGACTCAGTTCTTTTGACTTCAACAAAATCATATGCCTTTGAGATCCAACCCAACCCATAGCTCAGTTGGTTGACGAATTGTAGTGTAACTTTTTTCTCTCTATATATATAAGTGGGTCAGTGGTTAGTAATTAGTAGGTGAACACCGATTTTGAAACCCAGTTGTGGTATCAACACCAACAGACATTAACCAACTTAGCAAGTTGGCACCTTCAAGTCTAGCTTACCAATGTACAACTCAAAAATATTCACAAAGTTCTACTATAGGTAGCCATTTTTAATATCACCTCATAAAATTGAGACAGCTATTTGAAGTTTTGAACTCCATTAATATATTCCATTAGCACCACTTTTATTAAATAACAGATGCTTTTCGTAGTAATCAAGGGAACCCTTGGTTTGACTAAGGTGTCTATTGTTGTGAACAGAGTATGGACAGAGTACCGAGATATCAGAGAGAGGAGATGTATACAGCTTCAGAATATTGTTGTTAGAGATGATGACAAGGAAGCGACCCACAAGCAACATGTTCACAGATGGGCTTGATATGAGGAAATGGGTGAATTCTGCATTTCCTAATCATGTTTTGGATGTTGTCGACATCTCACTAAAGGCAGATGTGGGAGATGACTCTGGTGCTAAAGAAAAGTTTGAGCGATGTTGTACCCATATTCTTGATGTAGGATTGATGTCCACAGAGGAGAATCCACAAAGCCGTCCCACAACATCTATGGTAGCACGCAAACTAGAGAAAGTTTTGAGAGAAATGGAAGTGACACAGAGATGATGAAAATGAAGAAAAAAAAAGCAGGAGGGGATTGTGTTGGCGAAATTCTGTGACAGAAAGGTGTCGGCTTGCTACGTTAATAAGGTTTGAGTGTTTATACTATTAGAGTATTAGATTTGGTTGTATAGTCGTATTGTATAATACAACCTTTCTACATGATCCAGTGTATAAGTGTACACCATATACTTGTATTGTATAAATACCACCATATCTACATGATCTAATCCTAAGATAACGACCCATTGTACAAGTGTACACCACAACCTAATCTAATACTCTAATAGATACCACGAGCTGAGTTCAAAACTCGCCTTTACTCACTAATTGCTCACCACTAAATCGCTTGCCTATCAGAAAAATAAATTTATGTGACAGCTATTAGTATGCCTCTATGGGATATTCCCATGGAAAAGGAATAAGCAAACATTCTAACTATAACAGATAGTTCTGTATAAGAGGAAAGAATTCCTAGTTTCCACTAAACCAGCATTACTCTCCATTTAATTTTATGCTACGATAACAAGAAGCAAAGTCATTAAACATTGTGTGAAGCAAAACTTGATAGGTTTGCACAAGCATGTTTAATTGGAAAAAAGAAAAAGAAAAAGAGTCAACCCCATCCATTTCAAAGTTCATTTATATTCAAACACTTGTATGGTACATGTACGTGGAAAGGAAGAAACAACTATAACATATGAGAATCATTGAAAATTACAATTGAGAGCACATCTCAACATCTGTTTAATAAAGAAAGAATAGAGTTGGTTACTTATGCACAACCATTTTACCTATAGAATTTAGGTACTTCAAATTGCACCGAAGAGCTCTTATTTTGATCTGCTTACAAATGTACAAAACCTGGAGTAGTTTCAGTTCTGTTGATATGAATACGCACTCTTTCGCGAGCTACTTTATAATATGCTGTAGATCAAGTTCTGAAAAAAAAAACACACACACACATATCAAGATTTTGATAATAACTATGTTGCTGAAGAATGTGGTGGAAATGAAAAGTGGTTTCCAGGAGAAATCCTAAGAAGCAAATCAGAGGAAATAATTCCTTTTGAAACGACAACAAATAAGATGCAATTATGACTTGAGGATGTTCACTCTTACTTAAGGTTTAATCCAGGTTTTACTTTGAGGCTGTTTGGAACTTGACCAGTCAGGCTGTTATTTTGTATGAAGCTGAAATACACAAGCAAGCGCAACTATAAGTATGCCATGAATATTGCTCCGTTATTAAGAAAAAAAGAAAAGAACAAATATAAAACAATAGCACAAATACAAGAATGCAAAGGAGAATAGGAGAGGTCCAAATGCATGGATGTTATCTCAAGAGATTCGAAATTACAGTTCATGCAGGCTGTCAATGGTCCCCAACGAGGCAGGAATCTCTCCACTAATCTGATTGTTCTCCAAATGCCTTCATAAAAGATAACAAAGAATGAGATATGTGGCTCCAACAATTTAGATCATGCTATCAACAGAGTTGGAATAAAGATAATATACATAACCAAAAAGAGTTGTCATTATGTTCAAACACGTTATGGATTTAGGGTTTCATAGTGTTGGAAATTGTGAGACAATTTAATAGCGGTTTGTACACCACCATATGTGTCTCTCTTAAAAGATTAGCACAAAAACTACAACAAAATAGAAAGACGAAAGAGACCTCCATTACTTACAATGTTTCCAGCCTCTTTAATGAGCTGAGATCAGGAATGGTCCCTGACAAATTGTTGTTGCCAAGCCAACTGCCATTTACAACATAGGATCATTAGTTGTCAAATACCACCAAATGCTGTGTGTTCCCAAGAGAAATTTATTTTGATAACCCACATGTCTGTCAATGCTGTCAAATTGGCAATACTGGCCGATATAGATCCTGAGAGATCCATGCTCGACAAGTTTCTGGAAAAAAAAACACCAAAACGTAAGTTTTACAAAAACAGTGCCTGGATTAATATAAGCCATAGATAATAAACTATTTCATGATCACAAATCCCCACTCACAAAGTGACCACACGTATCCGAGGTCCATCGGAGCATGAAACTCCGGTCCATGAGTATTGGCGAGGTAAACACGGATCTCCACTCCAATCAGGTGGGGGATTTTCTAGACTATTCCTCACTTTCTCCAACGCAATAACTGCAACCAAAAATGGAAATCCCATGTTAAGGAATAAATCAACTATAATAAAAGTTCAATTCAACAAAGAAATAAAAAGAAAGCCTTACACCTTTCCCCAAAGATCCCTCACCCATCTTGGTGGCGTGTGCACATAATTATAGTACACACCGCTCACCAGACATTTCTGTCTAGTTGCTATGTCACTTTTGGACATGCCGTAGCCAATTCTAGCCATCCTAAGTGATGCAGTATGTACATTCACAGTGTTGTATTGTATCGCAATGTATGAGATTTTCCCAACCCTTCAACAAATTTTTACCTACCCACACGGACACCCTCTTTGGGTTTAAGGGGGTTAAAAGAGGAAAATAATAAAGTTGGAGAGGTATTATTAAGAGAGGGGGGGAGAAGAGAAAAGAGAATAAAGTTGGAGGGGTAATATTGGAAAAAAGTATAAAGAGAAAGAGAATAGAATTAGGGGCATTTTTGAAAATAAGAAGAAGAGAAAAAGGTAAAACTTGTCCTTGAGATAAATTGTTTATGGGTATAAATCTTGAGAAAGAGAGTGGGATCCACCGTTGTGTTTTATTATATAGATGTATGAGATCTTGATCGGATAGTTTTGATGTTAAATTATATAATTTTTCAGGCTACGGCCATCCAATAAATGATCTAAGACTGCCGTAGAAGGTTGAGGGATTCTCTAGGAAAATAGGGCAGAGGTCTGTGCATTGGTATTCAGTAACCTAACCATCTCGGGTAACAGTTCTTCCTCCAATGGGAAGTACATTGAAAACCTCTCCAGCATTGATCAGCGGACCAACATCTGATCCAGCAGCTGGAGTCAGAATTATATTTATAAGACCAGAAAGAGGCCAACGGGTTGCAAAGACAGCAACACCAGCTGAAGTCACATTCAAATTACGATAATATTCTATCCCATTCACAGTGATGCTAAATGCTCTCGAGCTCTCCAATGAGATATCACGATTGTCGGCAAAATATAGAGCAATGTAGTAGATGGAGTTCGGAAGAGATACTGGAGGCCACTGCAACACCATCGGTTTTGCTTGGTCGGTGATCAGCTCTATGTCAAATACCTTTGAAGGGGGAAGATTCCAAATACCATCAACGGAGACATTTTTTATGCTTTGTATGATAGGATTACTATCCCCAAATGGCTGCCAATAGCGATCGAATGGATCATCAGGGTATCTGGCTTGTCAAACAAACAGTAATTAGATATTGGCCAATTAAAAATAAAATACGAGAAAGCAGAAAATATTAGCAGACCAATCAAGAAAATCAGGAAATCAGGAGTTTCACAAGATCAGATTTTGGCCAATTAAGTTAATGTTAAATAAGAAAACAATAAAATTAGTATTGAAATTTCCAAAGCGCTGAATTTATATTCAATCACTTTCTTCAGAGACGGACCTAAAAAAATAAATCCAACCCTCAACGGATAAATCAATATTACATGTGTTATGTCCATTCACTAAATTTCAAACTAGGAATTAAAACAAAGCAAATTCAATGTAAGAAACTCACAAGTAATAATTACACGGATTAAATCATAGAACCCTAACCCTATAGTCTGATTTTCGATTATGTAAAACTACAATTTTCACCATTTTTCCAAATAATAAGTTGGAACCAATGTGGACACCAATTTCAAAAATGAAACAGACCCTGAATTCCACTACTTACTTGATGATTACACGTGTTATGTCCACATTCACTAAATTTCAAACTGGAAATTAAAACAAAGCAAATTCAACGTAAGAAATTCACAAGTAATAATTAGGGGGATTAAGTCATAGAACCCGTACCGTATAATCTGATTCTCAATTATATAAAACTGCAATTTTCACCTTTTTTTTTCAGATGGTAACTCAGAAACAATGTGAACACCAATTTCAAAAATAAAACAGACCCTGACTTTCCAATTTCAGATTATCAACTTCATACCTTAAAAAAAAACCCTAACTCAAATTATCCTACTACACTTACTTTATGATTGGCCCTCCATATCCAAAACTGTTCCTAGCAACCAAGCTCAGACCATACTTCCCGAAATCCGTCGAATTATAAAGTGAATCCCCCAAAAGCACGAACTCTAGAGCGGAAATAAATGGGTCTGAATCGGTATAATTTTTTGCTCCAATGCACACACTCATCGTCTTCCCTCCAGCAACAAATACGCCCTCATAGTATGACGACAACCCTAAGGTGTAATCCTCCGTAGTGTTCACAATGCTCCACATCGTCCCATCGACAATTTGATCAAATACCGGTGGAGGATCACGGCCGTTGATTCCTCCATAGTAGTAAGTAGTTCGGACTAGGTATTTCCCGCTGCGGAACACTGGAACAACGTAGCAGAATTTTCGAGGAGTACCGTTGTCCAGAGGGAAAGATCGGACGGTGGAAAGAGTTGGGAAGAGGTCGGGAGATGTTAGGGTTTTGGGGGTTCCAGCGGAAACGTAATCGGAATCGGGAAGCCATCGTCGGCCATCGATCATGGAAGGAACGGTGGCGCCGCAGTCTATTAGGAGACCTGAAAGGATGAGAGAGAACGAGGTGAGAAATCAAAATTGAAGTTGAAGATGAAATTGAGAGAGTGATTAGAGATGAGATTTGTGTACCTTTGGGAGGTGATGAGGTTTGAGATTGTGCTGTGGAGAGGAGAGATAAGAGAATAAAGCACAGTAGAGAGAGAAACGCCATTGTTGAGAGCTTGAGAGAAGTACAGATGTGAGAGAGGTTTTAGAGAGAATGAGAGATAGAGTGCAAGTTGAGGATTGAATTGGTCGTTGAGGAAGAAAGGAATCAATCAGCGAAAGAGAATACGCGGGAAAGCTAGGTCAGATGAGGCAGTTGGTCTGCTAAGTTGTAAACAATTAAATAATTCAAATGGAACGGTTACTTGGACAAAGTGGGTAACAACGGATCGGATCCCTCTTTTGGACTTTTCAATCTTTATCTTCGGATCCGGAACGATGAATTGGATTTTGACAATTATTGATCGGATAATGACCCAATTTGATATAGCCTAATGGATCATTTTTTGATCAAGTCCCACATAGTAGATTAAGGTCGAGAGGTATCTCATCAATTTAATGATATTGCATCTTCATCAAGATCCATTCATGGAGCGGGTGCGAATCCATCGTGCAAAATGAACTTTAGTTTGACCCTATTTTTGACTTGGTCAATATCCACTTTCATCCGAACCTTTTTTTATTTGGATTAGGTACGGTGCAAGTAGGTGTGATTCAATCCATATATTATTGCCATACTGAACACAAATGTTTGGGGATTGCAAATTGGATATTTATCACATGTAGTGGATCTATTTTTTTATTTTTTAGCTCGTGGAGTATCCACCTTTGCTAAGACTAATCTACCTGGGGATGCACGGACCATCCTACACTATGTCACATGTTATAATAGTTAAGTAGTCACATTTTTGTGGATGGACATGTAGAGATTCGAAGACACGACTTAGGGAGCCAAACCCATTCGCTCTTTATAGTCTCAGCTAACCCTTGACAACATTCTTATCTACAATGAACTCGATTCCAAACGATTAGTTCAGTGGGTTATACCATGGTCCAGCCATGACCCTGAGATACATATAGAGAAAGTTGTGGTAATATGACGCCTCCATCACATAATCGTAGATCATTTGTCTTGGGATACACCATGAAAATATTTGAGGTTATGCTTATCTCAAGGCAATTGCCTATAATTTTGTGGTTGGGTGTGTGTCAGAGGGAGGCGTCAAAAAATCATTACTCAAATATATATATATTTGATAGGAGTATCTCTAACAGACTCTTAAGAGTATGTGGCAAGACATTTCTAATGGTGAAAACGTCTTTTAGTTGCTCCAATAGACTCTTCAAAGTTCAAATTAAAAATAGTATTTTCACTTTGATTCACTTAGATGTAGTGAACCTTGTCCCTTTAAAGTTCATGAGAGATAACATTTTTCTTTGTAAAATTGATCACTCGACCAGAGTTGTTCTCTGTTAATGCTCTCTTTTGGCCATATGTCACTTTAGCTGAGCCTTTCTTTATACTCAGAAGTGTTGACACACGGAGGTCTCGACCTAACTCACTCATCACCCAAGTGAATTCTCAAACACAGAAAAGTTAACACATGTTTTCATTGATTTATCTCTTCCACGCAATAGTAGTCATGTGGATACTTTAAGGTCCACCTTACCAAGTGTAATTATACACTTATAAATAAACATATATTTTTAAATTATTTTATAAATGCAAGAATTCAAATTGAATGAGAATCAAACCATGGCTCAATCAAATTGATAAAATTTGAATAGGAAAAAAAAATAGTTATTAAGATTTTTTATTTAGATTTTGAGTGTATATTTTCCTCCACTCTTGGGTGAGTCGTATTTCAATTAAGTCCCATGATCCTCTTATAGTCATTGTTCTCCCATTCTCCAAAAGATTGGTCTTTTTGAGTATTTGGTTGGTTAACATGGTATCATAACACTTGTTCCTATGGGTCACGGGTTCGATTCTTTCTACCTTTATGGATGAGGGAGAGTTTATATTTTTCTCTACTCTTGGATGAGTCATTATCTAGTTAAGTCATGCAATCCTATTATATTCATAATTCTCCTTCTTTTCCAAAATCAGGAGTAGTTGGTTACTTAACATTTGAAGAATTGGTCGCATAGGTAAAATCTATCTCAATCTCAGTTCATTTGTGTGGACTTTCATCAAAACTTGTCCAATTTGAAGAGTCGTGCTGGAGTGACCTCAAGATTGAACTTCACATCGCACATCATGACGTGAATGTGGCTAAGAACCATAAATGCTTTTTAACTTGTATCTCGCGAAAAATATCTATGATTCCCAGTCACTTTCACGTCAGGACGTACGACGTGAGGTCTAATCTTAGGTCACTTAAGAATTATTCCAATTCGAATCCAGCATTGATTAAAATCTACCAATGTTAATTTTTTTGCAAACACACCCAAAATGCTTACCAACCAAAATGCTTACCAAACCAATTCACAGATGTGAGAGCAAACTGCAAAGTCAACTATGGACAACTAGTACGAGTTGGTTGGATTTGTAAGAGGAGAATGTGACATGCTTAACATATCTCATAATGCTTACGTGTGGACCACTAAGTCACATAGCTGGGGTTAAGTACGCACCCTGTTCTTGTTAGCCACAACAATTTACTATTTCAATTAAAGCTTGTGTCGAAGAATAAAGGGCGAATTAGTTTGGAATTATGCTAAAATACGCTACCTGGTTTAAATAGACTGGAAACTCTGGTCTATTGTTTGTTTTTTTTTTCTTCCAAAACGGATGCGATGAGATTCGCTGGCATAAACCATTATCTTTAAGGTCATTTTGGTCATTTAATTCGAAAAATAATACTATAAGGAGGCGGGATGCGTAAAATACACCTCACTTTTGGCGCCAATTAGGAAAAAAAAAAAATGGTCCCACTTAAAGGGTAAATCTTTGCTATAACTGAATTGAAAGGGAAAGAGTGGAAATACATCCAATCCTAAACGTAACACCTCGAGATTCTCATCAATGGCGTGGAGCACAAAAAGTATCCTGACTTCAAGGATGGGATCTAGGATTTTAAATGTCAATTATGAATGACTCATCGGTATATAATTGATGATGAGATTTTGACAATAAAATAATTGGGATTATAGGCGATCAATTTTGTTGATCATAATCATCTCAATTCTATACTGATGATGTCGATTCTTACTTCTTCTCTTGATCATAGGAATCCTAGATGTTTTTGTTTTAAAGTTTCATGTATTTTTATTTTTATTTTTACTGATTTTTGTAGATGTAAAAACTTGTACTACCTTTGTGATTCTCACTGATAAGAGAACTTTTGCTTTCATGTACTCCTGGATGTGTTTTTAATAACACCATTCCAACGTCTAAGTTATGATTTTTAGTATAAGAAGTATAATAGGATATTTTTTAGAGAAAAATTGCCTACCTTTTCAATGCCGTGCACCCATGCATTTATAGAGTTTCCTTCCCTTATAACTTCCAAAAATTTTCCTTGATTTCCGTTTGAACAATTGCACCCGTTTAGGGATTTGTCTTGATTTTCGTAAATATAGTTGTGCTCTTTATTCTATGGGATTTGTAATTTATGTACTTCAAGTACTTTCCTTTGGAACTCGATAACCAGCCAATTCGACCTTTCTTATCATTCCCTGTTATTTATGACGTTTAGCTAGTACAAGTATGTTGTCCTATAATACGGTTGTTCGGCAAAATGTCCTCAAAATTGCCACATATTGATTTTCCCAAAAAACATCCTCCGCGGTCTTCATGCACAACTTTTCTTAAATGTCGACAATGTGTTAACAAAATGTTACACCACATTTAATCATTTTTATTGCATTCGATATTATTATTGAGACTATCAATTAAGATTTAAAGGAAACCTCACCTTTCGAATTACATGATTGTCAAATTTCTCCTAATGATCTATTAGTCAATATAATTATAAAATTTGAGATGATTTTTTCTATATTGTCACATTGATTATTTGATAAAAAAGTGTTATATTTTACATGTCATCATAACAAAAGAAAAACTTCTTACAAGTATGAGAAAACACTAAAGAGGGTAAAATTTTATAAGATATTTGTTGTATTCAGGGACGGACCTAGGATTTTATCATAACGGAGGCAAATGAGACATGTAGTTAGTTGAAAATACAAAATTATCTCGAGGGCAATTGCTCCCGTAGACTCATTTTTAACTTCTCGACTCATATTAAGGCTCTTGAAGCGACGAGTTGAAGAACAAATTCGTCGCTATCAAGGTCTCCAACAATAATGGGAGTGCACCCGAAACTTTTTAGTGGAACCCACTATCACCACATCAAAGTAAGGTAGACCTTCTTCATGCATGCCCGAATACAAGACTGTACTTCCCCTCGCATGATGGGAAACCCATGCGCAAGTTAGCTTTTTCTTCCTCTTTTTTCAGCCTTTAATTTCTTAGGCGCGCAGGTTAGCTTTTTGGAACAAAAAAAAATAAAAAATAAAAAAAATGGCGGGTTTTTCAAACACCGAAACACCAAAAAAATAATGCGGCCGGTACAAAACCGACACATACATCTCATTTCTCTTCTTGTCACTCAAAATAAAAAAGAAAAAAGGAAAAGAAAGAAAAAAAAGAAAATTCCGAAAATACCCCTCTCACTCTTTTCATGAAAGGCTCTCTATCTTCTTTCTCCACTCATCTCTCTTATCCGTCGATGGAGCAGCAGAAGCGCCAAGAACAACAGAACCTCCCAGAGAGGAAAGGGCAAAAGCGGAAACTGGAGGAAGAAATCGAAGAAGAAAGAGAGACCTCTCTCACATCTACAGACGCCCAACAAGCCCTAACGTGCGAGGTGAGTGCGCAGGTTAATATACTTAACAACACCTTCACTTGGTTAGAATCAGATCGAGCGGCCGCGAAGCGTGCAACTCATGTTCTCGCAGAACTCGCCAAAAACGGTAACTCGAATCAACTCGATCTCTCCTTATTTCCATTAAAGTTGTTGATTTCTAGGGTTTTTTTTTTGTTAATATCTAAATTTCTGAGAAAAATTACTGATTTGAGATGATCTATCCTTATTTCTGTTAAATTTGTTCGATTTCTCGGGTTTTTGATCTACTAAGTTTTCAAGTTTCTGAGAAAAATTACTGACTTGAGATGATCTGATCTGCTGTGATTCATGCAGAAGAGGTTGTGAACGTGATTGTTGATGGAGGTGCAGTTCCGGCTCTTGTGAGACATCTTCAAGCGCCGCCTCCTTTGAGAGAAGGTGAAATCGGTCAGAAGCCGTTTGAGCACGAAGTCGAGAAAGGGAGCGCCTTTGCTCTTGGTCTTCTAGCTGTCAAGGTAATTTTGGTGCAATTCTGCCTGTTTTATTTTTAATTTTGTTTATTTGATCGAGTTTATGTTGGATTATTGTACCGTTTTCATGTAATTTGAGTTACTGACTCGGTAGTTTGATAATATTTTTGTTGATTTGTCTTCGTCAGTTCTAAAGTAATAACAATTAACAAGAAATTTGTTTAAGTGTGCATAGATGGTCTGGAGGAGTAATAAATTGTTCGATTTTTACTAAAACAACAGAATAATGGTTGATAGATAACAGTTGTTTTTTTTTTCTTGTGATAAATATAAAATTTGTTAATGAAGAAAAGGAAAAGAGGAGGCTGAGATAGCCCCCAAACAACAGACAAGAAAATAACAACAAGGAAAAAAGTACAAGTCCGGCGGGGGCTACAAGTCACAAACGGATTCCCAATTAAATACAAAATCTTGGAAGTACACTCCCTCAAAGTCTTTACTCATCTTAGACCAAAAGAAAAGAAATTCCAAAATCTCTAAAATCACCGTGTGAGACGAACTCTCCTTGCTATGGAACACCCTATTGTTGCGCTCTCTCAAAAGACCCCAAGCAATGACAAAAGGAAGGATAGCCCAAAGATGCCTCTTTCTAGAAGAGAAGATATTGTAACTCCAATCATCTAAAAGTGCAAAAAAAGATGAAAAAGAATCCAATCCACCTGGAAACAAAATAAGAAGAACATCCACATCACCCGAGAAAAGGAATAGTGAATAAGAATGTGGTTGACGGATTCTCCGTCCCTCAAACAAAGATGGCAAAAATTTGGGATAATCCATCCCCGACAGATCAAATTATCCAAGGTGAGAATTCTACCCCAAGAGGCAAGCCATACAAAGAAAGACACTTTAGAAGGAACAAGCGCGGACCAAATGACAGATGGAGAGAAAGATACCTCACACGACGGAAGCAAGTTATAATATAAAGACTTGACAGAGAACTTCTTATCCTTAGCCTTGAACCATTCCCTTCTATCCTGCTCGTTCTCTCTGAATTGTCTGAGTTCGTTTTTTCTCATATTATTATATATTGCATGCATGGTTAAATTTTGTTTCCCACTTGGGTCCAGTAGTGTAGAAATATGATTTTATTGAGAATTCTTGGATTGATATTACAAAAGCCCCAATAAGGCATTTATAGACATTACATCAACCAAGATATATGTAAACTACCTAATATAAATATTCTAGAATATCCCAATTGATATATTCTAAATATCAATATTTATTCTAGAATATCCTTCATCACAACCTTCCATTTGTGATGAGATACACTAATAATGATACAATGTATTTCATACATCTTAATACAGTGCATTTTAT
Organism: Akebia trifoliata; assembly: GCF_017979445.1. Classification (NCBI taxonomy): domain Eukaryota; kingdom Viridiplantae; phylum Streptophyta; class Magnoliopsida; order Ranunculales; family Lardizabalaceae; genus Akebia; species Akebia trifoliata. Next base: position 27,747,101 of record NC_141390.1, read on the forward strand.
TCTCTAACATCCTCCCGCAATTACATCGTCATTTGAAAAAGGAATATGCAATTGATTTTGTTGAATAATTGCTTGATCTCATTAATGGATATGTTCATTGATCGTCAAAGTGCCAATCATGCTTGTTGGTGGTCACCGCTTGCTTATGAAGTCCATCACTGTCTGAGCTGGTGGCTTATTAGACCAGATCTATCATGATCTCTCCTAGAAGCATAAAATGTAGGATTGTTCCATTTAAATGAAAGAACTCTCTTTAGAGAGATTTTAGATAGGAAAATAAAAATGAGATCGTATAATATGAATATGTGAAATTGGAAGATTTGTAGAGATATTGAAGAAGTTGTGATTTTTATTGGAAAAAAAAAAAAAATAATAACAAAGAAGAAAATAAAGATATCTAGGTCCGGAACATAGAGAAAGATGGTATTTTTATTTAAAAAAAAAATACTAATAACGTAAACAAAATGATTAAGGTTTGGTGATGGTGGTGGCGGTGACGCCTTCGCCGAAGAATGGTGCACCAAGATCGATGTTCTCAGTGGAGTTTGAGCTCTGATACCATGTAGAAATATGATTTTATTGAGAATTCTTGGATTAATATTACAAACCCAATAGGATATTTATAGACATTACATCAACCAAGATATATGAAAACTACCTAATATAAATATTCTAGAATATCCTAATTGATTTATTTTAAATATCAATATATATTCTAGAATCTCCTTCATCACAACCTTCCATTTGTGATGAGATACACTAACAATGATACAATGTATCGCATGCATCTTAATACAGTGCATCTTATTCTCTAACAAATAGAGATTAAAAGCGCGATTTTTAAATCGGAAGGTGTGGGTCAATAGAAAAAACTTGAGATGTAAGCCTTAAGGTGTCGGGTGTAAGCCTCATGGACTTGCCTTTTATACTAGAGATTAAAAAAAAAAAAAAAACAAATGTATGGTAAGATTACTTCTATAAAAATAGATCAAAGTACAAAAAAACTGAGAAAGAAAGCATTGTAGGGTGGGGATCTCTTGTATATTTCACCAAACTAGATATTTTTTTAATCAATTAGCTAAATGTTTTAGGGTAAAGGAATAATTGGATTGTTAGTGCAGCATAACTAAATATAGCCAAACGAGCATACATGTCAGTCATACGCTTTTGAGATAGTGTGTTAAAAGGGTATAAAAGGCATGCGACATATTCTTTAGTATCCTTAAAAAAAAGGTAACGGTGTATATCTTTCATATTTGTTATGCTTTTTTAATAAGACTCAGGGTGTTTGAGGAAAAAATCTTTCATATGCAAGTGCCCGGGCGTAAGCCTTTTACAAAATTTGAAAATTAAATCTAACTGAAAATTACTGTGAAATATTATTTTGGCCAAAATTTTAGAATAACATTAAAGATAAAATTATAGTTGATTGATTGGTTAGTAAAAGCTCTACACTTAGGGCAATCTCTTCGTGAATATATATATATAGGTAAGCTGGACTTGAACCCACAACCTCAAAGTTGTTTTGCAATGTGTCAAACCAACTGAGCTATGGGTCTGAGCCACTCTTTCCTGTTTTTATTAAACGTTTTATAGTGTGTATAGAAAGTAGAAGTTATGTGCGATTTGTTCATAACTAGAAATCCCAAGTTCTTGACCAGTGTTTTGGGAAGTCAAGGCATTTCATTGAACGACCACTGGGCCTATCAAATTGGATCACTAGCATGTTGTCGTCACTTAGCGGCTGAGTTGGTGCGGCTTGGTCTTGTTATCCCCAATTTCCTATTAGGTGAATACCCACACGAGGTGGAGTCGTGATGGCCATGTGGGTACCATGTACGCTTGAGCACAACTCTATTTATCTAATGTTGGTGTTGACTGAGACACAAACCAAAACCATAACTTCATTCTTGGGAACGTAGCCTATATTTCCATCCTTGTCATTATCTATTCTTTGTTTCTGTCTATCATGGTTGCATCTGCTCTACTCACTATGAGGCTTCAAAGGTTGTTCTTTTTGTTATTGGCTGAGCATAAGCTCTAGTTCTAACAGATGAACCTGGTTATTGTTGTCCTTGTTGTTAACAGCCAGAGCATCAACAACTTATAGTTGATGCTGGCGCTTTGTCTCATCTTGTGGACCTGTTGAAGAGGCACAATGATGGTTCTAACTCTCGGGCAGTCAACAGTGTTATTCGGAGAGCAGCTGACGCAATCACTAACCTTGCTCATGAAAATAGTAGTATAAAAACCCGTGTCAGGTTTGTTCACTTGCATACTACTATACTATTTCCAAGATGTGTATTTAGTATCATTTCTTGTTTTTGATGAATATTTTTGCTGTTTTTTAAGGATTAAAGGGGGGATTCCACCGCTTGTTGAGTTGCTTGAGTTCACTGATACAAAGGTACAAAGAGCAGCTGCTGGGGCCCTGCGAACCCTGGCATTTAAAAATGACGAAAACAAGAATCAGGTTAGTGGATTCTCTGTGCAACATGAATATTTTTTAGAGAGATCTTGTTTGAATAAGAATCAGGTTGAATGGATTGGATTTTATAATTTTGCAGATTGTGGACTGCAATGCTCTCCCTACCCTCATTCTGATGCTTCGATCTGAGGATGCTGCTATACATTATGAGGCGGTACTCTCTCTCTCTCTCTCTCTCTATCTGTGCATGTGTCTCAAAGTTACATTGTGATGCATGTAGAATCTGGGGTTGTGTGTCTCAAAGTTACATTGCAATATGTGTAGAAATTGGGGTTGTAATTTGTATCACCTGTTGCATCAATTGACTTTTCCTGCATATGTCAGGTTGGTGTGATTGGAAATCTGGTACATTCATCCCCAAACATAAAGAAGGAAGTGCTCCTAGCTGGAGCTTTACAACCTGTTATTGGATTACTGAGGTATTACTGAATTTGGACTGTTGTAGTGTCTTCTCTTTTTAATTTAGCTGAATTCAATCTCTTGTCCCTTCCCCTTCCCCCCCCCCCCCCCCCCCCACACACACACACACACATTCTCTCTCTCTTTCTCCTGTATTCAGCTGTTCTCGTTAAGTACAATTTATGCACGAGTGATAAATCTTTGGTTTTTTTCCTGCTTTAAAGTTTATCTGTTGGTGACAGTTCCTGCTGTTCTGAGAGCCAAAGGGAGGCAGCTTTGTTGCTTGGGCAATTTGCTGCCACAGATTCAGATTGCAAGGTGATTGTGAATATGTATTCCTTCTATAATTCTTGAATTGAATTGTGAACGCTCTCTCTTTGTGATATGCCGAGTATGATTCTGGCCGAAACATTGTTCGGTGTTCCATCCTTCTCAAATACAGCTTTTCTTCCCCTAATGAATGAGTTTCTTGCAGGTTCACATTGTACAGAGAGGTGCCGTTCGACCTTTGATTGAGATGCTCCAATCTTCAGATATACAACTTAGGGAAATGGCGGCCTTTGCACTGGGGAGGCTGGCACAGGTTCTTAGTTTTCGTATATATATAATGTAAACTGAAATATGGCTGCTTGAGTTGCATGCTATTATTAAACTTTGTGGGCATACTCGAAAACGTAGGTTGTGCTACAAAGCGTTGAGATCTTTTGTTGATTACGAGGGGCATGAGTACTGTGAATACAGAGATCTAATTTGGATTGCTAATTGCAGTATAACTTGTTCAATGGCTATAAAATCTTGACATTCCAAAGAATTGCTTGTTTTCCTGCCCTCTGCTTGAACTTTGGGCTTAAGAGTGTGGTTGCATTTTAGATGAGCCAGAAAACCTGCTTCATAGAGTTATATCTTTTCCTGCCTTATAATTATAAGGCATTGGAAAATTTAAATGAAAATGTATGCATTGAGTGTGTATTATTTACATGAATTTTGAATTAAAAAAGATTTTTGGTTTGAAACACTATTTTTGTCACTCATCTGCACTCTGCACTTGCTCGGCACAACCAATGTGGCACCCAAAAATACAATCGGGTGTCAAATACCAAGAACTTTGAAAAAAAAATTAGAAAAAAAAAACTTGTTTTCACCATTGGACAATTTTAAATTTGGGTGTTCACTAACCGTCCACTTTTAAAGTCTTAGATCGGACCACAAAAAAATGTTTTTTTATTATTTAAAAGCTGATCTAAATCATTAATTGTTGAGGGCTGAGGTGTCATTTGGACCAACCTGTCAGTCCACCTGGCCCAAATGTGAACCTTGGTCCAGGTTTTACATGGTCCTTCCGTCCATGCAACCTTTTCCCATATATATATGGGTGGCGTTCGGTGGCCCTAAAGAGAGCCAAACATTGTGCCAAACATTTTTGCAATGTATGGGTTAGAAGTTTTGGGATGGGCTGATTTTTGGTGAGGATGATCTCTATGATGAGAGATCATCCTCACCAAAAATCAGCTCATTCCAAAACTTCTAACCCCATCAAAAGTGGTTTACAAAAATTGGACGGTCCACAATTCTTCAACTTTTTAACTAGGGTTATAAGTTGCGAAACTTATAACCCTTATTTTGAAAAATGTTTGACGCTCTTTAGGGCCTCCGAACGCTTCCCTATATATATATTTGTTTGGACTTCTCTTTACTGACTATAACTAAATATGCTCTCTAGATCTCTTTCTATCACTGTTGGAAGGTAAGGTCGGTCCTACTAGAGTTGGTTGGGTTCTAACCATTTATGGAGCAATAGACTGATCAGGCGTCCTTTCTTCTTTTGGTTGTTTCTTAGCCTGTGACATTTGGATGTGAGATTGTATGGGTTTTAGCTGGCATGAATGTCCTTTGTTGGTCATTACCATGCATCTTGTATCTATGTGTGGTTAGAAAGCATTATAAGCTTACTGTTTTTATTCCTTAAAATTGAGTACTTATGCTTGTTGGGGCTTCTGGTTTGTGTTTGATACATGATCTTTCTTTTTGTGCTTTTATTGTGAAAATACTTCTATTATTTTCCATCAGTATGACTTATGGTCATTTCGACTTTGTTGATTGTGGCATACTACCGAGTTTGTATGCTTAACAATAAATTGCAGTCAGTGGGCATGTTTCTCTGGCGTGACAAGTGATATTCATTTTCAGGATGCACACAACCAAGCTGGCATCGCTCATAATGGTGGTCTACTACCCTTATTGAAGCTTCTTGACTCAAAAAATGGGTCTCTGCAACATAATGCAGCATTTGCTCTTTATGGTCTTGCGGACAATGAGGTATAATTAAGTTTCACTGGTATCAAGCTATAAATGCAGTTAGGTTTTGACTTATTAATAAATATGACATTCTTTTTCTTCCCATAGGATAATGTTTCCGATTTTATCAAGGTGGGAGGTGTTCAAAAGCTGCAAGATGGAGAATTTATTGTTCAAGTATGTTCATTTTTGATATTAAAGTTTGATTTGCGTCTACTATACATAGTGCTTTCTTAATGCTTTATAGGTATTGTATTGTTTCAGCTATGGGGCTAATTAACGACCATCAATTTCTGTAATGTGAACTTTAGGGCCCATTGTTGTTTGTTCAGCCAAGTTGATATGGGTGTTATGATCTAAATTACAGGCAACCAAAGATTGTGTAGCAAGGACATTGAAAAGATTAGAGGACAAGATTCATGGGAGAGTGAGTGTTTTTTTTACTCATTGTTCACTTCTTTTTTGATGAATAAAAACAGAAAAAAAGAAAGAAAGCTTGGTTGAGATGACCAAACCAACAACACGAGCAATACAAACTTTAATATCAAAAATAGAATTACACAGATGCTACAAAGTTCCATCTACCCATGAAATCATCAAAGAAAGCCCCGTTGGATTCGATTTGCTCCAAAAAATAAAAAACCCCAAGATGGAGATAGCAACTTCCTTAACCGAGCTTTCCTTTCTTCGAGACCATATCGTTTCTCTCCTTCCAAACACCACAACATATTGCAAACAAAAGGATGCTCCATAACATCCTCTTGAATGCCATGTTCCGTGATCGAGATAAAGCCAACTCTCGAATAGGGCATGAGTGGACTTAGGCTGGCAAGCAGAAATTCCAAACAAACTTAGGAAAAGAAATCAAATCTCTGACACCCATGAGCAATGCATTAACACATGGTCCATAGACTCCCCATCCACTTTCCGAAGTCCACGATGATCGCCCTTATATTGATGACATTATACATCAAAAGGATCTTATTTAAAGTTGTTGTCCAGACGAAGAAAGAATTTTTTTTAGGGACTTTTTGAACCCCAAGCCTACACTAGGGAAAGGATTAGAGTTTTACATCGAAGAGAGCGAGGTAGAATGATCTAACTATACACAATCCATCTTTGGCTGCCTCCCAAAGTCTTGAGTCTTGTCGATAGCCTTAGATGCTACCAAATTGGTTAGAGAGCTCACCGAATCCAACTCCCAGTCGTTGAAAGCTCTTCTGAACCCAAAGTCCCAATCTACTCCTGTTTTCGATCTGATTGAAACTAGAGATTGGTGCTACTTTCTTCAAGAACAAAGCAAACAAACCTGGAAATTGCTCACTTTAGGTCGCTGACCCACACCAATGATCCTCCCAAAATTGCACCATGAACCCACTTCCCACTTTAAACTTTAATTTAGTCTTAAAGTCGGATACACTTTAAGAACACCTTTCTGCACCCTGCAACCATAGGAAGATTGGACCATACCACTCTCCCATTCAAAATCTCTCTCCCCAAACTTTGTTGAAATTATCTGTTCACAACCAAACCTCCACAACCACTTTCCTGAAAGTACACAATTCATCTGTTTTAAATTCCGAACGTCAAGGCCTGCGAACTTCTTTGGGGATTTCCAAGAACTCAACCTTCTTCCCACCCTTACCGTCCATATTGTTCACTTCTTTTGACATGAATATACCTAATGTATGGATATTATTGCACTCCACAAGCAATCATGAATAGGCTGATGTTTCTCTTTCAGAATATAAATTTATAAAGTATGATTTGTACTTCGTAATCAACTTATTGTGTTAAGTGTTTTATGTCCTGATAGGTTTTGAACCACTTGTTATATCTGATGCGCGTAGCAGAGAAGGTAGTTCAGCGACGAGTTGCTTTGGCTCTTGCCCATCTTTGTTCCCCTGACGATCAAAGAACTGTATTCATTGATAACAACGGTAACCTCTTTTTTGACTTTGGTTTTTCCATTTGTATTTCCTTTTTCATATATGAAATTGCTTTAGTCACACGTGTGCACTCAAGCTTAGAGCTGTTGCTTCTTGATCCAATCACATAACATCCATGCAGGATTGGAGTTGCTTTTGGGGCTTCTTGGGTCTGCAAGCTCAAAGCAGCAGCAAGATGGTTCTGTGGCCCTTTACAAGTTGGCTAATAAAGCTCAATCACTCTCTCCTATTGATGCAGCTCCTCCATCTCCAACACCACAGGTGTGTTCCCTTCCAAAATCTAGTCGGGTTTTGTTGCATGCATGTCCTCATGCTTCAATTCAGATCTACCAAATAAGCCGTGCTGCTTCTTGTGCACGGTTCAATTGGGATTGCCAGCAACCCAAATATTGGGCTAGACAACACGTATCGTATTTTGACATTGAATTCTTCAGTCAAGGCACATGTTTTTGTATCTTACTTTACCATCTCTGTCTATTGCATCTTCGGTTTTCCTAGTGCCATTTTAGAGCCTTCAACTTGCATAAAACTCATTTGTCTATGTGATATATTCACATTAGTTAGAGATCATGTTTTTGTATGTGATTGAGAATTTATTTTTGCAAGTATTATGAATGAATCTATGATGAGCAAACCATGTCTCATCAGTATGGAATTTTATTAAGCCATTAATGATGATTTTGGCAAGTTTTTCCATCCCAGCAAATATATAGGCCAGGCTTCTAAGCTAGAGATCAAAATCAAGGCAACTTGTACACGTTAGGAATGGGAACATAACTACTTACACTAATACAACAAATCATGCCCATCAATGCCGCTTCCAGAGGTACATGATCCTGAGAGGACCTTGTTTCACTGGGTAAAAATTACAAAGGCCACCAAAAAACTCAAGAATGCATAATCACAGAACATAGTGGAAAAAATTGTGTCATTGAAATTCATAGTGCGATTTTATAATTGTCGAATGTCTACTAAAATCTGATGTAGTCACATCAAACCTCATCTAACATTGTTAATGTATCATATGTGGTCTCCCAATTAAAATTCAACAAGTGAGATAAAACTCAACAAGACAATGTATCCTTTTTTTAAAGGATTATGAAAAAGGAAAAATGAAATACCTATTTATCCCTATCCTTGCATATTGGGCATCAGTTCCAACCATTGCATGTTGAAGACTCTTAGTACACAAAAAAATCCCATATAAATTACTATTTAAATTGCAAATGATAATCCGTTGCAGGTCTAGCAGTTGAATAGTCTAAGTGTAAAAGGATTGTATGGCTTAGACGTTCCTTTTGAAGGAGTTTGTCAACTAGTTAATATTTAGAAGCTATCTTTCTCAAACTTAATGTTGTGCTTGCTTGTTTCTTTGGATGACAAATAATTTCTGTTGCAGGTCTATTTGGGTGAACAATATGTAAACCATCCCACACTGTCTGACGTTACATTTCTAGTCGAAGGTTGTAAGTCATTCTTTTTGTCAATTAGTACCCTTTTTTTTTTTAGTTCCATGCCCTAGGTAATTTAAAGAAATCAACTCACTTCACTTACGAATGCTCCTCAATCATTGTCTTACTTTTCAGGTAGACGGTTCTATGCTCACAGAATTGCTTTGCTTGCTTCTTCGGATGCATTCCGTGCAATGTTTGATGGTGGTTACAGGGTAGGCACAGTTATATTTTCACTTTCTGTAGTTTTTATATTCCCTCATATTTTGACAAATCTTTAGTTTGTGCCATTTTCCTTCCCTGAAAAATCCAACTAAATGATTATGAGAGCATATACCACATCTTGCTTCCATCCACCTTCCCCACTCACCTAAAAAATAGTCATGAAGTAAAAACAGTATGTTGTTACCTACAATTACAGATATTCTAATGAAATAACGATGACTATGTTACAGGAAAAGGATGCACGAGACATTGAGATACCCAATATACGATGGGAAGTGTTTGAGTTGATGATGAGGTTAGGGATCTCACTTTATTTTCCTCAGTTATGCAAATTTGCGCTCAATGTGGTTACAATACGAACTGTCTCTTTTTGTGAACAGATTCATATACACAGGATCAGTGAATGTTACATTAGATATTGCACAGGATCTCCTTAGGGCTGCAGACCAGTATCTCTTAGAGGGACTCAAGCGTCTCTGTGAATATGCCATTGCACAGGTGAGGAAAGAAGTTAAATTTGATTTAAACTTTCTGATCGGGACTTTATCTCAAGATGGGTGTTTAATGAACCTTTTTTATATTTAATTTCTGTTCAGGATATATCTCTGGAAACTGTTTCAAGCATGTATGAACTTTCAGAGGCCTTCCATGCTATGTCCTTAAGGCACACATGTGTTTTGTTTATTCTGGAGCAGTTCGAAAAATTGAGTGATAGACCAGGGTATGCTCTCTCTAACATTTTGAGGAAAAAACTGGGAAAAGTCCTAAGGAAGCTGTCAAAAGTTTGAAAGAGTAATCCAGAAATAATGAAAGATATTATTTCAGTACTGTTCATTAAGGGGGATGTGTTTAATTTGGCTCTCAACAAAAGAAATTCTTAAAAGAATAATGCTGAAGTGACCCCAGACTGGAACCTCATATTTCACTTCTTGACGTGAAAGTGTATGGGAACATAGATACTTTTCATTGAGATACGAGTGAAAAAAGCATCTATGGTTCCTATCCACTTTCACGTCAAGAAGTGCGATATGAGGTTCGAGCCTGAGGTCACTCCAGCTCGACTCTTCTTAAAATGTGCTCAACCTCGGCATCTCAATTGGTTGATTTAGAGACTGCAGATATGCACCCCAACCATTGACCTGAAACAAAACTAGCATTAATTTATATATTTGAATTATATTATAATAGAATATAATAAATAAAGAGAGCTTCTATTGCCACCCCAGCTTTTGCTAATTCCACCCCAAGATATGTGCTTTCTTTGGTGATTTACTACATATGAATTGGAGTGGCGTTAGCAAAAGTTGGTGTGGCAATATAATCTCTCTAAATAAAAGGAAACTATAGGGAAAATATGGAATACTTTTTGAAGACTCTAACCATGTTTTAAATTAACATTTTGGAACAGTAAATTATGGCCCTTATAACGGTAAACTTGTGGGACCTGTTTTTTTTTTTCGAAAATAAAGATGTTCCATGATTGGACCCCCTCTTAATTTCAAGATGTAATAGCATTGATCAAGTGTTTTGCTTTCGAGAGACAGTTTTGAACTTAAATAACGGCTGTTTACGTTTATATTGAAAATAGTTGAAATTTAAAAATTAAATCCTTTTGTATTAGGGCCCTTTCTTACTGGTCTAAAAAATGAACAGTGCCTTGTTTTGTAGCAATTCAATTTATTCTAGATTAAGAAAGAAAGAATTTCTTCCTCCCATGTCAACAGCCTTTATAGGTTCATTTTCCCCAATATCATAGTAATTTAAGTTTCATCTACTGGTTTTGAAATTTGCAGGTTTTCACATCTAATCCAACGTATAATACCAGAGATCCTCAACTACTTCTGCAGAGTACTTACTAAGCCTAACCAACGTAACTTCCGGCTGTAGAGGTTATCTCTGACCCTTGATCTCTAACTACACAGATGGATGTTGATGATTGTACAGTGGGAGATGTTCATGTCATTTGTCGCAAAACTGTGTTTTTATTGTTGTGTTGCACAATCTGTTCTGATTAGAATCTTGTGCTGTTAACATTTTCTGTAGGTTCTCATGTAATGTCATTATTAAGTTTTGTGGAAGTACAAATCTAGGATCTAGGACATTTTTTAGTGATGGATTCAATCCTTCGGGACTTTTGGCTCAGTTTATTGTATCACGAAATGATCGACCAGCCCAATCAACTTTCAATCAGGTCTACATCTGACTCCAATTCCATTGGCTTCCATCCAAACCATCAATCAGTTGATTTCTGGTGTAGGTTCATTAAAAATATTTAAGTGCCCGTTCTTGGTCCACCCATATTTCTGGGGGATGGAAGCAAATTGGGTTGGGAGTCAGATGTAGTTCCTGATCAAAAGTTGATTAGGCTTTTAATTCTTTTTCCCAATTCATTGATTCTCCCTCTCTCACTAGGGGGTTGTCTAGATTTCTGGTTTCGGATTAAATCTTATCCAGTACAATTAATAGTTTTGCATTCGTTCTCCCTTGAGTTCATCTAGAGTTTTATGCAGTGCTGTGTTTTAGGTCCGAAAACCGACCATTTGATATGAATTACTTTTCAAGTTCAATTTTTTTTTCCTTAGTGAATCTTAATCATTTTCATCCTCCTTTACATGATTCTATGATCCAACAAATAAGATTATTCTTGGATTCCAACTTTGCTTCTTCTACTTGGGGTCTGTGTGGACTTCTCTTTCGGATGTTTGGGGCTCTGATTTTGGGTTAAACGATGCAGTTTATTAGTGGGTGTTTGGTTGGATTTGCAAGATTTTCATTTATTTGGAATTTCAGATTCAGATCATAGATATTTCCAGAATAGAAAATATTGTTTGCTTACAACACCATTTCTAAAAGCTGATTTCAAAATCTAGAATCAGAATCTTCATTGCTTACCCCATTTCTACAGTTATGGTCTCCTTTATCACACCGAAAACTTGAACGGGTAATACAACTTTACAAATGGCTGACAAAAAAAATAAAAATTCCAAAATTGCAGAAAATGGGTCTGTCTTTATGAGTATAGTCAATTTTAACTCTGATGATAATATAACATCGGACTCTAGAATTGGATCCTAAAATCTGTTTCAAAAGTCTACTTTGTAGGTTTGAAATGCGGTGGAAGCAGTTTTTTAATTAAAAAATTACAAGACTAATGATAATACGACTCGATAATTCACTCGGTCTACTTGGTTTATGTGTCAAGGTGCACTGAACCGTAGATCTTTTTTCTTTGTTTATACTGAAGAAAATGATCTATAGTTCCGTGCACTTGCCACGTGGACGGATTGAAAATTTTTGAGTCAGAATATTGCAACTCAAAATATAATGTGAATTTTTTTGGTGTGCTATATGTAGGTTTTTTAATTTGTGTAATAAAAAAAAGAACAGTTAGGTGTGCAAATCTAAGCCTTCCTAAGTAAAATTCTAACACTTACTTGGGGACGTTGAGCTCACCAAGTGGCATCCAAAGCATGATCCGATATCACAGGGTTGTAGAGGACAAAATTTTATGTACTTATCTTTTATTTTATTTTTTAAAATGTTATTTTTTCAGTGTTGAATTTTAATTTTAGATTTGGGAATTTCATGGATGTTCGGTAGCAGTCTATTATCAAAAGAATTCATGTGGCATACTCAATCGACATCCCTAACGTGACATGTTCTCCTTGGGATATAGAACTATGATTTCTCATAAAAAAGTGTAGTTTTGTATCCTGAGGAAAGTAGATCTACGATTCTCAAGCTTGTCACGTCAAGGTGTCGATTGAATATTTTTTTTGAAAAGTATCGATTGAATATGCCACATGGGTAAGTCAGATTATCTAAGCCTCAAAAAACCTTCTCTTCAACTAATGATATGGTTGTAAGTAGCAAATAGCAGATGGGATCCATGACTCAAGGAAAAGAAGGAAATTCCGGTTGTAAAAACATAACATTGGACTGTTGCGATAACACACATATCCCAAGGACATATTGTAACTTAAGGATAAATTATGATAATTGTATGTTGTATTTTAATGATTAGGATCATGGTTTTAAGTTTTGACGTCCCGTCTTGTTCATGAACAAGATTGAGTTGTCTCAAACGAGATTTAAAAAAAAATACCTTAAAATTAGAGTAAATCATTCTTTGAGATGACTAGATTTAAAATCATGGTTAGGATTTCTTATGAGTTAAATAAGTCCCGATACTTTGTCATTGTATGGGTCTGTACGTGTCCATGTCAAACAGATTGATAAGAAACATTGATCTCAAAACATTGAATATATCAAATTGACCTATAATTTCATTAGATACCAACATTTTAAAGTTTCGATGGAGCATCAAAGAAAATTTAGTAAATTTATAGCTAATAAGACCACACTATCTTGTATCAAAATCCAAGGTTGAAGAAAAAGAAAATCATACAAGTTTTACAAGAGGAAGAAGGTGAGGGTGTTTTGGTAACTTCAATTAGTCTCTCACGGAAGAACATTGTCAAGGGGTGTGTCACCAATTTGAAAATACAGAGGATATATCAAAATTTACCGAAACATGTAGGGGTATATCTAAATTACCCGTTTATTATATCACTGCTTATTAGGGTTTCAGCAGAGAGAGGGAGAGAGAGAGAGAGACCACAACCTGCACCAGACGCCGCGATGGTTCTCAAGTACGTATTTTTCCTCCTTAAATTTATTTATTTATTTTAATAAATTCTGAACTGTGAAATTTCACCCGTGACCAAATTTCGCGGGAAAAATTATGAAAAACTAGATTTGATGAATTATATTGAATCCCTAGAAAGAAATCATAATCCTGATAAAATAAAATTGCGATTAGGATTTGGATTAGATTTCAATTTGAACTATTTTGTCTCTTATAATACTTATTTTTCTTATTTAATAGATTAACGCCTATTGGTGGTGGATTTAGTTTAGATTGATTGGGAAGGAGAGGTGATAGTGTTGGATAATTGGGGTTGGGTTTGATTTTTATTTACAAACACATTTACTGGTAAAAATGTGATCGTTCATTGTTCTTAGATCTCAAAATGTGTTGAACCCAACGTGTCTTGAATCACTTGTACTACTTCACAATAATTTGAGAAACCTCACTCAAGAACTAGTAATAGTTTTTGGGAATAAGTGCAATCCCGTTCACTTGGAAACCCGAAGAATGGGTAGAAACTATAAGCAATAACTCCCAAAAAATGCATTTTCTAGTGGAAATTGCATTTTGATGTATTATTTCGCAGGGGTTAGTTTGGTTAATCGAGATAAAATTTCAGGTGGAGAGGTGGACACACAAAAAAAAAAAATCTGCTTAATCATCGTTTATATTTTATAGGTTGGTAAGTTGGACTTGAACCAACAACCTAAAAGTTGCATTAAAACATGTCAACCAACTAAGCTATCAGTCTAAGCTTGATAATCTTCGTTTTTTTGTTTGGAGTACTCTCTTTTTTAGCGAAGCTTTTTTTTTTTTTTTGCTAGAATTCAAAGAATTTTGGAATTCTCATTTCCTATTGGAATATTTGTTTGTTAACAAAAAATGCTTGAACAGTAATATTAAACTATTCTTATTGTATTTGCGATATTAAGAGCTCTTTTAGATAGAAAGTAGTTAAGAAGAAAGTAACTTTTAGAAAGTAGAAAGTAGTTTCCTTTTGCTTTTAAAAAGTATATATATATATATATATATTTTTATACTTTTTTTAAAGTACTTTTCGAAAATGAGTCCAAACAAACTTTTTAACTTTCAAAAGTTTTTTTAAAAAAAAGTTACTTTTTTAGTGCATCCAAATAGGCTCTAAGATATTAGTTGCATTTGGCATTATGAAAATATGAAAACTAGTAGCTAAAAGATATAGCAATGATATCAAGATATTGGATATGATACATGTCCTTGTGTCCAATGTCTTGCATTTTAGGAAGCAATGATATCCCTGTTTCCCATATTATTTGTCTGTATACATATCTGAATCTGGGCCTCTTAGCAGGTAACTATGATATCTAGAATTATATAACAGGTATTAGAAGTTTTTTTTGTGTGCGTGTGTGTTCTTACGAGTTCTATTTCATTTATGCGTAGATCTAAGGAAGTTAAATGCAATAATAAAATTTTAAGATTTTTCTTCTAGTACCTGTGTTGATAATGCCCAATACAGTGCGTGAACCCTACATGCCAATATTTGAGGAATTGGGTGTCACGTTGCATAGATGGAAGCTTTTGTGCACCATTAAGATTATATTTTTCCTTTGCTGTGTTTGCGTAGTATGCTCTTTCCTGCATTTTCACCAAGTATTATTACATGAGTTTGAGTGTAAGTATTTACTTGCATTCTCAATTGCCAAAGCTCTTGGATTAATTATTTGATATTGGCTTTTCAGGACTGAATTGTGCCGCTTCAGTGGTGCCAAGATATACCCTGGTAGGGGTATCAGATTTGTGCGTGCAGATTCTCAGGTAACCTATGGTATTAATCACCACTTGTTCTTCATTGGAATAAGTATTTATCAACTAATTTATTTTTGTTCCATTTTGTTACCATTTTCCTGACCCCTTATCAATGAAACTGAACAAGTGTAGCTCACTTTTGTCAATTTAGGTTTTCTTGTTTGCCAATTCGAAGTGCAAGAGGTACTTCCACAACCGACTTAAACCTTCAAAGCTCACATGGACAGCCATGTACAGGAAGCAGCATAAGAAGGTGAGATTCTTATTCAAAATGGCACTCCCTACTTTTTCATCAGATTGGCAATATGTCGGATATCTGTTTACCCGAATCATCCGACCCAAGTAATTCGGGTATGGGTACAATTTTTTTATCCAATTAAGAATTCGGGTAAAATTATCCGTACTTTATTCGAATTTTTTAGGGTGAGATTTGGACACGCTTCCTATCTAATCTGAATATCTGTTTATCCGAGTTTAATGCAGTAATTTCACAATAAGATATATATGTATAACCCAAAAGTGAGGTTCTTTCATCCAGGGGTGGATTTAGAGTGGGGGCACTTGCCCCCACAAGAGTTATCAAATTCTATGGATTAATGTGCCATTGAGACAGATTTTAGCAGTGGATAAAGAAATCTGCCTCTGTTGCCCCCACAACTATTTTTTTCACTCTTAGTCATCCCCACAAAATTTTTTCTACTCTTGGGTGCTGCCCCCACATGAGCAAAATCCTGGCTCCACCCCTGCTTTCATCAACTTCACAATAAAGGTATATATATCCACCTGAAATTTGGGTACAAGTCGGTTACGGATATCCTTTAAAAAAATGTATTAGTAATTGGATATGGATATCCTTAGCGAAAGAGGGTAACAAATCGGATACAGATATCCGGATATAGAGTTGGATAAGGATACGGATATATGCTTCATCCGACCCATTGCCAAACCTAGTCTTACAAACCCCCTCCGCCTTTTTAAAAAATAAAAAATAAAAAGTCTTATTTTCTGGTACTTTTGTATAATTTTCTTGTTTGGTTGTGGCTGATCCTTTATTGAATCTTCTCACACCCATTTCCTCAATTTTAGGACATTGCAGCAGAGGCTGTTAAGAAGAGGCGTCGTGCCACAAAGAAGCCATATTCTAGGTCCATAGTGGGTGCTACCTTGGAAGTGATCCAAAAGAAAAGAACCGAGAAGGCAGAAGTCCGAGATGCTGCCCGTGAGGCTGCTCTGCGGTAAAGTCATCAACTCCTTCTGGTGCTTTCTATGTGAAAGTTTATTACTTATTCACATATTTCTTCTACAACTGATTATTTTATATCGTGCAGTGAGATCAAGGAGAGGATCAAGAAGACAAAGGATGAAAAGAAGGCAAAGAAAGCTGAGGTGATGGCAAAGACACAAAGGAGCCAGAAGAGTAGCATGCCCAAGGGTGCAGCACCAAAGGGCCCTAAACTTGGAGGTGGTGGTGGAAAGCGCTGAGTTCCCTGCTTCCCATCTTTTTCTTACCTATAATGAAGATACCAGAGATGAAATTTAGGATGATTTTTTTCTTTCCTTCTAATGTTTTTAGGGATTTAATTGGCTTTGTTGGCCAGAAGTGAATTTTTATCGTATTTTTGCCAGAGCAGTTGGCAGATTTTGATTAATTAAACTGTCGAAATGGTTTTTGTTCCGTCTTCATTATAATTGCCTACTAATCTTACAGTTTTTGGTTAATGATGCACTATCAGCTACTATTCTCGATTCCGAAAAATGGGGATGAGAAGAATGTCTTTCATTAATGCAAGAATCATTCGATACAGTCTGGAATTCATATCCAAGTCTTAATGATACCCCCAATTTCTTATTGGTTTGTGTTATTAGAGGAGTTCAAGATGAACAATTTCTCAAGGAGTGGTCGAAGAGATGGCGGAGTTCAAACCCTTGAACGATTCAATCGGCTCATGTCAACCAAGATTTTCAAAATCTGTTTAAAGATAACTCAATTGAATTCAATGAGAGACAAATTCAAGCTGTGAGAACTTGTTGGATCATATTAAATAATAGTACAACAATTGAGTGAGTGATATTACAAGCATATATTACTCTTCCATATAAATCCAAACATCCATATATATTCTTAAACTGAAGATCAAACAGAAGAGCCCATGACAATAAATTTAGATGGCCCCACAACTATAACTCCGGATCGTGGCAGCTCCTTTTTGCTTGTCATCCTTTTGCCATCCTTTTTTCAATCCACAGATCTGTATTGGCCGCTCAATCTGGTACCCTCCAGTGGCTTCTTTCTCCAATTGGACACAAAACCGCTCGAAAGTTGCTACTGTGACATGTAGTCTGAAATCTAAATTGAACAAGAATTTAATCTCCATCCTATTCATCTCTGCAGTGCTGATTCCTCCCACTTTGGCATAATATGCATTGTTGAAGAATCTACAAATTTAATAGAAAATATAGTCAGATTTTTTATTTCAGACAAGAGCCAATGAAGAAAACCAAAAAAAAGATCCCATGCTTTGTTTGATCAATTAATGTTCTGAAGTCGAGCTATTCAAAATGGTTATTTAGTTATTTATTATTATTATAAATAAATTGCTCTCAAGTCTTGAGATAGAAGTGTTATAATACCTACCAAAAAATGGGGTCTATGCTCAAGGTATTAAATTTTGGTTTCATTCTCTATTTTGGTCAGCTTGGAAATGGAACATCCGTGTGAAAACTAGTACAATTTTCACGGAAATGTTGAGGGAATTTTCGTTGGAACTATAGGAAATGCTAAAACAGAAAAAGAGAATACACTCACAAGTCATCAAACTATAACAAAAAATCATGTAGAAGTGAATATTGGTCTCATTTAGCTACACATTGGCGCAGGTATTTGAGCCTGATAGCCAAAGACCGATGGACAACCTATTAAGTATTATATTCACATATATATATATATATTTATAAGTATTATATTCACATATTATTATGTTTATTTTTAAATAACTATATAATAAGACACAACGTTGGGTTCCACTCTCTTTGTCTCAAGATTTATATCCCATAAACAACCGATATTTCACCTTTTTACCTTTTCTCTTCTTCCTCTTTCCAAAAATGCCCCTAACATTATTGTCTTTTTTCTTCTACCCTTTTCCTAAATATTAGCCCTCAAACTTCATTGTCTTTCCTCATCTCCCCCCTTTTTTAATAATACCCCTCTAACTTTATTATTTTTCCTCTTTTACCCTTTAACTCCAAAGATTTTTAATAATACCACTCTAACTTTATTATTTTTCCTCTTTTAGCCCCTTAACCCCAAAGAGGATGTATAAATAATATCAAAATATCAAACTAACTATAAATGGACAGTTGTTCTTATACAAAGTGCTAAGATGCTTATGATACAACAAAATAAGATGATATATACATACCCAATTAATCACATAGTTTATTTCAACTAAAAAATGGATATTATGTGTAATTTACAAGTCCTGTATACAGGTATTTTTTTTAATATGATTTATTATAAAAATTTTCCAATATTATAAAAATAAATTTTAAAAAATAACATTTTGTATCGTCATAATAGTTATTGCATTTCCATGCTTAAAATTGGATAATTTCACTAAATGACATTTCCACCTAAATATATACAAAAAGAAAGTTTTGATTAAATTTTGTTCCAAGCCACGTGAAAATGGAAATATTTCAGTATATTTCATGGAAATACGTAAAAATGTGATACTGCAGTTATCTTGAACTTGAAATGGACTATATTCATCTAGTGAGTTAATCAAACTAAATGTAGCTCTCCATCCCATAATCTTGTGCAAGGAAGCACGAAAGAATTAGCATCTCTACATTTTTGTTGAAGTGGATTAAAAAATCACATCTGACATGTTATAAACAAAACCCAATGAAATATCATCAACACCAATACCAACTATCTTGTGAGGATGAAAGTGGAGATCCCAAATCAAACCCCCCTCCCCCCCATCAAGCCATGGAAGTTCAGGTGAAAGATCAGGATTAATGAGTTGGTGTGCCAAATGTGCTTATGGGGCTGGGTTCATCAAGGATTGCATACCCAAGGTCCTTGGAAAAAAAAAAAAAAAAGAGTACAAATCAAAGTACTTACGCGTCGTCAATAAATTTCGCTGCTACCATCACACTTGTGATAAGAAGCCGGTGAACGTTCAGAGAAGTGACATAAGCATTCACTCGTTGTAGGAATCTATCCATGTATATTTGTGCAACAACAAAGCATGATGGGCTGCAGCTCGAGTACTTGAAGATGCGATCAATGTATTGCCGAATACCAAGTGTGGGTGCTCTCAAACCATGAAAAACTGTAACTATATCTTTCTTTTTTGTGGTCTCCAACAACTTTTCATTCTTTTGAACAGATCTCTCAAGAAGAGAAGAAAGAAGAGACAACACTCGTGGGGTTCCTGTAACTCCTTTTCTCGATTCGTTCAACCCTAAAGCTAAACAAATCTCGGATCCTATAACCTCCGTCTCAAGTGCCAATGATGCCATCTCTTAACTTGAGCTGTACCAACCACACAAAAATGTCTAGAGTCAAGAAGTATTTGGTGAATTATTCGCAAAGAGAGAAGATATAGAATGGTAAAATCAATCTTGTCATTGGCTTTACTATTATTAACTTTGAAAATAAATAAAAAAGATTTTGGATGAACCCACTGATACAGAAAAAGAGCTCAGTTTCGCTAATTATCATAGACTACTATTTGTCAATAACTTTGGAAATACATGGTTTAACTAAGCTCGTATTCCTTAAGAAAACATAAGAACATCATAGGCATTTTTCATTTCCTTCCATTTTGATTACCCACTCTTACACCAAATGTAACTTTGAGTGTAGACCCATTATGCATGACACAATATAAATGAAGTTAAGACTGAGAAAACTAATCCTCCCCCTCATCCCTCTTTCTCCTTTCCTTTTCCCTTTTTTTAACCCCTTTCCCTACATGGTATCAAAGTTTTTGGTCCTCAATTTTTACTTGAGTGCTCAAACTAGATTGCAGGAGACCAAAAGGATTTTTTTTTTTTTGATGGGTAAGCTGGACTTGAACCTGCGACTTTAAAATTGCTTTGCAATGTGTCAAACCAACTGAGCTATGGGTCTAAGTCCAGACCAGAAGGATTGTAATCGTGACATCTACCATTGTACTGGGCACTTTCGTATTTTTGCCTATGATGCAAATAGGGATTGTTAGTTTCTGATAGGCAGGTTACATCAAGTTATTACACCTTTGTGGAGGGTAACCTTGCCACTTGGATATGAAAAAAACAGTACGTAGTTGCCAAATCAAGTGCAGAGAGGCTGAATATTGATCCATGGCATTAATGATTGAGTTAGGCATTGATGCTTTATGCCCTATTGAAAGATTGTTACACTTTATGCCAAATCCAGTGCACAAGTTTAAAATATCCTTGTGCTTTAGGGAATGGCACTATACGTAATAAAGTAAGGCTAAAAGAAATAACTACCATTCTTTTCCTACAAACTTCTACATTTACAAAATTCTGATAAAGTAACTTCATCTACTTTATCATTTTCTTTCAGGTAAATTAACTTATTCTTTTCTATCAGGTGAAGTAACCTAAGAGGAACATAGAACCTACATAAATTGAGACTCTTATCTTTTATATGAAAGATTCTCACTGACTAAAAGCACCCAAGAATTCTTACACCGTAAAGAAGTACATAAGCTAGGAAAGAAAGACAAATGACTATAAATTAGTCTAAAAAAAGGTATAGAAAGTCAGAAAGATAGCCTAAATAGTGAAAACAAATTTAACAAACCACATCCCTCTCTCTACCATTTCTCCATTTATGCTCTCCTTTAACTCCCCCCACACCCCTATTTTTATGGGTTTCTTTTTTTTCTCTCAATTTATTTCTTTTGCACCTCAAACCAAATCCTCAAGAGCATAATCATGGCTAAGGGGACACAATTATTAATGGGAATGAAAGAATGGAAAAGGATTGAGGAAAGGGTATAGATAGGGAAGGAAAGAGATGAGAGAATTGATGAGGATGGTTTTCTTTTCCAATAGAAGTAGCATTTTAATGTTTCTGCGACATGAAGATTGATTAAAATCTTCAATTGAAATCATGAGAGGTCAACAAGAAGCTTTCTCACTTAAAACAATTCCAGTGCGGCTTCTTGATACTAAGATACATATATTGGGCATGAAATACCAATCCTTTATAAAAAAAAATAAAAAATAGTTTCATAATTTTAAGGGAAAATTACTTGGAGGACCCTGATAAAGGGATTTTTTTCTAAATAGTCCCTAAGTTTTGGACGGTCTCTTAATAGTCCATTTAGTAAACTTTTCTTAACAGTCCTTGGACCTCATCTCACTTGTATAAGGTCTTTGAAATACCCAAACTATCATTTTATCATCTTCTTCACATAGTTAGGTTTTCCAATGACGATCATTTCCGACGGTCTTTGATCATTAATAATTTATCAAAAAAAAAAAAAAATCATGAATAACATATAGAGAATGATATTCTCTTACTTTTGAACATTTAGACACATTTTTATTTATTTATTTTGATGTTTCATTAAGAAAAATGAAGAACGAAGTTGAAATTTGAATTTTTTTTTTATGACTAAGCCGTAATTTTTTATTTGCAACTATGGTTTATGCATTTTGAGTGTTCCAAGGAGATTTACCCAGTACCGAACTAAAAAAAAAATGAAAAAAACAAAAAAAAACTGATTCACATTTACAGCATTGAGTTCACCACTTTTAATTACTGTCGAGTTAGACGATTTTTTTCATGATCAAAGGTCGTTGGAAATGATCGCCATTGTCATTGGAAAACCTAGCTAGGTGAAGAAGATGATAAAAGGGTAGTTTGGGTATTTCAAAGACCTTATACATGTGAGATGAGGTTTAGAGACTGTTAAGAAAAGAAAAGTTTACTAGATGAACTATTAAGAGACCCCCAAAATTTAGGGACTATTTAGGAAAAAGTCCCTCCGCCAAGATCCTTTAAGTAATTTCCCCTAATTTTAATAATTTAAGAAAAAATGTAAATTCAAATAATTATGAGGAACATATAACAGATATAAATTATAAATTTTATACAAAACACACATGGTTTTCGTGTTAGTGATGGTGGCAATTTTGGCAACCACATTGTGTGGTTAATGCATCAGAGGATGCTGATTCAAATCTAGCATGGTTGGAGGTTTGGAAAGAATTTTTTTTTGTTTCCTTCTTAATTGAAATATACATTATCCATTGAAAATGTAAGCATTTATACACCATAGGGACTTGTGAGATTGAATTAACACTAGTGGTAAGGAAATAAGGCTTTTAAACTGCAACACTGATTGGATGAGAGTTAAGAAATCGGATCTGAAAATAGGCGCATTGGGTGCAATGGTTATGAAACATTTCATGCTCGTGGAAAGACGTCGAATTGCTTATGGTTTGGTAGATATGAGAGTTAAGAGATCAGATCTGAAAAAGGTTATCTTTATCTAATAAACTCTGGTCTAATGGATACAAACCCATGTTTGAGATGTAACAAAGTAAACTATGCAAGACCTTTAAATTCGAGAAAATTCATAATCCACGACAAAAAAAGCACCATTGCCCATCTCAGAAAACAGAGAATTCTCAGGTCTTGCAACAATAAATGCAGCTATGAAAGTTCAAATTCTCATTTTTAACTTAAATCTAAAAATCCCAAAAAATTCAAATTAAAAGAACAAGAAATTAAACAAATTAATGCAAACCCATCTCAACAAATCCAAGAACAACAACTTATTCCAAAAATTTGGGGAATAACTAACTCAACAAGAAAAACAAATAACTAACTAAACAACCCATTAACTAGAAAAGTAAATCCAAACTCAAAAGAAGCCCATTTTAAAGAGATAGAACACTATAATAAATGAACCCAACTGAGGAATCAAGAAGAAAAATCAAAATCCATATAAGGAAGAATGCAAGTGACATCAAATCCAACATTTCAAGAACATATTACAAACAAAACCAACTAAAACAAACAGTAAAATAAGTTCCAGAAGAAGGGCTTACATCTTCTTGAGAGATCTCACAACTCTGTTATTCTTCCTACATGAGCTTCAAACACAAAGAAGATACTCTCAAGAGAGACAAAGAGAAATTTAACACATTTACACCTCTCTCTTTATTGTTTTTTCTTACTTTTTTTTTGCCAGCTTTAACACATTCGCACTCTCTCTTATTTTATTTTATTTTATTTTTTATTTTTTTATTTTTTTATTTTTCTTGAGAGAGGTATCTGGTGTTCCCTTCACAAGGAAGCTCGTGTCGGTAGCACCATTGTTAGTGGACAAGCCACTTCATTCAATGGCCAAGGTGGGACCTACCTAAAGGTCAAACGGGTATCCGATTGCCTTACCGACCCGAAATGGACTGGCCCTCGGGTCCTATTCGGATCCTCTCAATAGTTAAACAGATCTTAAATCATTAAGTATCTTTTTAGGGTTATATTGTGTTTTAAGTATACCCTTTAGTATAATATACTAATTTATGAAAATATTTGTTTCAGAACCGGAACCAGAACCCATAAGATCCGGACCGATCCATATAGTAAAGTCTAATATCTAAATCTGACCTATTTGGATCCATATTTCATCCACCAGTCTCGGTCCCACGTGGCCATGTATGCTTCAATGCACACGTTAGTACAACTCATATTATGTACGCTAAAATACACGGTGAGATCTATGGGAAGGAAATACGCCTTTCGGTGGTCGCCAGCTGGACAATTATTGAACGTCATTTTTTTCAATTAAATAAACAGATTTATTTATTAAATTATTCATCGAAATGACAAAAATGACCCCAAAAGGTTGACTATAGTGAGCATGATTCCACCGCACGGCTTTGAGGCTATTAGAGCTTTTCAAGCCATTAATTACGGTTTGAAGCTTTTTGAATTTTTTTACAAATTTATTCAAGATTTGCTTGTCCATGGCCCCTTCGAACATGATCCACACAATTTTCATAATTTAGATTCTGATTTTGGATGATAGAATCAAATTTATGAAAATTGATTTTTAAAATCCAGAATCTCTTTTGGTTACATTGTTTTAAAAAACTGAATTCAAAATCCAGAATTAGAATATCGTTTTATGTCGAAGATACTTAAACATTTGTAATGCAAAATGTGGAGGGATAAAATTATTTTTCATCTGAATTGTTCATTTACACTATAAACACATATCCCGGGACAGGCACGTAACATTATTTGAAGAGTATTCCAATTTATTAATGAAGAATCCTAATTTAAAAAGATTCTTTCATTTCTTTTTTATGTAATTAATATTTTGGATAAGGGATAATATGATTAATTGTAATTAATTAGGATTAAGACTCTAATTAGAATTTATCTATTTAAAGTTTCGAGGTCATTGTAAAAGGGGAAGGGAGAAAAGATTGAAAGGGGGAGATGAGACTATGTAAATGTGAGATCTATAGTAAAATGGTTTCCCGAATTCGTGGACGTAGGCACGTTTGTCAAACCACGTAAAAAATCTTTTTGTGTTTTTTCTCTTTTTCGTTATTTTTTCATGATTTATATAATTTATTAATAAATGATCTTGTTAAAAATTAGATCTCGAGGTCAATCACAAAAATGCCCTCCACATAAAATATCTTATATCTAATCATAAAAACATTATTTTTTATCATAAAATCACAAAAAATAAAATTTCCAAATGAAGAAAAAACAAACAAACAACTAAGAAGAAAAGATATTGAAATTGTATTCCTGTTCGAGGGGTACATTTGGTGTTCTGAGTCAAACATTATTATAGTTTAAAAACGTTAGTTATGATAAAGGGCCTTGTTACAGTGAGTCGAACTAGCACTCGAGTGTCCAGAGAACCATCAATTGTCCTCAAGTGTTTGACACTAATATCTTGAGAAAAAGCATCTATGATTTTTCTTTTCCATACTTGAGTAATATTTCAAGTCACTTTAATATTCTTTTATGGGTAAGGTTTAACTACCTTATTTTTTTTATATTTTTTATTCTAACTTCTTTTTGTAATATAGTTAGTGTCATCGAGGTTGGGTAAACTTAATCAAAGCGTGAGAGAGACTTGTTTGGTGACATGGATAGCTTATAGTGTGGCTGAGATTAAAAGATTTCTTTAATTAATGATTAATGATAATCTAACGCTCTTTTTTTTCAGACACCCCACCATATACTTCCTAACTTAATAGTTACAGAATCAAAAATCTTTTTCTTGTGTATCTTAAAGAAAGAGTGTCAGATTATCACAACTCTTAATTAATTAATATTAAATTTTGTTTAACAAAGAGAAGAGACGTCTAATCTACTTCAAATAGAATAACCCATTGTTAGGATGTCCATGTCATCCAACTCCTCTCCCATCATTATCAATCCACTTGTAAAGAAAAATACATTTATATATTCTCAAGAATATGGCCATTAGACTCAGGTTATGTGTATCAAGACACTTAATAGGGACATACATAAATACTTTCTTTCCAAACCACTTAACATGGGGAATCAAGAAATAAATTTTGATTTTAATTGCATTAAACAACACATAATCTATCATGATTGTCGCGTGCATCAAGATCTTTTATATTTGATTAAATTACTAAGAAGAAATATGTAAAAGTTTGTATCAAAAGATAGTTTAGCCTAGGATAAAAAAAAATAATGTCCCAACCGAGACACTTGTCTCGTAAAATTCCCATTACATCCAATGTTTTAGGGTAACATGCTTTGTTTTTGTCTTTTATATAATTGAAACATCTAAATTGGGTTGTCTTGATGACATGAAACTTTAAACTATGCTTGGGAGGTCTGATAAGTTAAAAATTCAAGTTGGTTTAGATGATCCAACCATCCAAATCTATATTTGTGAAAGAAAAAAAGTCATTTGAGGTGGAGCATCATTAAATGTATGGTTGAGATGAGATGATATTCCTATCGATTCTTTAGAAAAATGTATCTCTAGGAAACCTCTACTTGAGATCTCTAGAAAATTTGTTTTTTTTTTCATCCTTTCTCAACATTTGGGAAGTAAGGTCACTCTTATGGCTCAAATAAAAGTACAAAAAGAAAAAAAAAAGGTCCATGTCTTTCTTTCTTTCCAAGAATGGAATCTAGTGATGTGTTGTCTACAAGAACACACCCTCACTTACCTGGAAGGTGTGATTTACGGGCATTGCATGTGCCCATGAACTAGTTCTTGGACAAGACTGTGGTCTATGAACTAGGCAAAGTCTAGACAGGACGGAGCTAGTAAGGAGCTGGTGAGGGCAATTGCCCCCACAAAACTTGGAGACGCCCTATATTTTTAACTAATTACATGCCCCATTTGCCCTCGTACACCCTCACCTCCTTCCAATTTTTGCCCCACCTTCAATTTTTCGTCAATGACATTGCCTCTTGACCGGGCCTTCTCATATATTAATTGGAAATGACCTAAGTATCATTTTATTCATCTACTAACCTAAAACCTCTGAATTTCTCCCTAAAATCATTCATCTTCAAGTTCTTCAATTATACAACTAACTATAGTTTGCCCCCACTACAAGAAAATCTTGGCTCCTCCCCTGAGCCTTGATACGGGCCTGGTCCGTTGTCTAAAGGATACTCTGTTATTGGAAAAAATATACGGAATCGGGGGTGCGTTTACAATAGGGGTAATGGGGAACTTGCTCCCACAATTTTTTTTGAAATTTTCATTGTCCTACTTATATTTCGATATATATTGAGTTTGCTCTCATAAAATTTTTAAAATTTTCATTGTCCTATTTATATTTGGATTTATATAATGAGATTTTTGGCCGTTGTCCCTACACCCGTCATTTTTTATTGGTTTATTATGATCCCCCTCTATTTAGATAATTTTTAAGATACAACCTGTGTTTTCAACCCATTACATACCCATTTTTTACCTTGTTAACCCCCTCAATTTTTCAATGAATATTTGATACACCCCTATACTTCCCCCTCAAATTTTAGTAGATATTTGAGATACCCCTATATTTAGAAACTGATGACATACCCCTTTCTCCAATATTTTTATTGATCTGGACACCTCTCCGTATACTTAGTATTCTATTGTAGACTAATGAAAAATGACTAAAATACCATTTTCTTCAACATCTACAAAAACACCCTGAATTTTCTCCTCAAAATCACTTGTCTTCAAGATCTTCAACCTTAGTGGGCACCTAACCTTTTCCCCTTTATAAGAATTGAATCAATGGGTTATGGGAAGTAAATTGAATTAAGAATTGTTAAGGGACTGTTTGAGAACATTGGAAACTCCAATCACAACAATTTTTTTTTTTGTGATTTTATTCACAAAAAACTCCAAGCATTGTGTAACCAAGCATAAAAATGTCACTTAAGTGCAAAATGAATCATAAAGCCTGGTCTTTCTTTGATGGGATTTTACTAGTTATGGTAAAAACATTCTAATCTCCAACGAGGTTTACGAACATCATTCAACCTAAAACTGAGACGAAAAGATATATTCCTAGCGATTTCCTAAAAAATGGACCTCTAAGATACCTATGTTTTTAGTTCCATATGAGAGAAACATTCGATCCTTGTGAGTTAGACATTGACCGAGATTAGAAAAAAGTCATTATGGTAAAGGTTTAACCACCTTATCAATATATATATTTTTTTTAACTTTTAATTAGCGCCGTGGATGTTTGGTAAACCTAATTGAACGTCGAGGGAGGCTTGTTTAATGACATGGATAACCTACAATATGGATGAGTGATTAATTTTTTTTTTGTTTAATTAGTAATTTAAGTTTTGTTTGAAAGAGTGCAGAGACATCTAATCTACTTCCAAGTAGGATAAATGTCATTGTTGGGATGTCCAAGTCACTCAACTCATCTCAATAACTTTCAATCCACTTGTAGAGCAATATAAAATCTCAAGAATATAGTCAATTATAGATTCCCACATTATGTGGATCAAGAGCCCTAATAAAGGGAACAAATACTTTCCTTCCAAACCACTTAAAATGAGGAATCGTGAAATATTTTTTGGTTTTTACAATTTTTTAAGAAAAAAAAACTCTAATACTCTCTCGCCAATCTTCTATATTTAACGAAGTTAATAAGAAGAAAGATGTACTCGAAATATTGTTCTGATTATGAGCAAAAATTAGACCCCCTCAAGTTTTTAGTCGATCTATCCATGTATTTTAGTCGAAAAAACTCAAAAATTGAAAATGGCTGGGTTTTACCATGTTGAGTTCACCAATTTTTATTTAAAAAGTTGTGAGCTCGACAATAAATAAAAAATGTCAAGTTTGACAGTAAATAAAAAGTAGTGAACTTAACAGTAAATAGTGGTGAGTTAGACAGTAAAAATTGTAAACTCGATACTAAATAAAAAAGCGTCGAGTTCAACAATAAATAAAAAGTGGTGAACTCAATAGTAAGTAAAAAAGTGGTGAGTTAGTCAATTATGAGGGATCATTAAGAAATAAAAAATTTACTAAATGTCCTATCAAACTACCGCACAAAACTTACGTACTATTTAAAAATAAATCCCTTCACCAGAGTCCTTTAAGTAATTTTCCCTATCTTAAATAGATGATCCCACCACCCCATTTATGTATATACTAATAAAAGGAAGAAAAAAAAAATCATTTAAAGTGGTACATCAAATATATGATTGAGATGGAATGATATTCCCAGGGGCCCTTCAGAAAAATGTATCCCGAAAAAATCTCTACGAAACCTTTACCAGAGATCTCTAGGAAACTCTACTTTTCCTCCTATCTCAGCCATACATTTGATGCTGCAAGATCATTCTTAGTACCCCCACCACCACAATAAATAAAATAAAATAAAATAAAAATGGTCCAATACTCCAATTATTTCTTTTCAAGTATAGAGTCTCATAATTCACACAAAATTGCCAACTTGGACGTTTAATGATGGATTTGGGGGTATAAATTGAACCAAGACTTCTGATTATAAAACTGTTTGTAAATAATGGAAACTCCAATCACCATAATGGATAAGATAATAATGAATGATGAAAAGCAGAGAATAATTCTTTTGTGGCCCTTTGCAGTGGTGAATGTGGAAAAGAGGCTCTCCAAAAACTAGTGTATGAGATGCCCATTCCCAAAATAAGGATTGTTCTTGCCTTCCAAGTCAAGGAAAGAGAATCTTAAAAGTTGGGGAAAATTATGTTTCATTGGTATTGTTAGAGAATTTGTTATTGTAATCTTTTAAGGTATATTGGGAACGACCAAACATCATTTTTAAGATTAGATCAAGTGGTTAGTCAGTTATGTAACTACATGTGATTGCCTTCTCTATTTATTAATCCTTGTAGGTAGTGGGCCGGACTCATACCTGGGCGTTGCCCAATCTATAGACCATGGTATTGTTGAAGGCTAGTCCTGGAACCATGATTTTTAAACTCGATATCGCGTCTCGTCTCGTTCAGCTCCGATACCGAATTTTCTTGAACGAGTTTTCTGATACGTTTGAGACGTCTTGTGAGATAACTCAAAAAATATAACGTGAGACATAAAACTCGGTCAAAAAAATGATTTTGTGAGTTGATCTCGTTCAATTTTGATACCGAGTCGTCTTGAACGAGTTTTCCAATACGTTTGAGACGTCTCGTGAGATAACTCAAAAAATAGAACGTGAGATATAAAACTCGGTCAAAAAAATGACTTTGTGAGTTGGTCTCGTTCAACTCTGATACCGAGTTAACTCGGGTGATACGTCTCGATCTTGAACGAGTTTAAAAACCATGCCTGGAGTTGCATATCACACGCACCAAGTAAGTGAGGGTGCGCCCTCACTTACTTGGTGCAAGTGATGTGCGGGTGTTACATGTGCCCCAAGACTATCCCTTAGACAAGACCATGGTTTATGGACTAGGCAAAGCTCAGATATGGGCCTGGTCCGTTGTTTACAGGGATACTCGATTATTAGAAAAAAAATAAAATTGGAATATATTGGGAATGATCATATTATTGATATGAATTAGATTAGTGTGATTTATTTCCCTTTTTTTATTATTACTATTATATTTTTATTCATACACATCATATATGTATATAATTGGTTTTGAGAACTTCAGATCCCTTGAATTATGAAAAATTACAAAATTCTGACCATCAAAACACAAAGTCAACTGTCGTAGATTATCATAGGGATACTTGAGATATCCTCAAGATACACATTTTTGATTTTATCACCACCATTGAATTTTGTCATTTAATGGTTTAAATTTTTTTATTATTTAATGAATCACCTGAAGGACTCTATAGAGCTTGGATTGAGTCTTCATTTGCATCACTTGTTCTTGGCCCCCTATGGTTCATGATTAATATTAGTTTTTAATAATAATAATTTTTTATTTTAAAAGAAAAGGACTTCAATGTTTTTAGTGGGGTACTTAAAAACAAAATGACCATCTAAGCCCAAAATTTCAAATGGATTGATAAATGTTGAAAAAAAATATATATTTTAAAGTTCTTAAATTTTTTGTGTGTTCTATATTCACGTGGTACTCGATCATGTTATTGAGATTTGAGTGCCACATGGGCATGCAATCCGTCAAGTTGACGCCTCGATTGGTTGCTAACATCTGACTAATTATGTCATGTATTTTCTTACAAAAAATACAATATCTTGAACATGTCCTACTCAGGAAGTATTTTTGATTTGTTTAATTCGAGAAAATAATAAATCATGAATGACTTGAAATAATTCAAGAAGTCGTAAATTTTTACAAAGAGTTGAATTGAACGGAAGTTTTAATTGTTTTGTGTATCATTCGAGTTTTTTCGTGTATAATTCATGAATTATTCGAAGAATTACTTAGCATGGTTTTGACATTATATCACCATAGGTGTATCTTATAAGATTAGGTTTCAAATGTCTGATTTAGATTCATCCTAATTTTACTATCCCACACAACCATAGGTTAGAAGCACATCCTCTAATGGACGGCTGAAATTCAATCAAATCTGCTGAAATTGATCCCAAGTTTACAACTGGAAACATAATAAGACAAAAATAGGTTGGATGTTTGGGAAATAAATCACGAAAATCCAACTGTTCGATATCAGCATCAATCAGATTTTTGGTGTATGTGGCGATCAGAGGTTGGCCACAGGTTTCGAGGGCAGTGGGCCCGCAATAATGTGCCATGTGGCAACTTTTTATTGGGTGAATTGATATTCAATTACCACAGCGTTCTCCTTCCAACACCCACATGGGCGGATGGGCCATCGCGGCCACACTACTCACGAGTTAGTAGTACTTATTAGACAATTGTAGAAAAGTGCAAGGGCTTTATGGTCTTTTGAGTTCATTTCTGGAAATTTTCAGCCTTAATTCATATTTCCCTCCATTCCCAACCTTCCACGATACCCTGAAACCTCAACTTTTCCAGGTTTTATCCTCTTCACAGTTCTCGTTTTTTAGGGTTTCAGTTCTTGATACATTTCTTTAGGGTTTCCTGCCTTTTTTGTTCTTGGGTTTTGAATTATTCTTGTTTTTCTTCACATTTCTACTGGTATCTTCTTCTCTTTGATTTACCGAATCTCTTTGATTTTCCTGTAATTCGCACATCATTGCCTTTTTGGCTTGATTTTTACTGAAAATAGTTCCATATTTGCCAGATCTATTACATTTTCCCGCAAGAATTAAACTTTTTTATTTTAAAATTTGAATTTTGAGAAAGTTTTAATCCTTTTGGGTTCTTCTTGCAGATTAAGGTTTCTTAATCGAATGATCCGTGCCTTTGCTTGATACGCTTCTTGAGAACTAATTTGCAACAAGTTGGTTAAATTCTGGTGAGTTTTTTTTTGGATTACTGAATAGATCTGTAGGTTTAGAAGAAATTTTCCGTTTTCTAGCTTGTTTTTTATGCGTATTTATATTTATGTAGATTAAACTTAGTGAGACGATTTAGCTTTGGTTAGAAAGTTGCACCTCTGAATACGAGTCCGTTGTATTGCTCTCCACTGTGATTTGTTGGAAACTAGGGTTTCTCAAGCATGAAATATACATTTATCTTCCTTTCTATAGAATATGATTTTAACAAGCAAGAAATGAGAAAACTTGATAAAAGAAGTTGCTTATTTTGAAAAAAAGAGAGGAATAAAGGAAGTTTTGATCCAGTATTAGAGGATTTTGACCTCCTTTTCTATCGGTTCCAATCCAAACATGTAGACCAAATGCTTTCTAACCTTGAAAGTTTTAGGTTATTTGGGAGGATTGGATGTCATGGAATTCTCTTTTTCATGGTAATATTAGAGATTTCAATGAGTTGTGTTGTAATTTATTATAAGATTTTACTAGCCTATCCTATCTTATACTCTTAGTAGAGTTTGCCCATGCCTACGGCACATGCATTGTCTTTGGGGTTAAGGGCGTAAGTGAAGCAAAATTATAAAGTGGGTATGATTAAAACATCTTTGGGCTTAAAGAGGAAAAATAATAAAGTTGGAGAAGTATTATTAAGAAATTGGGGAGAAGAGGAAAGACAATGAAGTTGGGGTTAAAAAAGGTAAAACTTGTCCTCAATATACGTTGTTTATGAGGTATAAATCTTGAGACAAAGAAAGTAGGATCCACCGTTGTGTTTTATTATGTACATTACTACATGGGGTTATATTGCTGCAATGCATGAACAAGGGAAGTAACTTGGAATGAACTTCGAGGATTTTGAGGGTTTATTACGTAGTTGTGAATCTTGTTATAGAATTAAGTTCTTAGTGTATGGTTTTTTATTCATTCATTTTTTTTTAAAGAACTCTTGGATTGTAAATATTGCACCTTAACTCTAGTTGGGACAAACTAAGGTCTGTTTGCCCACTCCTAAACCTGAGTCACTTCGAACTCCTTGTCAAATTTACCTCCAATGTGCTCTCATCGGTATACAATACCCTCAAACAACAATACTCGGGATTCTCTAAATCATACAGACCAAGGAATAAAAAAGATTTGGTTTTTAGAACAATGGCTTGAATGTTCTCTTTCCCTTTGAACACCCAATTGTTTCCTCGGCCCAAGAGTCCCAACATACACTAAACGGTAACAATCTTCAAAGTTTTGGCCCTCAGAGGAAAAAACTGAAATTTACTAGCTTTGAAAGATAGCTGTCATCAAAAAGGCCAAAAAAAGTGTCCCACACATATATTGCGACCATAGTGATAGAGTTTGTGTTTGGTAATACTTCGGCAAGTGGAAACTTCAGGAAAAATTGGGATAATTAATTTCTTTAATTATATTGTTAATTATAGAAAAGTATACAAATAAATATTTTATGTATTAAACATAATATTAACCAAAATTACAAAACCATAATATTTTTCAACTTCAAACTTTTCCATTACTTTGTGAAGTTCGTGATTTTTTTATTTTAAATATGAGATTTTTTGAAAACTTTGCAAATTAGTTAGGACTAAATCTTCGATGGGGAGTCTGTTAATCATATTCTTAGTCATTGTCCTTTTTCCCGAGTTATTTGGATGTTTTTCTTAGCTCGCTTCCATGTGGATTGGATTTTTCCCTTATCTTTTTCTGAACTTCTGGAGGGGTGGAGTTTCAATTTCTTCTATTCAAGAAAGAGGCTTCTCTGGGCTATCCTGCCTTTTGCCATTGCTTGGGGTCTTTGGAGAGAGCGCAACAACAGGGTCTTCCATTGCAAAGAGAGCTCGTCTCATTCAGTGATCTTAGAGATTTTGGGACTTCTATTCATGTGGTCTAAGATGAGCAAAGACTTTGAGGGAGTGCGTTTCCAAGATTTTGTTTTTAACTGGGATATCTTTGATGTGAATTAGCTCCCCGCGGGGCATGTATTTTAGATTTCTTTCTGCTTTTCCCATGTTGCTTATCTAATCTTGTTGTTTGGGGGCTACCTCAGCCTCCCTTTCTTTTTATTTATACAATTTATATTTATAAAAAAAAAAATCTTCGATTGCAAGCCACAAATATATATATTTTTTTGATGGGTAAGCTGGACTTGAAGCCACGACCTCAAACTTGCTTTGCAATGTGTCAAACCAACTGCAAGTCACAAATTAAATGTGACTTTCACAAATAGGCGGTTAATCGATTCATTGCCAGACTTGCACATGGAACATAAATGTATAATGATATGTTTATGACTAATTAAATGGCGAACTATAACAATTTATCAGGAGAGACGGACTCTCAAACACATCTGTCTTGCCAGTGTCCATAAAAAAATGTGCCTCGGTTCACTCTCACTATGTCCAAGAGTTGATTTTCTGTAGAAACACTTGATTTTTCTTTGATGGTTGTTTGTGAATCTAGACACACTTAAGCTGTAGATGATCACATTCCATGGAACATTTAAAAACTTAACTAGATGGAGACATGTAAATTATCCCAGTTTCTTAGTGGTATTCTTGTCATCTAGAAATTTAGCATTTTGATTTTTTCTTAATTTCGTCATTCTTTCTAGAGAGCGAACAATGTAAGTTATCCCAGTTTCTTAGTGGTATTCGTGTCATCTAGAATTTAGCATTTTGGTTTCTTCTTAATTTCGTCATTCTTTCTAGAGAGCCAACAACACAGTTTATATTTGTGATTGCAGTGAGCATGGAGACCACAAGTCAGACATTTCAACACCGTTCAGTTTCTATTAAACTGTGGCCACCTAGCCAGAGTACAAGGTTGATGCTTGTGGAGCGAATGACCAAGAATCTTTCCACCCCGACCCTTTTCTCCAAGAAATATGGTCTCCTGAGCAAAGAAGAAGCCGAGGAGGATGCAAAACAAATTGAAGATATGGCTTTTGCCGCTGCGAATGAACACTATGAGAGGGAACCAGATGGTGATGGAAGTTCTGCTGTTCAACTTTATGCTAAGGAATCCAGTAAACTCATGTTGGAAGTTTTTAAACGAGGTTCTAGAACCAAGGAGGATGGAGAAGTTCCCAAAACCGAAAAAGTTGCTACTTCTGGTACATGTTTCGATATATCTGGAGGCCGCCGAGCTTTTATTGATGCAGAGGAGGCTGAGGAGCTTCTAAGGCCATTAGCCGAGACAGGGAACTCATACACAAAGATATGCTTCAGTAATAGAAGCTTTGGAGTTGATGCAGCTCGTGTTGCAGAGCCCATTTTGGTATCCCTTAAGGATCAGTTGACCGAAGTGGACTTATCAGATTTTATTGCAGGAAGGCCAGAGGCAGAAGCTCTTGAAGTCATGAATATATTCTCATCGGCCCTGGAAGGTTGTGTGTTGAAATCTCTCGACCTCTCGAACAATGCCTTGGGTGAGAAAGGTGTCAGGGCATTTGAGGCACTCTTGAAATCGCAAAGTAATTTGGAGCAGCTCTATTTGATGAATGATGGCATCTCTGAGGAAGCCGCACGAGCAGTATGCGATCTAATTCCTTCCACGGAGAAGCTTAAGGTCCTTCATTTTCACAATAATATGACCGGAGATGAGGGGGCAATTGCTATTTCTGAGGTTGTGAAGCATTCTCCTGCATTGGAGGATTTTCGATGCTCGTCTACAAGGGTAGGTTCTGAAGGGGGAGTCGCTCTAGCCAATGCACTAGGGACATACACCAATTTGAAGAAGCTCGATTTGAGGGATAACATGTTTGGTGTTGAAGCTGGTATTGCTCTCAGTAAAGCCATTTCTTCCCATTTAGGTCTTACCGAGGTTTACCTTAGCTACCTGAATCTCGAAGATGAAGGAGCCACCACTCTTGTCAATGCTCTCAAAGAATCTGCTCCGTCGCTCGAAGTCCTCGAGATGGCTGGAAACGACATCACATCTGACGCTGCTCCTGCTTTAGCTGCATGTATAGTGGCGAAACAGTTCCTCTCCAAGCTGAACTTGAGTGAGAATGAACTAAAGGACGAGGGTTCTATTCTGATAGGTAAGGCATTGGAAGAGGGGCACAACCAGTTAAAGGAAGTCGATATGAGCACCAATGGAATAAGAAGGGCTGGGGCCAGGATCTTGGCACATGCGGTGGTACATAAGCCTGAGTTTAAATTGCTGAACATTGATGCCAATTACATCTCTGATGAAGGCATTGATGAGGTGAGGGAGATATTTAAGGGTTTCCCTTATTTGCTTGGTCCCTTGGATGAGAACGATCCTGAAGGAGAAGATGACAACGAGGACTCTAAAGAAGAGGATGATGAAAACGACGACGGCGATGATTTGGGATCAAAGCTTAAGCATCTTGAAGTCGGCCAAGAAGATTAATGGGCTATCAATATGAGGTATCGCTTCCTGGATTCTGACTGCATTCTTAACCTTTAGAAAACTAAAACCGCTTAAAAGCATTTTTGTCTGCCTATGCAGGTATCTCTTTTTTCTTGACAGTCTGGATTGACCGGCTTGGTTTTTTTCCTACTCTATATGGGAGGACCAGTAGTTGTAACTCATTCAGAAGATAGTTAATGGGACAGTGGTTTTTTATGCTTCGAAACCACCGTAATTTACATGGTTAATGCTCAAATGCATGCTCTTGGCACTGCTTAGGAATGTTTTATTAGTTAGAAGGTTTAACTGTTTAGTTATTTAAGTTTTTCTTACACATTCAGAACATCCCCTGTGGTATGATGGACCAAACAAGATGTCAGATGTTAAGAAACTTTTGATTTTTCATTATTCAGTCCGGAGATTACTTTTCAGTAATCAAAATTTATGATTCAGCAGAATGTTATTATTGTCTGATATTTTGAATCGGTTTCACTGCAAAATTTCCACTTGACACTGCAGGAATATATTTTTGATTGGGAAATGGATCTATTTTATGTATGTTTGAAGTAACAAGATGTCAGCCACCAAGGAATGGATCTATTTTATGTATGTTTGAAGTAACAAGATGTCAGCCACCAAGGTCTGGCCATGTGTAAAATGTCCCCCCCCCCCGTTTGGAGTGGCGCTCCAGAGGCCAGATCTAATCATTAGAGCGTTGGGTGTTTCTTACCATTTAAGGGCTCATGGCTTTGACTATTAATTTTTTAATAGGAAGATAAAAAAGAGAAATGTGTCTGGTAGTGCCTTTTTTGGTTGAGCGATAGGGTTAGTGGTTAGTAATTAGTAGGTGAAGGCTGGGTTCTTGGTGTCAACACACAAACATCTCGGCATATCTGCAGTGATTAGTCCCACTTTCAAAGGGGTTGGGGACACTATGTTGTATTAAAAAGAAAAAAAAAAGTCGTAGACTTAAACCAGCTTAGAGAAACATCTCTTTTAGTGTTTGATAGAAATCTGAGCCGTTGTGTAACGGCCATGTACTCTGACACCTAAAGTTTAGGTGTAGCTCGCCCCGGAGTCACCCGGGAGCCCCTATGTAATGCTATGTAAGGCTCGTTATGAAGCCATGTCAGCCCCCGTACCAGGGCATATCTGTTAGCTTAGTGGCATTTTAGTAATAAGGGAGTATGACCGGCCTCTACTTTTGATGTTCCCTTCTGGAAATCTAGTAAAGACTTAGCATACACTTTGTAGGAAGGGTGTCAGTGCTATCCTAATCCCCGGCCTACACCCACGTTGTTGAAGCCTTGAAGCCCAGCTCCGTGGAAGTCCCGCGTGTCATAGGATCATCAATTGCTTGTAACGCATCTATTTGCTTTTATAACGCGTTGCACCGTGTAATCAAATATTATATCAACAAAATTGCCTCCGGGCTTTATCTCGTGTTGCCTCGTTTTCTTGTTTGCTAGCTACGTGTGTGTGGTGTACGATCATTTT
Organism: Akebia trifoliata; assembly: GCF_017979445.1. Lineage (NCBI taxonomy): Eukaryota > Viridiplantae > Streptophyta > Magnoliopsida > Ranunculales > Lardizabalaceae > Akebia > Akebia trifoliata. The sequence continues at coordinate 27,785,129 of NC_141390.1, forward strand.
ACAGGCTTGCAAGTGGATTTGACCCCCTTGCACCGCACGACCCCGCTTCGAAAGAATAGGGCCGTGACACGTTGGCTCAAGGGATCATCATAATGGTGTGATCCCTCGGTGACATAATTTTTGGAGCAAATCATGTTAGAAACCTAGTCATCCAAAATGTGAATGTTACTGTGTTTGTCATTCTAGGGGAAAAGTAGTAAAATAACCTTCTTTTTAGACCCTTACCATGTTTTTATTTTCATCATGTGATGGCCTGCAAGGAGTCCAAGACAAATAGGCTCAAGGTGGTCATGTCTCAAGATCCCAAGCCTTTGTTGTTACCGAATTGGTAAAGTTTGTGGGTGTTTGTATGATATTCCTGCCCCCCCCCCCTACCTTGCTCCCATAATGTTGGAACCCGTCTCCAGTTGCTTTAGGTGGATACTTATTTATGCTATCTTAATATTGACTGACTTGTCTAGTTGATACTATAATTTTTTTATGATTTGAAAAAGTGAATTTGGTTTTCTTTTTAAAAACTATTAAAATGTTAACTTGTAAAAGAGAGTGCTCTGTTAATTTTTACAGGAGAGACAATGGAGTAGGTGAAATGTGATCGATGATGACCAAATTAATTTTAAGTGTGATCAAAACTTTGACACTAGAATCTATGGTAGACCTATCGATTTCAAAGATATACACAAAAAAGGCTATAGGGATTCTTCGAACCCTATAATGTTTTTGAACTTGACGCAAATCCTCCTGCTCCTATATTTGCATTTGCCACCCTCGATACTCAAGTTACTTAGTTCGGACCTACCTTCTCTCTTATTATAGATCTCATTAAAACATGGTTACCCCATGACATCGCTAAACATTTAAAAATGTTCGCACTTGCTTGGTTAAATTTTGTTGGGATCAGAAATTAATCATCCCAAAAATATGGAAAATGCTAGCCTCACCAACAGGTTGAAACTCTCCATCAACGTGACCGTTGGGATGGTAGGATTCCCAAGAAAAATGTATCACAAGGAAATGGTGTTTTTATCGCTAGAAGATTGAAACTAATCTCAAGGAAACCTGAGTTTTTCCTCAAATCCTAATGGTCATATTGATGGAGAGCCTCAAGAAATGTCCTAAAAACACATGTACCATGTCACAACACATTTACAAGGTGACAACTTGCTAATTTGTTAAAGTGTTTCACAACAAACACTTGGAACCTGCATTCACCCACTTGCCTAAAACGGCAAAAAGTGTATTTAGGGGTGTAAATTTTCTTGCATATTTCCTTAATTATAAAGATGAAGTTGAGTTAATACTCTCACTTGTCACGTCGTGCTCGTTACAACACTACATCGTGCTACACTTGTAAGTGATGACATGCAAGTTCGCCTAGAAACACCTAATGTAATACACAAAGGCACAATAAAGAAGGCAAACGCCATTGCTAGCAACTTACAAGACAACACACATCATACACATTCACATTATAAGAGAACTCTCCTTTGGACGTGTTGAAACAGTAGGTAACTTGTAGGCATGTACTTAAACCTTTCTTGTGATCTTAGACGATGATTTAATGCCATTAATTTCTACAATAGCCCCACCAAATGAAAGCAGTTTTAACTCAATACCCAACCAAAAAAATAAAAATATGAACTCCATATCCCGACGTTGTAGAGGAGCTCTCTGTCACAAATCATACAGATGAAAACAATGAACAATAAATATTTTAGGTTATGAAAAGCATCATCATCAAATCATTCCCCAAAAATTTGGAATTAGCAAAACTAATCTTTTTCCAACATTCAATTCTGACCAAACCCGTATCTCATTATGGATATGAATTCGTACTTGGCAGTATTAAATGTTACAACTAAGATTAATGAATGCAATGGGTGTAGGAGCAAGAGCAGCGACAGCATTCTTTCATTTGTTTGGTGTGCCAGTTCCAGTCAAACCCATCTGTTTCCTTTGCTGTTAGGAGTCTGCCCTCTCACATCCGATGATGAGCTTTGCACACCATGGCTTGATCTCTTCCTCTTGTGAGTCTTCCATGTAAGGACATCCCCACTCCAACCATTTCTGCCAACACTTCCATATTCGGGTTCGTTGGATTGTACGGGTCCAGTCATTTGTCCATTTGGGGTCCGACCCAAGAAATCTTCAGTTGCATCCTCACTTACTATAGACTCATTGTCATTCCTCGGCTCTGATATTTCTTGTTCCAACCCCACATCATCACTGGTTGACTCATTGGCCTCAGAAGGAAGATTTTCTCTCCTATTGCCTCTAGTTGTGAGCTTAGACAAGTCTTCTCCATTTTCCACAGCCTTCAACCACTGTATGTCACTCAGGCTGTCAGCATAGACCACCTCTTTCCTCTGTCGTTTTCCTGTGATGTTGATACTATCATGTTTTGGATCCTTGGGTTTTTCTCCCTTGGAGACAGAATATGCCCAGTCGGGTACCTCGTGTTCCTCCATCAACCTTGATTTGTAGTTCTCTCTCTGCCGTCTCTCCTCGTCCATCTTCTCAAACAACCAGTACTCATCCTCTGTTCGGGCTGCAAGGCGATTGATCTCCCTCTCACTTGGCACGTCAGTCCCAAGTGAGTTTGTACCTCTACGCATGATCTCCTGCAACAACTCTCTCCTGTCCCGAGCTACACAAAAACAGCTTAACTTGGTTTATGCCATCTACATTTATACAAAAATAAGTGAAAATTCGAACAATAAGACTACGATGAGGTAACTTGATGTGCCAGACTGATGACACGAGGAGGTGTCAGGAAAACTTTATCTGAAAATACCAAGATAATGACATACCCACAACATTGACTTGATGTGTTAAGATATTACATATTTACATGTATATATACACATCCTCGCAAAAAATAGCCCGTTCCGAAACTTCTAGCCCATATAGGACAAAACGCGTTGGCTATGTTATTGGCTCTTGAACTTGACCCATATATGTATACTAGAAGATGGGTATGTGCAAATGCACATTTATCAAACAGGCTTATTTGTAATTTAAAATATTGATTAAAAGGGCTTTGAATTTGAAGATTACATGGTAAAAAGGATACTTGTATAATTTTGAAAGCTAAGCAACGTGAAGGTTGCAATTTTCTTGATTTTTACCAAAATGACCCCGATTATATTAAATTTAAATAAAAAAATGGGGGTATTTATTGCAACTTAAATTTTGGTGTCAAACCACTTCTACTCCGCCATCTCATTATAATATTAAAGATTTTCATATCAAATCTATACTAGAAAGGAGAAAATACTTGGTTTCATGATGGGAAGGAACTGCTCTTTGTGCTTATAAAGACTCACCTGTGATATACAAACCAAAAAAGTCTGATGGGGTGATCCTAATATTCCAATATCCCACGTTCTTTAACATTGTGATGTGGTAAATGCACGGAGCACATATTGCTATGTTTGCATCCTGATGCAAATATTTCTCTAAAAGAATGTAGCTAGAAATTATATATGCATCACTGATGCATTACAGACACTTGTGTTTGATGAGGAACTGATATGCAACTTTAAAAAAATCGAGTGCCCTAGGTTTCAAGAAACCACAGACTATGATTGGATAAAACTACCATTCCCTAAAGATCACTTTTTAGTCAAACATTGAAGGATGAAAGATAACAACAAACCTGTGGAAGTTGTATTGAACAGTCCTGCCTGGATGACCTTGGCATCAATGCCCCTTTTCTGTTTCGCACGTTCCAAGATTACTTCTTCAATTGATCCAACACTGATAAGCACAAAAACCCGTACTTCTTTCTTTTGCCCAATACGATGGGCTCGATCCTCCGCCTGTTGGTCCATTTGGGGGTTCCAATCACTGTCAAAGATTATCACAGTATCTGCGGTTTGCAAGTTTAGACCAAGGCCTCCAGCCCGGGTGCTCAAAAGAAACATGAAGAAAGGTGAGTCTGGTGCATTGAACTGCTTTAACAAAGTCCCTCTTTCTTCGGTCTTAGTTGACCCATCAAGTCTAAGATACTTGAATTCATGTAATTGCAAATAAATTTCAAGAATGTCTATGAGACGGGTCATTTGTGAGAAAAGTAAAACTCTATGCCCCGCTCTTTGGAGTTTTGGGAGTAAGCGATCAAGCAGCTCAAATTTTCCCGACGCTCTGATGATCTCCTCCTTGCGCCATATGTTATATGCTTCCACAAAAAGGTATGGATGGTTACAACACTTTCTGAGTTGCATTGTCAGGTTCTGGAGACTCTTGGATTTCCCAGATCCTGCACATTTTTGTCCCAAAGGTTAAAGAATTTACAATTTTATCACAAGTTAAACAGGGTTGGAATTCTAATGTGCAAAGGGAACATAATCAGAATTTAATTAGGTGGATAGCAAAGAGAACTGAAGGATGACGATGGAGAAGAATATAACTACATTGTCACTAAGGCCAGCTAATAAATGTCATTTCTTCAAAGGATAGACAAAAGATTAAAACTTGGTAATGGAGATGCTAAATGTAAGTTTATACCAGCCAAGTGATCTTCTTATCGGTTCTTGGGCATTTATTTTTTTGGTGTAAGATCTTTAAAGAGTTCAAAGGTTTTTCTTCGAGGAATTCTTAGTCCGGTGGGACAGTGAGTAGTATTTCAGGGATGTAGTTCTGTGTGTTTCTAGTTCCCAGGTTGGTCATCTTGACCTCCCCTTTCTGTCTTCAAAAAAATCTCTTTATTTATCAAAAAAAAAAAAATGTAAGTTTATATCAAACTTAGACCTTACACATTGCTTTAAAATAATAAAAAGGGGATGCTGCCAATAATTAAACAACCTACCAAAAAAAAGAAAGAAAGAGAACAAGTTGGTCGACATTCAACTAATCAGAAGAAATGTGCATGCACTTTGACAAAAGTGAAGGTCGCAAGCATCATCAAGCAATATCTCAAAAGAATGGCAAACATAAGTTACACAATGCTTCAGTTAGGCATCACCTCAATTGGCTGAGACCCTAGAGCCCTATGTAATAACTAACACCACATGTGTCGGGATGCTTGCCACAAGTACGAGGTGTTTCACATAATGACTAGAAAGTTGGAATGCCAACAAGTCCACACACATTATAATATGATATATTAACTATAGTTAACTCAGAATTATTAAATAAAAAAGAGGAAAGAAATATATGAAAAGTAAAAGAAAACATATATTTGTTTACTAAATGCAGACCAAAGTAGTAGGCCTCCTAAATCATTCGGCCAATGGTCAAAGCTTATAGCTGTTTGAATCCACAACAACTATTTCAGGACTTATATGGAGATCCGTGTTGAAATTTTTGGTATAACAAAAATATTAAGAGTGTTGGATCATTATTGGGAAAGTAGTTTACATTTAATTACTACTACAACTATTTCCGAACTTATATGGAAATCTGTGTTGAAATTTTTGGTATAACAAAAATGACGAAAATATAGGGTGTTTGATTATTATTGGGAAAGTAGTATGTTACTTTAGATGGATAGCTATGATATGTAATTTAGGTCTTAAGTCAGGTCTTAGGATTTTGTTTTCTTATAGATAGACGTTATGAGGAGTGAGGACATGTAACTGGACTTCTGATTATTGAACTATACTTATTGTTTCCCAGATTCTTTGTGAACTATCTATAATAAAAAGAAGATTCTTTTTGTGAGCTCTTGGGATTGCTTGGATTAATATCCTCTAGGAAGCTTTCTTATTACATTACTTCTACATTAAGCAACGGAACACCACTCTTGAAAAATGGAAAAATTCCAAATAATAACTAACATACCAGAATCCAGCCCAACTCTCCCGAGGTCTGTGACCTGCTGATAATATACTTTCTGCCATGCTGACAGATCACATTTCAGTATGACCTGAGTTTTCCCAGGAAGGTACTTCTCTACCTCATCTTTCTTCCTCCTCAATATGAATGGCCTTATAACCTGAAAATCCAGGAAAGACGGTAAAAAACAGCAACAGTTCAAGAAGATATCTTACAACATACAGTTCAGAGTAGTTATCAACACCTACATGATGTAAACGGCGAATAATCAATAGCTCCTCTTCATCTGTAAGAGAAACATCACATCGATCTGCAAATGGTGCATTAAACCATTCCTCGAAATTCTGCACTGAATTAAAAATGGTGGGGAGGAGAAAATTAAGAAGTGCCCATAATTCCTGCAGACTATTTTGTATCGGGGTACCAGTTAACAAAAGTCTGCGCCTAATCCGATAGCTGCACACAAGGAAACACTCAATTAGAGACACCCCACTCTTTGTTTACGGAAATAAGAAAAAATGTCTAGTAAAAAGTAAATGAAATTAATTATGTAGGCCACTTTGAGAACACAATCAACTTATTTAGATTTTGCAAAAGTAGGTATTCTAGATGGATAATGATCCACAGAGTGGAGTGGAACCTTTATATTTTACAATAATCTTATATGCAAACAATCAGATATTCAGCTTAAGTATTAATTCCGAATGAACTAAACTAAATTGAGGAAGTAAAAATAGTACCAACAAAAACAAACATATTATATTTAAAACAAAAATATTCTGTTTAAATAAACCTGCAATTAAGTTGCAAATCACATGCACTTACGGGCACTAGGAATGATCAACCATCACCAGCACTTTGTATAGAAACATTAGAAATCAACAATTTGTTACCATTAGTTACAAAGCAATAGAAAACATAATATGCTAGAGAAGCAATGATCTCTGCATGTAATGCAGCTATCCATCAAGATGAATGAAGAAACAAGGACACATAACCTCCAATAGAGAAGTTTTAAGGGAGGGGTTTCAGGAGTTGGAACATCTAGTAAATGAGTCAGATCAGCCAATCCCTGCAGGTCTAGCCTCTTCCAGATTCCTAGCTGACATGCTGCCCGAGACCTATGCCCAATTATGTTTTGATCTCTTAACATGTTCATTGGTCCATGACCCTTCAAAAGGGGGATGGCAAGAAGAAGAAATGAGAGAATGTCAACAACTAACAATAAAGAATGCCTGCCCCTACTCATGATTTTACCATATGATTCTATTTGCAAAATTGCTTCATTTATACTCATGAAGAACAAATTGATTTGAGACATAATAAAGAGCAGTTCAAATGATCAAAAGATGCTTCGTCAAGAAAATGACCAATCAAAAGGGTAAATGGCCATCTAAGAGACATTGCATCAACATGTGAGTTAAATTGCTTAATTTATACTCAATGAAGAACAAATTGATTTGAGACATAACAAAGAGCAGTTCAAACGATCAAGATGCTTTGTCAAGAAAACGACTAATCAATAGAGTAAATGGCCATTTAAGAGACGTTGCATCACAACATGTGAGTAATTATAGTGTGGTCCTATCCGATGTAACCACACTTAGAAAGAGATACAATCAGCAAATCCTTCAAATTGTGGCATGTGGCATACCCTGACAGAAGAGTACGTGCAAGAGCACTCTCATGATTTTTTAATCTATGTCCTTCATCAACCACCATGTAGTACCAGTGAATCTTCTTCAAAAACGCTTTGTCCCGCATGATCAGATCATAGTGGGTGATCATCACATTGAATTTTCCCTCTCCTGAATACTCTTCCCTCATTAGCTTCCGTTCGTCTAGACGCCCATCGTATAGAATGGCCACAATACTGAATCAAGAAGAAAACCCTTAATAAAGTGATTTGATATTAAAAATCACAAAGACGTAAAAAAAAGGAATAAATATATTGTGAAAAAATGAATCTCTGTACCTAGGAGCCCAAGTAGAGAATTCGCTGACCCAATTCGGAAGTACAGCCTTTGGAGCCACAATCAAGTGCGGTCCAGTTACACCCTTTTTCTCCAATAGATATGCAACCAATGATATGGTTTGTATTGTCTTCCCTAATCCCATCTCATCAGCCAAGATACCATTTAGATTGTTGTTGAACAAAGAAAGCATCCACTGAAGTCCTTCCAACTGGTAAGCTCTCAGTTCTCCACCTTGAAGTATAGATGGTTGCTCTGTTACCTACAGAGTTCAAATGTATGTTAGTTCCTTGGTCCTTCACATCAAATACTAAAGGTTGTGAGAAATCTTCATGCACTTATATGCTTATATTAACATTCCTATGTGGGATTTGTTTTTCGTATGTGGTCTGCACGAATGAAACATTCCTATGCTGATGCTGAACTGAAAGGAAAAATGGAATGTCAGAACAGTTTCCCAATCCCATTTTTGCATTTCCACTAGGGCTTAAAATGGGTTGGGTTCAGGCCGGATCCGAGTATATCCATATCCATATCCGAATTTTATATCCCGATCCAACGCGGATCCTATTAGCTAAAAATCCGAATCATTTTTCTTTCATTAAATCCAGATTCGGATCTGACCAGACTGAATTACTTGATTTGGGTCAGTCGGGTCGGACAATTCTGGACTGTTCAACATTTTTTTGTTGTTGCTATATTTCTTTTGAAATTGCTATAAAATTCAAGTTTACCATTATAATTCTTTTATTTTATAAGAATTCATGTTATATTAATGTATTAAAAAAATATATTTTGAAAAACATAAAAATATATCATTTGAATCTAGGCGGATACAGGGATGGATCCGTATCGACTCGGGTCAAGGGACATCAACCCATATTTTTATTCGGATCTACTCTAAGGGTCCAACCCATATTGGATAAAATCCCTAATTTCCACATTTCTCATGTAATTCTGAGTACACAGGCCCATGAAAGGTTTAGACTGACTGTCCAACTCTCTCACTAGCCTACATGTCAGTATGCAACACCGAACCTATTTAGACATAAACCACATATAAGTACTGAAACAAATTAGAAGAATAAAATAAAGGGAGGCTGAAAATGGAGGATTTCTTCTTTACCTTTTCCTGAATTGAATGAATAACAGAATTATACTGTCGCTGGCCTTCAAGTAGATCATTTGTCTTAAGATGGTGATCAGAATCTAAATCAACTATGTCTACATCTTCCTCTTGAAGCATATCTGGAGGGCTTTCACTCTTAGAAGCAGACAACTGTGATGGGTCATCAGCTTCTAAGCCTTGTAACGCTTCAACACTATCCAAATTGTTTGCATCTTTTTGCCTTTGAACAGCAGCTCCCAAACAAACAAGAAGGTCATTGGTTTTCCCAAGAAGCATAGTTAACCGTTCATTCTTGCTCTCCTCCACCATCCGCATGTAAGCTTCTTGATCATCGGCTTTCAGTGCTTGGAACCTCAATTTCTCTGCCCGTGTAGCACGTTGCCTTTGCCTTCCATGCCATGCCTATATGATATAACAGGATCAATAACGAATCTTTATTGAAGTCTATAAATTTTGAATTGTTATCATGGTATTTAAATCATCCTAGGGGTATTATTTGAACTTTTTAAATGCTTGTCAAATGCAAGGTGTCTGCCAAACTTTGTAATGTGTTGTAGAATTATGTTGGGGCTTATGGAAAGAACTCAATAAGCGCACCGAGAACATTGATGTCTCATTAGAAGACTTTTATTTTTATTTTTATAGAAGAGGAAGGCTATTTTGTATCAATGGACCTCCATCCTCTTTAAATTTTATGGGATCAGATTTTGTCTAGAAGGAGGTGATGGTTGATTCAGAATGATATAGACTAAACATTGAGAACTTCTGTTGGTTATATCTAATACACGTGACATCAAACAGCATGAAGCATGTTCTATTACACGTAACAACTATGATGAACAACTACTAGGCATACCATAAATCTTGTCCAATCTCTAAGGAAATTCCAGAGGTACTTGTTTTAAGTTTTAAGAAATCATTTTTTAGATAGGTTTAAAGTGTGAAGGTAGGGTTGAGATCCCAGGTCTGTGTATTACACAAACAGACCTGGAATAAAAAAAATGTAAATAAGGAAGATGTTTTTATTGGTTTGACAAACGCTAAATTTTTTGACAGAAAGAAGTAGGCATTTTTGCAAAAAAAAAAGAAGAAAAAAACATGTTTCACAAGATAAATTGTGACATTCTAGAATTACAAAATTCTGTAGGTTATCGCAAGATTAATTAAATATTACCAATAATAGGTGCGGTAGATAACTAAGGATAAAACAAAAAATTCCTCCAATGTCCTAAACATTTTTACCTTAGCTTGATCAAAATATTGCAGAAAAAGCACAAAAAGCACACTACAGTAGACATGATGTCAAAGGTTTAGAAGTCCATAGGAAAGACAAAATAGACTACAAAGAAAGCCAATAAATGACATGCCTGGACACCATCATTTCTCTGTTTACGGCGCTTCAAAGTAGCTTGTCCTTGCAACTGAAACTCACGAGTCGCATTAAGAATTTCTGCAAAGAATTTCCTTTTCCTGGTCTCTATACGGTTCTTTTCCTCTTCTTCTAACCTTGACAGCTTCTGCAGCAAGTAGATTTCTCAACATCAGCAACATGTTGAATGTTATGTACAAGAGATGACAATATAATTTAACATGCATGTCAGGAGATTTATAATCTAATTGTTATAGACCATAAATTTGTCTATTACTGACCTCTATACACAAACTATTAGCACATATACAAAGGGATGGAACCCACTAATCAAATATCCGGTCTAGGAGTCTGCCTAAGACAAATGTTGACCTGATAGAATGAGTGTAACCATCAACAATTGATCACATTTGGAGCATGTCATACCTTATCAGATCATCCAAGAGAGTCAATAGATCAGATAAGGATAATCATCTAACAAAGACAAGTTTTTTTCATAGATGACCTCGTCTGGACCCATCATCTTTTGGTTGCAATAGCCTTCTTGGCTGCCATGTATTTATAGACTGTGTTTGCAATCTATTGTCTTATAATAACTGAATAGTCTAGCTAGAAAAAGTAATGTATATATGGTAACATAACCTCTGCATCCCGTTTCTTCCGCTGACGTTCATCGGCTTCCATAGCGAAAGCATCTCCCATACCATACATGATAAAGGGACGACGCAATCGCATCATTCCCCAGTCGAACAATAACTTGTCAGGATATGCACATTTCTCTCGCAGACTGTATTCTGAGCTCACATCAGACCGAACCTTGCTTTGCAACTCTGCTAGCTGTTAGAAAAAAATTCCTTGCCCACAAGGACAAAACCGTAAGTCATCCCTCAGTTATTAAAACAAATGTTGAAGATGAAAGAACATTAGAAAAGAAAGATTGATGTTGTTTCCAACAGGACTAAAAGTCAAGTGTTTGGTATGCAGTGTGGTAAAACTGCACCAATTCTTATCACCATCCATTGACTGAAACACGCTTTCACAAGGTGTCTCTGACATGTGGCCATTAGGAAGAAGACATTGGGCCTTGTCTCGTACTATCTCAGTTTTCAACAGACCAAGACCTTAAACCATGATACTCGTGGTATGGTCTTTCAGAACATTGGTTATGTGACTAAAAATAAAAATTATGTATGTTGTGAAAGAACCTTTATTGTTGCATGATAAAAAAAAAGATATTGGTTGCAAGACCCAATAAAGAAATAAACATTTTTATGCAAATAAAAATGACTAATAAAGTTGTGAAAAAACCTTTAGCTATAAGGTTACCTTTAATCCATATAGCTCAAGCAAGGACTTTGTCTGCACGTCCTCACCTCTACTTGAAGGCAACTCTGATTAAATATTATATGTATGTCAGCTGTGAGAAAGAAGCTAGACAATAGCTGAAATAATAACACTCAGCTTTGAAAATATTCACACAAGGAGATAAGGAAACAAGAATGACCTAAACATTAAAGGAGATAAGGAAAGAAAAAATCTCGAATCTCTTTTAACAACATGGACAGTCTCCAAGTACTCATTTTTTCTCCCAGATGCCCAACTGATTGTTTTGTTTGAGTCGACTCCATTCATAATCTTGTGTGTACATAAAAGTTGGTAGGAAGTGTTAGACCATGGAGAGCAAAAAATTCCAGAAAAGGTTCCCCATTAATGTGATCGCCTACCTCAGACATGGAATCTGTGAACCAACTCACAAGTATGTTCACCAAGGAACTTGGACGAGGTCCCTTAAACAAAAATTGTTCCAAATTAGACATAGATGAAATTGATACTCCAGCTTTATGGGGAGCTTTAATGTTTATTCATTGGTATTTATAACAATATAAGGGTTGCATAAGGCTTTTGGTTTTGTCATTTAATAGGGGTCCATTGGTTCTTAGGCTTCAATTTATAAAAGATGTAAGGAGAAGTAGAGGTCGCTGTGGAAAAACTAACTAAAACCCTACATTATCATCCTCTACTCCTATTCTCTCATTTTCTCTTCTTTTCCCTCTTCTCCTTTTTATTCATCTTCTCTTCCAAACCCTAGAATCCTAGCAACAAAACAATCATATCATACTGCAAAGCAAATAAAGATTAATCTATAATAAACAAACTATGAAAACCACAATAAGAAAAAATTGAAAAAAATAAAAATAAAAATTGATCATAGAACATATAGATCGGGTACATGCTATTTTGTCAACTCATGTACCCGTAGTAATGCAACCACAAATCAAAATTTCATTCCATTTCGGACTGTTTTGGTGAACTTCTAGTTTTGACTGACACTGGAATGAAATATTGACCCCAAAACATTTAGAATGTTTCAAATTATCTCGGAATGTTTTGGTCAAGTTGTTTTTTCTGCAAACCAAAAGATTGTCTGGAAACGAGATTTTGAACACTGATACAAACAATGGTTTTTTGTTGAGGAAACAATGTTACTTGTCTGATAGACCACAAGGATGGTCTATGAATTATAGTAACATGGTAAGCTTATTTACAATATACATCCAAAGTGTCCCACCTAGAAGATCTTCTATGTCTAATGTTGGATTTCACCCTCTTGTATGCACGATGTGGATTAGTATGCCGTTACTGGACCTGACTTTTATTTTCTTTTTTGATGGGCATAAAATTAAGCAAGCCATAAGGAATGATGATTCAAAGGAGGTCAAGAAGACCTACCGAATTCAGGAGAAATGAATGGAAGAACAAAACAAGACAACAAAAAACAGTAAGGAAAACAAAAACTCCACATGTTTTCCTTACACACGAGCTCCCATATGAAAATGAAATCCTCTAAAATATCCCTTTAAGTCTTTGAAAAGATTGCACCAAACACTGATGATAAGTGATGAATCGACTGTTCCTTCCCTTGTAAAAATGTGATTATTTCTCTCCATCCAAATACCCAAAAATAGCAAAGAGGATCAGACACCATAAGATCCTTTTTTGCCCATAAAGACCTCCAAAATTGAACAAGAGATAGAATCGATCTAAGTAAAACCCAGTGAAGGTGACACAGAGAAATAACCTTATTGATGGAGTGACCTTGTAGTCTACTCAATAGTTCACTGTCTTCATTCTATTGACATAAAGTTTACTGTCATGTATGTGTTCGAATGCTCTACCAATTCAGTTCTAAAGAAATCAAATATCCTTCAACTTCAGAATGCAAAAAGAATTAAATGGTGAGATTATCCATAAAGACCAGGATTATATGGTACAAGTGACCCAAGTGAAATTACAAGATTTATACTCTTAATATCAAATAGTAACCTTCAAGCTCAGTTAAACGATGTTGAATGTGACTTTGTAAGCGATTTTCCCTAGATTCTCCCAATCTCAAGCCTGACGTGTGATTGGACCGTTGCTTCAGTAGTGCATCCTCAAGGTCTGTTATTAAATCCCCTCCATCCGAAAATCCATGACAGCTCTGTGTAAAAAGAGGTCAACTGTAATTAGAACAAAAAAAAGCACACACATTATATGATGCACAATAATCAAATCATTATTCAATACCACCAAAAGTGCTCGAAAATCAAGTGTACATGCAAACAACGAGATCAAATAATTTAGTCCAGGTTGGCCTGGCCTACGGAGATGTTGTAATAGATTTAAGTCAATCTCTAGTTTCACAAAATGAAGAAAATAAAAATAAATAATCAAAATGTATATTTCATATAGAATAATGATTTTTTGATGCCTTCCTTTGACATACGCCTATCACAAAACCATAGATCATTTGCCCCAGGATATGCAGAACCATAAATCTTTTTCTTGTGTATCCCGAGGTAAATGATCTACGGTTCTGTGATAGGGGTGTTTGTCAGAGGGGGTGTCACATTATCACGACTCTTTCATATACTATCAAGAAAATTTCATAGGAAAATGCTGAAGTAACATTAAAATTGACATCAATTCTCACATTAGTGATGTGGTTGTATGTACGGAACCATAGATGCTTTTCATTGAGATACGAGTGAAACGCATCTATGGCTATGTGTGCACCTCCACATCATCAATGTGAGAATGGATGTCAATTTTAATGTTACTCCAACATGACTCAATTTCATATTATAAAAAATGTATTTTTCATATAAAAGAAAATTTCACATTAAAACATAACATAACACAACAATGTATTTTTAAAACTTCAAGTTGGATTAAATTTCCAATTAAAAAGTCACAAATTAGTCGCGCAGCGATATTTGTTACTATGCTTTCAATACCTTGACCGAGCTTCATTTAAACCACAAATTCCTAAAAAGTACAGAGTGAACACACAAAAACTCACAACTGTCTGAAAGTTATGAAAAAATGGAACAGTTAACAATATCTTTCAAAGTACAACAGAGCGGAAAAAGATGTGCATTGTAGCTATTGGTAGTGGCAATGAAGAAAAAATTATTGCAACAAAAAGTGGTCGAAAATCAAGGTGAATCAAAGATGTATACATCAGGTTCATTGTCTGATAAAAGTTGGCACAGATATCCCATTGAAAGTGATGCCTTTTGTTATGGATGGCTTAGCTTTATGATCGTGATCAATATGTAGTCCACGATGGTAAAGATAATTCTTATTCATTAGGTACAAAGGAAAGAACATCACTTTGAACCCTTGGAATCATATCAATGGCAGCACCATTAGGGTTTTCAATGGATTGGGTTTGAATCGAGTCATGCCGTTACTATCAAAAGCTTTATTTAACGAAACATAAGAAGCCCTAATGTTTTTCCTTCATCGCCTTCACCCTCCTTTATAAAAAAACACATATCAAGCAGGTAAATAAACAAGAAGGAAGAAATAAATGCAAAACTAAAGGTAAAAAACGAGAAAATCAACTAATGCTAAGTGCAATAAATCAGAATCGAAACAAAAAATGAGCTTAAAACTATGATTTCCTAGCAAACAAGAAACTAGACCCCAAAATCAAAGAACTAAACACACCAAAAATCCACCAAAAGAGGGGGGGAAAACCAATTCAATCCAATCCAAGAAACAAAAAAAGAACTTGGATAGAATCTTTCTCACAAATGTTAAAAAAAAAAAGAACTATAATTCCTGAATTCTCTTCCACCCAACAAACCAATTGAACATAAAACTATACAAGAGAACCAATCCCAAAATCAAAGAGCTAAACACACCAAAAATCCACCAAAACAGTAACAAAAAAGAAAAAAAAAGGGTTTTGAGAGAACTTGAACCCAATCATTCTCACAGATGTTTAAAAAAAAAACATGAATTGAATCTAAATTCTCTTCCACCCAACAAAAAAATTAAACATAAAACTAAGATTTCCTAGCGAAAAAGGGAACCAACCCGCAAAATTAAAGAACTAAACACACCCAAATCTCCCAAAACAGAAACAAAAAACCCAATTCAATCAAACCCAAAAACCAAAAAAGGCAAAAAAGGGCTTCAAGAGAACTTGTACCGAATCCTTCTCACAGATGAGATTGTTATCACACAAAACGCTCTCATGAGCTCCATCACCGCCGCCACCGTCGTCTTCGAGGTCATCGAGATCATCAGAATGGTAGATAGAGGAGACTGTATCGAATATGTCTGGAGGGAGAGGGAGGTTTCGAGAGATCAGATTGAGAGCGCAGATCAAGGTCTTGGTCTTCTCGATATACGGTCGAGATTCATTCTCAAACTGAGTCTCCATGGCGGGAAATAAAACTGATAGTAACCGATATTTGGATTTTTGAAAAATAAAACCAACGGTCTTCCTTACGATCTCTGTTTATCTCTAACTCAACTCTTTGATTCCCCTCTCCCTTCGTTCGCTTCTTGAAACCCTCTCTCTCCTTTATAAAGAGGATATTGGGAGAGTAGTAGAGAATTACGAAAACTACCCCTATTTTATAAGAAATGACGAGACGTGTCCTAATGAATATCTTCTATAATAAAAAGGGATGTCCAATATAATTACATACACATCACTCTAAAAAAACGCCTACTATATATTTTTTTAATTTTTTTTAGCAACAAATTAAAAAAAAAAAAAAAAACTAAGAACAATATTAGGAGGACAACCAGATTCTTATAATAATTTTGTGTTTTTCTATGCATTTTGGTGTAAATTAGAGATTCATCCATGTATTTAGCTTATTACTTCCTCCAAATAAAATGGAAAATTAATTTTTTTAAATAATTATTAAGAAATTATAAAAAAAAAAGTAATAAATTGGCAGTTCAATCGCCGATTTACAAGTGAACGAAATTACCCCCTCGAAAATCGGTGATTGGATCACCGATCAACAGCTAATTTTCATTATAACAATCAAATTTTAAATTTTTTCTTTAATTTATATTCCAATATTCACATTTTTCACTCCGCTCCCAACATTCATTCCCAATTTTGCACAAATCTTACAACCAAATTTACGGATTAGACTCCTTACTTTCTTACTTTCTAATTTCTCTTAATTATTGTTATATTCTTTTCAATTTTTTTTGTAAGAAAAAATTTAAATTTCTAAGATGGCTGCTCGAAGAATGATTGTAATTCTATGTGAAGGTTATGTGAAGATCTGACGTACATTGGTGATAATACTCAAATTTTGATTGTGACGTCATATATTACATTGTCCGAGTTACATACGATGATTGTTTCAAATTGCAAGATTAGAACAACTTTTATATTGATGTTGAAGATGCACAATTATTATGTTGTAGTCATTGTAGTGTCATTGGAAATAACCGATTAATAGGTAGAAATCCTATTTAAAAATTATTTATTATTCTTTTTTTTGTTGCAATAATATATTATAATTAAAATATTATATTACTTTATATTATAATTTAATATATAACATCATTTTATATACTTTATGATTTATTATATTATTATAAATAATAATATAATTTAATATATATATTAACATGTGAAAATCAACCGGTCAAAAAACGTATAGAAATCATATTTTAATATTAATTAAAATTTAATATAATTTATTATATCGTTATATATAATAATATATAATTTAATATATATCTATTTAGGAAAATCAGGGGGTTTAACTGTCGGGTTGCAGTGAAGGGTATTTTGGGTACGGTCGATTTATTATTATTATTTTTTTTTACTAATTTCTTAAAAAATATTATTATTTTTTAATAATTTTCCCCAAATAAAATAATCAAAATGCCCTCATCTTTGTTTTTGTGTTAATAACTGGTATATTTTTCCAAAAAAATCATTGTCTTTATTCTCTACTAGAAGGTGGCATGTGCAAATACACATGTATTGAAAGGGTTTATTTATAATTTAAAATGTTATTTAAGGGGATTTTGAAAAATTACATAGTAGAGATGATATTTTTGTAATTTTGAAAATTAACCAACTGTAGAGATGGGTGCATTGGTGGGATTAAAATTTTGGTGTCAAACCACTTCTACTCTGTCTTTTCTTTTATGATAGTAAAGAAGATATATATGAGTTAGAATCCTTAGACACATAAAGCGGATTAAAATTTTGGTGTCAAACCACTTCTGCTCTGGCTTTTCTTTTATGATAGTAAAGAAGATATAAATGGGTTAGAATCCTTAGACACATAAAGCTACAATGTGTTTTGTCTTATATGGGTAACAAGGTTCCGAATGGGCTGATTTTTTTGGGAGGATGACCTCTATGGTGAGGGGATTATCCTTACAAAAAATCAGCCCATTCCGAAGCTTATAATCTCATTAAAAGGGATTTTATAAAAATCGGACGGTCCACGATTCTTCAACTTGTAAAACTAGAGTTAGAAATTTCAAAATGAGCTGATTTTTGGTAAGGATGATCTCTTCACCATAGAGATCATCCTCACAAAAAATCAGCCCATTCCGAACCTTTTTTCCCATATAAGACAGAACACGTTATGACTTTATAAGTAGCTTTATGTGTATGTGGATCCCAACTTTATATAGATATAACTAGGGAAAATTACTTAAAAAACCTTGGCGGAGGGATTTATTTCTAAATAGTCCCTAAGTTTTGTGTGGTAGCTTGATAGGACATTTAATAAACTTTTTTTTTCCTTAATGGTCCCTCATTATAGGCGAACTCATTGTTTTTTTATTTTTTGTCGAGTTCATCACTTTTTATTTATTGTCGAATTTGAAGCTTTTTTATTTGGTGTCACAATTTTTATTGTTGAACTCACTACTATTTACTATTGAGTTCCCCACATTTTAAATAAAAAGTGGTGTATTCGACATGGGTAAAACCCACAAATTTTCAATTTTTGAGTTTTTTCGACTAAAATACATGGAAATATCAACTAATAACTTGAGATAAGGATTTCAACTTAGAAGAATCATTCTTGATCAATTTTCATCCAAAAACTAAGAAAAATATGAAAATAACCCTTGAAAATGGCTTCTTCTTCCTTTTTAAATCTTTTTCGATAAAATGTAGTCTTCAAAACTCGACTGAGAAGTCAAAAATCTAATTTTTTATTTATTTATGAAAATGATGAATTTGAATGGTTAGGACATTCAATCGTAATAAATGTGGGAGAAGAGGTCTAGGGACTGTTAAGAAAAGAAAAGTAAACTAAATGGACTATTAAGAGACTGCCCAAAACTTAGAGACTATTTAGAAAAAAATCCCTCCGCTAGGGTCCTTTAAGTAATTTTCCCATAAAACTATAGAACCTTTTTAAACTTGTCTTCAACTTCTCTCAAAATTGTATCTTGTTCTTGAGGTTTGATAGTTGAAAGAGAGAGAATATTTAGGTAGAAGACAGGGTAACGAATTTTAACTTAGAATTTTTTTAAGAGTATTTAGGTAGAAGACAAGATTTTACCTCACATCGTACACGCTGACGTGAAAGTGTATGAGAACCATAGATGCTTTCCTTGAGATACAAGTGAAAAAGCTTCTTCTATGGTTCCTATCCAGTTTCACGTCAAGATGTATGATAGGAGGTCCAATCTTGAGGTCACTCCTACATGACTCTTTTTTTAATGGTGAATTTGTTGGTAATTTATCAATGAGTTCTTCACTTTAAATTAAAAATACCTACCAACGAATTCGCTGAAAAATGATTCATGCATGTTTTCGGAATTAATATGAACAGTTTACCAGAGTCAGAATTTCATCATATTTAGCACATGAAATGATAATTCGCCCTTCAATGGATGGCTTTGGGAGTGAGTATAACCTTTCTATTTCTCATCCAGAAACTCCATTCCTTTTGTCTCCCTACTATGATTCAACTAGAACTAAGGAGAGCAAGAGAGGGGAGAAATGACATTCAAAACAACAGCAGAGGCTATGAGATGGAGGAAAGAGGGGTAGAGAAGATATGTATTTATATCCCTATTTGGTGTATTAAAAATAAATTTCAGAATTTTCCTACTGAGTTTTCTTTGTTGATATTGGACAATATCAACCATTGTTACGGATTCATGTTTGTTCTCTTACATGTAGTGGATGATTTTGTACCATCTTTGCCCCTGTATTTAGTTAGTTGTTATAATGTATTGGATATCAAAAATTATATCCTTGGGTCCTTGGAGTAGTGGCCAACCTGGTTAGAAGTTTTGGAATAGGCTGATTTTTGGTGAGGATGATCTCTATGGTGAGGAGATCATCCTCACCAAAAATCAGCCCATTCCAAAACTTCTGACCCCATCAAAAATGGTTTACAAAAAATGGACGATCCATGATTTTTCAACTTGTAAACATGGGGTTAAAAATTTTGGAATGGGCTGATTTTTGGCGAGGATGATCTTCTAATCATAGAGATCATCCTCACCAAAAATCAGCTCGTTCCAAAACTTCTAACCCATGTAGGACAAAACACGTTTGTTAAAGTGTAGGGTGTTGAACATTTCCCTATATATATAGGGAAATGTTCAACACTTTACACTTTAACCTACGTTTTACTAAACATGTTTTGTCCTACATGGGTTAGAAGTTTTGGAATGTGTTGATTTTTGGTGAGGATGATCTCTACGATTAGAAGATCCTTCTTACAAAAAATCAGCTCATTCCAAAATTTCTAACCCATGTTTATAAGTTGAAAAATCGTGGACCGTCCATTTTTTGTAAACCATTTTTTATGGGGTTAGAAGTTTTAGAGATTATCCTCACCAAAAATCAGCTTATTCCAAAACTTGTAACCCATATAGGACAAAACACGTTTGGTAAAGCGTAGGGTAAAGTGTAGGGTGGCGAACGGGACCCATATATATATATATATATAGAACAGCGTTTCTAAGACTCATATTGGGACTCACATTGCGACACACCGTTTTGTCTTATATGGGCAAAAATACTTGGAATGGGCTGATTTTTTGTGAGGATGATCTCTATGGTGAGGAGATCATCCTTGCCAAAAATCAGCTCATTATGAAACTTCTAGACCGTCCAATTTTTGTTGAAAAATTATAGACCGTCCAATTTTTGTAAATCAATTTTGATGTGGTTAGAAGTTTTGGAATGGGATGATTTTTTGCCAGGATGATCCCCTCATCACAGAGATCATCCTCACAAAAAATCAGCTCATTCCAAACATATTTGCCCATATAAGACAAAATGGTGTGTCGCAATGTGAGTCTCAATATGAGTCTTAGGAACGTGACCCATATATATATATATGGGACGGTTCAACAGCCCTAAAGTTTGTTTAGTTTGGTATCAAACATTTTTCAAAATATGGGTTAGAAGCTTTGGAATGAGCTGATTTTTTGTGAGGATGATCTTTATGATGAGGAGATCATTCTCACCAAAAATCAGCCTATTCCAAAACTTCTAACCCCATCAAAAGTGATTTACAAAAATTGGATGGTCCTCGATTCTTCAACTTGTAAACTAGGTTTAGAAGTTTCAAAATGAGCTGCTTTTTTGTGAGGATGATCTCTTCACCGTAGAGATTATCCTCACAAAAAATCAGCATATTCCAAAACTTATAATCCCATCAAAAGTGATTTACAAAAAATGTTTGGCACCAAACTTGGCAAACTTTAGGGCTGCCGAACCGCTCACATATATATATATATATATTATATATATAATATATATATATATATATATATATATATATATATATATATATAATATATATATATTATATATATATATATATATATATATGGGAAATGTTCAGCACCCTAAGTTTTACCACACACTTTAACAAACGTTTTTTGTCCTACATGGGTTAGAAGTTTTGGAATGAGCTGATTTTTGGTGAGGATGATATCTATGATTAGAAGATCATCCTCCCCAAAAATCAGCCCATTCCGAAATGTTTAGCCCCATGTTTACACGTTGAAAAATCGTGGACCGTTCATTTTTTGTAAATCAATTTTGATGGGGTTAGAAGTTTTGGAATGAGCTGATTTTTGGTGAGGATGATCTCCTCACCATAGAGATCATCCTCACC
Organism: Akebia trifoliata; assembly: GCF_017979445.1. Classification (NCBI taxonomy): domain Eukaryota; kingdom Viridiplantae; phylum Streptophyta; class Magnoliopsida; order Ranunculales; family Lardizabalaceae; genus Akebia; species Akebia trifoliata. The sequence goes on from NC_141390.1 coordinate 27,806,804, forward strand.
AAAAATCAGCTCATTCCGAAACTTCTAACCCATGTAAGACAAAACGCGTTTGTTAAAGTGTGTGGTAAAACTAAGGGTGGCGAACGGGACCCTATATATATATATATATATATATATATATATATATATATATATATATAGGGTAGCGTTATTTGGCCAACAGTTTGGCAAACATTTTGGCAAACACATTTTTCAAAAAATGGGTTAGAGGTCTTGGAATGGGCTGATTTTTGGTGAGGATGATTTTTACGGTGAGGAGATCATCATCACCAAAAATCAGCCCATTCCAAAACTTCTAACCCCATCAAAAATGGTTTACAAAAAATGGATGGTTCACAAATTTTCAACTTGTAAACTGGGGCTAGAAGTTTTGGAATGAGCTGATTTTTGGTGAGGATGATCTCCTCACCGTAGAGATCATCCTCACCAAAAATCAGCCCATTCCAAGACCTCTAACCCATGTTTTGAAAAAGTGTTTGCCAAACTGTTGGCCAAATAACGGGACCCATATATATATATGGGTCCCGTTCAGTAACAAACATATTGGCAAAACATGGGTTAGAGGTTTTGGGATGAGCTGATTTTTGGTGAGGATGATATCTACGATGAGGAGATCATCATCACCAAAAATCAGCCCATTCCAAAACTTCTAACCCCATCAAAAATGGTTTACAAAAAATGGATGGTCCATGATTTTTCAACTTGTAAACATGGGCTAGAAGTTTTGGAATGGGCTGATTTTTTGGTGAGGATGATTTCCTCACCATAGAGATCATCCTCACCAAAAATCAGCCCATTCTAAAACCTCTAACCCATGTTTTGAAAAATGTTTGTTGCTGAACGGGACCCATATATATATAGGGTCAGGTTCAAACGACAACCATTTCAACACACATATAGACAACGTGTTTTGTCTTATATGGGCAAAAATGTTTGGAATGGGCTGATCTTTTGTGAGGATGATCTCTGTGGTGAGGAGATCATCCTTGCCAAAAATCAGCTCATTATGAAACTTCTAGACTGTCCAATTTTTGTTGAAAAATTATAGACCGTCCAATTTTTGTAAATCAATTTTGATGGGGTTACAAGTTTTGGAATGGGATGATTTTTTGCCAGGATGATCCCCTCATCACAGAGATCATCCTCACAAAAAATCAGCCAATTCCAAACATTTTTTCCCATATAAGACAAACACGTTGTCGCAATGTGTGTCGCAGGAACCCGACCCATATATATATATATATATATTTTTTTTTTTTTTTCTTCTAATCGATTATCATCAATAATGGTCATTCCCTGATTTGGCAACAATATTGCATCATGAGTGTTTTTTATTACTCCTTATTTACTACATTTTCCTAGTTAGTTGAACGCCGATCCGTGTTATTAAAACAGTAGCTCAATCACTGCCACAACACCATCAAGTATTTGCGTCCCCTAGACGAACATTTAGTGATTAAGCAACACGAAGAACCCAATGACCCGGTCTGGATTTAATTACTTGTTCATGGATGTTTAGTACATGAACAAACAAAATCTCCTTTCGAACTCCACTCATTTTTAAGTACGTGTATAAATAATAAAAATATTTATTTCATTCATTTTTTTTTTCTTTGAAGAACAAAAATCGATTCATTGATCTTGATCGTAATCAAATTACAAAGATAAATACGTGAGCTTTGAATGGCACTTGGTTTCGATTTATTACACGGGAACTGCCACTTTAAGAGACTCTAATATCTTATCATCGAGCTCAAACTTCATTGGCTTCTTGTCTCTACCGATCTTCACATACTCCTCAAACCGTTCCTTCAAGTCTTCTGGAAGGTTGGTGCTGCTGCTCCATCCAAGTACTTCCTTGGCAGCTCTTGGTTCTGCATAGAAATGCTGCAAAATACATTAACCATTCATATTAGTTTCCACTCTAAAGTAAATTGCATTTATCTAATATGTAACATGGTTTTCCTCCACATTGAAACTAATATTACCATATTACGGAAAGGAAACTGTTTCTTTGCATCGATTCCAACCGCTTTTGGATCATAATGGACAACCTTGAGTGGGCGGCCCGCGGCTTGAGCACAAAGCTTGGCCATTCCATCCAAAGTCACTGCACGGTCACTAACACAATTGAAAATCGTGCCACTTGAAGAAGATGGGTTCTCAACTGCCAAAGTAAGCATAGAGGATAAGTCCCTAACATGGGAGATGTTGGTGAGTTGCATTCCTGAGCCGGGGATGAGTACTGGTCTGTCCCGAACAATTCCTGTTGAAGGTTCACTCATTGCTATGTCAAAAGTCCATGTATAGAAGCAAAGAATAACTTTGTTTTGGACATGAAGGATCACATTATTTAGACTACGTGTTTCAAGAGTTTGATTAGGGTCACGTTTAATGCGTAAATGGGTTAAGAATTCTACAAGTTACAGCATGTTATATTAAGAGTACACATCAAGTTCTTCCTTTAGAATCAGTAATATTTATAGCAAAAACAAGGAAAAGATGATAGTCACGATACATTGTATGAGCTCCAAATGATTTGGAACCCATTAGCAACATTTTTGATAATTGAGTGGAAAATCAGATAGAGAATTTATAAAAATGTTTGGAAGAGCTACTTACGATCAAAGAACCACTCCTCACAATCTTTGTTGTTTCCAGATCCGATCATGTATTGTGGACGAAAGATTGCCCAACTACTAAAAATCTCTGCAATGTATTTCTCCACAGCTACATGACTCGCATCAGCTTTAACAACATCCTGCAAAATTTTAAGAATTCAGTTATGGGAAGCAGAGCAAAGTTTAAGGGCTTAACTTTCCACAACATTCTCACATAGGTGCTTTTGGTATAGTGGTTAAGATCATATCAAATGGTATCATAGACAACTTCACATCTCGAGTTTGAATCTCAGGAGAGGCAACCATTGGTGTATTGGTTATGTTCATATCAAAATAGAATTGGATTTTGTCCCACTTACTGACTATGAAACGTTGAGATATTAAAAAAAATCCACTATAATATATTATGTGAGGCACACAAGTATTTAGTTCAGTGAACATACCCCTTCGACATGAGGAGGCTCATCAGTTGGCTTGTAAATTCCAGCGCTGCTGATGTATAGAAATTGCTCAACTCCAGCACTCTTGGCCCAATCTACGACAGGCCTATATGTGTAGATTGATATTAGGTTTATTTCTAGAAGAAGATTGTATGCAAGCTTAAGAGTATGGAAGTTTAAATAGAATTTATACAATGTGCCCATTTGAATGGCCTTACCCAACAAAGCAACCCAGTAGTTTTTTTTTTCTTGAAAATAGTTAAAAACCATATTAACTAAACGATCAGGTTTTTCATCAAAATAAAATAATATTTTCTTTTTTTCTTTTCTTGATAGAACATTGAAGTCCAGACAGATTTACACTTTCTACTATGAATTTGATCCACAGTACTTCATTTAATTAATTTATCGTCTCATTGAGTGTTCATGCATACCACCTAATCTGAGACCTTTTTCCGTCATGAGTGTTAAAAACAACCATTTTGTACCCTTTTTATCCATGAAATGGTAACTCTTTGACTTCCCTCTTCATTTGAACACTCAAATCTGATTTATATGTGCTTCTCTGAAATTGATTCTCAATTTGGGTTTATTTTCCTCTATCAACCAAGTTTTAAAAAAAAATTAATTTAACAAAAAATTGGAAACTAATACTCTCCAATACGATAATTTTTTTTTTTTGCACACAAGAAGTCAATATGGGATTTCACAGAACTAGGTTAACCAATCACACGGTGTCACATATGTTGAGGGCATCCTCAGTTTACAAAAATGCCTATGTTAGGAAAGCCCTCAATACATGTGGCATGCTGCGATTGGTCTATCCGGGATTTTGTGAAATTTCGAATTGGGCGCAAAAATTTCTCCTCACATAGAGTCCCTATTGTCCAAATATGAGGACCAAGTTCATTTATATATGTCATTTTTCTCAGGAGGAGATTGTGGAGTCCCATTTTTCGTCGCCTCCCGTTAATATCTTAACGATAAATAAAACCACCTTTATCATCTTAGAACTTACCAAATTCTTTCCTTTTCCTCATCAAGCAGAGCTATTTACATTAATCTCTTAAAGGCAAATTGATAACCATCAATAACAAGAATAAGAATAACTAACAAGAAACAAACCTATCAATCAAAAAAGGAAAAAAGAAAAGAAACAAACCTCACAGTATCCAAATCCTTGCCATTGTTGTCCAACACGACATCGAATTTCATACCCTTGAGAATCTTCCCCACTTCTGCTGGATCTCCCCACACTGTCTTACCACCACCACTCACAATTTCCTGAAAAATCCAAATTTCACAATAAATATATAAACACACATACACACAAAATTTTCAAAATCAATCAAACAAACCCAATTAAAAGAGAGAGAGAGAGAGAGAGAGAGAGAGAGAGAGAGAGAGAGAGAGAGAGAGAGAGAGAGAGAGAGGGAGAGAGAGAGAGAAATGTATTAACAGAGAATCTGTTGAAAGGGGGCTTCTTCATTTTATCCGAACCCTCGTCGCCGACGGTCATCACTGACACCTCATGACCCGAACCCAATAGCTCTTTTGCGAAGTAGAACCCGATAATTGCATGCCCACCACTGTTTGTGTTGACGATAAGGACTTTCTTCTTCTCTACAGTGGCATTAATAGTTAAAGAAGAGAGAGATGGGTGTTTGGAGCTTATTGGGTAGATGAAGAAAGATGGAGAAATAGAGAGAGAAGATGAGAGGGAAGAGGAGTGAGAGAAGGAGGAGAAGAGAGAGGATGAAAGAGAGAGGCGTGGAGGAGAAGAGAGAGCTGAAGAAGGAAGATTGAAGGTTGGAGATGAGAAGAGAAGAGAGGATGAAGCAGCAGCCATGACCGTAGGAGAGAGCAAGCAATCCTGATCTAAGATAAAGCTATGTTACATATGTATGGTCACCAATTTATTTCCCGGGAAATTTAAATTTTACCTTAATAACAGATAACTTAGTTACTGTTTTAAGAGAGATTCTATTGCTACACCAACTTTTGTTAAGAGCACCCCATCATCTGTGCTATTTCTTAGTTAACAATCTAAATATTTTAATATTAAAAAAAACTATTTCTAAAAAATTAACAAAAACAAATTAAGTTGCTAGGCTGGACAGTCTAGCATTTTAGTAACTAATTGGACTGTCCAACGTTTTAAATAGAAGCTAAATTGTTGGGGTGTTAAAGCAAGTTATTAAAACGCTAGACAATCCAGCATTTCAAGCATTCAGAGGGCATTTTGTGGTAAAATAATGTAGTTTAACACATTAACACGTTGGACAGTCCAACAAGTTACTAATGAAATAATTTGTTTTTGATAATTTTTAAAAAATTAAATTCTTTTTGATAAATATTAAAATATTTAACTCCCATTTTTTATGTAGTAATTTGTCTTTAATAATATCATATGAATTGATGTGTGTCTTAGTAAAAGTTGATGTGGAAATAGAATATCTCTAAAATATGAAAAAACTTTATAAGTGATTTTGTTATAAAATTACAATATATCTCACCCAAATCCTTAGTGTATTCCCCAAAATCAGGATAAATCCATGTGAGTGGCCAACAAGCGGATTTGAACTCAAGACCTCTGCCTTTTTGAAGGGAGGCAAAATCTATTTTTCTTGTATCGGGAATATTAGATTATGAAAATTGATTTCTAGAAACCATCTAATCAACCAAGATTTATGTTTTAAAATTGGAACGTTACCCAATAACACAATTAGTGATAAAATTACAATTTTTTACATGAAAATCAGATAAGGGATTTGACCATATGGCTTGAGGAAATATGATCAGTCCAGCATTGGACCAAATTTTTTTACCCATGAATTTTTTTTAATGAAAAATTACTTGAAAGACCTTGACGAATGGATTTATTTCTAAATAATCCATAAGTTTTGAGCGATAACTAGATATGACATTTAGTAAATTTTTTATTTCTTATATTCCGTTTGGAAAAAAGTTGTATGTAAAATTGTTGATGCTGTTACTGAAGTTAAGGGAATGTTGATGTTGCTATTGATGAAGTAATTTGTTGAATTGAGTATATTGTTTTATGCTGTCGAGATAATAGTTCTTCATTATTGGCAAACTCACACCTTTTTACTTATTGTCGACTTCACCATTTTTTGTTTATTGTCGAACTTGACGCTTCTTTATTTAATGCCAAGTTCACAATTTTTATTGTCGAACTCACCACTATTTTTTGTCGAGTTCACAACTTTTTATTTATATTCGAACTTGACGCTTTTTATTTATTGTTGAGTTCACCACTTTCTTTTTTTTTTTTTCAAAAAAAAAGTGGTGAACTTGGCATTGATAAAACTCACCCATTTTTAATTTTTCAAGTTTTTCTACTAGAATATATGTAAAGGTCGACTAAAAAATTGAGATAACGATTTATTTAAATGATTTCAACTCAAAACAATTATTCTTAATCGATTTTCATCTTAAAAATAAGATAAAAAGTGAAAAAATCTTAATTTTTTTTACATACATCTTCAAAATATTTGAAAAAAAAAATCCTTAAATGACTTTTTCCTTCTTAAATCCATTCTAACATAATGGAGTCCTAGAAACTCAGTTTAGATGTCAAAAATACAAATTTTTTTTTTTTAAACAATTAGTTTGAATGGTTATGAATTCAATAATGAGAAATGTGGGAGATGGTTAAAAATATAAAAAATTACTAAATGAATTATTTAAAGACCGCTCAGGGATTACTTAGAAAGAAATCCCTCCATCCAGTAAGGCCTTTAAAGTAATTTTCCGAAAATTTTAACTTCAATGGTTAAAAATCTTGAATCATACAGTTTATACATAGCTCTTTCAAAACGACTGCCAATGATGTGCCACGTTGCATCTTGGGATGTGGAGTCATTAGTCATGCAACATTCTTTTAAGAGTCCTTATTTTGACTCAATTTTTTTCACTCGATTTGTACTCGACTAATGTGACAAGGGAACAAGATCATAAATCATTTTCTTCGGGATACTCAAGAAAAAAATCTATGGTTCTGTGACCTTATCATGTCAGTTGAGCGAAAAAAATCAAGTCTGAAATCATTTGCCTTCTTTCAAAATAATATAAACAACTTTAAAGCCAAATCATGGATTTCTATATATAATTCCACAAATAAGTTGGTTTAGGCTCTTATAATAGTGGGCCCAACGTTGAACATAAATTGGGTGGGTCCCACCCATGCTGCTATCAGACGATCATGATTATCCAACCACAAAAGAAAAAATATTTTTACTATAGATAACCAGGTGAAAGTGAATAAATGTGTCCCCACATCGTCGAATCAGAATCCTCCAACGTGCCAAATCAAAGTAGTTCCACTTTAACCTTAAAGTACCGAATCAAGGGGTATTTATGTCAACAAAAAGTTAAGAATTTGAGATCTATTTTGTTACAAAGGTGGGTCCGCAAGACCAATTCAAGAGATTGGAACGTTGGAATATTAGCTCATCTATTTAAACCATTTTCTTAGTAGGCTCCTCAATAACTAGCCGTTACTCTCTCTCTCTCTCTGCCTCTGCAACTCTCAAGGTCTCTAATGGCAGTTTCTCTGGATACATCATCTCCTACTAACCTAAACAAGGTCTTATTCAGCTAAAACTACTGAAATTACTTGATCTCAACTTAGGGTTTTGTTTAATTTCCTTCGATTTGTTTACAGGATTGTAGCATCTCCATGAATTCTTCACCTCTGCTTAGCCCTTCCTCAGAGAAGCGTTTTTGGAGTACTCTCCGTGGCCGGGTTGATTCTCTTCTGGAAGATCGAAAACCGGAAGGAAGCCTCATCAGTAGAAATCTTCAAGATCTAGACCTCCCTCTAGAAGCTCTAGCTGTGATAATTTCGTACTTGATTTCGTGAATCACTGTAAATTCAATTTCTTGTTTCATATTAGATTAAATAAAATTATTGGGTGCTTTGGATTTTGGTAGGATGTTGGAGAATCAGAACAGAGTAAACGCTTGAGAGAAGATTGTTTGCTTCTTCTTAGAGGATTTGATTCTGTTTCCTCTTCTCTTTCTCAGCTTACAAGTAATATAGACACAGCGATGCAGGTAAGCTTCTTCACTTTCTTTCTTATTAGATTTATACATTGTAGAACCTTTCTTATTAGATTCTGTTTCCTCTTCTCCATTTGTAGATTTATTTTAAATTATATGGGTTGATTCTATCAATCTCAATTTGAAGATTTTTTTTTTTTTTTTTTTGGGGTAGGGGTGGGGGAATGGGCTTTGGTTGTTTCTTCTAATCTCTATTTGTAGATTTATTTTAAATTATATGGGTTTCTTCTATCAATCTCAACTTGTAGATTTGTTTCTCATAAAGAGACTTATAGTCTATTTGAATGAATCCGAATAAGTTCAGTAACTAGTTTAATGGAAAAAAGTTTTGGGTTTTCTTCCAAACTAAGAATGCCGGAAAAAAGGTTCAATTTTTCATGGATTTGAAGGATGTCATGCCTCTCTCCAGACCAGAATCTCTGAGGAACTTATTGTTTCAGATGATCGATATTAATTTTGAATTTCAATTTGGGTTAATATATCCTCCTCTGTTTTTTACAACAGGGGGCGAGATATCTAGCTAAACCATCACTAACTGATGGATTACATAGTGATCTGGAGAAACCAGAAAGCGACAAAGAAGAAGAAGGAAACAAGAAAGGAGTGAAGAGGAAGTGTGACTCTCATGAATCTTCTGATGGTCACGAGGTTCTTGGACACCAGGAAAATGATCAAAGCCCGAAGAATGGGAAGCTAAACAAAGCTAAAAAAGTTGGATCCCGATTCTTCTCTTTCGTACTTCATTTTAAGAAGTAATGTTAAATTTCTTTTGGTTGCTCATTGGTTTTTTTAATGTTTTTGTAGCTTGCTGTTTCCATGGCAACCAAAGCATCTATGCTTGCAAGAGAACTTAAATCGATGAAATCAAATATGAGTTTTATGCAAGAGCAATGCAGTCTACTTGAGGAGGAGAACAGAAGGCTCCGAGAGGGGTACGAGAAAGGGATGAGACATGAAGAAGATGATCTAGTAAATCCCCTTCACTTAATTTTCTCTCCTCTTGCATTGTTTTCAATGTCAATCATTTGTGTAGATTAAACGTTCAAATATTTTTTTTTATCGCTCCTTCTCAAATGATGTTCACTTCTTTTTATTGCGCTTTCTTGGATGGAGACGGTGAAAGGGAGGATCGTGATTCATTTAGCCGATCCCAAATCTTTGGGATATAAGAAGTTGTTGTATAGGACACCCGCCCCCCTCTCTAATTCTAGGCATAATTAGCCATTGCTTATAAAATTAGTCTTTTTTTTTTGTGTTGTGGAAAATTTTATACAATCGTGTTTAGTCATTAGTTGTGTTGGTAGTGTTGAGTGTATATTTTCCTGCACTCTCGGGTCTATCATAACCCAGTTAAGCCCTGTGCTCTCTTATATTCATAGTTCTCCCCCTCTCCAACTGATTGCCTTTTGGAGTAGTTAGTTGGTTGGTTAACATGGTACAAAGCACTAGGTTCGTATACGTCATGAGTTCGATTCTTTCCACCCGTATGGGTGGGGGAGTGTATATTTTCCTCCACGGTTGGGTGTATCATACCCCACTTAAGCCCCGTGACCCTCTTATATTCATAATTATCCCCCTCCCCAACAGATCAGTCTTTTGGAGTAGTTAACAGAAAGTTTTAGTAATGTTCTAGGTTTAGTACCATTTTTTTTGTTACTTAGTTGTTTCTTTATATTAAGTAACTTAGGTTTCTATGTAATACATTCAATTCAATAAAAATATATTTCTTAACAATATGATCTTTCCGACTCATAGTTTCTCATGTTGTGGGTTGCGTTGCAGGTGAGACTTCAATTGGAGGCACTACTTGCTGAGAAATCCAGATTGGCACACGAGAATGCAAACTTGACAAGGGAGAATCAAAACCTTCACCAGCTTGTGGAGTACCACCAACTTACCTCTCAGGATCTTTCAGCGTCTTATGAGCAAGTCATACGTGGGATGTGTTTGGACTTCTCATCTCCACCGCCACCAATTGCTGAAGGTGATGATGGTTCTGATAATGAAGCTCCTCGGACACCCCAAACTGATATTCTTGGGTTACCTATTCTTGATGAGCACTACTACGAAGAAGAGTAGAAGCAAGTTTAAGGACTCGGCTCCTCAGATGCCCTGAACTGATACTTTTGGGTTCCCCCCTACTTTTGAGATGGGTGCCACTGTGTTACTCATGATCCTATTGTAGTGTTTTTTATTATTAGGTATTGAGTTGAATTCAATCCACAGTAGTGTAAATTTTGAAATTCATTGGTGGTGGTGTGTGGTCTCTAAGATGTATGTTTGAGATCAAAGTCTCTATAGTAATAATTTTTTTTCTTTTTTATTATAAAAAAAATGGCTTCTATGTTTTTCTCAAATTTCCCTAGT